>NC_047089.1:102998090-104198090 GCF_902459505.1 Geotrypetes seraphini
CCACACTGGCGCTGTGGTGTAAATAAAATAAAGAAACAAAAAGGACTTTTCCTCTCTCTGTTAAATCCTAGCTCACGTTTGCAGTCCAACACCAGCTCTGGCAGGATACACATTTCAAATCTGACATATTATAATCACAAAACAGAAAATAAAATTAATTTTTCTACCTTTTGTTGTCTGGTTATATTTCAAATCTTGTTGGTCCAAGGCTCTGGTTTTCTTCTGATAACTTGATTGCCAGGGTCTCCTTCTTTCTACATGCTAACCATCCATCTGCCAACTCTGTCCTCCTTTTCCATTTCCCTTCCCTTCCCAGGAAGTCTGGTATCTTTCCTTTTTTTCATCTCCCTCCACAGATCCACCTTTTCTTAACTACCCTTTCATCCAGCATCTCTCCCTCCTTCCCCACCACCCCAGAGTCCACCATCTCTCCCTTTCTATTCCTAAATACCCTCCTATCCAGTATCTCTATCCCTCCTCTACACCATCCCTTGTAGTGGCGTACCAAGGGGGGGCGGAAGGGCGGTCCGCCCCGGGTACCAGCCCTGAGGGGGTGCTCCTGGCCTTGCTGTTCAGTCCCCCCCACCCCGAAGGACCGCTCGCCCCACTGACCTTCCTGCACCACCTGTGAAGCAGCCCGCAGCGTCAGCGATCCCTGAACTGCTTGGGCGCTGCTTCCTGCGCCGCGGTCCCGCCCCTCCTCTGATGTCAGAGGAGGGGCAGGACCACGGCGCAGGAAGCAGCGCCTAAGCAGCTCAGGGATCGCATCGCGATCCTGCTGCGGCTGCTTCATAGGTGGTGCAGGAAGGTCAGTGGGGCGAACGTTCCTTCGGGGGTGGTGGGGGGGACTGAACGGCAAGGCCGGGAGCATAGGTAGTGCTGCTTCATAGGTGGTGCGGGGAGGCCAGGGGGGCGAGCGGTCCTTCGAGTTGGGGCGGGCGGGCAGGCAGGCAGGCTTTCAAGGGGGAGGGGTGTGACAGGCAGGCAGGCAGGCCTTCAAGGGGCGACAGGCCTTCAGGGGGGGTGGGACAGGCAGGCCTTCAAGGGTGGAGGCAGGCCTTCAAGGGAGAGGGACAGGCCTTCAAGGGGGGGGCAGGCAGGCCTTCAAGGGGGGGCAGGCAGCCTTCAAGGGGGGGACAGGTCTACAAGGGGGTGGGACAGGCCTTCAAGGGGGGGCAGGCCTTCAGGGGGGGTGCAGACCTTCAGGGGGGTGCAGGCCTTCAGGGGGGGTGCAGGAATTCGGGGGGTACAGACCTTCAAGGGAGGGACAGGCCTACAAGGGGGTGGGACAGGCCTTCAAGGGGGTGCAGGCCTTTAAGGGGGGACAGGCCTTTGGGGGGACCCTGGTTTAGAAGTACACGGAGGGAAGGGGGTGTTCAAAGAGACGTGCATATGCCAAACTTTGGGGGGGGAGGAAGAAATAATGGGTCTGAAAATAGAGCAGAGGGAGAGAAATGATGGACCATGGGATTTAGGGAGGGAAGGAACAGAAAGGGAGGGAAATTGGACACAAGGGATGGTGTGGAGGAGTGATAGAGATACTGGATAGGAGGGTAATTGGGAAAAGAAAGGGAGAGATGGTGGACTCTGGGGTGGAGGGGAAGGAAGGAGAGATGCCAGATGAAAGGGTAGTTAAGAAAAGGTGGATCTGTGGAGGGAGATGAAAAAAGGAAAGATACCTGACTTCCTGGGGAGGGAAGGGAAATGGAAAGGAAGGACAGAGTTGGCAGATGGATGGTTAGCATGCAGAAAGAAGAAAGAAGGAGACCCTGGCAAGCAAGTTATCAGAAGAAAACCAGAGCCTTGGACCAACAAGATTTGAAATATAACCAGACAACAAAAGGTAGAAAAATTAATTTTATTTTCTGTTTTGTGATTATAATATGTCAGATTTGAAATGTGTATCCTGCCAGAGCTGGTGTTGGACTGCAAACGTGAGCTAGGATTTAACAGAGAGAGGAAAAGCCCTTTTTGTTTCTTTATTTTATTTACACCATAGCGCCAGTGTGGTTAGGAGAAGCCAAAGGGCGTGAAAAAGCTATAAAACCCACCAGGAGTTTTGAAAAAAATCACCCAACTGGGCAGGAAAATCGAATTGAAAAACCAATTCAATAGGCTGAATCGAATCAAAATTTTTTTTCCTGAATCTGGCAGCATTAGTTTGCGCTACTGTTTTAGACTTTAGGACCTGGGATTGGGTAGAGATTGCATCCTCAGTACTTTATAATGCAAGTGAAACGAGGATTTGGTCAGACTTTTGAAGGGTCTGCAGAAAAAAAATATTGTATAGGCCGGGGACATGAGACAGCAGGAAATGGGAACTTTTCGTCCTTCTATTTTTGTGAATGGAAAGGCTGAGGATGTCAGAGAGTTCAGTTAAAATATGTGCTTTATAAGAAAATATAATAACGTGTTTCATAAAGTTTATAGCATAGCTGGCCTACCCAGTGAGGTGTTCCTAGTGGTGGTGGTGGCAGCGTGTCAATGTGTTGAGAGGAAGAGGTGGTCTGGGAAATTCTGCTGAGCAAACTCCGGGCCCATTTCCACCCCCCCAGTTAGTCCACTCCACTCAACTGGTTCACACACTGAGTGGGTCTCTGGGTGTTGTTTTGGGATCTCTTCCAGTGGTTTATCAGTATCTCCTTCTGGTCCAAGGAAGGAAACATTGTTATCCTTAGCATTGACCTACAGAATATGTTTGTAACAGTGCTGCTTGTGTGGCATTAGGCTATGTAGTGATCGAAAGAAAAAAACAGACCTTTGCACATTTTTGCACTATATGGCGGTTGTATGAGGGTATTCACATTTCCTGCACAGCTAAGTCCATGTGATGTTACCTTGTGCTGTATTTGACATCTAGCAAGGTCTCTGTTTGAAAGGAAAGATCTAAACTTTAAAATGAAGTGGCCAGAAGTTATGGTAAAAGCAGATAGTGTAGCTGGTTTTAAGAAAGATTTGGACAAATTCCTGGAGGAAAAGTCCATAATCTGTTATTAAGACATGGGGGAAGTGTCTGCTTGCCCTGGATCGGTAGCATGGAATGTTGCTACTCTTTGGGTTTTGACCAGGTATTAGTGTCCTGGATTGGCTACCATGAGAATGGGCTACTGGGCATGATGGACCATTGGTCTGACCCAGTTAGGCTATTCTTATGTTATGTTCTCATCTGTAGGGGCCTTTGTTTTCACTTCTTTTTTTAATGTATTTTTTTCTGGGAACTTATCAGTGTTTTTTATAATGGGAACAAAAATGGAAGAAAATTAATGTGTGTGAAATGGGGGGGGGGGGGGGGGTAACTAATTTCTTCAGCTAAATAATTCAATCCACCTTACCAGACATCGGAGAACTCACGCACCATTCACACACCCTCCAACCAAAAACATCAAAAGAAAAAAACTGTTCGACAACCTCCTAGCCACTAGCCATTCGAGCTGCAACATTCAACATTCGACCCCCAACTCTACAACCTATTGACCTCGACCACAGACTACAAAACCTTCAAAAAAGAAATAAAAACCCTTCTATTCAAAAAACACATTAAACCGAACTAACACAATCAGAACTGTCCCAAGCATCACCTGCAACTACTCCATATGTACTTCTGATGTCATGACAATTCAGACATAATTTATGTTATGTTATGTTTGGAATATAAGAAAATTTTCACTGCCTGTTTCTATTCTGACCATTTATTCCGTTTCATGGTCATTACAAAAAATATTTTTTTACATGGGGGGTTGTCAAAAAATGATGGGCCCCGGGTGCCACATACCCTAGGTACGCCACTGATCCCTTGTGTCCAATTTCTCTCCCTTTCTGTTCCTTCCTTCCCTAAATCCCATGGTCCATCATCTCTCTCCCTCTGCTCTATTTTCAGACCCATTATTTTTTCCCGCCCCCCAAAGTTTGGCATATGCACGTCTCTTTGAACACCCCCTTCCCTCCGTGTACTTCTAAACCAGGGTCCCCCCCAAAGGCCTGTCCCCCCTTAAAGGTCTGCCTGTCCCCCCTTGAAGGCCTGTACCCCCCTTAAAGACCTGTCCCCCCCTTGAAGGCCTGCACCCCCTTGAAGGTCTTCACCCCCCCGAAGGCCTGTCTCCCCCCTTGAAGGCCTGTCCCACCCCCTTGTAGCTTGTCCCCCCCTTGTAGGCCTGTCCCCCCTTGAAGGCCTACATGCCTGTCCCCCCCTTGAAGGCCTGTTCCCCCCTTGAAGGTCTGCACCCCCCGAAGGCCTGCACTCCCCCGGAAAGCCTGCACCCCCTTGAAGGCCTGCACCCCCTTGAAGGTCTGCACCCCCCGAAGGCCTGCACCCCCCCCGAAGGTCTGCACTCCCCTTGAAGGCCTGCACTCCCTTGAAGGTCTGCACCCCCCCGAAGGCTTGCACCCCCCTGAAGGCCTGTCCCCCCCTTGAAGTCCTGTTCCACCTCTTTGTAGGCCTGTCCCCCCCTTGTAGGCCTGTCCCCCCTTGAAGGCCTGTCCCCCCCTTTGAAGGCCTGCACCCCCTTGAAGGTCTGCAACCCCCCACAGGCCTACACCCCCCCCTAAGGCCTGCACCCCCACCGAAGGCCTGTCCCCCCCTTGAAGGCCTGTCCCACCCCCTTGTAGGCCTGTCCCACCCCCTTGTAGGCCTGTCCCCCCTTGAAGGCCTGTCTGCCCCCCCTTGAAGGCCTGCCTGCCCCCCCCTTGAAGGCCTGCACCCCTTGTAGGTCTGCACCCCCCCCGAAGGCCTGTCCCACTCCTTGAAGGCCTGCACCCCACCCGAAGGCATGTCCCCCCCTTGAAGGCCTGCCTGTCACCCCCCCTCCCCCTTGAAAGCCTGCCTGCCTGCCCGCCCGCCCCACCCTGAAGGCCTGATGCCCCGACCCACCCCGAAGGACCGCTCGCCCCCCTGGCCTCCCCGCATCACCTATGAAGCAGCCGCAGCAGGATCGCGACGTCAGTGATCCCTGCGCTGCTTAGGCGCTGCTTCCTGCATCGCGGTCCCGCCCCTCCTCTGACATCCTGCGCAGGAAGCAGCGCCCAAGCAGCTCAGGGATCGCTGACGTCATGATCCTGCTGCGGGCTGCTTCACAGGTGGTGCAGGAAGGTCAGTGGGGCGAGCGGTCCTTCGGGGGTGGGGGGACTGAACGGCAAGGCCGGGAGCACCCCCTCAGAGCTTGCACCAGGGGCGCACCCCCCCCCACCCCCCCCCCCCCCCCGCCCTCCCCTTGGTACGCCACTGGTAAAGAGTTCCATTGCTCACACATTTCCATAACCTTTAACATTAAAGATTTTTCATTTATTTTCATCATTTCTTCCAATGTATTTTTAATACACATACCTAAATATTTAATACCATTTTCCTTCCAGATAAAAGGAAACTCACAAGAAAACAGACCAACACAATCCTCTGTTTGTTTGTTTTTTAAAATTCAGATATAAAGTCCACTTTTAACTTTTTATAGTGAGCCTGTGGTTTAAACCCATGGGTTAAAACCATGAGCTTGCACTGCGGGAGAAAAAGGCTAGGGCAGAAGCAGGGTGGCGAGTCTGGGCAGGAGACTTGGGGCAGAAGCAGGGTGGTGATCGTGGCTGAGAGCAGGAGAACAGGAGAGTCGGGGCAGAAAGCAAATTTGGGGCAGAGAGCAGGAGACTGGGGCAGAGAGCAGGGTAGCAATTGGGGCTAAGAGCAGGAGAACAGGAGAGTTGGGGCAGAGAACAGGAGACTCAGGGCAGAAGCAGGGCGGCGATCCCTCAATTTTTTTAGTAAATCGCTGCCTGTCTACATTTGAATACCGTTCCCCCTCATTTGCATGCGCAGATCGGAGGATGATCGGGACAGAGGTTAGTGAATCAGGTCAGAGGGAAATTGGATCGCAAAGGGGTCACTATGAAGTCGGGACTTGATTGGTGGGCTTAGTGAATTTAGCCCTTAGTCTTTCTCCACCAGTAATATGCCTACTTTGGTGTTAGGCGCCTATCTTTTGTAGAATCACATTTAAGAGGATAGGTGCTTATCTCTCAATTAAATTTTAATTTTTTCAATTATGAGCCTGTTAAAACTCATTATTGAAGTCAATTTACCAATTAAGTTAGGGACCTAACTTTAGGCGTCTCTTATAGAATTTCCCCCTAAAAGATAGGTATAGTTGAGGGAAGCAATGGGATTGGAGGACACACATAAACAGGCATACACTGGGACAGGATGGCAAAATTATAGAATTTAGCAGGGGGAAGGAGCAGTGGAAGATTGACAGGGAGAGGTATGAACTGTAGCCTATGCGGTTGAAGGACCTGGGTTCCTGAAGGTGTGGACAAAAAAGGCATAACTGTTAGGTTGTGTAAAGACAAACAAGGGCAGACAATGATGGTTATCAGACCACACATTTGATCTCCACTCTCTTTTAGTGGGCAAAATGTTCTAGGTACCAAAAGGCTTTTGAGTATTTCTTCTAGCACAGTATTTCTCAAGTTGGTCCTGGAAAACCCCTTTGCCAGTCAAGTTTCAAGGATATCCACAATTAATATGCATCAAAGAGATCTGTTGCATTGTAAACATACCACAATGCTGTCTTCCCACTCCCTGAGCAGCACCTGTAGCTCCCCAATGTTATTCCCTCCCCCCTACCCCAAAGCATCTACATCCCTTAATCAGATCTCTCAATAATTATTCCCCCAAATAATTATGATAATAATTCCCCAATAATGACTCCCCCCATCACAACCTCCTGATCCTTCTCCTCAATTACCTCAAACATACCCCCACCCCCAAAAGACCACATTCCTACACCCAAGGGATGGTAGTATTGTGGGTCACTGAGCAGGAGTGATCCCTAGTCATTCCTACAATTGACAGTGCCACATTTAAAAATGATGCCTACAGTCATAGTCTTGCAGTACTACCACTAAGAATCATGTTTCCTTATATAGAAAAATCAGGTAAACAGGCTGTATCAAGTTCTTGGATTAAAGGAAGGGTTATATGTGGAGGGCCATTTTCAATAGGATGTCTAAGTCTGAGTTTGGATGTTTGGGGAAATACATCCAAAAATTCAGTAGATAAAATGCCAATTTTCAAAAATAACAAAACGTCTATGTTGTGGTTGGGGGGGGTGTTTGTTTTTTAAATAACCTAACTAGATGTTTTGGTACTTAGTAGATTGGAGAAGACGCGACAGTGGAGCTCAAGTCATCTTTTGTCAGCTAAGTCCTTGAATGTGCCTCTGGGTGACTTTGCCCTTTTCTAAACCTGAGCTGTTCTATGAGGGAGTTTTTTGCCAGTGAAAGTATCAAAAGCAATTTTGTTTTGTACCTTTTGGTTCTATACTGCTACATTAGTGTGAGGCTTTTTCTCCCTCTTTTTGAGTGCATGCTGGGTTTGAAGAGGGGAAAACCTCGGTGCCACAATCACACAACATTTTGAATCATTACTTAGCATGTCTATCTTTTATGGCCATTTTCAAATACAAAGATATCCAAATAAAAAGCCCTCATTCTTAGCAAACTGGCCACACAGATATCTGAGCAGAGCACTCTAGGGGTTACTGCAGTGAATGTCACATTTTAAAGTCCCAGGTACAAATGTCATTATAACCTGCATATATTATATGGTGAGCCCTCCAAACCCCACCCAAAACTGTACCCACAATGATAGTCCTTAGGCCTTAGTCCTTTATGTAGGTACAATACATTTTGGGTAGGTTTTGGAGAACTCACTATACAATCTAAGCAGGTTACAGTGACATGTGTACCTGGGACTTTTAAATGTGACATTCACTGCAGTACCCTCTAAAGTTCTCCTTGGCTCTGCTGGGCTCAGCTATCTGTGTGGCCACCTGAAACTATACGAGGGGGTGCTGAAAAGTTCTCAGCCCAACCAAGATGAGAATGACATGGATATGGTTCAATCAATGATATGAAAACAATGTCAAAACACAGAAATTTGTTTCTGAAAATTGACTTTTAACAAAATAAGATAACACTCTTTTCAGCTACAGTGGCAAAATAACACTCAGAATTTAGGAAGTTGGTTGGTTGGGCTGAGAACTTTTCAGCACCCTCTCAAATACAGGCTAGAATGTACAGAGGGTGTCACATCTTTGGGTGGTGGGAGGGATCAGTGACTACTGGGGAAGTAAGGGGGTGATGCCTTATTCTCTCCAGAGGTCACCTGGTCAGTTTGGGCACCTTTTTGATACTTATTCATTTTTAAAACAGGTCTAGCTCCAAACACAAAAAAAGCCCTGGATTTTTTGTTAAAAGTTTGATTATCCCTGCAGAACATCCAAATCCTAAGCCCATCTAAAACATGCCTGTAACATTCACTCTTAAGATTTAGATGCACTGGAGACAAAACAACCAGAAAGACGTCTGGAAGTCAATTTTGAAAATGGCCACTTGAACATTTTGACTATTAAGACGTCCAAGTGCCAGTTTATGCTTTCTTTAGGACATCTGTCCTTTTTTTTTAATGAGCAGCACTGTCTTATTTTTGACTTACCTCCATTTCAAATGAGATATAGTTGTTTTTCTAGGCAGGAATTTGAAATTATCTAACATCCATACTTACCTTAAATCAAGACATTTTTAAACATTTCACAACCGATGTTAAAAAAAATATAGAGATATTGGAAATCACATTTGAACTGGCATTTTCAAGACATTGTACATATTTCTTACCATACAAATATTTTAAAAGGTTAAGTAAATAGCAAGCATTGCTGAGGGACTTGTAAAGTATGTTTTCAAAAACAATATAGGCAGCTATCCAAAAAAGAAAAGAAAAGAAGAAAGGGTAATGCATGGAGAAACAGAATATGCTTTTGCAAATTAGGAATGGCAATTGCAAAGACAAAAGATATTACATAGAATTGCATATACCTGTATGTTCTTAAGTGCAAAGTCCTTGTAAATGGTCAGCTTTTAAGAAAAATATTTATTCTGATACTACATAGAAAGGTCAAAGTGAACATACTTAGAGAAAGATAATTCAATGGCTCCATTAACATTTTAAAAATATTCTGCCTTTGTACTAAAACTATAGAAAAGGGTATCAAAATAAGATATCTTTATAGAAATAACATTTTGGTAACAATGCATTGCAAAGAGTTAAGTGACTTCTTCCCAAAGACTACTGAATTAAGCTTACCTGGCTTAATTAAGCCTACCAGATGGCTCTTTTATATTGTCATACTCTTAGTGGAAAGTCCTTAATTATGCATTTTCTCTTAATGCTGCTGCTTTCAGCTTTGGTTTAACTGCCATATGGACTTTGAGATATTAAACACAATAACTTTTTCCCATCTTGCATTTTTTTTGTGCATCCATCAAACTGTAACAAACTAAGGGGGAAGCTTTCAAGATGCCATAAAATGAGTGATTTTACTACACTTGATTTACCACAAGAGTCAGCAACCTGTGATATCTCTACCACAGATTACTGACTCCCATGGTAATGGATAAGTGTTGATTGTAAGCCACCATACAAGTAGTATTAGTCCACCAGCCTGGATGCATTGGGTTGCCAAGTTGCAGCCCAATGTTTCCAGACTACCTCTTAAAGGGGCAGCATCTAAGCTACCCCTATTTATGTGTCTCACAATAATGTCTCCCTTCAAATTACCCTCCAATAGTTCTGTCCCCAATAGTGTTCCAAATATCTCTCCCCCTCAGGTATAACACCTACCTCAAAGGGTATCTTACAGGTCTGACACCCACCATGACTTGCCCTCACCCATATCTTTATCTTTTGATGGTGGTCTAAGGGGCAGACAGGAGTGATCCTCAGTATATCCTGCTGTCAGTTTCAGGATCCAAAATGGCACCAACAGCCCCTTTTGGTAGTCTCATGGTATTACTGCTAGGAGTCATCTTTTCTTATAAGGTCTTCCTTTGCACCTTGATGGGGGGGCATGTGGAGGACTAGGTCTTAGGTGCTGTCTCTTTAAGAGATGGCCTGGAAGAAGTACTTAAAAATGACAGGTTTCATGGTGGTCATTTTATATCCCAGAACAGTCCCAGGTGACAGCAGAGGAACTCAGCTATCATTCAGATATTACTGGACCACTATGGACCATCAGAAAATAATAGTACCGTATTTTCGCGGATATAACGCGCGCGTTATACGTGATTTTACGTACCGCGCATACCCCTCGCGCGTTATATGCCTGAGCGCGGTATACAAAAGTTTTTAAACATAGTTCCCACCCCGCCCGATTCACCCCCCCCAGCAGGACCGCTCGCACCCCCACCCCGAACGACCGCTCGCACGCGCTCCCACCCGCACCCGCATCCACGATCGGAGCAAGAGGGAGCCCAAGCCCTCTTGCCCGGCCGACTCCCTGACGTCCGATACATCGCCCCCCCGGCAGGACCACTCGCACCCTCACCCCGAAGGACCGCCGACTCCCCAACAATATCGGGCCAGGAGGGAGCCCAAACCCTCCTGGCCACGGCGACCCCCTAACCCCACCCCGCACTACATTACGGGCAGGAGGGATCCCAGGCCCTCCTGCCCTCGACGCAAACCCCCTCCCTCCAACGACCGCCCCCCCCCAAGAACCTCCGCCCGTCCCCCAGCCGACCCGCGACCCCCCTGGCCGACCCCCACGACACCCCCACCCGCCTTCCCCGTACCTTTGTGTAGTTGGGCCAGAAGGGAGCCCAAACCCTCCTGGCCACGGCGACCCCCTAACCCCACCCCGCACTACATTACGGGCAGGAGGGATCCCAGGCCCTCCTGCCCTCGACGCAAACCCCCCTCCCCCCCAGCCGACCCGCGACCCCCCTGGCCGACCCCCACGACCCCCCCACCCCCCTTCCCCGTACCTTTGGAAGTTGGCCGGACAGACGGGAGCCAAACCCGCCTGTCCGGCAGGCAGCCAACGAAGGAATGAGGCCGGATTGGCCCATCCGTCCTAAAGCTCCGCCTACTGGTGGGGCCTAAGGCGCGTGGGCCAATCAGAATAGGCCCTGGAGCCTTAGGTCCCACCTGGGGGCGCGGCCTGAGACACATGGTCGGGTTTGGCCCATGTGCCTCAGGCCGCGCCCCCAGGTGGGACCTAAGGCTCCAGGGCCTATTCTGATTGGCCCACGCGCCTTAGGCCCCACCAGTAGGCGGAGCTTTAGGACGGATGGGCCAATCCGGCCTCATTCCTTCGTTGGCTGCCTGCCGGACAGGCAGGTTTGGCTCCCGTCTGTCCGGCCAACTTCCAAAGGTACGGGGAAGGGGGGTGGGGGGATCGTGGGGGTCGGCCAGGGGGGTCGCGGGTCGGCTGGGGGGGAGGGGGGTTTGCGTCGAGGGCAGGAGGGCCTGGGATCCCTCCTGCCCGTAATGTAGTGCGGGGTGGGGTTAGGGGGTCGCCGTGGCCAGGAGGGTTTGGGCTCCCTCCTGGCCCGATATTGTTGGGGAGTCGGCGGTCCTTCGGGGTGAGGGTGCGAGTGGTCCTGCCGGGGGGGGGGATGTATCGGACGTCGGGGGGGGCATCAGGCTTTCAGGATGGGGACAGACCTTCAAGGGGGGACAGGACTTCAAGGGAGGACAGTGCACGGAAGTCAGGGGGGGTGAACGGAGAGTCGGGACAGCGCACGGAAAGTCAGGGCGGGCGAAAGGAGAGTCGGGCAGCATGCGCGTTATATGCCTGAGCGCGGTATAGAAAAGTTTTTGTACATATCATCGTGATTTCTGCGCGCTATACCCCTGTGCGCGTTTTACAATGGTGCGCGTTATATCCGCGAAAATACGGTAGTAATAATAACTTTATTCTTGTATACCACCACACCATATTAGTTCTAGGTGGTTTACATCAAGAGGACTGTTACAAAATAGCAATCATTACATATCATATGGTACAGCTGTGATATTCGAGTTACAAATCATTTTGGTCAATATCTATCCAGTAACAAATTTATCAAATAATAAGTTTTCAATAACCTTCTAAAAGAATAGTATGACTGGGTTTGTATTCATTTTACCTGCTTGATAGACTAATGGCTTTTCTAAAAATCACTTATAACGACACGCCTTTAGTGCCAGGAATGCAAACCAGTAAATTTTTTTTCAAGTATTCTTGTTGGACTTAAATATTTCAAAATGGGAGATAAGGTAAATAAGAGCCGAATCAAATAGTGTTTTAAAACAAATACCGCCAAACTTAAACAACACTCTGGCTTCAAATGGTAGCCAATGGAGTTGTTTATAAAACGGGCTAATATGATCAAACTTTTTCAGCCCCAAAATCAGATGGACTGCTGTATTTTGTATTAATCTTAGTCTATTTATAATTTGTTTAGATGACCCTAGATAAATGATGTTACAAAAGTCCAAAATTGATAATATTGAAGACTGCGCTAGTAGTCTAAAGGAGGTTAGATCAAAATATTTTTTTGATGGTATGGAATTTCCAAAGGGCCAAAAAACATTTTTAAATCATTAGATCTGTGTGATCTTCTAGTGTTAGATACCGATCTGTTATGCCCAATATTTTTATTGAGGTGGGTATAGAAAAGTTTTGACTCTGAATATGAAGAACATTTTCTTTGATTTTATTGTTAGGACTAGCCAGAAAAAAATTTGGCTTTTCAGGATTAAGTTTGAGTTTAAACTGAAGAGTTCATTGTTCTATTTGTGTCAAGATGAATGAGATCTGATTTTTTTTTTATATCTACCGTAACAGATGTTAAAGGGTTGAGTTTAGTAATGTCATCTGTGTAGATATAAAATTTAACTTTGAGACTAGTTTCCCAGTAGGAGTTAGGAGGGTAAGGGAGGGTCAGTAATGGAGACAGGGCTTGTTCCCTTGGGACAAATTTTTGAATGTGGTGATTGATAGTTGTAGACATTATTAGGGGAAGGCTTGTAAGTTTTGGGCACCATCAGGGAGGGGTTGTTTGAAAGTTGTGGGCACTATTTAAGGGGGAGGGGCATTACCTGTCGTGGGCACTGTTGGGAGTAGGGAAATGTTGTTTGCAGAGTTGTTGAGTGTTGGAAAATTGTTGGCACTGTTAATGGGATCAGAAGGGGAGAAGGAGTGCTGTCGTGACCATGCCTATCACATGTCAATCACACTTAGACACCAATTACAGAATTGTGTTTAGCGGCAGCTAACTTTAAAAACTTAGGTGCCTGTAATATAGGCCAGGGTTTTACAGACTTAAATTATAGGTGCCTAAGTTGTTTAGAGAACCCAGAACCCAGAAATTGTTCTTGATTGTAAGGTATGAACAGAATGTGGAAGTATAGAAAATGTATTAGTGGTTGTTTCTTATCAAAAAAATGCATTTTTTTTTCTAGAGCGTAAGGGGATCTCGATGACAGCTCAGGAACAAACAGTGTAATTTAAGTCCAAAATTAAAAATTGCTGGATTTCTGCTCTATTTCTTTATTAATAATTACATGTAATTTCCTTTCCCTAGGATTTTTTCTTTCTTGTCCTTTAACAAATGAGGACAGTAATAATGATATAATATTTTCCTATTATTATTTTTGTATTATCCAATGTAAGTTGGCTGTAAATTTTGTTGTATTTCCTATCAAAGAATGTTCTTTGAATGTTTATAAGAAAATAAGTTTAAAAAAAGAAAGAAAGAAAATGTATGATTAGGTATAGTTTTCCTAGCATTGCTGATTTTTTTTTCCTGAAAATGATATGCAAAGTTCTGAGCTGATAGAATTTGGTCAGAATGGCTTCCTGCCTGATGAAGAGTGGTTAGATTTTTAACAGTCTTAGAAGTGTAGAATTTTTTTTTTCTTTAATTATAATTTTTTGGGGTATAAATTTTCAGTACACCTGTAGGCAAGAAAGGATAAGTTAGTTGGATGGTGATACCAGTGGTGTTCAGCCTGATGTACCTGTCACCTAAAACAAAGAAGTTATTTTCTATACCATGGGTTCTTGAATCTACATGTATCAGATTGATGATGAAACTGTAAAGGTGCAAGTGTATCCAGAGCATGATTAAGATTTGTAGCCCAAAGGAAAATTGGCCATCTAAAGGAAGAGTATCAAAGCTACCTTGATTCAATGTAGAATAATCTAGGAGTGCCTTAGGGGTAATATTCTTAAGATCTCTAAAAGAGAATTGTTGAGAAGGTAAAGGAGTTGGGATGACTAAAGTTATATGTGAAAAAAGAATCACACTGTGATCAGTCCAGGGAAGAGGATGAATATCTGTAATATGAATAGACTAGTTTGTTCAGAAAGAATAAGGTCAATAATATGACTTCCTTTATGTGCTGGACCAGAAACATGTTGTATCAGTGATAGGTCTGATATCAGAGTAATGAAGTCTTTAGAAACAGTATGTGTGAGGTTGTCCATATGAATACTGAAGTTCCCAAGCATTACAGGATGGTTTGAGTGAAAGCAAAAATCAGTAATTGTCTCATTCAGTAGTTGAAGAGAATGTAAAGAGGGTGAAGGGGTGGTACAAAATCAGAAAATCACTAGGAGGGGTTTAATTTTTTCTATATTGTAATGTTTCTAGTAATGAAGAGAAATGCCTATTATCCAGTTTAGAAGGGTAGAGAACAGCAACTCCTCCTCCTATGGGAAGGGTGGTTGCAGAAATGATAACAATAACCAGAAGGAATTGCCTGGTTTAGATAAGCTACACTGGAGTCATGAAAACAAGTTTCTGTAAGACATCAAAAGTCTAGGTTATATGCAAAAATTAAATCATGGATCAGATGGTATTTATCTCAGATGGAACAGCAATTAATTAGAGAAGCAGAAATTGAAGGAGAGACCATAGGCAATTGATTAGGGAGAAAAGAGTGTACAGAGTCTCGCGAGAACTAACAGCATCATTTGGGCGGCGGCACAGGACCAGGAAGGCGCGAGCCCCGAGAGTGGATCGGGGGAAAGGAAGAGCAGGAGGACCCGGATCTGGCCGGCTGTGCACCCCTCCAAGCCGTGCATCCGGGGTGGACCTCCCCCCCCCGCCCTCCCCCTTGGTACGCCACTGCCTAGTAGGCAGGTCAGCAGCTGATCCTGTCTTCTACCCGCTATGTGGCTGTCGACTTTTTTGATGATGGAGTCCCCCACGATGATCACTGTCCTCTCTATCTTCTCTTGTCTCTTCTGCTGTAGGTCTGTATCCCCGGTATATGACAATCTACCAGCCATAGGTCCATGTCATCTGTGCACTTCCATCTTTCCTCATCCTGGCATTGGCTTGCACCGGACTTGTCTTCCTGTGGATTCCCTCCGCTGTTTCTAGGTGTTGCTGCTGTGTCACCCATTTCTTCCTTGTGGTTGTCTTCCAGGTGGTCCTCACTCACTGTAGGTGTATCTTGGCAGGTCCACTGTTGCTGGTGATTTTCCACCGCCTCCCTTTATGCCTTCTTGATGAACTTCTCTAACTCCCAGATTTCTTCCTCAATGGTTTCCTCTGTCTTGAAGTTTTCTGCCTCTCTGTTCTCCTCCTCCACTGCCCAAAGTGCTTCTAGTTCCAGTATTCTGCCTTCAAGGAGACTAATTTGTTTCTTCAGGGCCTCCAGTTTCTCGCATTGAGTGCATACATAAGACTGCCTCCCAGAGGGGAGGTAGTCATACATATGGCAAACGGTGCAGAAAACTGGGTAGCTCAACGTCCTGCTTCTGTCTGCTGCTTCCATTGCTATCAGCTTGCCGGTCTGCTGTCTGAAGTAGCTTCTCCCTGTTTCCTTATGTATTGCCCTTGGTGTTACTGTGAGGTTCCTCACCTGCTACCCTTGCTTGCTTGTTGCTTGTGTGTCCTCTGTGTCTACTGTGGTTGTCCTCTGTGTCTGCTGTGGTTCTTTATCTACTGCTTGTCTATCCTGTTGCCCTTGTGGTACTTGCCTGTGTAGGTGTCCTTCCCTATTGTTTTTTCTTTGCAGTGAATCGTCCCTTCGTAAGGCCCTTCACATAAGTGCTCTTGCTAAGGCGAGTGCCTTTAACTCTCGCCTTCGACGTGCACCGAAAAGCTGAGCACCATTGGCCCCTCCCCTCTGGATCGATGTTTTGCTGACATCAGAGGGGTGGGAGGAGCTACCTCTCACTGCTGCCCCTCACTCTCACCTGCTTTCTTTGCCTGCCTTGTTCTTTCCCCTTTTACTCCTCTCTTACTCTTCTGCTCCTCCTGCCTCACGACTTTTCTCCTGCCTGCCCTGCTCTCTAGGCTCAGCTGTTCATTTTGCCATTGGCCCCTCCCCTTTTAAGGGGGAGCTCCGGATCGGTGTTTTGCTGAGGTCGGAGGGGTGGGCGGAGCTACCTCTCGACGCTGCCCCTCATTCTCGCCTGCCTTCTTTGCCTGCCTTGTTCTTTCCCCTCTTACTCCTCTCTCACTCTTCTGCTCCTTCTCCTGCCTCCCGACTTTTCTCCTGCCTGCTCCACCATCAAGATACTGGTGTCTTTGCGTACTACTCAGTATTTTATAAAAGTCCATATATATATATGCAGATGTCATTTATGCACATAAATGACTAGAATACTGCTATTTTGTGCATTCTTGCAGTATAAAACCAGGCAGCTCCTAACACTGGCACTTACACACTCCCATCTCAAACATTCATAACTGAAGCGCTGGGAGCAGGACTGCAGAAAACAAAAGTAAATAGGGCTGGAGGTGTTGTGGACTTACTAAACTAAAGGTAGATAAGCGATGGGGTCAGATGGGGTCAGTGGTGTACCTAGCATATGTGACACCCGGGGCCCATCATATTTTGACACCCCCCCATCTCTATGAAAAATATGATTTTTAGTAACAATCTACATATCACACAACAAGAATGTACCTAGGAAAAGGCAGCATTTTAAACACTGCAGTGAGCACTAAAACACCAACACATACATTGTAAAACTAAACAAACCAGATCCTGCACAGTCAATTGATCCTGTACAGTCGATGCTATCAGAAAGCCATGTCCTTTTCATACACACAGACAGATACACCCTTGCCCAATATGGAATAATCACAAACTAAAAATAGAAATATGTAGACAAAAGTTAAACTGAACTGCCAAGAAACCAGACTCTGCATACAATGCAACACCACAAAAACAGTAATACCTGTCCTCTAATACTGTGCAAAATATAAAGACAGTAGATGTAAATTTGAAAAAACTGATACACAACAATCACCACTTTACAAATTAACAAATAAAAATAAAACAAATAATGAGAAATAAGAAAATACCATTTTATTGGACTAATCCCCATAAGCTCGGTCCTCATCCCCACAAACCACCTGATTCCATCCACACAAGCCTTGAATTGTTTTATATTGAACTTATTATATTAAAGTATAAAAAGAAACAATATTCTGTACAATTGTCAATTTATAAATCAGTGTCTTTTCCCCACTCTCTGTTCCCCATTTCCCTTCAGCCTCCTCAGCCCACTCTCTCTCCACTTTCCTTCAGCGCATGCACATAAAAACAAGCAAGTAATTTTATATCATTTTCATTCTATTCATTCATAGAAATTAAAGTCTAAATAATGCTAGTCACATAACAAAACATGATTTTACAAAAATAATTCCCTGCACAGTCAAGCCTACAAGGATTACTAGATGTCTTTCAGCAGCTCCCCTCCCTCCCCCCCTTACCTTCGTGGCCAAGTCAAAATGATCTACCAACAATAAAATTTTAAAAACACAAAGCACACTGTACGCAGAGAAAATGTTAATTATCATTTATATTCCGCAGGTTTTCAAAAAGGTCAAGGCAGATGACTTTATGCAATGTCACCTCAGTAGCAACTATACAAAAATAGACAAATATACTCCCTCCCTTTTTACTAAACCGCGATAGCGTTTATAAGCGCAGGGAGCTGCGCTGAATGCCCCACGCTGCTCTCGACACTCATAGGTTCCCTGCGCTAAAAACTGCTATTGCAGTTTAGTAAAAGGGGCCCATAGTGCAAAATATAGACAGCATATATAAATTCTCAAAATGGACACATTTTGATCACTAAATTGAAAATAAAATCATTTTTCCTACCTTTGTTTGGTAATTTCATCAGTCTCTGGTTGCACTTTATTCTTCTGACTGTGTATCCAATATTTCTTCCCTTCTTTCAGCCTCCTGTATGCTTCCTCTCCTCCAGACCTCATTCCCTCCCCCAACTTTTTATTTGTTTCATCCTGTCCCCTTCTTTCTTTCTCTCTCCATGCCCCCTTTCTTTATGTATGTCTGTTTTTCTCTCTCTCTCTCCGTGCCCCATTTCTTTCTTTCAGCCTGCCCCCTTCTTTCTCTCTCCATTTCTGTCTCTCTCTCTCTCCCCATGCCCCATTTTTTTCTTTCTTTCACCCTGCCCCCTTTCTTTCTTTCTGGCTCCCTGTCTGTACCCCCCTTTCTTTCTTTCTCCCTGCCCTCCCCCATACCACCGCCGCCACCACCACAATGCTGCTACCACCACCGGGGAAAGGCTGCCACTGGCCATCAGAAACAGGCCGGTGCCGAATTCGCCTGATTCGTTTCCCGCGGGCCGACCAACTCTGGCTGCCCGACGTCAATTCTAATGTCAGAGAGGACGTTCCGGGCCAGCCAGGCAGCGATTGGCTGGCCCAGAACGTCCTCTCCGATGTCAGAATTGACGTCAGACGGCTATAGTTGGTCGGCCCGCGGGAAAAGAAGCAGGGCGAATTCGGAGGGAGGGAGAACTGGCACCGGCTCCTTTCTGATGACGGCAATGGCAGCCTTTCCCCGGTGGCAGGCCAGCTGTGCACCCCTTTGGGCCCGTGCACCCGGGGCAGACCGCCCCCCACGCCCCCCCTAGGTACGCCACTGGATGGTGTATATCCAAGGGCACTGAGGAAATTTAGGAAAGTTCTGGTGGCTCCACTGACTGACATTTTCAATACTTCTTTAGAGTTGAGAGTGGTACTGGAGGATTAGAGAAGGGTAGATGTGATCTCTCTCCACAAAAGTGGAAGAAATGAAGAAGTAGAGAACTACATGCCGTTAAGTCTGAGTAAATTCATGAAAATGCTTTTAAAACAGAGAATAGTGCGGTTTCTGGAATCCAGTGGATTAGAGAACCGAAGGCAATATGGATTTACTAGAGGCAGGTTTTGCCAGACAAATCTGATCAATTTCTCTGACTGGGTGACCAGAGAATTGGATAGAGGAACTATAGAATATTTAGATTTTAGCAAAGCCTTTGACAGTGTTCCCTATAGGCGTCTAATAAATAAAATAATTATATCCATAGAGGCTTACCGATGCCTACTTCCACTTCTGGCATAAACAACGCCTACTTTAGACTTAGGCACCAGTAGGCATCACTATAGACTGGGATTCGACACCGTCATTTGTAGGCACTTGCAAGCAACTATATTTCTTTAAAATTAGATTTTAATTGGTTTTAAATGACAAGTCAATTACCACACTATTTATCAACAATTAAAGGAATTAAGTTAGGTAGCAGTAAGGCACCTACCACCGCCTAACTCATGGTAAACTATAGAGAATTTGGGCCTAAAGTTCTTTTTCAGCTTCTCACTCTCATATTGCTCAGATGAAACAGAACTTTTGAAGACATAATTCATATGGTTTGTTCTTTCAGTCAACAAGTTTTGTGAGGTCTTCATGAGTCTATGCAGTAACTCAACAGTGCAAGTGTGACAGTTTCTGTCAAGTTCAAAATTAATTTTGTCAGCACTTGGAAATAACTATAATTTACTCAGAAGCATCAAACCATATTCGGATTTATGTAATTTCTTCAGTCACCACAGGGACTAATTCTTCAGTTAATAAAGAATTGCAGACATTGACACTTGCTGCTGTGCTGGCTGATGAACCATCTGACATAACAAATCTTTCTGAACTTTCTATATCAGTCAGATTTGCTACTAAAGATACCAGTGGACTAAAGAAGGAATATTTGGAATTCCTCAAGCTGAAAGAATGGTGTACATAATTTCAGTATTTATTCTTCAAATTGGGAAAATATTTGATTGATTTTCAGTAATGCCTTCAGATGTGTGAATTGCAAACCTGACTTAAAGAGAAACTTCTGATACTTATGAACATATGTTTAATTTCATACTAATTCAAAGTGCTGGATATATTTAACAGAAGAAAAGTTATTTTCCACTGAATAAAATAACTGCATGTTTTACAAAATCAAATAGGAGAATTCATTATGAAATGAGATAGTGAAAAGGAAAAAAGGAGACTGCATGGGGATTTGATCGAGACCTTCAAAATACTGAAAGGAATCGACAAAATAGAGCAGAGAAGATTATTTACATTGTCCAATTTGACACGGACTAGAGGACATGTAATGAAGCTAAGGGGGGACAGGTTCAGGACTAATTTCAGGAAGTTCTGCTTCACTCAGAGAGTGGTTGACACCTGGAATGCCCTCCCAGAGGAGATTATTGCGGAATCAACCGTCCTAGGCTTCAAGAGCAAACTAGATGCATATTTCCTTAAGAGAGGCATATAAAGATATGGTGGACTATAAATTACGCCAGGTGTACACCTGGCAGGGCCTCCGCGTGTGCGGATCGCCGGACTTGATGGACCAAAGGTCTGATCCGGAGATGGCAGTTCTTATGTTCTTATGTAAAAATTTCTGCAGGAACAAAATGGGGTATGATGTTTGTGTGTGAATAACTGATATCACCCATTATCATACTGTTGCCCAATTCTCCAGCTTTTCTAATCTCTGAAAACATATCTTCATCTGTCTGCTCATTTTGTTCCATGGGACAGTAGTATAACCCTACCTTTATATTCCTTCCCTTCACACATGGAAGTTCTACCCATACGGATTCCATACTGCTATCTATGTCATTCAGAATGTTTATTTGATTTGATTCAATTCCCTCTTTAATATATAATGCAACACCCTCCCCCATTTGATCTACGCTATCCTTGCAATATAATCTGTACTCAGGTAATACAGTGTCCCATTGATTGTCCTCCTTCCACCAGGTCTCTGAGATGCCTATTATATCTACCTCATCATTCAGTGCTATATACTCTAAATTTATTTTTTTTTTAAATATAGGCTTCTAGCATTAGTATCCAGACACTTCAAATTGTGCTTTTTTCCTTGTAACTACAGGATGCTGAGAAGACAGGGAAAATTAGAATCTTTTACTCTGCCTTCCTCTTAAATCCTCCTGGCTTTATTTCACCATTATAGAAACCTCTCTATTGGGACTCCCTAAATATCCAGTTTCAATAGTATCCTTCAAGAATACCTCACACCGAACCACTCACATTGTCTGTAGGCTTTCCCACACATCTCAGTTTGAAAGCTGCTCTATTTCCTTTTAAAACGTTAGTTCTAGTAGTCTGGTTCCATCCCGGTTAAGGAGGAGTTCATCCTTTTGGAACAAGCTCCCCCTTTCCCAGAAGGTTGCCCAATTCCTAATAAATCTAAATCATCTGTTCTATTGTCCTTTGATATTTAACTTTTGGAGGTCAATATGGGGTATGATTAACAACATATTGGAATCATCAATTCCACTGACATATGAGGAGGTCATATGTGGAACATTATTACATGTTAAACCCCCTATGGATCGTTATAAATGACGCCTTTTTCTTGTCATGACGGGGATAGCCATGCAGATGGTAACCCAAAATTGGAAGAACTATGACTGCCTAAATTTTCCTTTCTGTTGGGCAAATTTGTGCTCCAGCTATAGATATGAAAAAATGAATGCCGATAGTTTGGGGCACAGTAATTTATTTAAGCTGGTTTGGGGGCCGTTGACATCATATATTACCTCACTATAGTCTTTGATTATGAGCCAGTTTTGGTTTATTTTCGTACACATCCAGGAAAGGGGGAGGGGGCTATTTCTGTCCTAATTTGACTTTTGACTATGTCCACCTTGAGTGGGAGAAGGGTGGGAAGATATTTTTAATCTGAATAGGGTAAGGTTATTGAGATAGTCTATGTTTCTGTATTTTATTGAATAATCATTGGGTATGGGGGGGGGGAGAAAATGTTTGGTTATGCATATTTCTAAGTTAAATGTACTTTATTAACTTATTATATGATTATATGATATAGATTTGCGTATTGAACTTTTAAAGTTTAAAAAATCAATAAATAATTTTTTTTTAAAAAAAATCTAAATCCCTCATCCCTGCACCATCATCTCAACCACACAATGAGACTTCGGAGCTCTGCCTGCCTCTTGGGTCCTGCATGTGGAACTGGGAGCATTTCTGAAAATGCTACCCTGGAGGATCTGGATCTTTCTACCTAAGAGCCTAAATTTGGCTTCCAGAACATCCCTTCCACATTTTCCTATCACTGGTAATTATGTGTATCAAGAAAACTGGCTCCTCCACAGCACTAAGTGACGTGTGAGGTCTGCCACCTTTGCACCAGGCAGGCAAGTGACCAGGCGATCCTTACGCCCACCAACCACCCAGCTATCTACATGCCTAATGATGAAATCACCAACTACAACAGCTTTCCTAACTCTTCCCTCCTGGGCAGAAGCCTCTGGAGACACATCCTCTGTGCGAGAGAATATTGCATCCCCTAGTGGGCAGGTCCTAGCTACAGGATTATTTTCTATTTTACCAGGGTAATGTTCTCCTTCTAGGAGACCTCTTTCCTCTAAGGCAGCACAGACTGGAGGTGGAACTTCTCTACAACATTCTTATAGGTTTCCTCTATGTACTTCTCTGTCTCCCTCAGCTCCTCCAAGTCTGCTACTCTAGCCTCAAGGGAACATACTTATTCTCTGAGAGCTAGGAGCTCTTTGCAGCAAACACAAACATATAACTTTTCACCATCCGGAAGAAAATCATACATGTGACACTCATTACAATAGACTGGATAGCACCCCTCTTGCTGCTAGACTACTATCTGCATCTTATTATTGAACTGATTAATTAATTAAACCTTATTAAGCTGCTAGGAATATATTAGACTAGTATAGAGAGCCTTAGAATTATATTATATGCTTTATTTAGTGTTTGTTTCTTAGATAGTCTTAGGGTTATATTGTATGCTTATTTTGTGTTTGATTCAGGTAATGAAATATAAAGAATTCTCCTGTTGCCCTAATTAGAATAATTGACAATAAATTAAGACTACAAGTAAAGAAATGAGCTAGGGGGCAGAAGAGAGAGGGGGGGGAAGAATGGAGACTAAGCCAGACCCTGCTCTGCCTGCTGTACTGTAGAACAATTAAAGGCTATTATTCTGTGGAGACTAGCTAAGTAAAGTTTGCTTTTTTAATATCTAAACTGTCTATAGAAGGGAACTTACAACCAAGCTTTCCTCCCCAAACCTATCAAAACTCAGAGCAAAATAATGTATACTTACCCAAAGATATGTCTTCTACTCTTCTCTTCTCAGAAAGACAATGTCTTCTTCCCTCCCTCTCAGAAAGAATGTAAATGGTAAAAAATCCATCTGAAGAACTATGAATGTTTAAAATGTAAACTTCAAAGTAGGATCTATTATGCAGAAGATTAGAAAAGTAAGAAGGGTTACATCAATCAAAGATTATCTAAGGTGGGTAATAATCCGCATCCTTTGTTTAAAATTGTGTCAAATATGATAGACCCATCTAATAAACAAGTAACTGATGAAAATGAGTTGACAGCTTCTGGTTTCTTGAAATATTTTTCTGATAAAATTTCACTTTTATCTGTTGAAAATCCTGCACTTTAGACCTATTTAAATCCCCTTTTAATGAAGCCGTGTTAGGGTTTTTATTGCAGGCCATGGCGCTAAAAGCTCTGACGTTCATAAAATTCCAATGAGTGTCAGAGTTTTGAGCTGTGGCATGCAATAAAAAAAACACATAACATGGCTTCTTAAAGGGAGGGAGGGGGAGAGTAAATTTGTCAAGTTTGCCAGTTTCTGAGTCTTTAGACTTGGTAAGTTCAGATAATTTAATAGGTTGAAATGAGTTTCAGACTTTCGCTGATGGATGTTGAACAAATGATTCAGTATATTAGGTCTTCTCCAATTCGATGTTATTCCATGTCACATTCTCTCACTTTGTAAAAATGTAATTGCCCCCTTTGTCTGTCATGTCTTGAATGCTTCCTTATCTAGTGGTATTGTGCCAGACACTTTGGGGTTTAAAAAAGGTTTGCATAAATTCCTAAAAGGGAAGTCATTATTGAGATGGCTTGGGGAAATCCACTGCTTATTCTTAGGATAAGCAACATAAAATTTGTTTTATTACTTGGGATCCAGCTAGATACTTGGGATATGGGTTGGCCACTGTTGGAAACAGCATACTGAGCTTGATGAATCTTTGGTCTGTCCCAGTATGGCAATTCTTATGTTCTTAAAGAGGCTATTGTAACACTTATCCAAAAGAAAGGTAAATGTAATGCTAATGATTATACAAGTTTCAGAACTATTTCCAACTTACCATTTATTGCCAAGGTAATTGAAAAATTAGTTTTTGTTCAGCTGACTGAGATTTTTGATAAAAATAAAATTCTGCATCCTCGTCAGTCAGGATTTTGAGGTAACCACAATACCCAATCTTTGTTATTAGAGATAACAGATACCATTCTAACCAAAGGAGATTCGAGTTTGATATCCTTTGGGTTCAATTGGACCTAACTGCAACATTTGACACTGTTTCTCACAATAAGTTGCTTCTTAGACTTTATGACATGGGTATAAAATCAACAGTTCTCAAATGGTTTGAATCCTATTTCTCAAGAGATTCTTGCTCAATACATTGGAAAAGCACTCTGTCTCCTAAAGGTCCTCTTTTTTCAGGTGTCCTGTAAGGATCTTCACTATCTCCAACTCTCTTTAATTTGTACTTGGAACCTCTCATGAGACTCCTGGACTCCTGGGGAATAGACTTTCTTTTTTTGTGTGGATGATATCCAGATCCTTGTGTTTTTGGATGACAACCAGGAGGTAACCATGTCTGACTTTAATGCCAGGCTTGGTCAAATAGACTGGTTGCTGGTGAATAATCTTGTTTTAAATGTTAGTAAATCTAGAGAAATATGGATTTCTTGGAAACAAAGGGTTTTGAACATTCTGCCTATTTAAAATGGTTATCACTCTCTTTCTTCTCATTTAGTTACTTTGGGTGTGTGGCATGATGACCAATTGAGCTTCAAATCCCAAATTAACTATGTAGTAAGGGCTTGTTTTTATCATTTATGCTTGTTACATCAATTAAGATCTGACCCAAAAGAATCTGACCAAATTGATTCATGCCTTCATAACAAGTTGCCTTGCCTATTGTAATAGTCTTTTTCTTGGTATTAGCAAAAAACAAACAAACTCTGCAACATTTGCAAGTTGTCCAGAACACTGTAGGTAGATTGCTTCGGGGGGTTAAAAGATATGAGCATATTACCCCAGTTCTGTATGACCTACACTGGTTGCCTATTTGTAAATATATGGAATTCAAATTGCTCTGCCTGATGTTCAAAGCATGTAACATTAGCCAACCTGAATATTTGCCAAATAAATTGTCAAGCATTCTACCTTGTGTTCTTCACAAAGGGATCTATTCAAACTGTCAGGTTTGAAATTAATTAAATTGTCATTTACAATAAGTAGGGCTCTCTCTTATGCCAGTCCAGCTCATTGGAATTCATCAATAAGTAGCATTCATGGTGATTGTTTTTATTTAATTTTTCATAAGTTGATTAAAATTTATCTTATTTATGTTTTTTTTTATATAATTGCTATTTTGAGGGCTATTTGTTTATGATCTAAGCTGTAGACTGATTTTTACTTGTTAGACTACGATCTTATGGTTTTGTATTTGCTTTTTACTGTTGTAATATATTTTGTTCTTGTGACTTGTTTATGTTGTAAACTGCTTAATACCTTGTTGTCAATATCGGTATATCAAATTAATAAATCCAATCCAATACACTACAATATGCCGAACTAAGTATATTTTATAAAGTATGCATATAAATTGTGACTTACTGCACAAACTCCATCACAGAACACAACACTGGACACTTGGGGCTCCTTTTACAAAGGTGCGCTAGCGTTTTTAGCGCATGCACCGGATTAGCGCATGCTATAGCGTGCATACCCGAAAAACTACTGCCTGCTCAAGAGGAGGAGGTAGCAGCTAGCGCATGCATCATTTTAGCTAACACACCTTTGTAAAAGGAGCCCTTGAACAACAGGACTAAACTAAATGGATAGTGCCTGTCCAATGAACTTTTCATATGTATATTCAGTGTCACTATTTATTTGAATAGGGGCACTGAATTTATGAATTAAGTTAAACACTGGCACTAGCATTTAACAATGACCGTATTTATTTTTTAAAAATATAAAAATGTAAAGTCTAAATATGCTTCTCTGGTTATTTCAGTCTTTTTTCAAAATATAATAAAAACACTCAATCAATTAAAATGTTAATATATCTTTAAATGCATGCATATCTTTAAAATTATTTATTACAGGGACTTCCGGTTGGAGCTCGGGCAAGATGGCAGCATGAGCTATGAGCTCTCAATTCTGTTCAAGATTTACAAACAGAGATTGGTAGCATTTTATGCTATTCTCTTTCCTGACCCTCGCTTTTTGCTTCGCAGTGTGCTCCCAGCATAATGTCAACGAAAAAATTGAAGGCGGATTGTCTCCCTGCTACTAAACGTCTTAAGTCGGCACTGCCATCACCGGAAAAATCTAGCGGGGCCGATAGCCACGAGGTAGACGGAGACCCTGTTTTGGTTGAGCTGCAGAACATCAAAACTATGATGAAATCGCACATTGACATATCCAAAGATATGCGGATTGAGTTGGAATCTATCCATTCTCAATTGGCCACCTCACAACAACATTTTGAACAGATTACCCATCGTCTTGACGCCGTTGAAAAAGAAATACCGGCAGTTTGTGCCAACTCAGCGGCCATACTGAAACTAACTACTTATCTCGAAGATATGGCGAACCGCAGCCGTAGATCTAATTTGAGGATACTTGGGATGCCGGAGGGGGCTGAAGGAAACGACACTCTCTCCTTCACGGCTCCCGAAATTTCTAGGACTTGACCTCTCCCCTGCACTAGAACTGGAACGAGCCCATCGATCCCCTTCTACCCCACTGCAAGGCAATAAACATCCTCGCCCTATAGTTGTCAAGGTCCTTGCTTTTAGCATGCTTTACAGATCTTAACTGCTGCCAAGGGGAAGGCCTCGATGCTTCACCAGGGCCACAAGATTATTATTGTATCCGACCTAGCTCCAGCGACTGCGGCAAAACGTAAAGCCTTCCTTGCCATGCGATAGGAGCTTAAGGAGCTTGGAGCACAGTACGGTTTATTTTACCCAGCGAGATTCCGGGTAACCTATCACAACAAGACAGACAAATATTCAGATCCTGCCATCCTACGACAGTGGATTCACCAAATAAAGATGGGGTGAACTGTTTCTGTTCGTGTCCTTTCCGTTCCTGGTGCCTGAACTACAACCCCTCTGATGCCAGTCTATCGATTGCGGCTTTTGATGCTCTGACTTACTGTTTATTTACTATTACTGTTGTTATGGTGTTATTCTGACATTATTTTTATCAATCCTTTTGTTTACCCAATATAACTCTCGACTTCGGATTATGTGCTTTGAACTTTCCCACTTTATTAACTGGATTTATTGGACTTCATTTTCTCCATCAATTATATGCTTCGTTATAATGTGCCTCTTTTTAAGTCATTCCCCTTTTTGCATCAGCTGTCTGTATATTATGCCATTATTGTTTATTCTTTTACTTGCGGTTTACTTCAATATTTAATACTAACTCTCCTTTAACCTTTCTCTCATCTCTTACTTTCATATTTATACGTCCTTCCGGCTGTTTACATACTGGTCTCTCCTCTTTCTTGTACTTGACCTCTTCCTGTTGTTTTCTATACTTCTCCTCGCTTATATTGTCTCTTTCTATTTTTTCCCTCTCCGTTTCTTCTCCTGTTCTAGCCTCTTACAATATACAAAAATGTTTCTTTATATGTTCACTTTATTTTTCAATCCTTCTTCCTAATCAATTGTTCTGTAATAGGGTTCTTGTATTTCTCTTCTTTTTGCAATAATCTCTTCTCCCCTTTACTTTTATTTATACTTATGATTTTAATACTATGAAATGAATGATTTACCTCTATTTTATCTATTTTATCTAGCATATGAATTGTTCTGGTTCAGGATTTAAATCTTTTTACTCTCCAGATTGACTCTTCTTCCCCTTCCCTTTTATTTATTAGCGTTATGTTAATATTTTAAACGGATGGCCATCTTTATGAATTTCCTCTCCCCTTACCTTGCTCTTAGTGCTTCTTATTGCTCCTATTGGGCTGTTTTACTTTCCCTTTTATTTATACCTATATGTTATTATGAAATGCACTCAATTTGCAATGTTTTTACCTTTTTAATTATTGATGCTTTTTGCTATTATTTATTTATTTATCATATTTGATATTGTATTCTCTGTTGCCCTTTCCTCCATTGAATCTTCCACCTTGTTTTGATGATTTAGTGGCTTGCAGATTAATCTGCGGGCTTATAACGCTGGATGAGCTAGCGAAGATTGGGTTGGGGAGGAAAAGGGTTAATTGATATTAGCAGGAAGTTAGGAGAATAGGTAGTGGGTTGTTAGGCAAGTTAGAAAAAGGGAGGAGTATGGAAGTAAGAGATGCAAGGATAGGGTAGAGAGAGAAAGTGTGGATTGGCTGAGGAAGGGGCTCTGGGATTGGAGGGTTTTTTGTGAGGAGAATTGGCGGGCAAGGGAGAATTAAAGTGGGAGGGAGTGTAGGAAGGTTAGAGTTGTGAGGGAAATTTGGTTTTCAGTGCCAGGGTTTATTTTCTACACAGTCTACTCGGTTAAATTAGCGATTTTGGCAGGGTGGGGGCGTATAGTTGGTGAGAGTTTGTGGGGGGTCGGGTTTTACCTCCTTGCCGCTGTCTTTGGCTGGTCAGCGTGTCGGGCCGGTTAGAGAATGACACGGTGAAAAAATTGGTCCCTGTCACCGCCCCGTCCCCGTCTCACCATCCCCGTCACCGCCCCGTCCCCGTCTCACCATCCCCGTCACCGCCCCGTCCCCGTCTCACCATCCTCTTCACCGCCCCGTCACCGCCACTGCCACCCCATTCACCGCCCCGTCACCGCCACTGCAATCCCATTCACTTTTCTTTATTTACGTATAAAGGAAACATTCTTTAAAACTTTAAAACTTAGTTAAATATTAGTTAATAACTATACAAAAACAAAACACGCAGAGAAAAAATTAATTAATATAAATTCCCTGACTTCCCTGCACTGTCCCCCCTTGAAGGTCTGTCCCCATCCTGAAAGCCTGATGCCCCCCCCCCCCCCCGACGTCCGATACATCCCTCCCCCCGAAGGACCGCCGACTCCCCAACAATATCGGGCCAGGAGGGAGCCCAAATCCTCCTGGCCACGGCGACCCCCTAACCCCACCCCGCACTACATTACGGGCAGGAGGGATCCCAGGCCCTCCTGCCCTCGACGCAAACCCCCCTCCCCCCAATGACCGCCCCCCCCAGCCGACCCGCGACCCCCCTGGCGACCCCCACGACCCCCCCACCCCCCTTCCCCGTACCTTTGGTAGTTGGCCAGACAGACGGGAGCCAAAACCGCCTGTCCGGCAGGCAGCCAACGAAGGAATGAGGCCGGATTGGCCCATCCATCCTAAAGCTCCGCCTACTGGTGGGGCCTAAGGCGCGTGGGCCAATCAGAATAGGCCCTGGAGCCTTAGGTCCCACCTGGGGGCACGGCCTGAGGCACATGGTCGGGTTGGGCCCATGTGCCTCAGGCCGCGCCCCCAGGTGGGACCTAAGGCTCCAGGGCCTATTCTGATTGGCCCACGCGCCTTAGGCCCCACCAGTAGGCGGAGCTTTAGGATGGATGGGCCAATCCGGCCTCATTCCTTCGTTGGCTGCCTGCCGGACAGGCGGGTTTGGCTCCCGTCTGTCCGGCCAACTACCAAAGGTACGGGGAAGGGGGGTGGGGGGGTCGTGGGGGTCGCAAGGGGGGTCGCGGGTCGGCTGGGGGGGGCGGTCGTTGGGGGGAGGGGGGTTTGCGTCGAGGGCAGGAGGGCCTGGGATCCCTCCTGCCTGTAATGTAGTGCGGGGTGGGGTTAGGGGGTCGCCGTGGCCAGGAGGGTTTGGGCTCCCTTCTGGCCCGATATTGTCGGGAAGTCGGCGGTCCTTCGGGGTGGGGGTGCGAGTGGTCCTGCCGGGGGGGGGGGGGGGATGTATCGGACGTCGGGGAGTCGGCCGGGCAAGAGGGCTTGGGCTCCCTCTTGCTCCGATCGCGGGTGCGGGTGGGAGCGCGTGCGAGCGGTCGTTCGGGGTGGGGGTGCGAGCGGTCCTGCTGGGGGGGTGAATCGGGCGTCGGGCGGTAAATAGCGGTTCCTAGAAGGGGGTACATTGGCCCGCGGGGACAAACCTGTTCACCGTTTCCGCGGTCGGTGAATGGCCTTGTCCCCGTCACCGCAGCGACTGCTAGTTTTCTTCCCCGTTTTCGGCGGTGACCCGCGGCTTAAATGCGGTGGCCGCGGGTAAACCGTCACCGTGTCATTCTCTAGGGCCGGTGCCTGCTTCGGCGACGTGTTGCAGACGCGTAGCGCTCCTGCAGTGCTGTTTTATACCTTTGCTGACTGCGAGCTGCGTCGGACAAGGCTGCACCGGGATTGTGTGGCCACGGTATTCTTCCGGCAGAGGCGGAGCTTTTGTGTGAGCCGGGTGTGCCGGCTGTTCGTGGAGGACGCGTTGCTGTGCTGTGCCGGTTTGTGTGCAGCAGGAGCCTCGTTTTGGTGCCGCTGCAGTCCTCGGTGCAGGCAGTGGTGTGGGGAACATTGGACTGGCTGTGCTTCCCTTCCGCACCCGTTTGGCAAGTATTCTGGGTTTTGTGCTGAGAACGTGTGTGTTTGGGGAGGCTGGTTGTGGGTGTGTGCCAGAGACTTGTTGAACGGCTGGGGGTGTTTGTTTCTGGTGGGGGGTTCTAGGGTAGTTTACAGTTGTGGGAACTTGTCAGGAGTTTGTGTATAAATGGCACCAGCCACCACATCTGGTGGTTCCAGGAGAGGGAGGGGCTCTGGGGCTCAGAGGGGCCGTGCTGTGGTTAGGACTCGAGCGGTTCGTCCGGTAGCTGCATCCCAGCCTGTTTGTGCTGCGTCCAGGGGTTTGCGACGTGGACTGGGTGCTGCTGGTTGTCGTGGGGCAGTCTCACGTCAGCGGGTGGGACCAGAGTCTGCGGCTGGTCGGGCACGTCAGCGTCCTTCTGCAGTTGCTGTTCCTGACCCTTTACCTGGACCTTCAGGCATTGCTCCGGCAGCTATTTCGGGTGAGTCTTTGGGGGTTTTGTCTGATTTGTTAATGGGAAATGGTGGGGTACTGGGTGGGGGTCTGGAATCTTCTGGGTCCGGTCGGGTGGTTTCGAGTGGTCGGAAGTCAGTTAGTAAGAGGTTGCGTGACCGCAACTTTTTAAAAAATTTGCGACATGTGGTCCGGCGTTTGGATAGAGAGAAAAGGCAGAGGCGAGAGGTTCTGGGGGACCAGATGGTAGCTTGGCAGTCCTCGGATTCTTATGATTCTTCAGAGCCTTCTTCTGTTTCTTCTTCTTCTGAGGATGAGTGTGTGCCTGGTATGGACAGGCAGTCTCGGCCGGTCGGTCAGGCTCTAGTGGCTGGGTCAGTGCCAAGTACCTCTGGAGTTGCTGCAGTAGGAGTGACTCATAATGGTCATACCATGTGTGAGATTGCGCCGCTTGATTGTGGTATTTCTAAAAAATTGCGGCACAAAATTTTGAGAGGGAAATTTGTGGACGTGTTTAGTTTGTTAGAAAAGGAACATGATAAGAGTGATAAGAAAAAAGAGGAGGATAAGGCTGAAGGCTATCGTAAGAGGTCTCGTGTGCCGCGTACTATCATGAACTGGTTGTTGGGTTTTAATATTTATGCGGCGGTAGTTGGTGCGGCTAGGCCTGTTTTGTATGCGGGTTTGTTAAGATATGCTGATATGATATTGAGGGCATATCGGACCTATGGAGGCTGGTCGTGGTTAAATTACGATGAGCAGTTTCGTAAAAGTTTGGCAGCAGATAAATCTTGGGCATGGGGTTATAGGGATGTGGATTTATGGCTGGGGGAGATGACACAAGCCAGGTCTTGGTCCTTTCGTCCCACCAGTTCCTTTGGGTCTGGGTTTTCTGGGGGAGCGTCTACAAGTGGAGTCTCTGCTCCCGCAGTACAGCGTTACTCCTCGGGGTTTCTGGGCAGAGGGGGAGGTAATGGACAGTCGGCTGCTCGAGGAGGACCCAGTACCTTTTGTTTCCAGTTCAATGCTGGGAGATGTGAGAGGGCATCCTGTAAATACCGCCATCTTTGCAGTCAATGTGCCGGTTCCCACCCAGCCTTTCGGTGTGTCAGTAGTGGTGGAGGAGGCCGGGGTGCGGGAATGCGGCCTGCAGGATCCGTCCTGGGGAGCATACATGGCTAAAGCCCCTTCGCCTATTAATTTGGAAGTGTTGGATGTATGGCTACAGCTTTATACGGTGGAGGATGCTGCACAATTGTTGTGGGAAGGTTTTCACTTGGGTTTTGTTATTCCTTTTGCTGGCCCACCCCTTTCACGTATGTGTCATAATGCGTCTTCGGTACAGTTGCAGGTGGAGGTGGTACGGGATAAATTGAAAAAAGGAGTTGGATTTGGGTCGGATTGCTGGTCCTTTTTCGGTCCCTCCCTTACCTGATTTTGTGGTGTCTCCTTTGGGGGTGATACTGAAGAAGGAGTTTGGAAAGTATAGGCTGATTCATAATTTGTCTTTTCCCCCGGGGTACAGTGTTAATTCGTTTATTGATCCTTTGTTTTGTTCTGTGCAGTATACTTCTTTTGATGTCGCAGTGTCCATGCTGCGCAGTTTGGGTCCGGGGGCCTTATTTGCGAAGGCTGATATAGAGTCTGCATTTCGTTTACTTCCTGTGCATCCTGATTCCTTTCATTTGTTAGGTTTTCAGTTCCAGGATGGTTATTATTTTGACAAGTGCATGCCGATGGGGTGCTCTGTGTCCTGTGCTTATTTTGAAGCTTTTTCCTCTTTTTTGCATTGGGTCACTGAGCAGGTGTCAGGTTGTGGCTGTATTGTTCATTATTTGGATGACTTTTTGTTCGGGGGTCCTGTGGGTTCTCCTCAGTGTGCGGAGATGGTGGCAGCGTTTGAGGCAGTGACTAAGAGTTTGGGTGTGCCTTTGGCGTCAGATAAATCTGAAGGGCCGGCTACATCCTTAGTTTTTCTGGGTGTGGAACTTGATTCTGTTCGGATGGAATCTCGGTTGCCTGAGGCTAAGGTGCAGGCTTTGTGTCTGGCTATTGGGGAGGCTTTAAGGAAATCTAAGTTGACTTTGCACGAGATTCAGTCTTTGGTGGGTCACTTTAATTTTGCGTCTCGCGTGATTCCAATGGGTCGGGTTTTCTCTCGCCGTTTGGCCATTCTTTCCAGAGGTCTTTTTAAAAAGCATTTTCGGGTGCGGCTGACGGCAGGTGTTAAGGCTGATCTTAGGCTATGGTATCAGTTTTTACAGAGCTTTAATGGAGTTTGTGTGTGGCAGCAAGAAGTGGTCTCCTCAGTAGATTTACGCCTGTTCACTGATGCGGCTGCAAGTTTTGGTTTCGGTGCCTTTTTCGGAGGAGCTTGGTGCGCTCAACCTTGGCCAGTCTGGTGGCATGAGCGGGGGTGGGGTGCTAATATTGCTTTTTTGGAATTATTTCCTGTTTGGGTAGCCACTATGATTTGGGGTGACCGTTTGCAGCATAGGAAGGTGCTGCTTTTTTCGGACAATATAGCGGTGGTGCAGGCTGTTAATGCACAATCTGTTCATTGTCCGTTGTTGGTGGACTTACTGCGTTTGATTGTGTTACGATGTTTGCAATTGAATATTACTCTGACTGCTCAGCATGTTCCAGGCTTGTTTAATGAGATTGCCGATGCATTATCTCGTTTTCAGTGGGCCCGTTTTCGGACTTTGGCCCCCATGGCGGACCTGGAACCTACTGTGATGCCGGTGGAGCTGTGGAGCAGAGTGCTGGATTCTTAACGGAGCTGCTGCGGAATAGTCTGGCTGTAAATACTTGGAAGTCCTATCGCTCTTGCTGGCGCCATTTTCTGTTTTTTCTGGAGGATCCAGTTTCTCGTGGTTGTTTGCCTTTTTCAGTGCCCTTAATGGTGCAGTTTTTAGTTTTTGCCCGGCAGCAGGAGTGGTCGGTAGGTATTGTGCGCTCTTCCTTAGCGAGCGTGGCATTTCTGTCCCAATTATTGGGTTATACTAATCCTTGTGCTGCGTTTTTGGTGCGGAAATTATTTCAAGGCTTTCAGCATTCCAGCAGTGCTCAGGGTTTGAGGCCTTTGCGTTTGCCTCTTTCTCCGGCAGTGTTGTTGCAGTTTTGGGATGCTTTGCCTAATGTTTGTACTGATGCCTTTGAAGTGTGTCTGTTCAAAGTGGCATTTAGTGTTGCCTTTTTTGCAACCTTGAGGATTAGTGAGCTCGTTGCCCCTGCCGCTTCTGCTGCTGGGGAGACTGGATTGTTGGTCTCAGATGTGGTTTTGCAAGACCGTTGTTTGCGTTTGCGCATTCGTAAATCTAAAACTGACCAATGGGGTGCTGGAATTTGGGTAGAGTTACGGGCATTGGGGGCTGGGGTGGTGTGTCCCGTTCTTTGTGCTAGAATGTATGAGGCGGTGCGCCCTGTTGGGGGCTTATTTTGGCTCATGCATGCCAATGGTGCACCGTTAACGCGTTATCAGTTTGGTGCTGTTTTCAAATTGTGTTTAATAGCGGTTGGTTGTGATCCGACGCAATTTGGAACACATTCGTTTAGAATTGGGGCGGCATCTTATGCTGCAAGGCGCGGAGCTTCTGCATCTTTGTTGTGCAGGATTGGGCGCTGGCGTTCGGCTTGTTATCAGCGCTATGTGCGTGCTCTACCAGACAGTGTACATGTTTAATCTGTTTTTTGTTACAGTTTTTCCTACAGATGCCTTGCTGCCGGATAATTGTGTTTGGTTCTGTGACCATTCATATGTCTTTTGGGCACAGCGCCGAGCTAAGGAGTCGCGTTGGGGACCGAACCTGGGACTGGTGCATTTGGGAGTCCGCATCAGATGGCTCGGCTTGAGAGGCATGCTGTGGGAACAGTTTCTTCCGACTTTTCTACAAGCTCAATGTTTTTCTTCACCTCAAGTGAATGTTTTTCATGTTGGGGGTAATGATTTATGTTATACTAGAGGAGTGGACCTTATTCGGAGAATGAAGCAAGATTTGTTGTCTGCCTCATTTTATTTTCCAGGCACTCGTTTTGTATGGTCTTGCATCATTCCCCGGTTGGTCTGGCGAGATGCTCGTAAGGTTGAAGGTATTGAGCGTCTCCGGAAACGTGTTAATTCTGAAGTTTCCAGGTTTTTGGGTATGATGGGTGGTTTAGTTCTGTGCCATGATTTGCTCACTGTTTACTGCCCTGGGTTGTATAGGGCAGATGGGGTGCATTTGTCAGATATTGGGCTAGATATTTTTTTAAGTGCAGTGCAGGATTTGTTGGAGGCTTGTTATGCGGGCCCCCGGGGCCGCAGCTTTTGTGGGGGGGTGCGGTGACTAGCTAAGCTGTCTCCGCACGCGGCGGAAAATTTCTATGTTGGGGAAACAATTTTGGATCAGTGTAGCTATGCAACAGATTGGGTGATTAAATTTTGTTAACTGCTCATGTGCGATACCACCATGGGTGGCGGCTGGACTCTGCGCCACCGCGTGTCTTGCCGAAAGGGAAGTGGGGAATGGGGGTGAATTTTGGAAGAGGAGCTAGTTCGCCACCGAGTAGCTCCAGAATTTTGAGAATAAGCTACACTGTATTGGAAAGTTCTAAGTTTTTGTTAAAGTCTGATTTTATGACAATAAAGCTGCGGCCCATTTTTTGCCACTTTATATGTGTTGTGTATTTTATGATCAATCTGAGTGAGATGCGAATTCCAGTGTTAAGTGGCTTGCAGATTAATCTGCGGGCTTATAACGCTGGATGAGCTAGCGAAGATTGGGTTGGGGAGGAAAAGGGTTAATTGATATTAGCAGGAAGTTAGGAGAATAGGTAGTGGGTTGTTAGGCAAGTTAGAAAAAGGGAGGAGTATGGAAGTAAGAGATGCAAGGATAGGGTAGAGAGAGAAAGTGTGGATTGGCTGAGGAAGGGGCTCTGGGATTGGAGGGTTTTTTGTGAGGAGAATTGGCGGGCAAGGGAGAATTAAAGTGGGAGGGAGTGTAGGAAGGTTAGAGTTGTGAGGGAAATTTGTCCCGCCCTTCCCTTCCCTCTTTATGGGTCCTCTCTGGGTGGTTTGGTGTTTTTTGGCGGGTGGGGAGGGGAGGGTTGGTTTGTCGCAGTTTTGTTGGCGGAAAATTTCTATGTTGGGGAAACAATTTTGGATCAGTGTAGTTATGCAACAGATTGGGTGATTAAATTTTGTTAACTGCTCATGTGCGATACCGCCATGGGTGGCGGCTGGACTCTGCACCACCGCGTGTCTTGCCGAAAGGGAAGTGGGGAATGGGGGTGAATTTTGGAAGAGGAGCTAGTTCGCCACCGAGTAGCTCCAGAATTTTGAGAATAAGCTACACTGTATTGGAAAGTTCTAAGTTTTTGTTAAAGTCTGATTTTATGACAATAAAGCTGCGGCCCATTTTTTGCCACTTTATATGTGTTGTGTATTTTATGATCAATCTGAGTGAGATGCGAATTCCAGTGTTATAATATACTCCTCTGTCTATTGTCTTCTGGTTGTTTTTTATATTCTTCTTCCCTGCACTACCCTTATTATAGATGAATTGACCTCCTTACATTGAGTCTGATGAATTTTGATTCTAGCTCAATTTTCTGTTTTCTTGCTTGCACTTTATGTTCATTTTACTGTATTTTAACTGAATTCAGAGTATTATTTCCTGTACGATCTCAGGGTGTTATTTAGTTCTCATAATCCCAGGGTTCCTACCTGTTTAAGATGTTTCCTTGTTAATGGGTTTTATGTAATTATACATTTTGAACTGGCTCTGTTCGGGGGGTTTTCTTATAACTCCTTGTTTACATGCCATTTTATTACCACATATAACATTATCTCCTCATTGCTGGTGTTCTTATTTCTAGTCTCATAATATAATGGTGTATCATCATATTGGGTCTCATCTCATAATCCTGGTGCCAACTACTGGTAACAGTTTGCCTTCAGCTCCTAGGATTGTAATTACATCTGGCATCAGAGCTCATCCGCTTCTCTGCTGAGATATATGCCTTTGAATTCATTATTAATTTGGCTGTTCATTTGTATATCTAACTTTCTAGTGCATGTGAATTTTACAATGCTTGCACTATTGTCTTATGTATGTCCTAATAACTACACTTATTGATTGCTGGTATTGAACACATATTATATGCATTACACTACTGGATACCCGAATGTGGTTTTTTTTATGGCCCTACTGTCATATGCTTATCCAGCTGGCTTGTGCTCTTCTCTCTCCCTCTTCCTGGAGAGTGCTGTCTTCTCTTTTTCTCTTTTCTGCGGCTTTCTTTGCTCCTATCTCTACTACAACTTCTAGCAGGATGGATGTATCACTTCATGACTTTTCCTTTCTACTTCTCTTCCTATTTATCTATGATGACACTTAAATTTGCTTCATGGAATGTCAACGGAATTAATCAATCCCTTAAATGTAAGAAAATAAAGGTCTATCTTAGATTGAAAGATTATGATATTATTCTGTTACAGGAGACTCATCTTAATTCTAGAGAATGCTCTCTATTTAAAGTGCCAGGCTATACATTTATTTTCTTCTGCCATACATAAGAAATGTGGAGTTTCGATCTTAATTAAAAATTCAGTTAAAGCCCAAGTTATACACCAATCTTCCGATTTGGAGGGCAGATGGATAATTGTGAATGTTCTATTCGGATCTATGCAGCTTTCTATAATAAATGTTTATGCTCCCAACATAGATTTGCCCTCTTTCATGTCATCTCTGCGAGAGACCCTCTTGAATGTCTCTGATTCTCCTCTTATACTCGGCGGTGACTTTAACCTTCCACTTGATATTCTTAAGGATAGACGATCCCTTTCCCAATTTTGCATCACGAAAATGTGGTCTGAACTCCACCATGTTATCCAAGATTTGGGACTTTGTGATCCCTGGAGACTCTTGCACCCTGAGGAACGTTCTTTTACCTTTTATTCCGCTCCTCACCATTCGTATTCCAGAATCGATTTTTTTTCTTATTTCCAAATCTCTGCTTCCTCTAATCCGAGCAGCTCAAATACATCCTATCATTTTGTCAGACCGTGCTCCTATTGGGCTACACACTGAACTAAAACATACGCTCCCTAGACGTATCAGGAGACTTAATACCTCTGTGCTATCTGACACTGCTTTCCTAGATAAGATTTGGGGTTTCATTCCGGACTTCTTTCATATTAATCTAGCCTCGATCTCCTCTTTCAATTCTATTTGGGAGGCTTTTAAGGTGAGTCTGAGGGAGGAAATTATTAGCTTTATGGCGTGGAAAAAGAAAACTGAATCCTTCCAATTAAATGTGTTAGAACAGAAGATCTCATTATTGGAATCACAACAAACTATTAATAAATCATTACCTTTGTCTCCAACCCTAATTAATAAAAAAGCTGAATATAATTTGTTATCTCGCAACAAAGCCCAACAAGACTTTCTGATCTCCAAGTCCGGCACTTACATTTCCGCTAACAAATCGCGTCGATATATGGCCAGATATCTGGCCAACCGTAAACAACGATCCAGGGTTGCGGCCATAATTGATGAGGATGGTACTCCCGTCACTAATGATGCCTCCAAATCCCAACTTTTTGCTATGTTTTATGAGACGCTTTACACTTTATCACAGCCATCTACTTCCCCGATAGCTAGTGACTTCTTTCATGATTTTGTTCATCCTACCTTATCCCAACCTCAGGCGCTGCTCCTTGGAGCTCCTATTGTAGAGTCTGAAATACTTGAAGCGATTGAATCATTATCCTCCCACAAATCACTAGGACCAGATGGCTTCCCCATCGAATGGTATAAGAATTTCACAACTGAACTTGTGCCTTTACTGAAACAATTATAAGACTATCTCTTCTCCTCTCCCGAGGACCAAGGCTGTTTTTCAGAAGCCCATATAATCGTATTACCCAAGCCTGGAAGAGATGAAACTAAAATAGCGAATTATAGACCCATATCGCTTTTAAATACCGACTGTAAAATCTTAGCAAAAATATTGTCCTCTAGACTAGACAAAGTCTTAGGGAATCTTATCCATCCTGATCAAGTCGGTTTCATGAAAGGCCGCTTCATTGGTGATAATGCTCGTACTTTTCATGCTGTGATCGATATCGCGCACTCCTCCTCCAATCCAATGATAGCCATTTCTCTTGATGCGGAAAAGGCGTTTGATATGGTGGAATGGGCTCACTTGTTCTCCTCTCTTCACTGGTTTGGTTGTGGTTCTGACTTTGTGAGATGGGTACAACTCTTATATACCAAACCCTTTTCTAGATTGAGGATAAATGATTCACTCTCTTCTCCGGTCCTTTTACACAGGAGCACAAGGCAGGGCTGCCCTTTATCCCCTCTTCTTTTCAACTTGGCTCTTGAAACCCTTCTCTTGGCCATTCGACAACATCCCAATATAACAGGAATTCCCTTCGGTCTATCACAAATTAAATCCCTCGCCTATGCGGATGATTTACTTATTTTCTTGTTGCAGCCAGTTTCCTCTATACCTGTCTTGCTTAACTTGGTATCTCAATTTTCACAATGCTCAGATATCGTATTAATTGGGATAAATCCGAGGTCCTCCCATTGAATAACAATATCTCTATATCAGACTGTGGCTCCATCTCTTTTCATTGGGCGTCCTCCTCTTTGAAATACCTTGGGGTTCTTTTTCATTCTAATATCGATACTACTATGTCTCTCAGCTTAGCTGCCGTTACTTCCAAGGTGGAGGCATTGTTGAAGCGATGGACCCCATTATCTCTCTCATGGTGCGGGCGTATGGAGGCGATAAAGATGACAATTGTCCCGATTGTTAATTATTATCTTTCCATGCTTCCTAGACTAGCTCCTAGGGAATTCTACAAATCTATCGAAAGTAGATTGGATATCTCTGGTGCGGAAAGCCACCCCGCATTGCCTTACATATTCTCAAATCATCCAAGGAGGACAGGGTAGTGGGTTTCCCCAATTTTTTTCTCTATCATATTGCTGCTTTCCTTTGCTACAGTTCCCTTTGGATTCAAGATCTGACTCCTATTGAACGCTGTTCTGGTTGGTTCTATATTGAACGACATCTGGCACATCCCATTCCACTTTCTTGTCTGCCATACATCTTTGTTCATTCTCTACCTGCTGAATCAGCTACCATTCGTGCTACCTTACAAGCGATTATGCATTTTGACCATATTTCTCAAATGAACCGATGGCACACTACCCTATCCCCCATTTAGTATAATTCCCATATCCAAATTGCTAATCAATTGGTCCATTGGCATAAATGGATGGACAGGGATGTGTGGTCATTGAATCAACTCATAGAGAATGATTCCCTAGTATCTTTTTCACAACTTATGGATAAATATGCACTACCTCCATTGGAATGTTTTTGTTGGATTCAACTCTCTCACTGTTTAAAAAGTTGTTTGCCTTCCATTTTTAGCTATTCCTCGACATCTACATTTCTTTCTTCATCTCATATGAGTCTTGCATTGGGACATACTAAGTCCCTATTTTATAAAAATCTTGGCTCTCATATGTATCCTAGATCCAAAAAAATCCACTGACATTTGGTCTGCAGATACTATTTGGCGTTGTTCGGACAAAGATTGGGAGCACTATTTTAGTAAAGTTCTTCGTCCAACAGCTTCTTCCAGTATGTCTCAATCTCTGTACTTCTTGTCATATAAGGTTTTTTGGACTCCCAATAAAATGTTTTGGGCTGGGTTTCGAGATTCCAACCTGTGTTGGCATTGTATGTCTGACATTGGTGACCTTCGTCACATGATATTTGCCTGTCCTATTCTTTCCCCTTTCTGGTCCACTGTATGGAATACCATCAAACGCATCCTTCCTATATGATCAGATTTCTCTCTAGACATTCTTCTTTATAGATACCTTGCCATTGCTGATATTCTTACTCCCGAGCAACAATTCCTTGTTAATATTTTACTTGCCATCACGATACAAATGATCCTCCATAACTGGAAATCTGCAGACTCGCTCAATATTACTTATGATACATCTCTACGAAACGAAACCTGCAGAATATTCAAATCGATATAACACTATTTCCAAAATTTGAGATCCTATTACACATTTTTCTCCTTAACTGTTGACATCTCATATCAGTCATTTACATTCACTATCTTACTTTCTTCTTCTTGTCTACTGTTCTGCTACTTCTTATTGGCCTCTAATGCTAATTCTGTTTTGCTTTAATCTCTTTTCCGGATGGCTTTTAGCTATCTTTCATCCTGCTTCGTATGATTGCTCTTTTTCTCTCCCTCTCCAGGTTGCCCTCTCACCCTTCATGGGACTACATTGAGTGTATTGCTAGCCTCATCTTCTATGGTGGTTGCTCCACCTATAGTTCTGTATTTTTATGTGGTCCTATTTAGGCATTATTCTGTATGTTTTTTCTCTTTTTAGTCATTAGTCATTGATTGTATGAGTTAAAACTTCAATAAAAATATTTGAAATCTAAATTATTTATTACAAATTTCACTGATTATTTGCTAAAAGAGAAATTATTTGCTGAAGATCATTAAAAAGAATTAGACATAGAAACATAGAAAGATGACGGCAGAAAAGGGCCACAGCCCGTCAAGTCTGCCCACTCTACTGACCCACCCCATTAGGTCTGAGTGCTAATGCTAATACCTTAACTCAGCCCTCGTAGGGACCCCACGTGGATGTCCCATTTATTCTTAAAGTCGAAAACGCTGGTGGCCTTGACCACCTGCACCGGAAGTTTGTTCCAGTGATCCATACTCACTGATTCAGTATAACTTGTTTTGACAGTTGCCATATTGTTATGTTACTGTAGCACAAAAAATGCACTAGCCTTCGTGCCCGCATTTCAATAAAAGAGGTACAAAATGTACAGTCATGGCTAGGCCTTTGACTGTTCATTATTAAGGCCCTTTTTTACTATCCATAGTAGAGGTTTCTATCGAGGGTGCTAAATGCTCCGATGCTCATAGGCACCTATGTTTGATATGAATTACATCTAAGGAGGTGCCTAAAGATGCTTAAGGTTATTTCCAGCGTTAACCATGCCTACTTCAACCTTAGGCATTCTAAGGTTCCCCATAAATGTGATCTAGGCACCAGTTTTGTAGGCACCTCTAGGCGCTTACTTTGTTGTTTTAAAACTATTCTTAAATCAGTTTTAAATGGCTTTGACAGAACATCTATCTTTATACTCCATTTTCAATCAGAAAAATATTCAGGTTGAAAATGTCCTAATCCTGACCATTTGGACGTGGGTGGGGCCAGCATAATAATGGACTGGTCACATAGATATCCTGATAGAGCTATGGGACACCTTAGAGGGCACTGCTGTGAACTTCACATAAAGGGTATCAGCTGTATATTTCACCATAACCCCCTTATAATTTAGGGTAACCCCCCCAAAAAAAACCTACTATACCCTCCTACGTACCATCCCAATAGCACTTATGGCTGCAGGTGGCACCTATATGGCAGTATAGTAGGATTTGGGTGGGCTCACATGTTCTACCATCAATGTAGTGGTTAGAGTGGGATATGGGCCCAAGTCCTCCTCTCTATGTTTCATTAGCCCACCCACCAGGCTACTTAAGACACCTGTGTGCAGCTCTACTAGGCTTCTCCATACCACATGCTGCTGTTTTAGGAACAGGTATGTACCTTTTTGTCCTCAGTTTTGTGTGGTGAAAGGGAGTCAGTGAGTATTGGGGGAGTGTGGGGGTGTCTTACCTTGATGCATGCAGTTAGTGGTCATCTGGTCAGTTTGGGCATCTTTGTGGCACTTAGACCCTTTTAAAACAGGTCTAGTTTCAAATGTATAAGTTCCATCCAGAATGCCTTGCAAAATGTTTGATTATTGCTGCAAGATGTCCGTGTCTAATCCGCTCTTGAGACCACCCAAAGCCCATTCATAACATGCCTCCACCAAGCTCATCTCATGCTCTGAACGTAAAGAGGCTGGAACACCTCGCTTGATGTACAGAGATGGTTTTGATTGGTACTTAGACGTCCTGGCAATTAGAACGTCCAAGTGCCGATTTATGATGCTTTTTGGATGACTATATTTTTTGATTATGTGCCTGATAGTGTTAAGCTTAAGAGATATTTTAATTCATCTGCCAACTGAACCAGATTTAAGATATATTAATTGAGCTTGAAAATGTTTAGCATGCAATATGGCCACACCATTATGCTTTCCTTTAGCTGCAGAGATGATCCGATAAATTATAGACCGATAAGTCTGATATCAATGCTGGGCAGAGTTACAACTCAGTTTTGCTTTTAGTACTTAATCCATTAGTTTTTATATCTGGATCTTTAGGAACCTCTGAGGAAGACAGCATTGTTGAAACACGGACCATGTTGGGTCCATAGTTTCCAACGTTTTGGGTCCTAGATATATTTTATATGGATTAATAAATTGTACTTTTAAATAAAGCCTGCATCTTAAGCATCACCATCTCCACAGAGTTTTGTTGTTTTTCGCTGGATTTGCATTTTCTGTGGAATTACAAGGGTCATTTTTTGTTTGTACAATCTAAATGCTACTAGATTCCATTTGACTCCATCACTAAATAGAATACTACAGTACAACTTGCTTTTACTGACGAAACCTGGCTTGATATATAGCATTGCACTATCAAATCTTTACAGTCTGCTTCTTTATTACAAGCAGCCTTCTTGCTATACCATAGGGTGACCTGGACTCCCAGCAGGTCTGCAAAGATCTCCAGATCCGATGATGCTAACTGTTGGTCATGTAAATCTCCTGATGGCTCTCTTCAACATATGTTCTTCTCCTGCCCCTATGTGAACACTTTTTGGACTGCAGTATGGTCCATGATATCCAAAATCTTCTATATCTCTTATATATTAACTTTTGATTTTTTTTTTCCTTGAAAATTTATTGAAAGTTTTACAAAATACAAATACAAAAGCATTATCATAAGCAATGCCTCCGCTGGGTCAGACCTGAGATCCATCGTGCCCAGCAGTCCGCTCACGCGGCGGCCCAACAGGTCCAGGACCTGTGCAGTAATCCTCTATCTATACCCCTCTATCCCCTTTTCCAGCAGGAAATTGTCCAATCCTTTCTTCAACCCCAGTACCATACTCTGCTCTAGTACATCCTCTGGAAGCGCATTCTAGGTGTCCACCACACGTTGGGTAAAGAAGAACTTCCTAGCATTCGTCTTGAATCTGTCCCCTATGTCGATATATCATGATCGATTGTTGCGATTCTTGCTGTTCATTGCTGTTAAACTAATTCTCCAGAACTGGAAAAACTCTTTGAAACTTGAGTTTAATCATTGGTGGAACTCTGTATGCCTACATGTCAAATATGAGCGATACATAGCTGAAAAGCATAAATCTACTTCCTCCTATGACAAAACTTGGGCTCCGTTACAGGAATACTGTGGTTCTGGCCTTTAATGTATGTTTATCATAGATTCAATTGCTTATTTTGAATTAAATCCCTATAGATCTATTTCTCACCGTTTGACTCCTATCCTTTTTATGGATAAATGAACATTCCTATATATTGGCAGTATATGTTTATCCTCTGTATTTGATTCTTATGCATTATTTATTATGTAATTTTACATACTAGGCATGCATTTATTCTCATGCTTCCCATTTTGAACTATTGCTTTTGTCTGTATTTCCTGAAAACTCAATAAAAATTTTCTGAACTAAAAAAAAAAAAAAAAAAAGAATACCAGCATTTATTTTTAATTTTGATTTTATATTGTTTATCCTGGATCCCAATGGGTGTCTTAGCATTTAGCTTGTGCCAATTGTTAGCACATGCAAAATTGGTTAGTGAACCTTACTAAAAAAAAAAAAAAACAAACACCTTCATACCTTTACCTATGTGTATCTTAGCATTTATACCTATGTATATCTTAGCATTTAGCATATGCTAATTTTATGAAGGGCTGCTGAAAAGTTCTTAGCCCAACCAAGAAGAGAATGATGTGATGTCATAAAACTTTCAGGTTATTCTATACTTTTCATAACACTTTTTGTTTCATTTCATATCATTAAAACAAAAAGTATCAAGAAAAGCGTGGAATAACTTGTAAGTTTCATGGCTCCACATCATTCTCTTCTCGGTTGGGCTGAGAATTTTTCATTTCATTTTAAAATCTCTTTATTAGGGTTTTAATACAACAATACAAACAAGGAAAGAAAATACAGGTATCAGCGGCCACTCATATTAATGCACTCTGAGGTCCTTTTACTACACTGTGGTAAGTGCTAGCACATGCTTATGAAAGGAGGTAAATAAAAAATCACCTACCTGGGGGGTGGGAAATAAGGACAGGGAGTAGAGAGATCTTGGATTCACTATATGGAGTCTAAAAGCAATATTATAAAATGTATTACCTGAAGTAATTCTGTGGATCTCCTATCATTTGAGAGAGAAGGAGAGGAAGTTTTAAAAATAAAAAAACTGACTTGGAATGTTGAAGCAGTGCTTGTGTGCTGAGATGTGTTGCACTGTTAATCATCCAAGCTTTTACAGAATGTTCTGGTTTTAACTGAAGTAAAGAGAAAAAGGCCTGTTTGTAACTTTCCTAGAATTGTGATTTTTGGTGACTGTTGAAATCAAATTTATTATTCTGTGAATTTTATTGTGACTTTGGTAGAGTATTACATTTATTTCTCCATATCTACATACTAGTTGGTTTAGCTTAGGGAATTATAGTTAATTTTATTTTAAAACAGATAAAAATACAAGGCTTTTTCACCTAAGAAAATACTGATAAAGTAACACACAGAGAGGGAGTGAGGGTTTTGCCTCCTTTTAATTTACTTTAAGTAGGTAATCCAGATCCTGAGGCCCTGCAGCATTCCAGTGCATTCATTTCACCAGTGGCATTGAAGTACAGCAGTCTAGCAAAGACTTCCTAGTAGCCCAAATAAGCAAGCGATGAAAGGCCCAAAGAATAAAGGTTTCAATTTAAGAAGTTTGTTTTGTGAGCACTTATCCAACATTTTTGGTTTTGGTTGAGGATTCTTTCTTGATCTGAAGAGTTTTTGATAAGAAATTTTAATATCTGCAGGAAACATTAACCCCCTCTTTTACTAAGGTGCACTACGTGTTTTAACGCACACTAAATATACATGCGCGCTAAATGCTAACACGTACAAAAATTACACACACACACGTACTGTTTAAAAACATACCTCCCACCGCCAAACCTTTTTAAATCACTCTACCCCCTGCACACCCACCGCTGTCGGTCACACCTTTTTAAAACTCCACCCAGCCACCCTCCCGCCACTGTCCGCCCGCCGCCGCCGCCGTCCGCCCAACCACTTACAAATTACAGTAACTGGTGGTCCAGTGTGATCCCTCCCTCCCTAGCTGTCTCTTCTTATTTCCCAGCCAGCGGCACGGAGATCAGAAGAGCACGGCGGTCAGGAGTATGCGAGTCCCACGAGAACTGATCGCAGTCATTTAGGAAACAGCGCAGGCCCAAGCAGGAACATGGAAAACTTTGCTCCTGACCACCGTGCTCTTCTGACCTCTAGATGAGAATCTTATATTGCAACTACTTACATGTCTTTATTAGAAAAAAGCTCAGGCAGAACTGATTTTTTCTTTTGGACTCCCATTCTGTGTTATTGCTTATGGTGAATCTCCATTAACTTTTTGTTCTCCTGATATCTGCCATAACTCTCTCCATTCCGCAGGATAACATAAGAACATAAGAACATAAGCAGTGCCTCCGCCGGGTCAGACCATATGTCCATCTAGCCCAGCAGTCCGCTCCCGCGGCGGCCCAAACAAGTCATGACCTGTCTAAATCATCAGAAGGGGCCCCCATGCCACCTTGGTTTCCTGATGAGTCCTATCTTCCCATCTAAGTCCTAGCCCTCCGGTCTTGCACATGCACGACCTGGTTGGGTTTCTATACTTTCTCAGTATCCCATGATCCCTTTATCCCCCAGGAATCTGTCCAGTCTCTGTTTGAATCCCTGTACCGTACTCTGCCCGATCACTTCCTCCGGTAGCGCATTCCAAGTGTCCACGACCCTTTGGGTGAAGAAAAACTTCCTTGCATTTGTTTTGAACCTATCTCCCTTGAGTTTCTCCGAATGCCCCCTCGTACCTGTTGTCCCCTTCAGCCTGAAGAATCTGTCCCTATCCACCCTCTCTATGCCCCTCATGATCTTGAAGGTCTCTATCATATCACCCCTGAGCCTCCTTTTTTCCAGAGAGAAGAGCCCCAGCCTGTCCAACCTCTCGGCGTATGGGCAGTGTTCCAGCCCTCTTACCAGTTTCGTTGCTCTCCTTTGGACTCTCTCAAGTACCGCCATGTCTTTCTTGAGGTACGGCGACCAATATTGAACGCAGTATTCCAGATGAGGACGCACCATCGATCGATACAATGGCATGATGACTTCCCGCGTCCTGGTTGTTATGCCCCTCTTTATGATGCCCAGCATCCTGTTGGCTTTTTTCGAGGCTGCTGCGCACTGTGCAGATGGCTTCAGTGATGCATCCACCAGTACACCCAAGGCTCTCTCAAGACTGCTTTCTCCCAACAATGCCCCCCCCCATTTTGTAGTTGAACAACGGGTTCTTTTTCCCTATATGCATGACCTTACATTTTTTCACGTTAAAGCGCATTTGCCATTTGTTTGCCCAGTCTTCCAGCTTGTCTAGGTCCCTTTGCAGGTCCTCACACTCCTCCCTGGAGCTAACTCTGCCGCACAGTTTGGTATCGTCTGCAAATTTTATAACCTCGCACTTTGCCTCCTTTTCCAGGTCATTGATAAATATGTTGAAGAGTAATGGCCCCAGCACCGATCCCTGTGGCACACCGCTCGTGACTCCCCGCCAGTCAGAAAATTGGCCCTTTACTCCGACCCTCTGCAGTCTACCCGACAACCAGTGCTCGATCCATCTGTGCACATCCCCTCCCACCCCGTGGTTCCACAGCTTAGAATGAACAGAAGCACAAACACTGTTCCCTTTTTATAATAAGGTTCATAATAAGATCATTAGCAGATCTTAGAATTAGTGATGATAAAAATTTGTTCCAGGTTTGTTTGCTGAAAAAACACTCATGCTGTTTGAAACTTTGGTGCCAGGAAAATGGATATGCAAGTTACATGAATATATGGAACCTATAGCAGTGCTTTTACTCATAAAGCTAAAGGTAAATCTTTTCAGAGTCATAATTGTTAGGCATCCTTGTTATAAAAAGGGAACAGTGTTTGTGCTTCTGTTCATTCTAACTGTTATTTTGAGACTGTGCTGTGACATATTCTCCCACAACTTATTTTTATTTTTGCCACAGATGTCTTTCTAACATATTTTCTCTTTTCTCCTGATTTCAGGTTGACTATGCTCATCTTCCCAGAGTGGCTAATGACTCCCCTTGTGTTTCCCAGAGGCCTGAGCAGGTCTGTTAAAACTGGGTTCAGCACACCAGCTTGCACCTGGCCAAAGAGCCAGCAGCTCAAATACCAAAACAGAAAGAATAGGTGAGAATGATGTACTGCAACCTTTGCTTTGTTTGCCCTTGTGATGAGTTATATATATTTTCACAATACTAACATATTTCATACTTTTTTCCTTCAGACAGGTGTAGTTATTGATGATTTTCTGAGAGAACAGTAAATTGGTGAGTTTTAGGTTCTCTTTTACAAAGGTGCGCTAAATCAACGCATGTGCTAACTGTTAACGCGTCCATAGGATAACATGCACATGTTAACATTTACCACACACTTAAAGTGGTGCCGTTTAGGTCACCGTTAGCGTGTGCTAAATGTTAACGCTTGCATGTTATCCTATGGCTGTGTTAACAGTTAGCTCATGCGTTGATTTAGCGCACCTTTGTAAAAGAGAGCCTAAAACTTACCAATTTACTGTTCTCTCAGAAAATCATCAATAACTACACCTGTCTGAAGGAAAAAGTGTGAAACAATTCTACCACAGTAACAACTTGGACCTAGGAGTGGCTTACTCTGCATGCCTGTCATCCATCTCATCGAACTGCAGTTGCCTGATATTACACTTGCATGCTGCTTTCCTAGACTGTGCAATAAAAATCTTAAACCATTTTTCACCTTGTGCTTATTTACATTGAGTAACAGCCGGGCATTAGGTTTCCTTAATAAGCACCACTTCAGCTACTTCATCACATTGACCTTTGTCTTATCTAGTGTTCCATGAGGCCCAGGTTGCAAAGGAGAGAAGTGGGGAAGCCCTTAGGTGGTGGAAAACAGGGTAGCTGTGCTATGTTTTGGAGGGGGGGGGGGCGCATGCCTTAACAACGCCTAAACGGAACAGTATAATCAAACCTGAATTGCTATGATTTTATGGCGGTTAGAATGAAGGTTGGCGTATGAGCCTGGTGTGGGTTCGGCTCCCTCATGTACTTCAGCTGACACAATACTAATTTTAATAAAAATTACAAGCTACAGACCAATCAAATCTAATTTTTATCTCAAAGAACACAACATTAGCAATACTAGAAGCATTCAATTCCAAAAGTAGAATTTGCAATTGATAAAAACAGCAGTATTTGACTCCTTGTCACATTTATTCAAGCATACTTGAGATTCTGGCTTTAGGGACAATGAAAGCAATGCTTTAAGCTATTGAGCTACCAGTCTTTTGTTGCAGTTAACTGTGATATGATAGCTGAGCAGATGATACCTTAGCAGATCACTAAGCTATGATATGACAGGGGAGTCAGAGAAACTGGAGTGGAAGGTGGTGTAGCTCAATGAGTAAAAGTGTTGGGCTGATCTTGCAGAGATTGTGAGTTTAACTCCCAGCCCGTCTTTTACCTGTGAAAAATAATAAAGTAATCACTCCTATACTAGTTCCAATATTGGCAGTTTCAATATTGTATACACATATTGGTAGCTTCAGTGCTCAGAATCATAGAGATGATAACAGGGACACTAATGCCCTGATGTTTCTCAATTATCGCATCTTCAAGCACCATTTGTAGATAGTGTAAATATTCAAATGATCAACTTAGGTGCCAAACCGGCAAACTACTTATTCTTCTTTAAAATTATTGATTCAAAACACAAAAAACTTATCTTGTAAATTGTAGGTATCAGGTTCCGACGTGACACGTTTCGTATCTGCTTCAGGGATCCCACAAAGTTGAAAATGATTTTTGCTTATGAGCGGTGTAGACTCTGAAAGTTGAAAAATTTAAATGAATTAATACTTTATTGATGCAAAAACTCATTAAAAATGTACAGTTTATTGAACTAACTCTATCTTTAGGCTGTTAGGAGGCACTCACTGCTGAATGAAATTCATTTACATAATCGAGCAAGGTGTTAAAGCTTCCTCTTGTGTCAACCGGCACTAGAACGCCGTGAGGGACTATGAAGAGTCTTTTAAAGGATGAAGATAGAAGTAGAGGTAGGTTATGTAAATAGTCAGAAACCACTTCACAGGTCATGGGCCTGATGGGCCGTCGCGGGAGCGGACCGCTGGGCACGATGGACCTCTGGTCTGACCCAGTGGAGGCGACTTCTTATGTTCTTATCAAGCGCGTGACCATATGATCACATCCAAAAAATGAAAGGCAGCATGAGGACGTCAATGTGGCCAATAGGAAAATAGAGCCACTTCAGGAGGGAAGTTCAAAAATACCACTATATTGATCTAACTACTACACACTCAATCTTTAAAAAAAGAAAACGGCAAAGATGATAATGGCTCATGTTATAAAAAGCCCACCATTCAATATCACCATTGAGTCCATGAAGATGTAGAGTTCCCAGCATGTAAATCCAACTTATTGCCTCCCCGAGGCAATCTAGGGGCTTCTAGAACAGAATAGCGTAATGAACTTACTGGATGGTTTTCTTTGAGCCAATGTCAGGTAAGTGGAGCTTCCGGAACCTGTGTAGAAATTCTACTTATATGCTCTCCAATCCGGACACGAATGCTTCTTATAGTATGTCCGATATATAGTAACTTGCATGGACATTGAATGATGTATACCACGCCACTTGAACTACAGTCAGTAAATGTAATTGACTTACGCTTGCTCACCCATGCTGGTACATTCATCTCATTCAAAGGAACACTATGTTGACAGGCTACCAATATGTGTATACAATATTGAAATTGTCGATATTGGAACCAGTATAAGAGTGATTACTTTATTATTTTTCTATGTACCTTTTCTAATCACCTTGAGTTTAGTTGCCCTCACTTTATATATTTGACGGAGTCTGCGTCTTTTACTTGTGGCATTGTACCTTGCAGTTGCACCTTGATGATCTCACAATGAGGTCAGCATTGTGCAGCTGCACACCTCCCTTTGCAATGAACTAGAAACCACATTCAGGTTTGTTATATGTTTTATTGTTTTTAAGCTTTGCCAAATGAAGTTATGGGCTTTCTTTGCTTTGAAGAATGAGCTGATTGCAACAATGTTTACTGAGAAAGAAAGTGTTATGTAGAGCAAGAAACCCTAAAGCTGTGATTTTCATGTGTTGTAATTAGCTAATAACATTGGTTCTTTAAGCAGTTTTAAATTCAATATGCTTGTATGAATGTGTCCTGTTTATGTGCTGGCTGAATCACAGAATAAAATCCCTGAACTGTATTTAGATCACTTTGGAAACATCCAAAATCTGCCTAAATTCCATTCAGAGAAACGTTTATCTAAAGCCCAAACAAAGCTCAACGGATGACCTACAGAGCTGCCTAAATAACATCTTTATGACTGCCATATTTCTGAAGCCCAAACCACGTCTATCTAAAGCACAAACAACGCTCAAAAAGCTATTTCTTACACTGCTTCAAGTAGCTCAGTTTACAATTGCTATACAGCTTTCTATGTAGCACAGTGGTTAAAGTTACACCTTTCTACACTGCTTTTTCCAGTTCAACTCCCAGTCAGTATATCTCACTGAAAATGAAATATAAATATCCTTTTAAAGATGGCATACTTTGTTACTTTTTTTTATTTTTATTATAACAATCCTGACATAATGAAGGAAAAGAATATGACAGAGCAGTAAGATCAAGCTTATGTTGTCTCCTGGCATCTATCCTAGCAGAATTAACTGCCTATATGGAACAGTATAGTAAAACTATAATTCTATTTTTGTATGGCTCGTTGTCTAGCACAGCGAATTAGAATGAAGGTTAGCATGTTAGCATGTCACATTTTTTCAACATTCACTCTGATGTTCCGAGTTCAAGTAACAATAATTAAATACATTGTAGGGACGTCCACCTGGCATCTACAAGTGAAAAATAAATATTATTGGAGATGCGTATCTGACGCCTATCTTACATCTATGTAACACGGAGCCCAACTTGCGCTCCACAGACGTCTAAACCACGCCTAAAGTTAGGCGCAGTTTGCAAAATCGGGGCCTAAATATTTAATTTATTTTGAATTGGCATCCGTGAAAGCATTTTCCTATACCAGGTGTACATTGTGGCTCAGACCACCCAGTGATTTTGTAAAGTTTTATACTACTGCAGTGTGTTCGGGAGGAAAAGTACTCTGACTCTGGGGAAATTTTACTTACCATTCAGTGCTGTGACCTCAGCTAAATAGCTGCTGCATTGGGTTAGAGTAGCACTGAACCCCAGAGAGAGCTGCAGGGGCTTTCACTTATCACACATTGAAAAGACTTACTCCCTCTTTTGTGAATGCTGATTTAGCTTGTGCTAACAATTAGCGTGCGCTAAATGCTAATGCGCCCATTATATTTAGCATGCGCTAATCGTTAGCATGCCTTAGTAAAAGGACCCCTTAATGCAGGATGTGCACTGGCATCCAGTGGTAAATTTGCCAATATGTACATGCTATAAAAAAGTTTTTTTTATTTTATGGGAAGGGGTGTGTGTTTCAGGATAGAGAGTGAGTGAGGCATTGTCACATGTTAATTGATTAGCATAGGGTTAGTGTGGGGGCCTTTACCACCTACAAAATAGGTAGCAGTAGGGGCTCATTGGTAAGTTTTTTTTATAGCCGTGCATAATTAGCCTGTGGCTGTTAACCTGGAAAATGGGAACAGTGGCCTTAGCTTGTGGGAAAGACCCACATAAGGGGCACAATAAGGCCATCTTTGCCACGATTTAAGTAAAAGGGCTCTAAATATAATTTTTGGTCTTTGTTTTAGCCTTGTAGTCATTCAAATCTTAGGGCCCCTTTTACAAAGCCACAATAGCATGCTACTGTGGTAAATGCACTGATGCCTATTCAGTTCCTATGGGCTTCAGGGTATTTACTGCAGCAGCATCACTACTGTGGCTTTCTAAAAGAGCCCCTTACTTTGATCCTCAGTTTTATTTATCTAATTTTAATTATTTGGTTTTTAAAAAATCTTCTTTGGGCAATTTCAGGCCTCTTTAATTTTTCCTCTGATCGTTTAGTCTGATGTATAGCTTTTTTACCAAGCCACAGTAGAGGTTTCTACCACAGGCTGGTGAGGTAAATGCTCTGATGCAGCTTTTTAAAAAGAACCCTTAATTTTAACCCTGACATTTGGTTCCTATTTTAATTTTATTTGAGTTTCTATGTAGATTTTAGCCTTCTGGTTGATATATCCCCTTTAGACACAACTTCTTCTTTTTCTCTCAAACAGGGCAGTTTTACATCAACCCCACAAATCACCCTGAGGAACAGATTCCAGATCTTATAGGAAGAGACTGCCGATGAGGTACAGGAAGATGTCCAACACATGGCTCCAGTTCTGGGGACAACTGATCGCCTCCCCCCGAAGAAGCGCAGAGTGATAGTCATTGGGGACTCCATGCTGAGGGGCACTAAGGGACCAATCTGCAGACCGGATATGCAATAAAGGGAGGTTTGCTGTCTGCCTGGAGCCAGAATCCGAGATGTCACCACCTGTCTAGATAGACTTCTCAATCCCCAGGACTACTTCCCCATGCTTCTCATCCATGTCGGAATGAATGACACTGCCAGGAACACCCCGGAGAACATACCCAAAGACTGGAGCCCTGGGTGAGAAGCTGAGGCGGATGGGAGCGCAGGTGGTCTTCTCCTCGATCCTCCCAGTAAGAGGCAAGGGTAGAGCCAGGGAGGAGCGTATCCAGAGGACTAACGAGTGGCTACACGGATGATGCAAGGAGATGAACTTCGGATTCCTAAACCATGGAGAGGCACTGCAGGGACTTCAGGGACCAGATGGACTCCACCTGACCAGAAGAGGCAAGAACGTCTTCGGACATCGACTAGCCCGCCTACTTTGTAGGGCTTTAAACTAGGTAAGTTGGGGGAGGGTACCCACTAACATACCAGCGCAGTAAGCAACTATCCAGAGGAGGTGAGTCCCAATTACACTTCTGAGTCCGAGGTAAGTTCACACACTGAAAACAATACTTTAAGAGTCACACTAACTCGGGCGGAAAACTCTACACAGGGACTTAGCAAACACATTGAAAACAATACTTTAGGAGTCACATTAACTCAGGCGAGAAACTCTACACAGGGAATTAGCAACACAAGGTATGGAGGGCTATGTATGTTAATGCACACAGTTTGGGCAATAAAATTCTGGATTTAGTGACAGAAATAACGAACGCCGATGTAGACATAGTGGGGATATCCGAGACTTGGTTCACGGACTCACATGGGTGGGATATGGTTATACCAAGTTACAACTTACTTCGTCAAGACAGGGAGGGCAAGTTAGGAGGAGGGGTAGCACTATACACTAAAGAAGACATCAAAACTACCAGAATCACAGATGTCAAGTACACCGAGGAATCCCTCTGGGTGAATCTGGCAAGAGAAAATGAAAAATGCCTGTATCTTGGTGTGGTATACAGACCTCCAAGACAACAGGAAGATGAGGATATGGAATTAATCGAAGACATAGAGAACATCACTTTGCGTGGGGACACAGTACTGTTAGGGGACTTCAATATACCCGATGCAGATTGGAACACACTTGCTGCACAACCAGCGACAGCAGAAGGTTATTAACCTCCATAAAGGGAGCACGACTCAAACAATTGGTATTGGAGCACACTAGGGACCAGGCTATACTGGACCTAGTACTCACCAACGGAGAAAGCGTATCAGAAATTTTGGTAGGTGATACACTGGCCTCCAGCGACCACAACATGGTATGGTTCAACCTCAGGAAACGTTTCACTAGATCAAACACAACAACAAAGGTCCTCAACTTTCGGGGCACTGACTTCAAATGAATGGGAGATTTTGTCCGTCCGGCGCTGCAAGACCAAGCAGAAACAGATAATGTAGAGGCTATGTGGTCAACCCTGAAATCTACCCTATATAAAAACAGTATATATAAAAACGCTATATAAAAACAGTAAGCAAACGACAGAGAAATAATAGACCCCAGTGGTTCACTATAGAAATCTCGGACCTTGTTAAAATAAAGAAAAAAGCATTTATTTCCTACAAACAATCAGGAAAGGGAGAGGCAAAAGAAGACTATCTGGCCAGGTCTAAAGCTGTCAAAATGGCAGTCAGAGAGGCCAAGCTTCAAATAGAAGAGAATCTAGCAAAGGACATTAGGAAGGGGGATAAATCCTTCTTCAGGTACATCAGTGATAGAAAAAGAAACACAGATGGGATACAACGTCTTAGGAAAGCAGACGGGAATTATGCAGAATCGGATTTCGATAAAGCCGAACTACTAAATGAATACTTCTGTTCAGTCTTTACCTGTGAGGCGCCGGGGTCCGATCCACAATTGCAAGTAAGGGAAAGGTCAGAAGACCCATTTTGGAATTTCGAGTTTACACCCAGCAGCGTCTACTGCGAACTATCAAGACTCAAAGTGAACAAAGCCATGGGACTGGATAATCTACACCCCAGGGTGCTTAGAGAGTTGTGTGATGTCCTGGCAGAGCCGTTATCCATGCTCTTCAATCTTTCCCCTTGGACTGGAAAACAGCTAATGTCATCCCACTCCACAAAAAGGGCTACAGGACAGAGGCTGCGAATTACAGACCGGTGAGTCTCATATCCATAGTGAGTAAACTCATGGAAACACTAATCAAGCATAAATTAGATACGATCCTGGATGAGGAGAATCTACGGGATCCTCGCCAGCATGGATTTACCAGGGGAAGGTCCTGCCAATCCATTCTAATTAGCTTCTTTGACTGGGTAACAAGAAAGCTGGATGCGGGGGAGTCCCTAGACGTCATGTACTTGGATTTCAGTAAGGCTTTTGATAGTGTCCCACACCGGCGGTTATTGAGCAAAATGAAATCGATGGGATTGGGAGAAACATTAACTGCATGGGTCAAGGATTGGCTAAACGGTAGACTTCAGAGAGTGGTGGTAAACGGTACTGAGGAATAGTGGCTCGTGGCCAGTAGGGGGCGATGTCTATGGGACGATAATGGAATGGACGTCAGGACATGATAGTGCAGTATTTTGTGGAGTTTTTCTACAAAATGCCTGATTTTCGTATGATTCGGGGTAACTCTAGTTAGCTACAAACATATGTGTTAGTTAAGGCCACGCCCAATAGAAGTGTACGAAAAATTGGTGAATAAAAATCTGAATATGGATGTAGCCAAGGCCCGAAAAACAAACAGATTAATATTAAGGAAAAGCATAATAATATTCTTTTTATGTACTTTGCTATTAAGCTAGCTCATAGAGGAAATCAGGATATACATGAACTCCATCTCTGTTTTTCTATGTCTTCTGCTTGGCTTTACTCCATTTTGTGTTCAGCCTATGTCCCTAGTCTTTGTTCAGGTTTTTGCCCGCCTTGAGCTTCCCTCGTGGTATAATTGATACCAGATGGGCTTGAGCTGGGTATACTGGGCATAATAGAGAAAGTTTTCTTGCATTAAATATGAATGAAATACTGAAGTATGGAAGTATGGAAGGGGCCCCGACCGAATGGACGAATGAATGGATATATGAAAGATATATATGAAAGAATTTGTACTTAAAGTAAAATGTTTTATATAAGGAACGCTAAGGAAAAATCCTAAGGTAACATCTGGAAATAATTAGAGTCAGAAACTGCTGTACCAGTTTCCAGCATAGGAAGGAGGCATTGGAAGCCCACACTTAGGACTGTGTAGGTGTAACATGAAGCTGTCAGGTTTCAGGGAGAGGGGGAAACAGCCCCTCCTTCTCCTTAACTGTGCTGACTGGGAGAGCTGAGAATTTCTCAGCACTTTTTAACAAATGCAGGTTCTCTTAATATACTTTTTTAAAAGGACAAAAAGAATATTGGATATTAATAAAATGTTTATGTATATTCAGAAATGAATGTAAACAAAAAATTATGATTTCTGGAACTTTTATTCCATGTTAAAAAGATGGTCTTTGTCTAAATTAAGTACAGCCTCTCTTAGTGGATTGGCTGACAGCCAATGATGTCAAACTGGACTGAAGGTATATATTGGGAAGCAATGCATTATTGAGCTGAGATCGTTATCATAAGGCCAGCATTTTGGCAACTATAATGACCTCCCGCTAACACAACTAGCCTTTTGAGTTCCATGATGGAAAAATAAAAGCAATAAATAATTATTTTGGTAAACCTTGCGTTATGCGTCATTTCCATGTTTTTGTTATTTTGCACACCTTGAGTGAAAGCTAGCAGCTTAATTGGCAACTGCAGCTTTATGAGTGCGCTGGCGTCCAATTACTCATGCTCAGTACCCTATCCAAAACGTCGGGGGTGACCAGTGGAGTGTCGCAGGGCTCAGTCTTGGGCCCAATCCTGTTGAACATATTCGTAGGAGACCTGACTCAGGGGCTTCAAGGTAAAATCACATTATTCGTCGATGACGCCAAATTATGCAACATAGTAAGTAAGAGTACTTTGCTCAACAGTATGACGCAGGACCTACTTCTATTGGAACATTGGTCCTCGACTTGGCAGCTAAGCTTCAATGCTAAAAAATGTAAGGTAATGCACCTTGGCAGCAGAAATCCATGCAGAACTTACACACTAAATGGTGAGACCTTAGCTAGGACTAAGGCAGAAAGTGACTTAGGGATGATCATTAGTGAAAACATGAAAACTGCCAATCAAGTGGAGAAGGCTTCATCAAAGGCAAGACATAATGTCATAATGCCGTTGTATAGATCCATAGTGAGACCTCATCTGGAATATTGTGTACAATTCTGGAGACCACATTACCAAAAAGATGTGCTGAGAGTTGAGTCGGTTCAACGAATGGCCACCAGGATGGTCTCGGGGCTCAAAGATCTCCCGTAAGAGGAAAGACTGAACAAATTGCAGCTATACTCACTCGAGGAATGTAGAGAGAGAGGAGATATGATTGAAATGTTTAAAAATATCACGGGCCGCATCGAGGTGGAAGATGATATCTTCTGTCTTAAAGGTCCCTCGGCCACAAGAGGGCATCCGCTGAAAATCAGGGTGGGAAATTTCATGGCGACACCAGAAAGTTTTTCTACACTGAAAGGGTGGTTGATCATTGGAATGAACTTCCACTTCAGGTGATTGAGGCCAGCAGTGTGCCAGATTTTAAAAGGAAATGGGATACATATGTGGGATCTCTAGGGGGGTAGAATCAAGGGGGGTGGGTCATTAGAGTGGGCAGACTTGATGGGCTATGGCCCTTTTCTGCTGTCATCTTCTATGTTTCTAACTGTGATAGTCCCTTTTGGATGCTCAAGCAGCTTTATGTTGCTTGTATATTGTGACTGGTAGTATTTGTTCCTTTCAAAGCAAATATGGCAAAATCCCCTGTATTCTATATAAAGTTGTGCATATAAATTAGGCCATGCTGCCAAAACATGCATGCAACTTAATTGTTTAGCAAGTAAATTAGCCAATAATTGTAAATTAACAAGCAATTATCAGCACTAATTAGAATTTATGTGATCAACTTTCTAAGCGTATTCTATAAAATGGTGCATGTAAATTCTAAAGCAAAGATCTCAAAAGGGGGCAAGGCCATGGGAGGGGCATAGGAAGGTCATGGGCATTCCTAAAAATTATAAGCATTGTTATAGAATATGCCTGACCAGTGCAGAATTTAGGCGCAGGCATTTCCACCAGGTTTTGGTTGGCATAAATGGTCACACCTAAGTTTTAGTCTCAGGCCTGGCCACTATGGGGCTGATTCTGTATAGGGCAGAGATCTCAGTGGCCACCTAAAAAGTGGCTGAGAATCACACACTAGCGTCCTATACAGAATTACGTCTGTCTTAAACAACAGATGCCTTACCCCCAATTCTCTAACTGGTGCCCATGTTACTGGCACTGGCATCTGCCTGATTGAGGGGTCCCTTGCCATCAACTGATTGTGGCAAGAGAATCCTTGATCAGCAGAACCTGTAGGCCTTCGTGAAGCCGCAACTTTGGGGAGTCCTGGCGACTCAGCTGATCAGGGGAAAATACCCCTGCCGTGATTAGCCCTTACAATTACCCCAAAAATCAGCAGGAGGAATTCCATTCTCTACTGCCACCACCCCTAAATCTACAATACTCCTGATACCCTGTAATCCTCAAACCCCCTAAACCTCCAGATCCCTACCCTAATGCCCTGATTGACTCATATGCCTAAGGTACAGCGAGGTATGGGGTGGGGATGACAGGGAGGGGCTTAAGGGTATGGGTGGGGGTATGGTGATTTGGGGGGTGTCAGGGGGTGTTGAGGATTGTGGGGTATCAGGGGTTCTGGGAGGGTGCTGGGGTTTCAGGGAGTGGTGGCAGAAGAGAGTGAACATCCCTCCTGCTGGGCTACTTTGGGAGCAGAGGATCAGGGGTTCCATGGGGGTGGCAGTAGGAAAGGGTGGGCATCCCTCCTGCCAGGCTACTTCAGGGGGTAGGGGTTGAGGAGGGTCAGTTGCAGGAGGCAGTGGGAATCCTTCCTGATGATTTTTGGGGTACTTGGCGGGAAAGTCCCCTGCCACAGCTGGCTCAGCTAATTGTGGCAGGGGTATTTTCTCCCTGATTAGCTGAGCTGGCAGGACTCTCTGAAGCTGCGGCTTATTGGGGTAAGAAAAAGAGATACATTTCATGCACTTTCTCAGACTGTGTTGTTTTCTTTTCTAAGGCGGTGAAAAGGGCGAACAGAATGCTAGGAATGATAAAGAAGGGGATCATGAACAGATCGGAGAAGGTTATCATGCAGCTGTACCGGGCCATGGTGTGCCTTACCTGGAGTACTGCGTCCAGCACTGGACACCATACATGAAGAAGGACACGGTACTACTCAAAAGGGTCCAGAGAAAAGCGACTAAAATGGTTAAGGGGCTAGAGGAGTTGCCATAGAGTGAGAGATTGGAGAAACTGGGCCTCTTCTCCCTTGAAAAGAGGAGACTGAGAGGGGACATGATCGAAACATTCAAAATATTGAAGGGAATAGACTTAGCAGATAAAGACAGATTGTTCACCCTCTCCAAGCTAGGGAGAACGAGAGGGCACTCTCTAAAGTTGAAAGGGGATAGATTCCGTACAAACGTAAGGATGTTCTTCACCCAGAGAGTGATAGGAAACTGGAACGCTCTTCCGGAGTCTGTTATGGGGAAAACACTCTCCAGGGATTCAAGACAAAGTTGGACAAGTTCCTGCTAAACTGGAACGTATGTAGGTAAGACTGGACTCATTTAGAACACTGGTCTTTGACTTGGGAGCCGTGCGTGAGCAGACTGCTGGGTACGATGGACCACAGGTCTGACCCAATAGCAGCAATTCTTATGTTCTTTTTTTTTTAACCCTGAGTAATATAAAATATGTGCAATTGCTGATATCATAATATTGCTGAGCCCATGACACATAGGTTTAATTAGGTTGTTGCTGGGGCAGCAGAAAGAAAATATGGAATTGGGCTCCAGAGTAGAAATGGCTACCACAGCTTCTAGTCAGCTGAATATTGACTAGTTAGTTTTTGTTTTAATTTCTTTATTTAATAACATTTAATACAAGAAAGTACCAATGTAGTTCCTGCCAAACTCCTGGGCCCTATTGGCAATTTTCCTCTGTCAGCTGTACTACAGGATGTTTAAAACCCAAGATGCTGATACTGGTAATAGTCGCAGAGTTGGTGAATGGGATGGTACAATTGTATCCTAGTGATGTAAAACCTAAACCCCTCTTTTACAAAGGTACGCTAAGTTTTTTAGCGTGTACTAAATATTAGCATGCGCTAAACATATGCTAAACGCTAATATGTACATATTATCCTATGGATGGGTTAGCAGTTAGCGCACATGTTTAATTAGCATGTGCTAAATCCACTCTAAAATGCGCCTTTGTAAAAGAGGGCCAAAGGGTACATATAAATTTTTGTCAAGTCTTTATTTTGTCTAAACCTCCATCAAGGAGTCTCTGCTTAGAGGGACTTTAGCCATTAGTGGAGCCCTCCATGGCCAGGTAGAAAGGACAATTTCTGTTCATATGCTCAAACCCTAGGTTTGGAGTTAAAGGAAACTTCTTGATAGAGGAGTAAAAAAAAAAAAAAGTTACAAAATCCCAATAGGCTGTGATATTCCAGAGTCTGTTACTAAGAAAATGTAAAAAAGATTATACATTTTTAAAGAAAAGATTTGCTGCCTGAAACTAGGCACAAATTGGAAATAAAATGGGTGAACTGGATTCATTAAAGGTTTTGGATGCCAAAGAAAAATCAATTACCTGAAGAAGTGAATAACTTCAGAATTATGCCCAATTGAAAAATGTCAAGATTTTAAATGTTTCATGTTTGGAAATCCATTGCAGGTTTAGAAATATTTAAAAATTTGGTTGAATGCTTTCATTTTACAAAGGATAAGCTGCCTTCTATAGCTAAGGTAATTTATTTCTCTTCGTTTTTTTCTACAGCCCAGAAAAAAGTTTTCTTTGAAACAGGAATTGGAAATGTCATCCACTGAGAGATTCAGAACAAAGGGACTTTATTTGTTATTTTCATTCTGGAACCTGACAAGAATTCAGTAACTCATTTATTGTCTTAATCTTGATATGAATTTAGTAAGCTATCATGCTAGAATGTATTTAGATATGTTACTTATAAATCATATTAAAATTTATCCTGCTATACGAGGAGGTGCTGAAAAGTTCTCAGCCCAATCAACTTCCTAAACTCTGAGCATTTTTTGCCACTGTAGCTGAAAATAATGTTATCTTATTTTGTTAAGTGTCAATTTACAGAAACAAAATTCTATATTTTGACATTGTTTCAGATCATTGATTGAACCATATTCACCACAATCTCTTCTTGGTTGGGCTGAAAACGTTTTAGCCAGTGGCGTACCAAGGGGGGGAGGTCCGCCCCGGTTGCAGCCTTGGGGGGGTGCACAGCCGGCCAAGTCCCCTTACCTTCGTGGCGCTTTCCCCCACCCTCCAACTGACTGACCAACAATAGGCCCGGTCCGACAAACCTCCCTGCCCTGTGGCTGCGAGTTACCTTCTTACAGCAGCTAGAGCATTGAAGCTGCGTGTGGCTGCCGTAAAGGTCATCTTTGACACAACCGGAAGTTGCACAGAGATGACCTTTACGGCAGCCATATACAACTACAATGCTTCGGCTGTTGTAAGAAGGTAATTTAGACTCACGGCCACAGGGCAGGGAGGTTTGTTGGACCGGGCCTGTTGTCAGGCAGGCAGGCGGGGGAGGAGGGAAGCACCACGAAGGTAAGGGGCAGGGAGGGAGAAAGGGAGGAAAGGTGGAGTGGAGAGGAAAAGACACTTAAGGGAAATGGGTAAAACAGAGGGAGGAGAAGTACGCTGAAAGGACATGGGGAAGACAGAGGGGGGAGAATGATGCTGAAAGCACATGGGGAAGACAGAGGGGGAGAAGGATGCTGAAAGCACATGGGGAAGACAGAGGGGTGGAGAAGGACACTGAAAAGACATGGGGAAGACAGAGGTGGCAGAAGGATGCTGAAAGCACATAGGGGAAGAAAGAGGGAGGAGATGGACACTGACAGGACATGGGGAAGATGGCAGGGGGGGGAGAAGGACGCTGAAAGGAAATGGGGAAGAAAGTGGGAAGTGGGGAGAAGATGCTGGCAGGGAAGAACACATAGATGCCAGACTATGGGGGGAGCGGAGGGAAGAAGATGGGTGCCAGACCAATTTGGAAGGGGGGAGAAAGGGAGAGGCACAGTAACAGAGCAAATGGAAGATGCAGAGGGAAAAGAGACAGTGGATGGAAGGAATTGAATGAGAACATGAGGAAAGCAGAAACCAGGCAATAAAGGTAGAAAAAAAAAAATTCAATTTCTTTTTTTTTTTTTTTTTGCTTTAGGATAAAGTAGTATATTAGTTGTGTTGATAAAAATTTATAAACAAAGCCCTGCCAGCTGAACATCTCTTTCTCCAGTTCAGCAGCCAGAACTTTGATTTATAAGGAAGGAATAAGCTAAATATTGCAGTACTAAGACTTGTATGGATGCTGTGGGGACGGTGATGGGGCGGTGAATGGGATGGTGGTGACGGGTCGGTGAAGGGGACAATGCAGTGATGGGGACAGATTTTTTTCCCCGTGTCATTCTCTAGTGCTCACATCAATAGCTTCCCTCTGACTCAGTTTCCTGTTTCTGCTTTTGACTGAGCACTGCGTTGCCGATCTGAAGTTCTGTTGATGGCAGGGGTAGAAGGAGGCCCGTTGCCAATCTTAAGTGTCATCGTGGGGGGGTGGGGGCTTACAGATATTGTTGCCAAAATCAGAAAGGTGAGCAAGGGAGAAAGATGGGCCTGTGGTGGATGGAGAGATTGAGAGAAGGGGCAGATGATGGAAGTGGGGAGAAAGGGGGGGAGAGAAGAGGGCAGATAATGGAAGAAGGGAGAAGGGACAGATGATTGAAGTGGGGAGAGAGAAGAGGGCAGATGATGGGGGAAAAGGATTAAGTTAGGGAAATACTGAAGGGGGTGAGGGAAAGAGGTGGCGAGCTGTAGGTAGACAGTAAAAAAGGAAATTGATGAGAGGGTAGTAAGAACGTAATCTAGATGGATGCAGAAAATAAATTGAAAAGGAAAATGAGGGAAGAAAGGGATTGCAGAAGAGAGGTGTGGGAGAGGGAAGGAGAGGAGAGAGATGCCAGACCAATGGGGGTGAAAGGAGAGATGGAAGGGGAGGCTTACAGTTTCTGGAAGGGGCATAGAAGGAGAGAAGATGCCATATAGGGGCAGAGAGACGGCAGACAGTGGATGGAAGGAAGAGAGTAACAAGAAGATGAGGAAAGCCGAAACCAGAGAAAACAAAGGTAGAACAAAAATTTTCTATTTATTTATTGCTTTAGGAGACATGTGTCACTGTTTCTGTGGGGTTGCATTGTATGCAGAGTCCAGCTTCTTGCTGGTTCAATTTACCGTATTTTCACGCAAATAACGCGCACCCGTGTAAAACGCGCACACGGGTATAGCGCGCAGAAATCACGATGATATGTACAAAAACTTTTGTATACCGCGCTCACGGGTATACCGCGCATGATGCCCGACGCTCCTTTCGCCCGCCCTGACTTTCCGTGCGCTGTCCCGACTCTCCGTTCATCCCCCCTGACTTCCGTGCACTGCCCTGACTTTCCGTGAGCTGTCCCGACTCTCCGTTCACCCCCCCTGACTTCCGTGCACTGCCCTGACTTTCCGTGCGCTGTCCCGACTCTCCGTTCACCCCCCCTGACTTTCCGTGCACTGTCCCCCCTTGAAGTCCTGTCCCCCCTTGAAGGTCTGTCCCCATCCTGAAAGCCTGATGCCCCCCCCGACATCCGATACATCCCGCCCCCGGCAGGACCACTCGCACCCCCACCCCGAAGGACCGCCGACTCCCCAACAATATCGGGCCAGGAGGGAGCCCAAACCCTCCTGGCCACGGCGATCCCCTAACCCCACCCCGCACTACATTACGGGCAGGAGGGATCCCAGGCCCTCCTGCCCTCGACGCAAACCCCCTCCCCCCAACGACCGCCCCCCTCCCAAGAACCTCCGCCCGTCCCCCAGCCGACCCGCGACCCCCCTGGCCGACCCCCACGACACCCCCACCCGCCTTCCCCGTACCTTTGTGTAGTTGGGCCAGAAGGGAGCCCAAACCCTCCTGGCCACGGCGACCCCCTAACCCCACCCCGCACTACATTACGGGCAGGAGGGATCCCAGGCCCTCCTGCCCTCGACGCAAACCCCCCTCCCCCCCCAACGACCGCCCCCCCCAAGAACCTCCGATCGCCCCCCCAGCCGACCCGTGACCCCCCTGCCCGACCCCCACGACCCCCCCACCCCCCTTCCCCGTACCTTTGGTAGTTGGCCGGACAGACGGGAGCCAAACCCGCCTGTCCGGCAGGCAGTCAACGAAGGAATGAGGCCAGATTGGCCCATCCGTCCTAAAGCTCCGCCTACTGGTGGGGCCTAAGGCGCGTGGGCCAATCAGAATAGGCCCTGGAGCCTTAGGTCCCACCTGGGGCCGCGGCTTGAGGCACATGGTCGGGTTGGGCCCATGTGCCTCAGGCCGCGCCCCCAGGTGGGACCTAAGGCTCCAGGGCCTATTCTGATTGGCCTACGCGCCTTAGGCCCCACCAGTAGGCGGAGCTTTAGGACGGATGGGCCAATCCGGCCTCATTCCTTCGTTGGCTGCCTGCCGGACAGGCGGGTTTGGCTCCCGTCTGTCCGGCCAACTACCAAAGGTACAGGGAAGGGGGGTGGGGGGGTCATGGGGGTCGGCCAGGGGGGTCGTGGGTCGGCTGGGGGGGCGGTCGGAGGTTCTTGGGGGGGCGGTCGTTGGGGGGGAGGGGGGTTTGCGTCGAGGGCAGGAGGGCCTGGGATCCCTCCTGCCCGTAATGTAGTGCGGGGTGGGGTTAGGGGGTCGCCGTGGCCAGGAGGGTTTGGGCTCCCTTCTGGCCCGATATTGTCGGGAAGTCGGCGGTCCTTCGGGGTGGGGGTGCGAGTGGTCCTGCCGGGGGGGATGTATCGGACGTCGGGGAGTCGGCCGGGCAAGAGGGCTTGGGCTCCCTCTTGCACCGATCGTGGATGCGGGTGCGGGTGGGAGCGCGTGCGAGCGGTCGTTCGGGGTGGGGGTGCGAGCGGTCCTGCTGGGGGGGTGAATCGGGCGTCGGGCGGGGTGGGAACTATGTTTAAAAACTTTTGTATACCGCGCTCACGCATATAACGCGCGAGGGGTATGCGCGGTAGGTAAAAACGCGTATAACGCGCGCGTTATATGCGTGAAAATACGGTAACCTTTGTCTATGTATTTCTATTTTATCCCCCCCCTTTTACAAAACTGTGGAGCGTTTTTTAGCGCCAGCCGTGGTGGTAGCAGCTCTGATGCTCAGGATTCTATGAGTGTCAGAGCTGTTACCATCATGGCTAAAATCCACACTACAGTTTTGTAAAAGGGGGAGGGGTTAGTTTGTGATGACATATTCCATACTAGGCGAAGGTGTTTTCTGTGTTCTGTGTGTTCGAAAGACATGGTTTTCTGTTAGGATTGACGGTGTAGGATTGATCTGTACTAGTCTGGCTTGTTTAGTTTTACAATGGGTGTATTGATGTAATGCTCACTGCAATATGTAAGATGCTGCCTTTTCCTAGGTACTCATGTGTGATGTGTGGCTTGTTACTAAAAATCATGTTTTTCGTACAGATGGGGGGTAGGGGCAAAAAATGATGGGCCCCGGGTGTCACATATGCTAGGTACACCACTGGGTTTAGCACCCCCTCATATAGCTACAATGTGAAGTAAGAAGCTGGCATTCTAAAAGAAAAACATGTCAACCATGTGGACCTCAGTTTGTGAGAGTTTGATGAAACAAGCAATATGGGCCTAGAGAAGCATCCTAATACTCTGAAGTGTGAGTGATATTAGCTGCATGTGTTTGTGAAGCAAAAGTCATGTTCTCCTAAGGGTATAACATGCATGCAGCCAGTGATACTTACCCCTGAGCCAGGAAACACTATCTCTTGTTTTATATCCTCTAGTTTGCCCAGGAGGCATAAGTCTGAAGCAGAAAATCTGAGTTTGCAGGATCTAGGAAGCATGGAGGGGCATTTTCAATATGAAATCAAAATCCGAGTTTAGATGTTTTGTGAAACATGCACAAAAATCCAGTAGTGAACATGACCATTAAAAAAAAAAAAGAAAACATCCATCTTTTTGTTTCAAAAATTACATTTCTCAAATATGTTTATCTTTAATGCATCAATCTTCACGAACCATTTTTGAAAAAAAATGTCCAAAAGAAAATTGCACAAAACAAGATATTGGGATGTAGGAGGGGTCAGCATATTTAGTAGACTGGCCTCACAGACATCATAGTAGAACAGTGGGGCACCCTAGGAGGCACTGCAGTGAACTTTACTTAAAATGTTCCAGGTACACATCTCTTTTCTACTAAATTTCACAGACTTGACTTTTTATATTCATTTATGTTTTATCCTTATCTTAGATATATATCTAAAATAATTACGGTGATGTGCTCAGACCTGTAACCCAATAAATAGTGAAGCCACTTCCATGAGTTTAACAAGGGGACCATCATTGCAACCACCTGTCCCCAACCCTCCCTAAATGATCTTATGACTGCTCAAATGCTATGGTAGTACTTATCTGAGCGGAGAGGTTTTAGTTGTTAATCTTTATCTTGTTAAATCTCGGTGGTGACTGTGTTCTAACCAATGACGTGAAGCTTAAAATTCAATGATGATTGTGTTGGTGCTCATCAATTCTAAACAATTCCCGTCCCCCCGACTCGAGTTTCATCTTCTTCGTCGGGGAGGGACATTCGAAATCTAAATCAAAATATATTAATTAAATCTACTTTTTTTGAAAATCTTATAAATTATTATAAAATATAATCCAAGCTACATCTGTTCAAAATATTCTTTATATTCTTAACTATTAGAATTATCATAAGGTATTACCTACTACTGATAACTGATAACATTGAAATACCGGGGGAGGCAGGACGACACTTCAAATTAAATACAGGAACAGACTGTGAATCTAAAAAAGTAATTTATTGTATACAATGTCCCTGCAAAAAACTATATATTGGCCAAACGGCTCGTATGATTAAAACACGAATTATAGAACACCTGAGCAACATAAGAAAAAATCGTGTCTCCGCCCCCCTGGTATCTCATTGGATGGAAAAATCACATGTATTAGAGGACTTTAAATACACAGTGTTAATACAAATTCATAACACAGAAGGAGATATCTCGAAAATGTTAATTCAAAAAGAACAGAGGTTCATATATAACTGGCAGACCCTGCATCCACAGGGTTTGAATGTTGACATAGAGTGGTTAGCTATATAGGAAAACAAGGAATTTCCCTGGCGGCGTTTACATCCGGGGATTTTTACAAGTCCAGCCCTTTCCGTTTAGTTTCTCATATAAACACATAGGCAGAGCAAAGTTCATCCAGATGGCCCGAAGATTTTGAATGAATCTGGTCTCAGCAAGCCGGTAGTAGGTAATACCTTATGATAATTCTAATAGTTAAGAATATAAAGAATATTTTGAACAGATGTAGCTTGGATTATATTTTATAATAATTTATAAGATTTTCAAAAAAAGTAGATTTAATTAATATATTTTGATTTAGATTTCGAATGTCCCTCCCCGACGAAGAAGACGAAACTCGAGTCGGGGGGACGGGAATTGTTTAGAATTGATGAGCACCAACACAATCATCATTGAATTTTAAGCTTCACGTCATTGGTTAGAACACAGTCACCACCGAGATTTAACAAGATAAAGATTAACAACTAAAACCTCTCCGCTCAGATAAGTACTACCATAGCATTTGAGCAGTCATAAGATCATTTAGGGAGGGTTGGGGACAGGTGGTTGCAATGATGGTCCCCTTGTTAAACTCATGGAAGTGGCTTCACTATTTATTGGGTTACAGGTCTGAGCACATCACCGTAATTATTTTAGATATATATCTAAGATAAGGATAAAACATAAATGAATATAAAAAGTCAAGTCTGTGAAATTTAGTAGAAAACTGATTGATAATTGTTCACAGAAGAGTATAGTATATCTTCCTATTATTGTTCAACATAGAGCCAGGTACACATCTCACCATAACCCCTTTATATTGTATGGTGAACCCTCCAAAACCTACCCAAACATCTACTGTACCCAACTGTACACCACACCAATAGCCCTTATGCCTGCAGGTGTCACCTATACATAGGTACATTGGGATTAGGTTAGGGTTTAAAGACTTAAATATGCTGTCATATGTGTAGTAGGGCCTGAGTCCCCATCTTTTTAGTTCACTACACCAACCACCAGGCTGCTCCAGGAACCTGCTTTCTGCTCTAATAGAACTGGCCAAAACATCTGAAGCTATCATACAGGCAGGTACGGACTTTTTCATTCAGGTTTTGGGAGTTGGAGGGGGTCATTGATCACAGGGGGAATAAGATAGAGTCGTGCCTTTATCTCTCCAGTGGTCATCTAGTCACTTTGGGTACCTTTTTGCAAAAATCCAAATTGTGCCCTGGATGTATGCTTAACATGACCATTTATTTTTCTCCCACAAAATGGGACAGGAACAACTCCTTCCTCCCTGGACCCCGGACCCCCGGTACCTTTTTTAATCCTGGTGGCTGCCTCCTGTCCTGATGTCTTCCAGCAGCGACAGAGTGGCACACAAGGCAGGTGTGAGCTTTTCACACGCCTGCCTAGTCCCGCGCCGCTCACTTGCGGTGGGGGCTTGTGGTGGGGGCGTTGGATGGGGGACTCCGGCAGGAGAGATTGGGCATCTCTCCTGCTGTGATCATTGGGGAATGGGATCCTGGAAGGAGAGACTGGACATCTCTCCTGCTGGGGAACATTGGGGTGTGTTCAGGGGTACTGGGCAGGAGGGACTGGGCATCTCTCCTGCCACGATCGTTCGGGGGGGGGGGAGGGGTTATAGCGGGTGTTGGCAGGAGGGACTGGGTACCTTTCCTACCGTTATCGTTCAGGGGGTGGGGGGTTCCAGCAGGAGTAATTCAGCATACCTCCTGCTGGTGATATACGAGGGGGGGGAACGGGCAGCCCCTATTGCTGCCGCTAAATTTATTGCAAAAAACTCAGTTCAAATACAATGGAACTAACAATATAACTTGATAAATATATATACCTTCTATTCCATTGAAGAAAGAACCAACCACCCCAAAGTTAATTTTTTTCTATCAGGTGGGACAAAAGTCTCAGAAATAGAGTGCATATATTATCCGGTGTTAGTATCCGGCTTTTAATCACTCTTACCTTCAATTATTGGCCAAAACCACCAACCTGCCCCCTATATACTCTGGCTATATTTCTAGTTTTTTCTTTTTCTATTTTTTTATTAATTTTCTTTTCACATCTTACTAATTTTTCTTCTTTTTTATTTTTTAACACTTTTTTTTATACATACAGATTTTCTTATCTATTAGTCTCATAAAATCCCAAAGTTAGGAGCAGATGTAAGGGCAGGGTTGTATCAGGTTCTTAAAACAGTCATTTCTCAGATCTTTCAGCAGTATTCAAACATTCAAATGCTTCAGTAATATTTAAACAGTCACTTATCTTACATTGGGATGCATGGCACTTCTTACAAATGAGAAGTCAGTAAAACAGCAGTACTTATCTTATCTGCTACATTTAGAAGTAGATCACTTCCAGTTTATATGAGTCAGAAGCTTTCACAGTAGTCAGTGTTTCACAGGAAAATCTTTTCATCCGCTGCTTCAGGGTTACTTTATGCAGGAACGGTAATCTCTCAGGCTTCAGACATCAAACATTGTGGGGCCATTCCATTTATCCTTGCAGCTGCTGGACCCACCTTTCTCTGACATCACGTCCAGTTCTGGGACAGAACCTGCACCCACAAAGATGAACAGAGCAGCCCCATGATGGCTTTATTATTTTGCTATCTCCACTGCTGATGCTCGTCTAGAGAAACAGCAGCAATGGTGGCTGAATGTGGGTGAGTATGGCAATCTATATGTGCCTGGCTCTGATTTTAGAGGGTGCCATGGGACCTGTGGTTCCCCCCCACCCCCATCTCAGCACCTGTGATTGTCACTATACCTGAAGAATTTGTACCACCTCAGACTTTGGCACAGTGATAGATGCTGAAGCTGCCAGTTGGCAGCTTGTCTGCATTAAGGGGTAGAGGAAGGTGTTGATACTTACAGGAAGGTAGCCTTCTACTACTTGTAGAGGACCCCAAATTTAACATGTCAAATTCAGATTCACTCTGAAAACTTCACTACTTGGTTTAAAGTGCAAATAATGTATCTTGTCAATGTAAAAAAAAGCTTGCATAAAAGTTTTCTTTTTGTTTTATTTTACATCAGTTTCTTTCTTTAACATCTTTTTTACAAGAGGTTTAACATTGTCACTTTTTAAAATATTGCCATCTTCTGCCATTGACATTCCACATACTCCATCCAGTCTTTATAAGTGCATCCAATCAGCATGTTCTTGTAAATAGGTAATAATAAAACTTAATCATTAGAAGCCTCATTGATCATAAAGCTGCAATGATTGGACAAATTGCTTATGGTTATGTTTCAAAGTCAAACAGACTATTTCATCTTCATTTATCATTCAGCCTTCAGTCCATTCATCACTATCTGTCCTTCTTTATCATTGATAAAATGATTTTTTTCTCTCTCTTTTATTGTTCTTCACATACAGCATATCCTTGTACTTTATGACTGTCTTTATTATTTTTTTTTTTCAAAGCTCATGCTGGAACACTAAAGCAGTTTATTGCCTTGTTCTGCCTTCTGAATGTTAGTAATTCTCTAATGACAAATTTGTAATAGTCTAACACAGATTTTATCATTATGTTTAAATATTAATTCCACCATGCTTAAAATTATAAAGTATTTTTGCTAAGACTACCTTAAATAGATTGGTGTCCTTTGATTTTTTTTGCAATGATTTGCCCATTTCTAAAAATATTATTCATCAACATGAGCAAAAATTGCATGTTTCTGTAACTCCTCCTTGTGGGAGTCCCTGAGTCCAGAGCCTGATCTGATTGGATTCCCCATATGGCAGGCTCTGTTGGTTGCTTGAACAGTTGGCGCCTGGTGCTTCCACCTGAGGAATAAAAGTGTTAATGTGTGGGGTTATCCTTTTTTTCTCCAAGGAAAATTTCAAAAAGACTGCTGTGAATAAAAATATGTCAAAAATTTAACAGTTTTATTGAACTACTAGGCTTTAAGCCCGTTACATTAACGGGTGCTAGAATAGATGTGTCTGTCTGTGTTTCTTTATCTCTCTCTCCTTGGCCACTGTCTGTATCCTTCTGTCTCCCCCTCCCCCCCCCCGAGCAAAGCTGTCTGCCCCCAGCACCCACCTCCCCCCCAAATGTCTCTCCATGGCCCTCTTCTGTCTTCCCCCCCAGAGCAAAGCTGTCTGTCCCCACCACACCTCCCCCCAAAGCAGCCCCCTTTCCCTATCTCTCCATGGCCCCTTCTGTCTCCCCAGCACACCCCTCCCCCCAAAGCAGCCCCCTGTCCCTCTCCCTGTCTCTCCATGGCCCCTTTTGTCTTCCCCCCAGAGCAAAGCTGTTTGCCCCAAGCACACCCCTCCCCCCAAAGCAGCCCCCTTTCCCTCTCCCGCTGACTCTCTCTCTGGCCCCCTTTCTCTGTCTGTCTTTCTGTCCCTCTCCCTGCCCCTATGTCTTTCTTTCTTTCTGTCTCCCTCCCTCCCTCTGTCTGTCTGTCATTTTTCCCCATTTCCCTGTGCAGCAGCATTTCCATCCTACTTCCCTATGCAGCAGCAACAGCATTTCCCTCCTATCCCCCCTTTCCTGTGTAGAAGCAATAGCAGCATTTTCCCCCACTCCCCCTTTCCCTTCTCTTCCCTGCTCCATTTGGCCCCTCCCCCTTCTTTTACTGCCGTTGTCGATCCGGCCTGCTCCTGACCCTCCCACCGCCGACAAACCTCGGGGCTCCAGCTGCGTAGACAGCACTTTAAACACGCTGCTTCGTGGCCTTCTACTGGCGATTTCCTCTGCCGCATCTGTCTCTGATGATGTCATCAGAGACACGGCAGAGAAGGGCGCGAAGCAGCGTGTTTATAGTGCTGCCTATGCCGCTGGAGCCGGGAGGCAACGGAGAGGGCAGGGGGTGCTAGCGGCCGGTAACCGCCGCTCCTCAGGTGGAGAGCAGGGAAGGGCGCGCATGCACACTTGTCTTGCCTCGCGTGAGACTAGACCATAAACCGCGCATGCGCACTTCCTATGGGTCGCTACAGCTCACGGAAAACGGACGCACGAATACCATTTTATTATATTAGATACACCAGTTTTACTGTACAGCAAGCCTTCTCAGGAGTAGCCCCCATGCTCTGGAATTTACTCCCAGATGTGCTAAGTCTAACTCCAGACTACCTTTACTTTGGGAAGCAGAAGAAAGCCTGGCTCTTCACCCACACCTTTAATAATAGAATGAGTTTTGGGGATGGTTCACCGGTCATTTGTTTGTGTTGGGATTTTATTGAAGTTGTGAGGGTATGTGGTTCTGAAGTGGTTGTGGGTATGTGTGATCCGGTGTCTTGGTGCAGGGTTTACTTTTGTTTTTGTATAAGGGTCTGGTGATGTTTGTTTGCATTATTGCCTGATGTGTGCACAACATGGTTTGTAGTGGTGTTCTGGCGGTTAGCCTTTTTGCAGCACTTGGCAGCTGGTCGAGTGGGAGAGATGGCACCTTCTTGACCTGCTATTGTGCTCACAGGGTAGCAGCCGGGAAATCTTGGGTTGACTGCAGGCTAAATGCAATTGCATTTTCCCTGGTCACCTGCTTTGGAAGGATCAGGAATTCAGAATCTTTTGTATGTATGTGCAGAGTAACGGACTGTGCAGTATCTTGTGAACCATTCTATTGGGCTGGGGAGGATTGTCTTAGCTGTTTCTTATTCTAGTGTAGCATGGACACTGGATTGTATGGTTGGGTTTCTGGAGCATTTGTTGGGAGTGACTCTTGCTAATCCTTTTTCCAGCAAAGGCATTTTTCCTATTCTGCTTTACTACTAGTTCTTTTGGTGTTTTGTGACATTTGTTCAGCAAAGGGAGATGATTTCATACTGCCCATGAGACAGGATCTGTTGTCTGTGTTTTCCCTAATGCCCCCCCCCCCCTTTTTGTTTGGTCCTCTATGTTTCCTTCATAGAGTGTGTAAGGAGGATCGGGACATGTTTGCGTAGATGAGCTTTTGGAGTTATGGATAGCTTTTGGAGGTTTAGTGGTATCTAATGAGTTCATGACAGCTGTTTTCCCTAGACATTATTGTCCTGAAACTGTCTACCTTTCAAGCATAGGTTTGGCCAATTTTATTTGGGTACTCTTTAGGATTTGTTGGATAATTGTTTTTAAAGCTATTGGACACAGCTTAAGTGGGGTGGGAGTGATGACAAACTCGAGACTGTCACCGCTTGTGGTGGAAAATAGGGTTTGGCCCAGTTGGATCTGGGAGATGAGCAGTTAATAAATAAATAAATGTAACACTTATAGATAACACTGCTGCAAGGGGATGCATAACCTAGCATCACTGGGGATCACATCTGGGGGGAGGGGAAGTATGGCCTGGCATTATCGTGGGTCATGTTTGGACAGAAGGGAAGCATGGCCTGGCATCACTGTGGGTCATGTTTTGGGGAATGTTTTAAGTTTAAAGACTTAACGGGAGATAGTTTTGACAATGAATAGCTCCCTGGGACAGTGTGAAATATGTATTAGGGGTTTGTTGTTTTTGGACACAGATTGTATTGTAAGTGGAGATAATATTCAGATATATAATAAATCTGTGGCCAAATATTTATTTCAATAAAATTAAGTTGTGTGATTATTGGTTGATGGTGTTTAGCTTTCAGTTTCAGGTAACGAAGTACGAATGCTAATGTTATGACCCTAAAGAATAAATCATCCTAATATAGATATAGATAAACCAGCCTTTGAAAGTTCAGTATTTTGGTTACTTGAAGGTCTAAGTACCAATCTGATATTTCTACATACAGGCTAAATATTTGGAAATGTTCCCTTTTGTGAAAAATAAATTCTTTATGCTCATTTCCATAAATGTTAATACATAAACCAGTATTATTTTTTTAAATTTTCCTTATTTAATTTTTAATTTCATTCAGGTTTTGCTGTAACGATTCTGAAAAGAAAACTGGCCCCAATGGAAGTCTTAGTACTAATGAGTAATAAGCTTTTAAATAAATCCATGTGTGTGAAAACTTTAATGTGGACACTGGGGAACTTAAACTATTTTACTTTCTAAATTGCAGATTATTACTATAGCATATATAGTTTGAACAAGTGTACACTTTCTTTATTTAACTCTATTAAAATATTACATAGTCAACTAGCAGACGACCACCACATTAATTAAAAAAAAAAAAGGTGCTGGCATTTTAATTAATAAGATTATTATGGTGCTCATTTTCAAAACAGAACAAAAAGTCTAAAATGCAACATAAAGTAGCAGATGGATATATTTTTTCAAAATTGTCCAGATTGCTATTTCAAAACCCATTTTGTAACTGGTTATCTATCTATGCTGTTTGTCTGCAATGTGTCTAAATCTCAAAGGGACATATTAGGGGGGTATAAGTAGAGTGGGCTTATGATTTGGACATCTTTCTGAAATATTGAAACCTTATAGAAAACATCTAGAGCAAAAATTGTACATTTGAGGCTAGACCTGTTTTAATAATAAATAAGGGCAAAAGGATGCCAAAATTGATCAGAAAACCAATAGAAAGATTAAGGCATGATCCCACCATACTCCCCCAATGTTCACTAATTTTCTCTCACCCCTTAAGGATGTAAAAGAAACAGTGCCTACCAGCCTGTATGACAGTATCAGATATTATAATTAGTCCTTTTAGAGCAGCAAACAGATTAGTGGTTGGTGCAGTGGACTATAGAGATGGGGACCCAGGTTCATATCCCACTCTAACTAGTACACTTTTAATGGAACATGTAAGATCTCCTAAACCTACTGCATGAAACGCTAACTGCATGGGTCAAGGATTGGCTAAGTGGTAGACTTCAGAGGGTGGTGGTAAACGGTACCCTCTCTAAAACGTCAGAAGTGACAAGTGGAGTACCGCAGGGCTCAGTCTTGGGCCCGCTCCTTTTCAACTTATTCATAGGGGACCTGACTCAGGGGCTTCAAGGTAAAATAACACTATTTGCCGATGACGCCAAACTATGTAACATAGTGAGCGGCTCTGATTTACACGATAGTATGACGCATGACCTTTTTTTGTTGGAACGTTGGTCATCTACCTGGCAGCTGGGCTTCAACGCCAAGAAATGCAAGGTCATGCACCTCGGCAGTAAGTATCCGTGCAGAACTTACACCTTAAATGGTGAGACCTTGGCTAGGACTGTAACAGAACGAGACTTGGGAGTGATCATCAGTGCAGATATGAAAGCTGCCAATCAAGTGGAGAAGGCTTCATCTAAGGCAAGACAAATGTTAGGTTGTATCCGCAGAAGTTTCATCAGCCGGAAGCCTGAGGTCATCATGCCATTATACAGAACCATGGTGAGACCACATCTGGAATACTGTATGCAATTCTGGAGGCCACATTACCGTAAAGATGTGCTAAGAGCAGAGTCAGTTCAGCGGATGACCACTAGGATGGTCTCGGGACTCAAGGATCTCTCATACAGAGAGAGGCTGAACAAACTGCGGCTCTACTCTCTCGAGGAATGTAGGGAGAGGGGAGACATGATTGAGACATTTAAATACATCACCGGACGTATCGAGGTGGAAGAAGATAATTTTCTTCTCCAAGGACCCTCAGCCACAAGAGGACTTCACTTAAACTCAGGGGCAGGAAATTTCTTGGGGACACCAGAAAGTATTTCTTCACCGAAAGAGTGGTTGATCATTGGAACAAACTTCCAATACAGGTAATCGAGGCCAACAGCGTGCCAGATTTTAAAGGTAAATGGGATGCCCATGTGGGATCCTTAAGAGGGTGGAGTTAAGGATGGGTCATTAGGAGAGGGATCTCCAGGAGAACAGACTCAGGGGGGGTAGGTCTGTGGAGTGGGCAGACTTGATGGGCTATGGCCCTTATCTGCCGTCATTTTTCTATGTTTCTATGTTACTGTACGTACTTATAGGTGACAGCTGCAGGCTATTGTTGTGGTGTACAGTTAGGTACAGAAGGTTTTGGGTGGGTTTTAGAAGACTCACTATACAATATTAGGGTGTTATGATGAGGTATGTACTTGAGATTTTTTATGTGAAATTCACTGCAGTGCTCCCTAGGGTGTCCCACTACTCTGCTGGGATATCTATGTGGCCATTTTACTAAGAATGCTGGCCTTTCTTACATCCAAATAACTTATTTATGTGCATTTTTCTTTTGGAATTTTTTTATAGTTTAAAATTATAAACACATTGAGTACAAAAACATCTAAGAAATGGACATTTTCAAAACAGAAAGATAAACATGTTCCTGTTTTGAAAATGTATTCTCAATCCAACGTCCGAGTATTCAAATGCTCAATTTAGTTCAATTGTTGTTGTATAATATCATATAATAAAAATTTTTGTGATTATACTATTAATCTTTATATAGAAAAAAGGCCTCAGAAACACCTCCTCCGCCCTTGATAATAGATTTGTATCTGGTGGGTGTAAAATTATCCTCACCGGCCTTAATTCATTCTAACATTATAGGTGCTTAAATTATTTTTTCTAGTAAAATATTTTATCCATTCATCTTCAGTATCAAAAGATTAATATATACAATACTATTTAAATGATGAATTTCACACTTAACTTAAATTCATCTCAACTTTGGTTTGACCTGGGAGCTACAGATCCAACATGTTTCGCAATAAACTTGCTTTATCAAGGATCCCCCTACAAAACAGCGAAAAAGCATTTGAATGTTATTATATTAAATAGTATATTAATAAAACTCCAACCACCAAAAATAAATGAATAGCACAGAGCTAACTCTAAAAAGACTTGTGCTTACCAGTGCCGCAGCTGTCATCTGACTCACCCTAATTTCAAAGTAAGATGGTGGCAGCGTTCTTTTGTTTCTTTATATATTATTCAAACATCAGCTGATCTACCTGCCAGCTTCGTGGACGTGGCTAAATTAACATAGCCCATTCTACCTCAGCATTTAGGCCCCTAGAGGCTACTGTATCTAAATGATGTATCCAACCTTGCTCCCTAAAATTCAAGACTCGTTCTAAATTACCTCCCTCCCTCCCTACATCTAGTTGGTCTATGACCTGCCATTTCAACTCCTCAATACTAGTGGCTCCTTTTACAAAGGTGCACTAGTAGTTTTAGCGGGTGCTTAGCATGCGCTAAAATGCCATGCACGCTAGCTGCTACTGCCTCCTTTTAAGCAGGCAGTAATTTTTCAGCTAGCACGTGCTAATCTTGTGCATGCGCTAAAAACGCTAGCACACCTTAGTAAAAAGAGCCCTATATTTCATAAGGATCCAATGATTTACCATAGGAGCCTGTAGATTTTGAGTAAGTATTCGTGACTTGTGTTCATTTAATCTGATTTTAACTGGTCTATTAGTGTGTCCAATATATATTAAGTCACAAGGACAAGTAATTGCAAATATCACTCCAGCGCTATTACAATCAGGAGTTTTACTCTGCATATCGATAATCTGTAGCATTGGTGTCACGGCCCTGAAGCAGTGGTTTAAAAGCCATGAAACGATCATCGGCTTGGCTGTTTTCTAACTAGCCTGTTTTTTCTAGTTAGTTCTCACTATTTTCAGGCTCCCACCTGCAAGTAATAAGTTATATGTGAACGTTTTTGCCAGTGATGCTTGGGTGGAAGAGAGTGGGAACAACTCTCCATGTCTGAGGTTATTATTTCACCTTAAAATACTTTTTTGGGCGTTGGTGTGTACTGATCTAATGGAGTGATTTGTTTTCTAGTATATTGAACTAAAATACATACATGGAAGATTTTGAACTTTGCTAGACATCCAATAAAGATCTTTTCATCCAGATCATCTGTTCCACTCAACCACTGTTTTTGGTTCTTTTCCTTCTTTTGTGGTTCTTTTTTATTTTTGCTTGACATAACTTGATCTTTAGGGTCCAATAAATTTAATCCCATTTTACATGAATTAGTATTGTAAGGAGGAACTCTTTCTATTACATGTATGAAAAACTCATGTCACATAGTAGTCAATACTTATCAAGTTATCAAATTGTTAAGAAGAAGAAGGGAAGCCAGGGCACGAGGCAGACCTCGGCGGTTTCTGCCTTTTGTTCTTTTTGCTTTTTCTTATTATTGCAGGGCCGGAGAGGGCAGGAGAAGCCGAGAGGGAGGAAGCCAGAGCAGGCAGGAGGACCGGCGAGAGATAGCTCCGCCCCCTCACCGCATCATAGGTCGCATCGGCGCCCGGGCTCCCCTTTAAGAAGAAGGGAAGCCAGGGCTCGAGGCAGACCTCGGCGGTTTCTGCCTTTTGTTCTTTTTGCTTTTTCTTCTTATTGCAGAGCCGGAGAGGGCAGGAGAAGCCGAGAGGGAGGAAGCCAGAGCAGGCAGGAGGACCGGCGAGAGATAGCTCCGCCCCCTCACAGCATCATAGGTCGCATCGGCGCCCGGGCTCCCCTTTAAGAAGAAGGGAGCCAACGGCGCCCAGCCATTCGGTGCGCGGCGAAGGCGAGCGGCAAAGGCGCTCGCCTTAGCGAGAGCGCCTTTGCGAAGGAGCCTTGCGAGGGAACCAGAAACGCCAAGTAATTCACTTTCTTTTCTCTTTCTCTTTTCTCTCTCTCTTACCCACAGCAGGAGCACACCAGCACTTCACGAGAGCGATGGAGGACCCAGGATCCCAGAGGTACTTTCCGGTATACTGCACAGAGTGTAATATGTACTACTACCTCCCCTTGGGAAGGCGGGAGTACATATGCAGTCAGTGTCAGGAACTGGAAAGCCTGAGGATGGAGGTCGGCAGATTGAGGGTCAGGGTCCAGGAACTGGAGGGACTGGAGGGACTGCGCAACACAGAGGAGACGAGCTGGTCAACCAAGGACACAGACGGAGCAGGCCCCATTGTGGACCAGGTGAGGGACCTTGAGAGATTCATCGAGGAGGCCTATAGGAGGAAGGTGGAGGAACAGGACCAGCAGCTTCACAGACGGATGTCGGCAGACGAGACCCAGGATCCACAAGGCGACACCGGGGAAGGACCTAGCGGAGGAACCACGCAAAATGAGGAGACCGTAACTCACCGGGACCCCGAGGGAGAGACATCGCACTACACCAAGGACACGGACCTGAGACAGAGGAGGTTGCTGAGGAAAGGGAAGTCTGCTATTGTGGTGGGAGACTCGATCTTGAGAGAGGTTGATAGTTACATAGCTGGAGGAAGGGAGGACCGGCTGGTGACTTGTCTCCCAGGGGCCAAGACACGAGACGTCACTGATAGGATCGAGAGGATCCTGGACGGAGCAGAGACAGAGGAGACTGCGGTGATAATCCACGTCGGAACGAATGATGTGAGCCGGAGGAACTTCAGCATGGCCACACTGACTGACCAGTTCAGGGTCCTGGGACGAAAGCTGAAGCGGAGTACCCGGAGGATAGCATTCTCAGAGTTCCTGCCTGTACCGAGAGCAGATGCAAAGAGGCAGGCAGACCTCCAGGCTGTGAATGCATGGTTGAGGAGATGGTGCCAGGAGGAAGGCTTCCACTTTGTGAGGAACTGGACGTCCTTCTGGGGAAAGAGTAAGCTCTACCGGTGGGACGGCCTGCACCTGAGCACAGCGGGAACTAGACTACTGGCAGCCAATGTGAGGAAGGAGATCGAGAGAGCTTTAAACTGAGGAGAGGGGGAAAGCTGACAGCTGATCTGATGTTGACGCTTAGGACAACAGTATCCAGAACAGATGCTGAACGGGCTGCCTGCAAGGAGGAAGTAGAGAGACCGGTGGATCTTAAGATCAGACAGCGATGGAAACATCAGGTAAAGGGAGCTTGCTGGGAGGAGACTAAGGGGCATGGAGACACTAGGGGACTGGGTGGCACGAGGGCGAAAGCTGAGGGCAATATAGGGGTGCCACAAGGCGAGGAGGATCAAACGGAGGCTCAAGGGATGATAGCCCAGGAGGGGGCCGGTAGGGCTAGAAAACCCAGAGGAAAAGCGGGGAAGTGGGGTGGCGGGAATGTGGGGAAACCGAAAGATATGAGGGTAAAGGCTGAGGGCAAAGCAGAAGCACAGGGAACAGGAGAACTGCCCGAAGTTCAAGGGGAGGCGGCCCAGGTAAATACAGAGGTGGAGGAAAAATGACGGGACCTGCGGTGCTTGTACGCAAATGCAAGAAGCCTCATGGCCAAGATGGGTGAACTAGAGGTCGTGGCCAAGGGGGAAGACCTGGATATAATTGGAATTACAGAAACATGGTGGACAGAGGAGAATCAATGGGATGTGGCGCTGCCGGGGTACAAGCTCTACAGGAGGGACAGGACCCACAAGAAGGGGGGAGGCATAGCACTATATATAAAGGACTCTATCTACTCGGTCGGGATAGATATGGCAAAGAAGGCAGAGGGTCTGGAATCGCTATGGGTCAAATTGCCGGGAAACAAGGGTGCAGGCATAAAACTGGGGCTGTACTATCGCCCACCTGGTACGCCGGAAGGAGTCGGACACGACTTGGAAGCTGAACTGAGACAAGAATGCAGGACTGGAAGTGTAACAGTGATGGGGGACTTCAACTACCCAGGGATTGACTGGAGTATGGGTCACTCCAACTGCACTAGGGAAACAGGATTTGTAGAAGCTGTGAGGGACTGCTTCATGGAGCAACTAGTCAGGGAACCGACGCGAGGGAGTGCTACTCTTGACCTCATCCTAAACGGATTAGGGGGGCCTGCAAGAGGGGTAGAAGTGGGAGGACCACTAGGCAACAGTGACCACAACGCGATCAGATTCACATTAGAAAGGGGGACACCCACAGTAAGGAGGACCGCAACAACTGCGCTTAACTTCAGGAAAGGGAACTATGTTGCTATGAGGGAAATGGTGGGGAGGAAGCTCAGAAACATCCTTAGGATGGAGACTGTAGGAAGCACCTGGACCCTATTCAGGGACACCCTGCAGGAAGCACAAAGAATGTATGTCCCCAGTTTCAGGAAAGGCGGCAAGAACAAGCGGTCAAAGGACCCGGTTTGGATCTCAACAGAAGTAAAGAGGGCAATAAATGACAAAAAAGTATCCTTCCGGAGATGGAAAAAGGACCCAACGGAGGAAAATCACCAGGCGCACAGGAAATGCCAAAAGGAATGCCATCGAGAGGTTAGAAAAGCAAAAGGGAAATACGAAGAGGGGCTGGCCAGGGAGGCGAAAAACTTCAAGGCATTCTTCAGTTACGTAAAGGAGAAGCGACCAACGAGAGAGGAGGTGGGGCCGTTGGACGATGAGGATAGGAAGGGAGTGATTAAAGAGGATAAAGAGGTAGCTGAGAGATTGAACACGTTCTTCTCGTCGGTTTTCACGAGAGAAGACACATCTAATATACCGGACTCAGAGGAGCTCATGAGTGGGGAACAGGCTGAAAAATTGGAACACATAGAGGTAAGTAAGGAGGATGTCCTCAAACAGATAGACAGGTTAAAATGCGGCAAATCGCCGGGCCCAGACGGGATCCACCCAAGGGTTCTAAAGGAACTAAGACAAGAAATAGCGGGCACAATCCAGCATGTTTGCAACCTATCCTTGAAAACTGGAGAGATACCAGAGGACTGGAAATTGGCGAATGTCACACCTATCTTCAAGAAGGGATCGAGGGGTGACCCCGGGAACTACAGGCCGGTGAGCCTGACTTCAATTATAGGGAAGATGGTGGAAGCTATGATCAAGGACAGTATTTGCGAGCACATCGAGGGAAATGGCCTACTGAGAACAAGCCAGCATGGATTCTGTAAGGGAAGGTCATGCTTAACGAACCTTCTGTACTTCTTTGAGGGAATAAGCAGTCGGGTGGACAATGGGGAACCTATAGACATCATTTACCTCGATTTTCAAAAGGCTTTCGACAAGGTGCCACATGAAAGGCTGCTTAGGAAGCTGTGGAACCACGGGGTGGGAGAGGATGTGCACAGATGGATCGAGCACTGGTTGTCGGGTAGACTGCAGAGGGTCGGAGTAAAGGGCAATATTCTGACTGGTGGGGAGTCACGAGCGGTGTACCACAGGGATCGGTGCTGGGGCCGTTACTCTTCAACATATTTATCAATGACCTGGAAAAGGAAGCAAAGTGCGAGGTTATAAAATTTGCAGACGATACCAAACTGTGCGGCAGAGTTAGGTCCAGGGAGGAGTGTGAGGACCTACAAAGGGACCTGGACAAACTGGAAGACTGGGCAAACAAATGGCAAATGCGCTTTAACGTGGAAAAATGCAAGGTCATGCATATAGGGAAAAAGAACCCTTTGTTCAACTACAAATTGGGGGGGCATTGTTGGGAGACAGCAGTCTTGAGAGAGACTTGGGTGTGATGGTGGATGCATCACTGAAGCCATCTGCACAATGCGCAGCAGCCTCGAAAAAAGCCAACAGGATGCTGGGCATCATAAAGAGGGGCATAACAACCAGGACGCGGGAAGTCATCATGCCATTGTATCGAGCGATGGTGCGTCCACATCTGGAATACTGCGTTCAATATTGGTCACCGTACCTCAAGAAGGACATGGCAGTACTTGAGAGAGTCCAAAGGAGAGCAACGAAACTGGTAAGAGGGCTGGAACACTGCCCATACGCTGAGAGGTTGGATAGGCTGGGGCTCTTCTCTCTGGAAAAAAGGAGGCTCAGGGGAGATATGATAGAGACCTTCAAGATCATGAGGGGCATAGAGAGGGTGGATAGGGACAGATTCTTCAGGCTGAAGGGGACAACAGGTACGAGGGGGCATTCGGAGAAACTGAAGGGAGATAGGTTCAAAACAAATGCAAGGAAGTTTTTTTTCACACAAAGGGTCGTGGACACTTGGAATGCGCTACCGGAGGAAGTGATCAGGCAGAGTACGGTACAGGGATTCAAACAGGGATTGGACGGATTCCTGAGGGATAAAGGGATCGTGGGATACTGAGGGAGGAGCTGGGATGTAACACAAGTATAGAAAGCTAACCAGGTAATAAGTATAGAAACCCAACCAGGTCGTGCATGTGCAAGACCGGAGGGTTAGGACTTCGATGGGAAGATAGGACTTCAAATGAGAAACCAAGGTGGCAAGGGAGCCCCTTCTGGTGATTCAGACAGGTCGTGACCTGTTTGGGCCGCCGTGGGAGCGGACTGCCGGGCAGGATGGACCTATGGTCTGACCCGGCGGAGGCACTGCTTATGTTCTTATGTTCTTAACACTATGGGCTCCTTTTACGAAGCCGCACTGGCAGTTTTAGCACATGCACCGGATTAGCATGTGCTATAGCGCGCGCTAGCTGAAAATCTACTGCCTGCTCAAAAGGAGGTGGTAGTGGCTAGCACGCGCAACAAGTTAGCACATGCTATTCTATACGTTAAGGCCCTAGTGCGGCTTTGTAAAAGGAGCCCTATGTATAGTGCGTCCATGAATTGTACCATATGATGAATATGAAAATTAATAGAAGATCCAACAATTTTATTGATAGCACATGTGGGTAACTGCTTACATTTAAAAACAATCTCTTATTTTAATGTCATAGTCAATTCTGTTTACAGAACCATGTTTTCTTTTGTTTTTTTAAATGCTCAAGTTCAATTTATTTGGTATACTACCAATATAAAACCAAGGTTAAAATCTAAGACATGTACAATAAAATAAAATGTGGGAAGATTTTTAAAAACTGGAAGACTGATGCTGCTAACATTACGGACCTCACAAGAATATAAAGAAGGAAACAACAGGGAAAGATTACAATAAAATTATAAGGCAAAAACAAAAGAGGGTGAGGAAGGAAACAGACGAGATGTTAGGGTAAAGTATTTTTGTTCAGTGATAAAATCATTCATTCAGTGCAAAAATTGAAAGTAAGACTATAAACAGAATGCCTGTGAAAAGTAATAAGCTTTTAATTGAGCCTTAAATGTTACAAATACAGCTTCTAAGAACATTGCTTTAAATAGATGTGTGACAAATTTATGAAGAAAGTGTTTAGACAGTGTTTGGATGTGTTTGAAGATTTTCAAAGCAATAGAAATCAGCATTTAGCTGTGTTTTCACAATGGCCAGTGCAAAGTTATAGGCACAACTTGCAAAATATTGCAAATTGAGCCAGCTGATTCTGAACTGTGTTCTTTACCAATTTAACTCAATAGGCTCCAATAAGATGAAATAAAAACAGCAGGATCTGAAGAGGCTGGATGATAAATTGGGATTCATAGTCTGTCCATGTTGTATGCGGGTCTATGTTCTATCAAAGTGCATTTTACTTGGTAAATTGCTTATTATGAGGGGCAATTGTGCATATTGATAAGGATCTGATTGTGGATATCCAAAAGTTTGGAAGGAAAGAGGAGGTTCTGCTATTGGGAGATTTCAACCTGCTGGATGCGGACTGGAATGTTCCGTCTGCGGAATCGGAAAGAAGTAGGGAGATTGTGGATGCCTTTCAAGAGGCTCTGCTCAGACAAATGGTGACGGAACCCACAAGGGAAAAAGCGATATTTGATCTGGTCCTCACAAATGGAGAGAGTATCTCTAATGTTCGAGTGGGTGCTCACCTGGGAAGTAGCGATCATCAAATGGTTTGGTTTGATATAACAGCTAAAGTGGAGAGCGGCCGCACGATACTTAAAGTCCTAGTTTTCAAACGTACGGACTTTAATGCAATGGGAGAGTACCTGAAGAAAGAGCTGTTAGGATGGGAGGACATAAGAGAAGTGGAAAGACAGTGGTCTAAGCTGAAAGGAGCGATAAAAATGGCTAAGGACCTTTATGCGAAGAAAATCAATAAAAATAATAGAAAAAGGAAGCTGATATGGTTCTCCAACCTAGTGGCTGAGAAAATAAAGGCGAAAGAGTTGGCGATCGTGAAATATAAAAAAAACCCAAGAAGAGGAGAGCAGAAAGGACTACAAGACTACAGGGTGAAACTGAAAGAAGCCAAGAGAGAGATACATCTGGCAAAAGCACAGGCGGAAGAACAAATGGATAAAAATGTAAAAAAGGGAAACAAAATTTTTTTTCAGATATATTAGTGAAAGGAGGAAGATGAAAAATGGAATTGCTAGGCTAAAAGATGCTGGGAACCAATATGTGGAGAGTGATGAGGAGAAAGCAATGTGCTAAACAAATACTTCTGTTCTGTGTTCACAGAAGAAAATCCTGGAGAAAGACTGAGATTGTCTGGCAAAGTTACACGAGAAAATGGAGTAGATTCTGCGCCGTTCAAGGAGGAGGGTGTTTATGAGCAACTTGAAAAACTGAAGGTGGATAAAGCGATGGGACCAGACGGGATCCATCCCAGAATACTAAGGGAGCTCAGAGAGGTTCTGGCGAGTCCTATTAAAGATTTGTTCAACAAATCTCTGGAGATGGGAGTGATTCCTGGGGATTGGAAGAGAGCGGATGTGGTCCCTATTCATAAAAGTGGTCACAGGGATGAAGCAGGAAACTACAGGCCGGTGAGCCTCACTTCAGTTGTTGAAAAAATAATGGAAGTGTTGCTGAAAGAAAGGATAGTGTACTTCCTTGAATCTAATGGGTTACAGGATCCGAGGCAACATGACTTTACAAAAGGTAAATCGTGCCAAACGAACCTGATTGAATTTTTTGATTGGGTGACCAGAGAGCTGGATCGAGGACATATGCTAGATGTAATTTACTTGGATTTCAGCAAAGCCTTTGATACAGTTCCTCATAGGAGGCTGTTGAACAAACTTGAAGGGCTGAAGTTAGGACCCAAAGTGGTGAACTGGTCAGAAACTGGCTGTTGGACAGACGCCAGAGGGTGGTAGTTAATGGAAGTCGCTCGAAGGAAGGAAAGGTGAGTAGTGGAGTCCCTCAGGGTTCGGTGCTGGGGCCAATCCTGTTCAATATGTTTGTGAGTGACATTGCTGAAGGGTTAGAAGGAAAATTGTGCCTTTTAGCAGATGATACCAAGATTTGTAACAGAGTAGACACTGAAGAGGGAGTGGAAAATATGAAAAAGATCTGCAAAAGTTACAGGAATGGTCTAATGCCTGGCAACTAAAATTCAATGCAAAGAAATGGAGAGTAATGCATTTGGGGATTAATAATAGGAAGGAACCGTATATGCTGGGAGGAGAGAAGCTGATATGCACGGACGGGGAAAGGGACCTTGGGGTGATAGTGTCCGAAGATCTAAAGGTGAAAAAACAGTGTGACAAGGCAGTGGCTGCTGCCAGAAGGATGCTGTATAAATAGAGGCGTAATCAATAGAAGGAAGAAGGTGTTGATGCCCATGTACAGGTCATTGGTAAGGCCCACTTGGAGTATTGTGTTCAGTTTTGGAGACCGTATCTGGCGAAGGAAGTAAGAAGACTTGAGGCGGTCCAGAGGAGGGCAATGAAAATGATAGGAGGCTTGCACCAGAAGACTTATGAGGAGAGACTGGAAGCCCTGAATATGTATACCCTAGAGGAAAGGAGAGACAGGGGAGATATGATTCAGACGTTCAAATACTTGAAGGGTATTAACGTAGAACAAAATATTTTCCAGAGAAAGGAAAATGGTAAAACCAGAGGACTTAATTTGAGGTTGAGGGTAGATTCAGGGGCAATGTTAGGAAATTCTACTTTACGGAGAGGGTAGTAGATGCCTGGAATGCGCTCCCGAGAGAGGTGGTGGAAAGTAAAACTGTGACTGAGTTCAAAGAAGCGTAGGATGAACACAGAGGATTTAGAATCAGAAAATAATATTAAATATTGAACTAAGGCCAGTACTGGGCAGACTTGCACGGTCTGTGTCTGTATATGGCCGTTTGGTGGAGGATGGGCTGGGGAGGGCTTCAATGGCTGGAAGGGTGTAGATGGGCTGCAGTAAGTGTTAATAGAGATTTCGGCAGTTGGAACCCAAGCACAGAACTGGGTAAAGCTTTGGATTCTTGCCCAGAAATAGCTAAGAGGAAAAAATTGAAAAATTTAAATTGAATCAGGTTGGGCAAACTGGATGGACCATTCGGGTCTTTTTCTGCCGTCATCTACTATGTTACTATGTATAAGTAACCTTGATTCATCCAATTCAAAGTGCTCCAGTGAAACTTGTTGAACCAAAATGCAAATATATTCTATTTTATATTAATAAGGATCTTCAGATCGCTGTTGGAGTATATTTCTCCATTACGCTTCTTTTTTAAAAAAAAATTCTTTATTTATAATTTTCACATTTTGACAATTCTTATCATCAAAAAAGGGAAAAAACACAATCTAATAACATACAGTTCACTTTCAGGAAATAAACCACATATTACAAAGTATAGTTAGTCCACCATGTATAAGAAACAGGAGCTGAAAATATTTAACTAAATAAGAAAAAGGAAAAAACAAAAAGTGGTCTGATTGCTCTTGAACATATTTTATCTGGTGAGATCATGAGCACAGCACTGTCACTCTGTGAAGATTCAAGCAAGGCCATATTAGCCCTGAAGAAACGGCTTAGTGCTGTGAAAAGTTGGCATTCTAACAGACTGCTTTAAACACGTACAGTAGTTTTTCAGTTGCAAAATATCTCAGTCCTCAACAGTGGACTTTAAACCTCAACAGTGAGTTGTCACTCTATGGAAGTTTTTTTAGCCAACGATGTGGAGGTGGTGGTTTGAGCTTGAGCTCTGCCAATAAAACCTGAGGCTTTTTCTTCCATTTGATCAGACTCTAAGCTACGTTTAAGTGAAGTTTTTTGCACTACTTTATAATTAAGTTCAACACTCGTAAATATACATTATCAATCAAGCTCCGCTTTTAGGAGCAGCTTATAACTCATAATTAGGTACTTTTATCACCGCAAAATATCACTTAAAACTTTTACTAATACGAAAAGCATACATAATTACTTTGCTCTTGGCTACATGAAAACGTGGACTGTCATTGTCCACCTGTCTGATTGCAATTATATTTCCTGAAATATAATTACGGCTCCTGTTATGGTTTGTAAACAAAAAACAAAAGGAATTGATCCGAAATATCCACAAAGAAGAAAATCCAGAGAAAACCAAAAAAACTCTGTGGAATGGCGATGTTCCTAAATGGACTTTATTTGAAAGTGTCAAAGTTCCAAAGGTACACTAAAATCATCCACATAAAATAATTCCATCCACATAAAAATAAATCATCCACATAAGAGCTTTAAAGGACCTAGTCCGCTAGGGATACAGGACCCAACACGGTCCACGTTTCGACAAAAAGTCTTCTTCAGGGGTCCCTGGGGGTCCTATAAAGGTGAGTACGTGGGAAACAATTGTGTGGTTAGCCGGCTGTGAGACACTGCTTGCATTTGGAACTTTGACACTTTCAAATAAGGTCCATTTAAGAACATGGTTTGTAAACAGGCTTTTCCCCCACTTTTATGACCTTTTAATGCTCTAAATTGCCCATTTAGCTAACAAGATTAGAAAACTCTGTATTAATGATGTAATCCAGCACAAAAGTTCTTGCTCAGGCTGCACACAAAAATGGCTTCTTGCTTCTCTCAATACAGGAGCCAGTCTCTATCTCATGATACTGCTAGGGTCACTATCAATGCAATAGAAAAACACTTTTAAGACAATAAAGTTTCTAATAAATTTGAAACATCCAACTTAATTGAACAGAACCAGGATTTTGATTTTGCAGAATTCTTTTCTTTGATGGTAAATAATAAGTCCATACCAATGTTGGAAAATTAAATTAGGAACATTCAATATTTCAATGAAATAATTATTAAATATCTCCTTTGTTAAAATTACTGGCATCCTTGGGAAATTCAGTAAACATATAACTGTACTACATTTCTTACAGTCTCATTTTAAAATGTTAAAGCAGATAAATCCTTAACCATCTCTACTTGTAGACTTTTCATAGAAAAACTTTTAGTTCTGATTCAATTACCTTTCCATTAACTTGACCTAACTCAGTTTTGAATTGTGCTACTTGACTTTTTTCTAATTTCTCAGTCTGCTGAGCAAGCTCATAAACTTTAGGAAGCAAAAGTTTAGTTTCTTCAGAGAATATATCCCAAGTTGTTTCCAAACTGATAACAGCAGACTGGGTAACAAGCACAGGCAGTATCAATGTAATGTAATGTAATTTATTTCTTATATACCGCTACATCCGTTAGGTTCTATCAACAAACCTGAACTCCTTTCCATGAATTGTGGACTAGATATAGCTTAAACTTATTCTCTAAATGCTGACAAAATGGCTTCATGATGTTGAAGATCTACTGCAGTAACTCCTAAATCCTTCTCTGGCATTATTTGGCATGTCCCACCTAGCCCAGATGGACCTTCACTAGGATCCATATCTGCTCCAAAGGTGGTATCATGTTCTTGATTCAATGCCACCAAAGATGATAAAGGGGAGGTCTGGGGTCTAGGCAGTGGAAGAATCGCTCTTCAGTTTCATACTCAGTGTAACCTCTTCAAGTGATGTGCCACTCTCTCCCTCCAATAACAAAGCCAGAGTTTGTACATACCATAACTCTTGCATGCTGCCATGCATCCAATGGTTGTCCATTAAGACCAAAAGCACAGTTATGGTCAAGGAGAACACCAACTCTCCATTAAAGTAACACCTAAGGAAAAGTGGTGCTTTCAGACACAGCTAGCATTCACCATCTTGGATTCTAGATGGTGCCTTAGGTGCCTAGTCTGAATATTAATTTACCCACCCGCCTTTTACAAAGCTGTGTAGTCAGGTGCCATGCAGCAAATAGTCTTACGGGCTTTGGAGTATTTACTGTGCTCACCTGTGCTGTCTCCTTTAGTAAAATGACCTGTTAACTAGTCTATACTAGATGGTTTAAAAACAAAACACACACAGAAATTCAATACTAAATCCTGCATAGGACCCGGTATTGAATTTCCGTTTTTAGTGTAGAAGCAGACAAAATATTGATGTGTGCTGCTGACTGAATATAAGCCTGTGTTTGTTTGTGTTGTCACACTTACAAACTCCCCCATTAGATATACTTTGAAGGCATTTCAAGCCGTAGTGTAAAGCATATCATGAGTCATTTTAATAATAATTTGTATTTGTAGTCATCTGGAACAAAACTTCAAGGTCTGCTAGCTATTGTGCATTCAAACACCATTGTGGACTTCTAGCCTGCAGTGCTTTCTTCCACTCCAAACAAACCATAATGGATAGCACAATAGGTTGTATTCTGACATTCTGCACAGCCCTTGTCAAAGAACCAGAAAGAAAAAAGTAATCTATCTGGGTAAAGGAGCAATGTGGAACTGAATAGAATGTATAATCTCTGGCATCTGAACTGAGCAAACACTATGAGGTTCATAATATATATATAGACATTATATATCTAGATTTCCAAAAAGCCTTTGACAAGGTGCCCCATGAACGCTTACTGAAGAAACTGTGGAGTCACGGGGTAGAAGGGAACGTGTACAGATGGATCAAAAATTGGCTGGCGGACAGGAAACAGAGGATAGGAGTAAAGGGGCACTACTCTGACTGGATAGGGGTCACAAGTGGTGTTCCGCAAGGGTCAGTGCTGGGACCATTGCTGTTCAATATATTTATTAATGATCTAGAAACGGGGACAAAGTGCGAAGTTATCAAGTTCGCGGATGACACAAAACTCTCCAGCAGGGCCAGAACTGTTGAGGAATGCAAAGAACTACAGAGCGACCTGAAAAAACTGAGTGAGTGGGCAAAAAAATGGCAGATGAGCTTCAATGTGGAGAAATGTAAGGTCTTGCACATAGGGAAGGGGAACTCCATGTACAGCTATACGATGGGAGGGAGGGTACTCGGGGAAGGCAGCCAAGAAAAAGATCTGGGGGTATTGGTGGATAACACAATGAAGCAGGCGGCACAATGTGCAGCGGCCTCAAAAAAAGCGAACAGAATGTTGGGCATTATCAAAAAAGGTATCACTACCAGAACAAAAGAAGTTATCCTGCCACTGTATCGAGCAATGGTGCGCCCACATCTGGAATACTGTGTCCAATACTGGTCGCCATACCTCAAGAAGGACATGGCAATACTCGAGAGGGTCCAGAGGAGGGCAACGAGGATGATAAAGGGTATGGAGAACCTTTCATATGCCGAACGGTTGGACAGGCTGGGGCTCTTTACCCTGGAGAAGCGGAGACTGAGAGGGGACATGATAGAAACTTATAAAATCATGAAAGGCATAGAGAAGGTGGAGAGGGACAGATTCTTTAGACTAGCAGGGACAACTAAAACAAGAGGTCATTCAGAAAAACTGAGAGGAGACAGATTCATAACGAATGCAAGGAGGTTCTTCTTCACTCAGAGGGTGGTGGACACCTGGAACGCGCTTCCCGGAGAGGTGATAGGACAGAGTACAATTCTGGGTTTCAAAAAGGGACTGGATGACTTCCTGGAAGCGAAGGGGATAACAGGGTACAGATAGAGGTTTACCTTACAGGACATTGAGCGAATAGGGTATGGATATTTTAGGTTAGGTAGGGAACACTTTCAGGTCATGGACCTGGGGGGCCGCCGCGGGAGCGGATTGCCGGGCACGATGGACCCCTGGTCTGACCCGGCAGAGGCAACGCTTATGTTCTTATAATCAAAACGGAAATACGTCTAAAAACCCACTTAAATTGACACTTGGATGATCAAAAAGACAGGTCATCCAAGGGCAGATAATCAAAATGGGTTTTAGATGTATCTTAAAGCACCTTAGGCCTTTTCACTGCCGCTAGACGCCCAGAGTAAAAAGGGCATTTTTCAAAAAGTGGTTAGGGCGGGAGGTGAGCGGGATGTGGGCCAACCTAGACTTAATTGTCCTGCAGTGATAATCAAAAGTTTAACGAGACTGCCTAGATGGAACTTATACATCTGGCCTAGATTCACAAAGCAAACCGATCGTGTACTGATCGGTTTGCGACCCCTTTACTATCAAATTTCCATCCTGCCTGATTCACTTACCTTTCCTGCGATCCGCTTCAAATCCATGCATGCAAATGAAGTGAAATGCATGCAAAGTAGGCTGGGACGTGATTCACAACACCAAATTTCCGATCCAACTGGGTTGGCCAATCACTTGAAGAAGCGACTGCTGGGAACCAGTCGAAAACGTCTTTCCAACTGGAAGCCCTGCTCTCTGCCTTGCAATCTCTCCTGCCTGCTCACCCCAAATGCTGCCCTGCTCTGCCTCGATCTTCCCCGAATCTCTCATGCCGCATCACTGTTCTCCTGCCCTTCCCTGAAGCTCTCTTGCCGCATCGCTATTCTCCTGCCCTTCCCTGAAGCTCTCCTGCCCTTCCCCGAAGCTCTCCTGCCCTTCCCTGAAGCTCTCTTGCCGCATCGCTATTCTCCTGCCCTTCCCTGAAGCTCTCCTGCCCTTCCCCGAAGCTCTCCTGCCCTTCCCTGCCCAGCGAGCCCGTGGTTTTAACCTGCGGGTTTAAAGCAGGTTAAAACCACGGGCTTGCAGGGCTAAAAACTAACAAAAAAAAGTTTTCAAGTAAAAAAAAAGGTTGTGCCTCAGATGGGCATGCGTAGACTATCTACAGTTGGTCTGTGCATGCGCGGGGATCGCTATAGAGTGATCCATGCAGGCAGATGGAGGCATTCCACCGATCACCCCCATCTGCATATTTTTTGTTCCTGAATTCATCAGACCAGCCCAGATCAGACCCGGATCGGGCCCAATTGGGCATGTTAGTGAATCCCAGCCTTGTGACTTAGGTGATCTAAAAACAGATATAAGGGCTAGATTCATGGGTTTAAAGCAGGATCAGGCAGATTAGTGAATTCCAGCCAAAGTACAGATACCCACACACTCCTCCAGTGATCACTGACCCCCCCCCCACACCCAAACCACCATAAAAATTGAAATAAAAATGTACATACCTGCCTAATCTCTCCTGCCACGATCGTGATCCACCCTGAACCCCACTGATGCCCAGCAGGAGAGATCCAAAGCCCTCCTGCTGGCACCCCCCGACAAAACCGCAATCGCTGGCAGGAGAGATCCTAAGCCCTCCTGCTGGAATGCAACCCCCTCTGCCAAGACCTCGAACCAGCAGGAGGGATCCCAAGCCCTCCTGCTGGAAGTCAACCCCCGCCAAGATCCCAAACCGGCAGGAGGAATTCCAAGCCCTTCTTCCAGAAGGCAATCCCCCATGAACCCCCCAACTGGGCATCCCCCATGGACCCCCTAAACCCCCAGGACCCCGGCTGGATGGGTCCCTTCCTTGTGCATTATGGGATGCACCAGGGAGAGGCCTAGGGCCTGATTGGCCCAGGCACCTAAGGCCCGCCCATAGACAGGGCCTTGGGCAACTGGGCCAACTGGAATTGGGCCACCTGCCTAAGGCCCCTCCTATGGGTGGGGCCTTAGGCATATGGGCCAACAAAATCTTTGGGATCTCTCCTACCAGGGAGGTTAGTAGGGATCGCAGCAAGAGAGATTAGGCATCTCTCCTGCTGTGATTGTTACCGGTGAGGGGGGGCAAGTTGCCTGGGTTGCTGAGCTGATCGCGGCAGCTGCGATCAGCTCAGCAGCCTCTATTCAGAACTTATACCTGTTTTGACTTGGTCTAAGTCAAAACGTATAAGTTCCATCTGGCAACCTGACAAACCTTTATGGTTATGGCTGCCAGATGACTCAGTCTAAGTTGGCCCACCTCCCGCCCACCTCCTGCCCTTTCCACTCCTCCAAAAATGCCCTTTTTTGCTCTAGGCATTCAGAGGCAGGGTAAAGGTACTTGGACGAACTGTCTTTTTGATCATTCAAGTACCGACTTAGGCCACTTAGGCCATTTTCTGTACGTTGTTTTTTTATTATTATTACTAGCTGATGCCCCGGCTTTGCACGGGTATTAAATTATAGCAATAACACTGTAAATGGATTCAAATAAAGATACTTTATAGTGGTGAATTAAATTATTTGTTTACAGCTTTATAAAAATTACAATATTCAAATTATAATGTGAAATATTTGACAAAATGAATATAATACAACTAACACAAAACTTGATTATAAACAACATTTTTAGTTTCACCTCCAGGAGCAAGAACATATAAATTCTTGGGTGAAGAGACCCCCAGAACATATCACCCCAGGTAGTGAGGAATCTGCATACCAAGTTTTGTTCAAATCGGTCAAGCCATTTTTGATTTACTGTGAGAATGGCAGCTGTTTACATTTTTTCCATTGACATGAATGGGTGAAATCTGATTTCCTGTTTGTAGCTCGGCCCACGTGTGCAGGTGGGCCGCGAGACCCCCAGAACATATCACCCCAGGTAGTGAGGGATCTGCATACCAAGTTTCGTTCAAATCGGTCAAGCCGTTTTTGAATTACTGTGAGAATGGCAGCTTTTTACTTTTTTTCCATTGACATGAATGGGTGAAATCTGATGTTCTGTTTGTAGCTCCGCCCACGTGTGCAGGTGGGCCACGAGACCCCCAGAACATATCACCCCAGGTAGTTGGAATTACTGTGAGAATGGCAGCTTTTTACATTTTTTCCATTGACATGAATGGGTGAAATCTGATTTTCTGTTTGTAGCTCCGCCCACATGTGCAAGTGGGCCGCGAGACCCCCAGAACATATCACCCCAGGTAGTGAGGGATCTGCATACCAAGGTTCGTTCTAATCGGTCAAGCCGTTTTTGAATTACTGTGAGAATGGCAGCTTTTTACATTTTTTCCATTGACATGAATGGGTGAAATCTGATGTTCTGTTTGTAGCTCCGCCCACATGTGCAAGTGGGCTGCGAGACCCCCAGAACATATCACCCCAGGTAGTGAGGGATCTGCATACCAAGGTTCGTTCTAATCGGTCAAGCCGTTTTTGAATTACTGTGAGAATGGCAGCTTTTTACATTTTTTCCATTGACATGAATGGGTGAAATCTGATGTTCTGTTTGTAGCTCCGCCCACTTGTTCAGGTGGGCCGCGAGACCCCAGAATATATCATCCCAGGTAGTGAGGGATCTGCATACCAAGTTTCGTTCAAATCGGTGAAGCCGTTTTTGCGTGATCGCGGCACATACACACATACACACACACATACATACCTCCGATTTTATATATATAGATTATGAGCCCCTAAGCATCTCTTACACTTCAGGTAGTGAATGTTACCTTTGGAAAAGTTTGCTTTGAAAATTTTTTCTTTAATTTTTGTCTTCTTTTATGCAGAGCCCTGATACAGTGATTTGTTGAATCATGAAACGTTGGCCATCGTCGGTGAAGTGAGAAGACACGGAGGAGCAAGCATTATCTAAGGCGTCTAGTCTAACTTAAAGATAAGATAAGCCTTGCTTGCTCTTCTATTATTATTATTACTAGCCTTTAAGCCCTTTACATCTAGAATAGATGTGTGTGTCTGTCTTTCTTTCTCTCTCTCTCCTTGGCCACTTTCTGTCTGTTTGTCTTTCTTTCTTTCTATCTTTCTCTTTTCTCGGCTGCCCACAACCACCCCTTGCCTGCTTCCCCTGTCCAGCAGTAGTCCTTCTCCCTTTCTTTTATCTTCCCTATGTCCAGCAGCACCCCTTCCCTGCTCCTCCTGTCCAGCAGTAGCCCTTCTCCCTTCGTTTTACGTCTCCCCTGTCCAGCAGCACCTCTTCCCTGCACCCCCTGTCCAGCAGCAGCCCTTCTCCCTTCATTTTACCTCCCCCCTGTCCAGCAGCACCTCTTTCCTGCTCCCCCTGTCCAGCAGTAGGCCTTCTCCCTTCCTTTTACCTCCCCCCTTGTCTAGCAGCACCTCTTTCCTGCTCCTCCTGTCCAGCAGCACCCCTTCTGGCCCACCGGCACAAACCTCTTGTCCATCTATCTCTCTCTTACTTTCTCTGTCCATATCTCTCCCTCCCCTTTCTGTCCCCTCCCTGAATCTCTCTCCCTCTCCCATCTTGCCTCCTCCACATCCATTTCTCCTTTCCCCCTGCTTCTCTCCTATCCATCTCTCCCTCTCTTACTTCCTCTGTCTATATCTCTCCCTTCCCCCAGTCCTATATGCTCCTCCCTTCTACACCTAGCAATCTGCCAGTGTGCTTGATGGTCGATACTCTGTAATGCACCCCTGCCAGCATCTACTACTCCCCCCTCCTCCCTCCCGCCTGCTCATCCGCCTGCTATGTTTAACTTCATAGAAAAGCTCCCAGCCTCGGAAGAAGTGGGGGTTCTCCCCCACTGGATCACCTATACGAGGGGCAATTTTTGGGGAGGCCATGGCCCCTGTGCCCCCCCACCCCATTCTGACCCCTATGTAATCAGCGGCGGCAGCGGTTTGTCTGGCGGTGAGTGAGGGCAGGAGGGGGGAGTCGCCAGTGTGTTCCCTGCCTCCATGTTCGAAAATGGAATTCACCATGGAGGGACTCATCATGCTGTCAGGGAACACACCATCCTAAGTGCGCATGCACGCTTAGGATTTTATTATAGAGGATTACTGTTTTGACACTGCGAGTTTTGCATTAGAATTATTTGAAAATCCAGTGTAAATTTAAGCTGTGCATAGGGGTTTTTCTGGCCAGTGAAGAAGCATGGGAGGGGGGGGGGGGGGGCGGTGGAGACAGTGAGCAACCTAAGCTCCCCTTCATAGCTGCGGGGCAAATTCAGCCCCGTAGCTTCTGAGATCTTTTCCCCTGAGTTAGTATTTCATAATAATTTCAGTAAATGAGTGTCCGTTATTAGGGGTCAGGCAACAGTGAGTTTTTGCTGGAGTTTATTGGAATAAAAAAAGAAGCATTGTTACATTCATTCACTCCAGCTAAGGGCTCCTTTTAAAAAGTAGCACTACTGATTAGCATGTACTGAATTCAAAGAAGCCCACAGGAATTAAATGGGCATGACACTAATTCGTAATGCCACTTTGTTAGAGGAGTCCTACGGTTGTTTAATGGAAGTATAAAAGTCGGTCCCCACATATTGCCAATTGTTTCTTCGCTAGCTGGGATGATATGTGGTAAATACTTAATTGCAACACAGAATACAAAGCTGTTAATAGCTATTCAGTGATATTTGCTGTACATAAATATATTTGTTTCTCTCTTCAAGTTGTCACTGTGTGGCTCCTGAGGTAAATAAATAGATAAAACACTAATTTTCTTCATATCTGAGTTTATAAAAATATTGATCAATCTTCTGTGTCAAAATTGTAAGTGTCAAAATAATTTTTGCACTCATGTTCAGAGTGATATATAGCTATCGTAGAACCACTTGTGTTTAATTTCTTTACTTCAGCTACATGACAGAAAATAATTTTGTTTATGATGATTACAGTTGTTTGAGGATTGTTGTCACTATACTCATTTCAATATTTATAGTTTTATTGAATGTACTAGAAAGTGTATTGTAAATGAAACCTGTAAATGGAGAAAAGAAAATTTACTATTAGCATTAGATGGTAAGAAGAAAGCTTTAGCTATAGTTGGACATGAAATAATGCTTGAATACATTTCATTGGATTTTTTCTCACTTACAAGGTTTCATAGACAATGAATTGACTGGGCTGCATGTTTCAAACTGTCAGTGCTTGTATAGATCCACATGAATTTCCACTAAACTTTTTCATGACTGGAAGTTGTATACTGACAAATGTTTTATCCCATTATCTTCCATGAGACAATAATTGCACTATACAGGAGCAGTGTAGAAAGATCTGCAGTATAATTGACTGCAATTCATGTGTACTGAGGCCAATTTATGTGGCTGTAAAATGGCCACATTTCTTATTTCCTCCATTAATGGTCATGTGCTAATTTTCCAATTAGTGTATGGCCATTAGTGTGGAAGCCCTTACTGACACCTATTTACTAGGGAGAAAGGGAACCCATCAATGATGTAGCAAGGGAAGGAGTCACCTAGAGCAGTGGCACTCAGCATCACTGTGCTTTGTCCCTCTGCATTTTTCCCCACAATGCATGACCCCCGCATACTCCCACATTTCCTAGCTACTGCTCACACTGTCCCTCTGATGTCACTTCCTGATCTCGTGACCAGGAAATTATATCAGAATGAGGCAAAGGCTGTCTTGAGCATGCTGCTGCTCGAATTGCCAGAAATGGGCAACAATCAGTTTTGCCAAAACTTTGATGTCCCAGGGAGCAAAGCTGATTTTTCTTCCCTATGCAGCCTAAGAGAGTGTCATCTCTTGCATGCAGATTAAATGTAGATAGGTCCTGCAGTAACCAAACAGCAAGCTGCATGCACTGCAAGATATCTAAGCTCCATGTGAATGTGTATTCCTTTTTTTTCCCAATTCTTTATTCATTTTCAAATTTACAATAAGTGTAACAAATTATTCAAACAAAATAACACCTTCCCACCCTTTCTTATCATATAATCAATACCTTATACAATATGTAACATAAATTTACCCTTCTCTCTCCCCTCACAATCGAACTTGTAAATTTAAGGGGAAAAAAATTAAATAAATAAATAAAGTGCCATCTAATCAGTACAATACTTTGTAAATGGCTCCCACACATCCTGAAATTTCCTGAAAGAACCACTCTGTATTGCTATAAGGGAGTCAGAATCTGAGCAACTGCATGCTCAGCACAGATAAAAAGACAAAGGTGTCATGATAATTGATAAAATAACAACACAGATATTATACCCATAACAATTTAATTTGCAGAAAAACATTTGTCATTGTTTTTTTACACATACAACACTCCTCCAGGTCATGTTACAATCTCTGCACAAAACATCTATTTTCTCTGGTTAATACAGGAGGCAATAAACTGTATGCATGTTACCATGGAAATCTGGCACACTTTCCTCTCTTTTCACACAGTTTTTGAATACAGATTATTTGCATACCATTTTACTGCACCAGCTTATCACATTAGCCCCTCTGCGCCTTGGCGTGTTCATGTCACAGTTGTTGATGTCCTTTCCCCTCTTATGTTGTTTGTGGTGTCCATATTATTTGTGCCAAGTTGCCCCTTTTCTCAGTAATTTGAGCTGTTCATGCCATTGTGGATGTCCTTTGTCTTTCTCTTTGTAGATACACTATGGGGTGTTCTTGCCAATTGATGTGTTAGGTGCTGTTTATTTATTCATTCATTCATTCAATTTTCTATACTGTTCTCCCAGGGGAACTCAGAACGGTTTATATGAATTTATTCAGGTACGTAAGCATTTTTCTCTGTCTGTCCTAGCAAGCTCACAATCTATCTAATGTACCTGGGGCAGCTGAAGTTTGCCAAGAAGTATCATATAACTTGGATGAAAATCTAAAATATCAGGGCCTCTTCGATCAAACTGCGCTAGCAGTTTTTAGCACAGAGAGCCGCGCTGAATGACCCATTCTGCTCGGGCCATTCAGCATGGAGTCGGTCCAGAGGAAAGCTACTAAAATGGTATGTAGTCTTCATGATAAGGCGTATGGGGACAGATTTAAAGATCTCAATTTATATACTTTGGAGGAAAGGCGGGAAAGAGAAGATATGATAGAGTCATTTAAATACCTACATAATTTAAGTGTGCATGAGGCAAGTCTCTTTCATTTGAAAGGAAACTCTGCAACGAGAGAGAATAGGCTGAAGTTAAGAGGCTCCAGAGTAATCTGAGTAAATACTTTTTTACAGAAAGGGTGGTAGATGTGTGGAAAAGAGTCATCTAATATACAAAGTTGTTAGATCATGCACTCAAAATAGTAAAAGAACCTCACTGAATCAGAAAAATCCAGAAGAAAATGAAGGTGAAAAATTTATAGAAAAAATGAATTAAAGTATAATGTTGAGATGGAAGCACAGCCTTTATTTACTAAAATGTAATAAGGTTCTATACTTACTCCATGATAATTTCCTGAATTAACACATAATAAGTACAAAATCTCCATGTTAATTTTGTGGTATTCACAGTTTTGTTGAGAGGGCTGCTGTGCAGTTAAAAAACCCAAACTTGTTACTATGTGTCAGTTGCACAATAGGTAATTTACAATGAAGCAAGCTTTCTTGAGGTTGTCCTAAATGAGCGTTCCCCACCTTCTTCAAGGCAAGTACTGCCTTAATTAAAACAACTTTCAATGAGTACTCTTGAGCACCAATCAGCATTGGCAAACAAACATTCCAAAAACTGACATATTCTAATCATGAAATAGAAAATAACATGACTTTTTCTACCTTTTTGTCTGGTCATTTTATTTTTTTTTTAATCATATTGGTTCAAGTATTTGTACTTTCTTTTGTATTCTCTTAATTTTTTTTGCTAGGGTCTCCTATCCATCATGCATCTTCTTTTTCTGTGTCTCTCTCATTTAATTATTTAATTTTCTATACTGTTCTCCCAGGGAAGTTCAGAATAGTTTACATGAATTTATTCATGTACTCAAGCATTTTTCCCTGTCTATTCTGGCAGGTTCACAATTTATCTAATGTTTGTGGGGGAAATGGAGGGATTAGGTGATTTCCCAGGGTTACATTTGAACCCAAAACCTCAGGGGGCTGAAGCTGCAGCTTTAACCACTGTGCCACATTCTCAAACATAGTATATTAAAATATAGCATGGCAAACATTGATAAAGATGGCAAAACATAGTTAACAAAGTATGGTAAAAAGCATAATATGACAAAACATGGTATGGTGAGTCAGCATGGCAAATATAGTTTGGCATAACATAGCACGGCAAAACATAGTATTACAAAGCATAGCTAATATAGTATGACATAACTTAGCAAAAATGGTAAGGCAAGCATGCATGACAAAACATAGCATGGGAGACATAGAACGGAGAACATTGTGTGGCAAACATGATATGAGAGTTCGTAGCATGGCAGACATAGTATAGCAAACATAGTATGGTAAATATGTTGTATGGTATAGTATAGTAGGACAAGGACAGCAAACAGAAAGCTCTGAAATGAGAGGGCATAGGATGAAGTTAAAAGGTAATAGGCTCAAGAGTAATCTAAGGAAATACTTTTTTACAGAAAAGGTGTTAGATGTGTGGAACAGTCTCCCGGAAGAGGTGGTAGAGACAAAGACTGTGTCTAATTTCAAGAAAGCATTGGATAGGCAAGTGGGATCTCTTAGAGAGAGGTAGAGATAATGGTTACTGTGGATGGGCAGACTGGATGGGCTATTTGGCCTTTATCTGACATCATGTTTCTATGTTTCTAGTATGACATAGAGGCGAATTTTCAAAGCACTTAGACTTTCAAAGGTTCCTATGATATTTGAAAATGAGCACCATAGTGTGGTCGAACATTGTATGACAAAACATGGCATGCAATATGGAATTGGTGCACTCTCATAGAAGGTCAGAGGAAGAGGTGGGTTTTTATTGCCTTCCTGAATTCAGTAGACCTTCTAATACGTATTCTTATGTAGGTAGGGAATTGGTTCCAGAGGCACAAAAGGTAGTGTGAGTAATATCTTTTTTGGGCATTCTCAAGGTGGAGGGTGCATCCTGAGGGCATGCAAAATCACTTGTCTTCTTATGAGCAAAGTGGTCAATTCAGGGTGTAGGGCAGAAACTTTCATTCCCTTCACTCACTGCTTTCTGGATTTCTGTGGCTGCTAGCAAATTGAAACCAGGTGTGGGGCCACAGCATTTTACAGTATGAACTGCTTTTGGCTCTAGTTGTCCCTTTAGGAGGCAGCAGGCAATAGAACAGGTAAATGACAGAGAGAGAAAAGACACGGTGTGCATTTTCTGTTGCTGCTGCAGACACAGAAAAGCAGAAGCCTGACAGGTGAGCAAGTAGTGGCAGAGAGGAAAGGCACTGGTTACCTTGTTTTCTCTTGTACCCCTTGGGGTGCATGTACTGTAAGTTGGGAACATATGCCTTAAATAATCTGCATTATCTGCTGTGTGAAGAATCACAATGCAGTTATAACTCTGCATTAGCCATAAGGCATAGTCCCTGCTCATTCCCTGCCTGTTCTATATCCCCAAATAACATTTTCAACATTTGCTGTATATCACAGGAATTAGTGATTTAACAGTTAACTCATTGTTAACTGTTAGTGCAGACCTATGCTTGCAATGTGCAGTAATTCCCAAGTTAAACTGTTAACTTTGCTTAATAAATAGTTTATTAAAGCCAAAGAAGTAATAATGAAATAGTGAAAGTCTCTAACTCTGTAGGATTTTATTTTAATTTTGTATTTGGAAAAGTTGAAAAATCTACAAAGCCAAGGACTACAATTAAACAAAAGTCTCTTTTTTCATCTTCTCTACCAACCATTCCAATAAATGCCCAGTTCTCAACTCCTCTTTCAATGAACATCAAAAATATCTCTAATCATCACTCATTTTTCTTTCATAAGTTCTCTACCCTGACATACTTGTCATAAACTATCATAGAAAACATCAATCATAAACTTAATATTGATCCAGTAATGGTTAATTTGTGTGTCTTTAAATTGGACTTTGGAAACTGCTGAAGGGGTTTTCTGTTGCTTAGCAACTTGCAAGTCTAAACAAAAAAGAACATCCTTTTCCACAGCATTAAAATTGTATTTTTATAAATTATATTTCTGCAGATCAATCATGAACTTTAGTAATTAATCTGTAGTCAATAATAACATCTAATTAATGGTGTAACATTCATTTTGTTGTATCTACACAAGAAAATACTTTCTACTAGAAAAAAAAGAAAATGTTAATTTCATATCTACTATGATATTTGTTTCATTCTTAATTCAGCTTTTCAACCAAGCATGAGTTTATAATAATTACAATAATTACATTAGAAGTAAATAATGGTTAACCTTAGCTATATGAACACAGAATAAATGTGAAAATTATGCTTATATAAAGAAGCCCACCAACCTAAGTACTGGGCTCATAATTATGACTGAGCAGATGAGTGATAGAGTAAAATGGGAGGGGGGGTGAGAAATGGAATGAGGGTGAAGTTTTCAGAAAAAGAATCAGATGAGAAGGTGTTTACAATTGGGTGAGGGTAATAAGAAGTGGGGATTCACTGGTATTGGTAGATTAGGTAGAGTTGACAAGGAAAGGAGCAGTGGTGGTTGGTGGAGGTATGGGGGAATATAATTGGTGGTGAGTTTGGGCAAGAAGTGAAGGTGGGAGAAGAGTAAGTTGGTTTTTGAGTGGGTTGAGTGGTGGAAAGGTGTAGGACCTGATGTGGTAGGCTTGAGAGGTTTGGGTTGGTAGGAAAGGTTGGGTTTTAAGAAATGTGATTTGTGTTCTGTAGTTCACCTTTTCCTTTAGATTGGTTTTTGTTTGGGGTTGTCACAAAGGGGAGGAGTGGTTTTCATGCTGGGGTGTTGTCTTAGCTTAGCAGTTGTTAGGGCAGTCTGTTTCCTTTTCCCCTTCAGTCAGAGGCTCTGATATCTTTTACTGATGGCATCCCATGCTGGCCTTTAAAGCCAAGGATAGCCACGACATTTGGTTTTCATGGTTCCTTGGGAGGTGTTTTTTGTTTGTGGTGGGAGTTTAGAGCAGACGGCCATTTGTGACAGTGATGTTTTGCTGCTTCACAGTTGTGCTGCTTGATGGCATGGTGGCCATCGCAATTGGTGCATTATCATTAGGCTTGGGGGGCCTACTGTTTTCTTGATTGTGCTGTTTTTCCCTGGGCTGCCAAGGTCTTCTTGTAGTTGCAGTTCTCTGGAGCTGAATGGTGTTCTTCTTTGTGCTTCAGGTACATTTTATCTTGCATTGTATGGATTCTGGGGTCAGGGCATGTGTATTTGGGGGGCCAGTGACGCTTGTTGTGTGGTTTGTTTCTGTGGTGGTGATTGTTGTTAGAAGTTTGGGTTTTAATTTGTTGTTGGGCCAGTTAAATGCACCAATGAAGAGAAACCTCAGACCTGGTGCTCCCTTTAACACCTAATATACCCTTTAATACCTCAGACCCGGTGTTAAAGGGTGTGGGAGTACAGTGTAGAGCTCAAGGAGTCAGTTCTTTAGGTCCAGCTGCTAAGACTTCTAAGGGTTATAGAGTGAGTCAGCATCTTGCTGCTGGTGCTCAGGTTTCTAGGCGGACTTCAGTCACTCCTGAGGTTTTGTGGCCAGCACCAGTCATCCAGGAGGTCTGCCGTCACTTCTTCTGTGGGCAGGGAGGTTAATGCTCAGCATCCAAGTACCAGTGTGAGCAGGGAAGTTGATGCGGAACACTCAGGTACCAGTTGTATTGGGCCAGTGTGTGTTTGATTTGTTGGGTTTAGGGTTCCTGGGGATAGTGAAGGGATGGGGCAACTCCTATGCGGGTGGGGGAAAATCTTTGGGTAAGTACTTGCAAGATAATTTTTTTAAAGAGTTTTCAGCATGTTGTCAAGCATTTAGACCAGGAAAAGAGGATTAGGGGTTTACAGTGCGTGATCCAATGTGGATATGGGAGTCTTGTGATTTGTGGGACTCTTTGTGTTCCCTTTCTTCTTCATCGTCTTCAATTGGGTTCCTATTCATACACAGGATAATACCAGTATAATGGGGTAATGCTGGTGTTGATGAGGTCCTCGGGGTCTGTGACACAGCTTTCTCAGGTTGGTCACATATTATGTGAGATTGCTTCACTGGATTGTCAATTGTCTCAGAAGTTACAGCAAAAAGTTTTGAAAGGCAGATGTTTTTTCTTTATTGGAATGGGAACAGGATGGATCAGATAGAAAAAAAGGGGAGGAGCATAGAGATGATGGTAAGAAGAAGGGTAAGGAGTCAAGAACAATTTTCAACTGACTTTTGGGTTTAAATATCTATACCAGCATGAACGACTACTTCAAAAAATTGTGAGCCATGGAATCGAGGATAAAATACTCATGTGGATTAAAAACTGGTTGGCGGATAGGAAACAGAGAGTGAGGGTAAATGAACAATACTCAGACTGGAAAAGAGTCACATGTGGTGTGTCGCAGGGTTTGGTGCTTGGACACATGCTCTTCAACATATTTATAAATGACCTGGAAATTGGTATGACGAGCGAAGTGATTAAATTTACAGACGATATGAAGTTATTAAGAGTGGTGAAGACACAGAATAATAATAATAATAATAACTTTATTTTTGTATACCGCCATACCCAGGGAGTTCTAAGCAGTTCACATCAATTAAAACAGAGTTACAAACGGTTCAGTATCAATTGATCAGAGTTGCAGGCAACAGAGTAGTTGAGTTTGGAAGGAGTAAGAAAGAGTGGGTCGGGGGAGGTAGAGTGGTACAATAGGGGGGGAGGGAGGTTTTGGTTCTTTGAGGAGGGGGCATTAAGGGTCCTGGCCTTGGAAGAGGCTGAGGTAGGGGGGGCATCGAGGATCATTTGGGCTATCCATGGGTTTAGTTTGGCAGCCTGAAAGGCGAAGGTTTTGTTGAGGAATTTATTGGAGTGACAGAGTTTTAGGGAGGGGAAGGCAAACAGATGAATTCTGTGGGAGTTCTTGTTTCTGTGATTCAGGAAGAAGTGTGGGTTGATGTAGCTTGGGGATAGACCAAATACTGTTTTGTAACAAAAACAGGTGAATTTGAATAAAACTCTGGATTCTAATGGTAGCCAATGAAGTTTGTGGTAAAAAGGGGTGACATGTCCCCATTTTTTCAGGCCGAATATGAAGTAGACAGCGGTGTTCTGGATCATTCTGAGTCTTCTGATGGTTTTCTTCGTGGAGCTCAAGTAAATGATATTACAGTAGTGCGGTATGCTAAGAATGGAGGATTGTACTAGCAGGCAGAATTACGTGCCTTCAAAATATTTTTTTATGGTGCGTAGTTTCCAGAGCACCGAGATACTTTTCCTAACTGTAATATCAGTGTGTTTCTCCAGGGATAGATGTTTGTCTAGTGTGACTCCCAATATTTTTAAGGTTTGTTCGAGGGGGAAGGTCGATCCTTTTACTTGAATTGTGGTGTCTTTGATTTTGTCTTTGGGGGTAGCTAGGAAGAATTTTGTTTTGTCGGGGTTTAGTTTTAGTCTGTAGGATAGCATCCAGAGTTCTATCTGATTAAGTGTACTTGAAAGGGAGGTGAGAAACTCTGGTGTAAAACTGGATAGCGGGATGACTATTGTGATGTCATCTGCGTAGATGAAAAATTTTAGCTTGAGGCTTTGCAGGAGGTTTCCCAGGGATGCAAGGTAGACATTAAACAGGGTGGGGGATGGGGGGGGAGCCCTGCGGAACACCACAGGAGTTATCAAAGCTGTATGAGAAAGAGTCATTCTTAAATACCCTGTATGATCTGTTTTGTAGGAACCCATGGAACCAGTTGAGGACCTGGCCAGAGATACCGATGTATGCAAGGCAGTCTAAGAGAATGTTGTGGTCGACTAAGTCGAATGTACTGCTCAGGTCAAGTTGCAGGATCAAGGCGCTGGAGCCCTGGCTAAAGAGTGTGTGTAGGTGATCTAGTAGAGAGGCTATGATGGTTTCGGTACTGTGGTCAGAGCGAAAGCTTGATTGATTGTATTTAAGATGTTGAATTTTTCCAGGTATGTGGAGAGTTCGGTATTTACAACCCCTTCGGCTATTTTGGTGAATAGCGGAATGCTTGGGATCGGTCTGTAATTGGACGGGGTATTGGATGGTTCTTTCATGTTTTTTATGATTGGGGTTATCGAAATGTGGCCCTGTTCTGCTGGGAAACTACCTGTGGTTAGAAGGAGGTTTACCCATGCCAACATATTGACTTTGAAGTGGATCGGAGCAGTTTTCATAATGTTTGGGGGGGGCAGGTATCCAGTCTGCAGAAGGTATATTTGTTGAAGTATTTGTTGAAGGTATGCCAGTCAATAGTTGTGAATTGATTCCAGCTTAGGTCCGTTCTGGACCCTAGGTCTGGTTTAGTCCTGTCGGTGTCTGGAAGAATTTGAAAGTCCCCGTGGGGGTTGGGTGGGGCAGTTAACGATGATCTTAATTTCTGTATCTTAGAGTTAAAGAAGTCTACTAGGGTGTTAGTGGTTAATGTGGATTCATTATCACGGTTATCAGTGAGTGTTTCAAGGTTGTAGAGGTCGTTAACCAGTTTAAAGTTTAACTGCTGTTAGTTGTGACATTTCCAATTTTGTGGGCATAGAAATTTTTTTGTTTTTCCTTGGTGAGGTTTTTGTAGTTTTTTAGTTTGAGTCTCCATGCTACTCTGTGCTCCTGGGTTCCAGATTTAATCCATAGTCTTTCTGATTTTCTAAGGTCCCTCTTTACTAGTAGTAGCTCTGAATCGAACCATCCCTCCTGATTTGGAGATCTAATTCTATGGGTTTTTATGGGGGCTATTTCATTTAGAATGTTTGTGCTGTCTTTGATCCAGGAAGTCATAAGTTGATCCGTTTCTTCGTTTTGTTTTGTGATAGTTTCATAGTGGGATCAGAATTCGACCAGGTCGATCTTACCTCTAGTGGTGTGAGTTTTGGTGTTTCTTTTTTTGCTGTTTTTGGTGGTTTTTTATTGGCAGTGAATGGAGAAGCTATATAGTTTGTGGTCAGACCATATGGAGTCTGTCCAGCTATCTTGTTTCCAGTAGAATTTGGGGTTGGTTTGTTCTTTGGCGGAGAATGTCACCAGGTCTAACTGATGACCTCTTTGGTGGGTTTTGATGGGCGGGGGTTTGAAGTAGCCTAGTTGAGAAATAAGTGACCAAAAGTCCGATATATCTGGCTGGTCTGTTTGCTCTAGGATTGCGAAGACCTGCAACGTGACATAAACATGCTTGAGAAATGGGCCGTGACATAGCAAATGAAGTTTAACATGGTTAAGTGTAAGGTGATGCATGTCGGTAACAAAAATCTTATACATAAATACAGGATGTCTGGTGCAGTACTCGGAGAGACCGCCCCGGAAAGAGACCTGGGAGTACTGGTCGACAAGTCAATGAAGCCGTCCGCGCAATGTGCGACGGCTGCGAAAAGGGCGAATAGAATGTTAGGAATGATTAAAAAAGGGATCACAAGCATATCAGAGAAGGTTATCATGCCGCTGTACCGGGCCATAGTATGCCCCCACCTGGAATACTGCATCCAGCACTGGCCGCCATACATGAAGAAGGACACGGTACAACTCGAAAGGGTCCAGAGAAGAGTGACTAAAATGGTTAAGGGGCTGTAGAAGTTTCCATACAGTGAGAGATTAGAGAAACTGGGCCTCTTCTTGCTTGAAAAGAGGAGGCTGGGAGGCAATGGCATCTAGCATATGTGACACCCGGGGCCCATCATTTTTTGACACCCCCTCCATCTATATGAAAAATATGATTTTTAGTAACAATCCACATATCACACAAGAGTGTACCTAGGAAAAGGCAGCATCTTAAACACTGCAGTGAGCACTAGAACACCAACACATACATTGAAAAACTAAACAGATCCCGCACAGTCAATTGATCCTGCAATCAAAGCCAACTGAAAGCTATGTTCTTTTCATACATACAGAACAGAGATACACCCTCGCTTCGCCCTTGGAATAATCACAAACTAAAAATAGAAATATGTAGACAAAAGTTAAACTGAACCGCCAAGAAACCAGACTCTGCATACAATGCAACACCACAAAAACAGTAACACATGAACTCTAATACTGTGCAAAATATAAAGACAGTAGATGTAAATTTGAAAAAACTAATATATAACAATCACCACTTTACAAATTAACAAATAAAAATAAAACAAATAATGAGAAATAAAATACCATTTTATTGGACTAATCCATTTTTCAATTAGCTTTCAGAGGCCAAATCTTTCTTCAGAAAAGTACTGTTATGGTATCCTGTCCTGACCTGAGGAAAAGAGGGTTTAGTCAAAAAAATTGCCTTATTTCCATTTCCTGTTTATAAAATTTTATCAATACAGTTACAATGCTACTTGATTCTAAGTAAAGCAACAAAAAATCTTTCTACCTTTTGTCGTTTCTGCTTTAATTAACTTCTCTTTGCTCTCTTCTTTCTATACAGTGTTTGTCCTCTCTCCCTTCCATGCAACATCTGCCTTCTCTTTGCCCCTTCCACCCAGCTTGTGCTCTCTCTCTCTCTCTACCCCTTCCATCTACTGTCCACCCTCTCTCTGCCCCTTGCATCCACTGTCCACCCTCTCTCTGTTCCATATGGCATCTTCCCTCTTTCTATGTCCTTTCAATAAACTGTATATCCTTTGCCCTTTCTCTCCTTTGTACATGATTCATTTTGGCTTCACCCCCTTCCCTATGCTCTGGCATCTCTCTCTTCTCCTTTCCTTTCTTCCTTCCCACTCCACCCCATGGTCTGGCATCTCTATTTCCTTCCCTTCTCTCCCCCCATGCCCTGGCATCTCCCTCCTATCTCTCCCTCTGGCACCTCCTCTCCTTTCTTTCCTTCTGGTCTGGCCATGTCTCCTTTAGTTTCCCTTCCTTCCCTCCATGCCCTGACATCTATCTCCTCTCCTTCCGTCTCCCCCTCCCACTGTATTATCTAGCATCTTTTCTCCTTCCTTTCTCTCCTTCCTTCCACCTGGTCTGGCATCTGCCTCCTCCCCCTCCCCCCTGACATCTCTCCCCCCCTCCATGGTCTGGTAGCTCCTTTCCTTTCCTCCCATGGTCTTGGCATCTCTTTCCTCTTCCTTCCATGGTGTTCCTTCTCCCCACTCTCTCTTCCCCATTTCCCTTCAGTGTCCTCAGCCCACACTCCACTTTCCTTAAGTGCACGCACATAAAAACAAGCAAGTAATTTTATATCATTTTCATTCTATTCATAGAAATTAAAGTCTAAATAATGCCAGTCGCATAACAAAACATGATTTTACAAAAATAATTCCTTGCACAGTCAAGCCTGCAAGGATTACTAGATGTCTTTCAGCAGCTCCCCTCCCTCCCTCCCCCTTACCTTCGTGGCCAAATCAAAATAATTTACCAAAATAATTTACCAATAATTTACCAATAAAATTTTAAAAATGAAAAACACACTGTACGCAGAGAAAATGTTAATTATCATTTATATTTCGTGGGTTTTCAAAGAGTTCAAGGCAGATGACTTTATGCAATGTTACCTCAGTAACAACTATACAAAAATAGACAAATATGCCCCATCCCTTTTTACTAAACTGCGATAGTGCTGCCCTGAATGCCCCATGCTGCTCTCGATGCTTATAGGCTCCCTGCGCTAAAAAACGCTATTGCAGTTTAGTAAAATGAGGCCATAGTGCAAAATATAGACAGCATATATAAATTCTCAAAACGGACACATTTTGATCACTAAATTGAAAATAAAATCATTTTTTCCACTTTTGTTTGGTCATTTCATCAGTCTCTGGTTGCACTTTATTCTTCTGACTGTGCATCCAATATTTCTTCCCTTCTTTCAGCCTCCTGTATGCTTCCTCTCCTCCAGACCTCATTCCCTCCCCAAACTTTTTCTTTATTTTACCCTGCCCCCTTCTTTCTTTCTCTCTCCATGCCCCCTTTCTTGCTCTATGTCTGTCTTTCTCTCTTTCTCCTTGACCCATTTCTTTCTTTGTTTCACCCTGCCCCTTCTTTCTTTCTTTCTCCATGCCCCCTATCTTTCTCAATGTCTGTCTTTCTCTCTCTCTCCATTCCCCATTTCTTTCTTTCTTTGTTTCACCCTGCCCCTTTTCTTTCTTTCTGGCTCCCTGTCTCCCCCCCTTTCATTTTTTCTTTCTCCCTGCCCTCCCCCATGCCACCGCCATTGGGAAACATGCTGCTACCACCGCTGGGGAATAGGATGCCACTGCTGCCATCGGAAACAGACCGGCGCCAAGTTCTCCCTGCTTCTCTTCCCCGCAGGGCTGAGCAACTCTCGCCACCCATCAATTCTGACATCGAAGAGGACATTCTGGGCCAGCCAGGCAGCGATTGGCTGGCACGGAACGTCCTCTCTGATGTCATAATTGATGTCAGGTGGCAAGAGTTGGTCGGCCCTGCGGGGAAGAGAAGCAGAGAGATCCGACCTGTTCCTGATGGTGGCGGTGGCTTGGGGGAGAGCAGTGAGAAGGGAAGCAGGTTGGGCACCCTTGCTGTAGACGAGCTGCGAGCCGCACTCAAGTGGCTAAAGAGTCGCATGTGGCTCACGAGCCCAACCACTGCCCTAGGGAGAACACTGGAGGGTGGCCAGCTGTACACCCCCTTAGGGCTTGCACCCAGGGTGGACCTCCCCCTCCCCCCTTGGTACGCCACTGCTGAGAGGGGCATGATCAAAACATTCAAGATAATGAAGGAAATAGACTTAGTAGATAGACAGGTTGTTCAACCTCTCCAAAGTAGAGAGAATGAGAGGGCACTCTCCAAAGTTAAAAGGGGATAGATGCCGTACAAACGTAAGGAAGTTCTTCTTCACCCAGAGATTGGTGGAAAACTAGAATGCTCCTCCGGGGATTCAAGATAAAGTTAGACAAGTTCCTGCTGAAGCAGAATGTACTCAGGTAAAGCTAGTTTCAGGGCACTGGTCCGCATGAGCGGACTGCTGGGCATGATGGACCACTGGTATGACCTAGCAGCGGCAATTATTATGTTCTTATGTGAAACTGGGCTTTTACATTATGGAGATTTAATTTTGAGAGCCTAATGGTCTTATGGGGACTGGGCATGGCTGAATTATGATGAGCATTTTCAGCACACTTTAGCTAAAGATCAGTTTGAGGTTTTCAGGAACATAAGAATAGCTTTACTGAGTCAGACCAATGATCCATCAAGCCCAGTAGCCCGTTCTCACGGTGTTGATCTTTCGTTGTCTGATATGACTTCAGGGGGTTCTTTGGTTTTTTTCAGGTGCAGTCTCCTCTGGGGTTTTGTGTGTATTTGGGGGTGCTTCATACATGTAATTCTAGGCACAGACTAATGGGCAACCAGGAGTCATGGTTACGGGGTGATCTGTGATTGTGGGATTTCAAAGTGGACAATGGAGGACATTTTTGGTCGCTCCTGTTTCCAGTTTAACACAGGCCTTGTGACTGCCTTGGGTGTTGATTCTGGCATCTATATAACCAGTGCAATAGGACATACCCAGCTGTCCACTGAGAGGGAGCATGGGAAGGCCTTAAGGCACCCTGGCCAATTATCTCTGGAGTGCATAGGCAAAGCACCATCTCTTGTTAATTTAACAACTTTGCAGTTGCAGTATCCCAATCTGAAGGATGCATCCTTACTGTGGTATGGTTTTATGGAAGGATAAATTATACCATTTCAGGGTTCTTTACTTTTTCATCAGTGCAGTAATATATCTTCAGCTCATATTCATGCAGATGTGGTGTAGGTTAAGCTAGCTAAGGAAATTCAGTTAGACAAAAGTGCATGACCTTTCCAGGCTCCTCCATTTGAGAATTTGGTTATATCCCCTATGGGTGTGGTAACAAAGAAGGAGCCTGGTAAGTATTGGTTAATTCATAATTTGTCTTACTTCCTAGGTCAGAGCATGAATTTTTTTGTTGACCCCCATTTGTGTTCAGTGCATTATACATCTTTTAATCAGGCCATTGAAATGTTGTGGAGCTTTGGTAGAGATGCACTGATGGCAAAGACAAACATTGAGTCTGCCTTTTGTCTGTTCTTGGTACACCCCCAGTCTTTTTACCTGCTGGGCTTTTACTTTGATGGGCAATTTTATTTTGATAACTGTATGCCCATGGGGTACTCAGTATCTTGTGCTTATTTTGAGGCCTTTTCCACAGTTTTGCAATGAAAGCAGAAACTGAATTGGTGCTTCATAAGTGAAACTTAACTGTGGGTGAAATACAATCTTTGTTTGGTCATTTTAATTTTGCTTCATGAGTGATTCCAATGGGATGGTTTATTTCCTATTACTTGTTGTTCATGAAGAAGCATTATCATATTCACATCCTGAGGGGCTAGCAAGTGATCATGCTGTAAGAAAGAAAAACTAGCAAGAGATCATGCTGTAAGAAAGTAAGTCAATAGAGCTGGGTGAGGTATAGTGAGCTCCTGAAATTTGTGATGAGAGAACAATGGAGTTCTGAGAGCATTGACATGAGCACAATGAAAATTTAAGAAACGTAATTAGTTACTGACAGAGGTAAGCAAAAAGACCAATAGTGTGTAAGGGAATCAAAGTACAGAGATGACAATGATTTAGAACACTTGAAAACACCTGAGGAAATGCAAACAGATCTTATGAGAATCCAGGTGCTCTGGAAAAGTAGATAAGTTGGTAACTATGGAAACAAAGTTAATGAAATTAAAATATTACTATAGAACAAGTTTAGGTAATAGAGAAATGTGAAACTAGAAAATTCCAGTAAGCAAAAAAAAAATTCAGTCTGTACTAGGCAGGGACACATCAAAAAAATATAAAACAGCACAGCAGTACAGAATTGAGATAGTCAGCTCTGAGATTTAGAGAGACATCCCCCTGGCACAACTATATACAGAATATATTTGTTGCATGCAATTTATAATTGGCTTAATGTCATTTAAATTGCTTAATATCATTTAAATTGCTAAATAAAAGAGAAATTTCATAATACTTGTGTAAATCTCTGGTGGTCATTCTCTGTTAAGTAGGATATGTAGCCTATCCTACTCAATCCCTAGGAGGGTATGGGAAGATTTGCATTTGTAGCAGGCTTTTTGGCAATCTTTAATGCCATGTGTGTGACCTCAACCTCCAATATCTTTTACCCATGTGCATTTATTTACTGATGCTGTGTGTGTGTTTGTGAATTTATTTTCAGGATGCCTGATTTGCAGAGGCTTGACCAAATTGGTGGTGGGCTAAAAGATGGTGTACAAATGTGGCTTTACTTGAACTTTTTCCTGTTTGGGTGGCTCTTGAGCTGTGGGAGGAGCACTTGTGGAATAGGAGGTTGCTTTTATTTTCTGATAATGCTGCTGTGGTTGTGACTTTGAACAAAGCAGCCTATGTGTTGCCCCCTTTTAGTGGAATTGGTGCACTTGGTGGTTTAGTCTTGACTTTATTTGAATTTGACATTGGGAGTGCAGCATGTGCCTGGGCATTTTTATGAAATTGCAGATACTCTTTCTAGCTTCCAGTGGGCAGATTCGAGTGCTGGCTCCTGGAGCAGGATAAATGTTGATGACCATGCCTGTGAATTTGTGGCAATGATTCCTGGACTCTCATCATAATTATAGCTTTATTTATATCCCATCATGTCTTTTCAGTTCAAGACAGTATACAACAAGAGATGGCGTAAGGACAGCGAGGTTACATCAGTTAGATTTAGGAAGGTGTGGAAGACAGTTGAGTGAACGGAGTGGTAGGGTAGGAAGAAGGAGCGTGTATGAAGAGGTAAGAGATGAGCGGAATTGAAGGATCAGATACATTTGTTGAATAATTGGGTTTTTAGTGATTTTCTGAATGAATGGTATGTTAGTGCATTCAGGATTAGGTCGCTTAAGGTATTGTTCCAAATCCCTGCTTGAAAGAAGAGTGTCCTGTTGAGGAATCTTTTGCATTTACATCCTTTGGGAGAAGGAAATGTGAAGAGCAATGTTCTGCGAGAAAGGCAGAGTTTGTCTTGTAGGGTTTCAGGAGGTAGGTGGGTGCAGTGCCGAGGAGGGTCTTGAAGCATATTTGAAGATTATTCTGGCCTTGTGAAGATTATTCTGGCCAGTGAAGTTTCTTGTAGTATGGTGTGATGTTTCAGATTTTTTCAAGCCAAAGATTAGTCAGATGGATGTGTTCTGGATGAGTCTCAGTTTCTTGATGGTTTTTTTGTGAAATCCTAGGTAGATTATGTTGCAGTTGTCCAGTGAGCTCAAGACTAGAGACTGGACTAACAGTCTGAATGATGTGAAATCGAAGTATGGTTTTAGTGTGCATAGTTTCCATAATAACTGGAAGCTTTTTTTGATTAGGATGTTGGTATGGGCTTCGATTGTCAGTTACTGATCTAGGGTAACTCCTAGGATTTTGATGGTAGGGTTAATGGGAAGTCCATTCCATTTAGGTTGATAGCTGATTCTGTTGGTTTGTTTGTTGGGGAGGCCATAAATATCTTGTTTTTTTTCGGGTTTAGCTTTAGTTTGGAGTTTGTTGACCATTGTTCTATGTGGTTGATGATTGATGAGATGAAGTGTCTGGTTTCAGTTGACAGTGTAGAGATGGGGACGATGATCGTGATGTCATCCGCGTAGATGTATGATTGGAGGTTCAGTTTGGAAAGTTCCTGGCCTAAGGAAGACATGTATAGGTTAAATTGGGGGGGGGGGGGATAAAGGAGAGCCTTGGGGGACACCACAGGGGTTGGTCTAGATCTGGGAGTAGGTTTGCTCGCTGGTGACTTGGTAGGATCGGTTTCTTAGGAAGCCTCTAAACCAGTTGAGTACGTGGTCTGAGATACCTATGGCGTCTAGCTGGTTGAGTAGGATGTCATGGTCCACCAGGTTGAAGGCGCTGCTGAGCTCAAATTGGAGTATTAGTGCGTGTTTCCCTGAGCTGACTAGTTGTACAATGTAATCAATGATGGAGGCTAAGGCTGTTTTGGTGCTGTGGTGTAAGCAGAATCCCGATTCTTTGACATCCAGCACTTAGTGAGCATATTGTGCCGGGTAGCTCCACTTCCAGCATTTTTTGCAGCACTTCAAAGGGAACCTGTTTTTTTTTCTTCTGATGAACAATATGTTATTTATTTTATTTGCAAAAGCAGTCAGGTGGTCTTCTGGAAATTCAGTTGTTAGCATGGATGGCCTTTGTGTTTAAGTTGTTGGGGACACTAGATCCTACTGTTTGATTTTTAATTTTCAAGTTGTTGGCTAGTGTGTTGAGGGTGGCTCCTTTAAGTACAAGGAGGGTGTATTTGCCTATTTTATTTGACACTTTGGAGGATTTGTGTAATGCCTTGGGTCAGTTTTGTTCCTCTACCTTTGAGGTAGCTTTGTTTTGCTTAGTGTTTTCAGTGACTTTCTTTGGAGCTCTGGGAGTAAACAAGTTGGTAGGACCTTGGGGCAACTGGTTCGATGGGTGTTTTGTTTTCTGACGTTGTGCTGTCATCCAGCCTGTATGTTTGTCATTCTAAGATGAATCAGTTGGGCAATGGAGTATAGATATAACTGCAAAAGACAGCACATTTGGACTTATATCCCGTGGCTTTGGCTTACACTTAAGCCTATGTGGGGCCAGTGGGTAAACTTTATTGGCTTGTTCATACTGATGGGAGTCCTTTAACTCATTTTCAGTTTGGTGCAGTATTAAAGAAGGCATTGGGTTGTGTGGGTTTAGACCCGTCTTTACTTGGGATGCACTCTTTCCTAATTGGTGCAACATCTTTTGCAGTGGTGTGGGGTGGATCACTGGTGTTTATTCACCAGCTGGGCATTAGGGATCTGTTAGGTATTTGAGTTATATGAGGGATATGTCTTGCTAATTTTCTTGTCTTCCTTTCTTTATTAGTTTCAGTGATTCATAGCCATCTTGTGCTACCAGCGATCACTTGGGTTTCAGGATGGCTGGTCAGGCATGCGATTACTCCCATAATTAAACACCAATAGTTCAAAATCATCAGGAAAAATAGAAAACAGTAGTCATAATAGACTTGGCAAAGGTTTCAAGACAGTTCCATTTATTTCTTGCACAAAAGAAAAAACATGATGGCAGATAAAGGCCAAATGGCCCATCCAGTCAGCCCATCCGCAGTAACCATTATATCTTCCTCTCTCTAAGAGATCCCACGTGCCTATCCCAGACTTTCTTGAATTCAGACACAGTATCTGTCTTCACCACCTCTTCCAGAAGACTGTTCCAGGTGTCTACCACCCTTTCTGTAAAAAAGTATTTCCTTAGATTACTCCTGAGCCTATAAGCTCTTAACTTCATCACATGCCTTCTCATTCTAGAGCTTCCTTTCAAATGAAAGAGACTCGACTCATGTACATTTACATTATATAGGTATTTAAATGTCTCTATCATATCTTCCCTCTCCCACCTTTCCTACAAAGTATACAGATTGAGATCTTTATGTCTGTCCCCATACGCCTTATGACGAAGGCCACACATCATTTTAGTAGCCTTCCTCTGGACCGACTCTATCCTTTTTATATCTTTTTGAAGGTGTGGCCTCCCTAATTGTACACAATATTCTAAATGTCTCACCAAAGTCTTATACAGAAGCATCAATATCTCCTTTTTCCTACTGGCCATACCTCTCCTTATGCACCCTAGCATCTTTCTAGCTTTCAACATCACTTTTTCAACCTGCTTGGCCACCTTAAGATCATCGCATACAATCACACCCAAGCCTCGCTCTCAAGAAATATATAGTGGCACTGGGAAAAATTCAAAGAAGAGTGACCAAGATGATAAAGGGGATGAAACTCCTCTCATATTAGGAAAGACTAAAAAGGTTAGGGCTCTTCAGCTTGGAAAAGAGATGGCTGAGGGGAGATATGATTGACGTCTACAAAATCCTGAGTGGAGTAGAATGGGTAAAAGTGGAACAATTTTTCAATCCATCAAAAATTACAAAGACTAGGGGACACTCTATGAAGTTACAGGGAAATACTTTTAAAACCAATAGGAGGAAATATTTTTTCACTCAGAGAATACTTAAGTTCTGGAATGCGTTTCCAGAGGTTGTGCTAAGAGCAGATAGCGTAACTCAGGGGTGTCCAACCTTTTGGCTTCCTTGGGCCGCATTGGCTGAAAAAAATGTTTCTGGGCCACACAAATGCACTAACACTGCAGCAAGACAGAGGAGGGAGCCAGCAAGACGGTAAACACCCAGGGCAGCAGCGGAAAACACTGCATCGCCCTCAACCGGGGCCGCACAAAATACTTCACGGGGCCGCATGTGGCCCTCAGGCCACAGGTTGGACACCCCTGGGCCGTAACTGGTTTTAAGAAAAGTTTGAATAATATCCTAGAGGAAAAATCCATAGTCTTTTATTGAGAAAGACACTGCTTGCCCTGGATCGGTAGCATAGAATGTTGCTACTTCTTGGATTTTGGCCAGGTACTAGGGACCTGGATTGGCCACCATGAGAATGGGCTACTGGGCTTGATGGGCCATTGGTCTGACCCAGTAAGGCTATTCTTATGTTCTGTCATGCACATAAGTTCTTCAGCTACTAAACTGTACTGTTCCCTCGTGTTTTTGCAGCCCAAATGCTTGACATTGCATTTCTAAGCATTAAATTTTAGCTGCCAAATTTCAGACCATCATCCTGGGTGTCTACTCTATTGCAGATTTTGGTATCATCCGCAAAGAGACAAATTTCACCCCACAGCCCTTCAGTAATATTGTTTATAAAAATGTTAAAAAGAACAGGCCCAAGAACAGAACCTTGAGGCACACCACTGGTAACATCCCTTTCCTCAGAGTGATCTCCATTGATCACTACCCTCTGTCATCTTCCACTCAACCAGTTCTTGACCCAGCCGTCACTTTGGGACCCATCCTGAGAGCCCTCAGTTTATCTATTAGATGTCTGTGTGGACACTGTCAAAGGCTTTGCTAAAAACTAAATACACCACATTTTGCACACTCACTCTATCCAATTCTCTGGTCACCCAGTCAAAGAAATTGATCAGATTTGTCTGACAAGAGCTACCTCTAGTGAATCCATGTTGCCTTCAGTCCACAGGATTACAGAAACTTGACCATTCTCTGTTTTAAAAGCGTTTCCATTAATTTGTTTACCACAGAAGTCAGACTTACTGGCCTGTAATTCTCTACTTCTTCCTTACTTCCACTTTTGTGGATAGGGACCACATCCACCCTTCTCCAATTCTCTGGTACCACTCTCAACTCTAGAGACTCATTGAAAAGGTCAGTCAGCGGAGCCACCAGAACTTCCCTAAGTTCCTTTGGCACCCTCGGATGTACACCATCTGGTCCTATCGCTTTGTCTATCTTTATTTTAGCTAGCTCCTTATGACAATAAATCAGAGTCTACCACTCCTCAATGCCTATCCCCATTATGTTATATTCTTATTACATTTTGTTACTTGCTAAAACTTAAACACTAAATAAAGCATAAAGATTATTTTAAAGCTCTCTATACCAGTCTAACATACCCAGTAATTTAATAGGATTTAAGCAGCCCAATAATAAGATTCAGACAGTAGACCAGCAGCAAGAGGGGAGCTATCCAGTCTTTTGCACTGAGTGTCAGATTAATGATTATCTCCCAGTTGGCGAGAAATTATATGTGTGTGCTTGTTGCAAGGAGCTCCTAGCTCTCAGAGAACGAGTCCGTTCCCTTGAGACTGAGTTGCACACTTGGAAGTAGCTAAGGGAGACAGAGAGGTACAAAGAGGAGACCTACAGGGATGTAGCCCCTGTGCTGCCTTGGTGGAGCGAGGTCTCTTAAAAGGAGAACACCACCCTGGTGGTGCAGGAAATGATCCTGTAGCCAGGAACTGCTGACCAGGAGAAGCAGATGCAATATTCTCTTACACCGAGGATGTATATCCAGGGGCTTCTGCCCAGAAGGGAGGAGTTAGGACAGACATTGTAATGGGATATTCAGTCATTAGGCATGTAGATAGCTGAGTGGCTGATGGACATGAAGATCACTTGGCCACTTGCCTGCCTGGTGCAAAGGTGGCAGGCCTCACACATCACATTGATAAGATATTAGATAGTGTTGGTACGTGCAGGTACTAATGACAGGAAAATATGGGAAGAAGGTTCTAATCTAATCTAATCTAATCTAAACCTTAAGTTTATATGCCGCATCATCTCCATGAGAATGGAGCTCGACACGGTTTACAAGAACTTAAAATAGTGGGTAGAGAAGAAGAAAAGGGATTACATGAACTTATGTGTAGAAGGGGGGAGAGAAAGGGGGGAAGGATAGAGCTACAATTTGCTGAAAAGCCAGGTTTTCAGTTGTTTGCGGAATAACTGAAGGGAGCTCAGGTTCCGCAGCGGGGTGGTGAGGTCGTTCCAAAGACCTGTGATTTTGAAGAGAAGGCTGTTTGCATGAATAGTGGATGCCGCGTGGAGAGGGGAAGGCTAGTTTAAGCCTTTGGGCAGTTCTGGAGGAGTCGGGACAGGAGGAGTTGAAAGACAGTGGGATAAGAGGAGGTAGGATTCCGTGAATGATCTTGAAAGCCAGGCAGGAACATTTGAAATGGATTCTGGAGATTATTGGGAGCCAATGAAGTTTGGCAAGGAGTGGGGAGGCATGGTCAGACTTGCGTTTTGAGAAGATCAGTTTGGCTGCAGTATTCTGGATTAGCTGGAGTCTTAGAATACATTTTTTTGATAGATTTAAGTAGATGGCGTTGCAGTAATCTAGTTTGGAGAGGATGATGGATTGGACAAGGATGGCAAAGTGTTGTTGGCTGAAGTAGGATCTAGCTTTCCTCAGCATGTGAAGGCTGAAAAAGCATGATTTTGCCAAGGAGTTGAGGTGGTCATTGAGGGAGAGAGAGGAATCGATAGTGATACCAAGGACCTTGCATGAGAACTCGAGCTGTAGTGTATTGCCTGTGGTTAGTGTGAAAAGTGTGGGCAGGTGTTCGAATTTTGGGCCGAGCCAGAGTAGTTTTGTTTTAGATTCGTTTAGTTTCATCTGTACCAAGAGGGACCAGGCACGGAGTCTCATTATGCAAGCTGTAATGTTTTTGTGGAGGTTGGTGAGGTTCTGGTCAGTCTCAAGGAGGACAAGGATGTCATCTGCATAAGTGTAGATTGTTTCCAGGGGGGATAGTTGAAAGAGTTTCAGGGAGGACATGTAGATGTTAAAAAGAATAGGGGAAAGGGGTGATCCTTGAGGGGCACCGCAAGATGGAGTCCAAGGAGTGGACATGGTGCCATTTGTGTTGAAGGTGTAGGAATGGGAGTGTAAGAAGTTTGAGAACCACATTAGGACGGTGGAGTCGATTCCAATCTCGGAAAGTTGGTAAAGTAGTATGTCGTGATGGACGACATCAAAAGCAGCGGAAAAATCGAATTGTAGTAGGACAGCGAATTTGTTACGTGAGTGTAGTTGTACCTTTGAAATTAGGGAAACTAGGAGGGATTCAGTGCTAAAGCAGGGAAGTTCTGGAAGCCAAATTTAGGCTCTTAGGTGGAAAGCTGAAATCCGGATCCTCCAGGGTAGCATTTTCAGAAATGTTCCCTGTTCTACATGCAGGACCCAAGAGGTAGGTAGAGCTCAGAAGTCTCAATGTATGGTTGAGATGATGGTGCAGGGTTGAGGGATTTAGATTTGTTAGGAAGTGGGCTACATTCTGGAAAAGGGAGAGCCTATTCCGAAAGGATGGACTCCACATTAACCGAGATGGAACCAAGCTGCTATCACTAATGTTTATAAAGGAGATAGAGCAGCTTTTAAACTAAGTTGGGGGGGCGGAGTCAACAGTTGCCCAGGAGAAGATGGTTTAGTGTGGAATATCCTTGAAGGATACTGTTGAATCAGAAAATTTAGGGTGTCCCAATAGAGAGGTTTCAAAAACGGTGAAAGAAAGCCAAGTGTGCTGAAGAAGGAAGCAGAATAAATATATGAAGTTATTACTTTCATCTTCTCAGCAGCCTGTAGATACAAGGAAAAACACAATGTGAAGTGACTGTGTACAAATGCTAGAAGTCTAAAATATAAACAAGGAAAGTTAGAGTATATAGCACTAAATGATGAGGTAGATGTAATAGGCATCTCAGAGACCTGGTGGAAGGAGATCAATCAATAGAACACTGTGGATGGGCAGACTAGATGGGCCATTTGGCCTTTATCTGCCATCATGTTTCTATGTGTTATATGGGTACAAATTATATCACAATGATTGAGTAGATGAAATTGGAGGGGGTTTGTGCTATATATTAAAGAGGGAATTGAATCAAACAAAATAAACATTAGAACATAGAAACATAGAAACATAGAAAGATGATGGCAGAAAAGGGCCAAGGCCCATCAAGTCTGCCCACTCTATAGACCCTCCCCTTGAGATTAGCCAATGTTTTGCCCTGACCCACGTAGTGATCCCACATGGGCGTCCCATTTATTCTTAAAATCTGGCACGCTGCTGGCCTCGATTACCTGTACTGGAAGCTTGTTCCATTGATCAATCACTCGCTCCGTGAAGAAATACTTCCTGGTGTCGCCGTGAAATTTCCCGCCCTTGAGTTTGAGCGGGTGCCCCCTTGTGGTTGAGGGGCCTCTGAGAAGGAAAATGTTATCTTCCACTTCTATACGTCCAGTGACGTATTTAAACATCTCAATCATGTCTCCCCTCTCCCTGCGTTCCTCAAGAGTGTAGAGCTGCAAATTGTTTAGTCTTGCTTCGTACGAGAGACCTTTAAGCCCTGAGACCATTCTGGTGGCCATCCTTTGGACCGACTCAACCCTCTGCAAGTCTTTGCGGTAATGTGGCTTCCAGAATTGCACGCAGTATTCCAGATGAGGTCTCACCATGGTCCTGTACAGTGGCATTATGACAGCAGGCTCTCTTCTGACGAAGCTTCTACGGATGCAACCCAGCATCTGCCTTGCCCTTGAGGAAGCCTTCTCCACCTGATTGGCAGATTTCATGTCTGTACTAATGATTACTCCTAAATCTCGTTCCGCTGAAGTCCTGGTCAAGGTCTCCCTGTTTAAGGTATAAGTTCTGCATGGGTTTCTGCTACCTAGGTGCATGACCTTACACTTCCCAGCATTGAAGCCCAGCTGCCAGGTTGAGGACCAGCATTCCAATGTATGCAGGTCCTGCGCCATGCTATCTTGTAAATTGCTCTCGCTTACCATATTACATAGTTTGGCGTCGTCGGCGAATAATGTTACTTTACCTTGAAGCCCTTGAGTCAGATCTCCTATGAATATGTTGAAGAGAAGCAGACCCAAGACCGAGCCCTGCGGCACCCCGCTGGTCACCTCCGATGTCTCAGAGAAAGTACCGTTAACCATCACCCTCTGAAGTCTGCCACTCAGCCAATCATTGACCCATGTCGTTAGAGTCTCTCCTAACCCCATCGATTTCATCTTGTTTAACAGTCTGCGATGTGGGACGCTGTCAAAAGCTTTACTGAAGTCTAGGTACACTATGTCCAGTGAATCTCCTTCGTCCAGTCTTTTTGTTACCCAGTCAAAGAAGCTGATGAGGTTTGATTGGCAGGACCTACCCTTGGTGAATCCATGTTGATTGGGGTCCCGTAGATTCCCTTCGTCCAAGACCGTGTCCAATTGGCGTTTGATCAGTGTTTCCATAAGTTTGTATACTATCGACGTCAGACTCACCAGTCTGTAATTTGCAGCCTCTGTCCTGCAACCCTTTTTGTGTAGAGGAACGACGTTAGCTGTTTTCCAGTCCAAGGGGACTGTCCCTGTACTCAGTGAGAGATTGAATAGCTCGGCCAACGGTTCTGCAAGGACATCACCTATCTCCATGAGCACTCTGGGGTGTAGATTGTCCGGTCCCATGGCTTTGACCACCTTGAGTTTTGTTAGCTCAAAGTAAACCTCGCTGGGTGTGAATTTAAAATTCCGAAACGGGTCTTTTGTGTTTGACTGTGGCTTCAATTGAGGGCCGGACCCTGGCGCCTCGCAGGTGAAGACCGAGCAGAAGTATTCATTCAGTAGTTCAGTCTTTTCGGGATCCGATTCCGCGTAATTCCCGTCCGTTTTTCTCAGGCGTACTATCCCGTCTGTGTTTTTTTTCCTGTCACTGATATACCGGAAGAAGGATTTGTCCCCTTTCTTAATGTTGTTTGCTAGAGTTTCTTCCACTCGAAGTTTGGCCTCCCTGACTGCCGTTTTAACCTCTATGGACTTGATCCTGTGTAGCAGTTGATCTTCGCTTTTCCCCGTGCGTATGAAGGAAGCAAATGCGTTTTCTTCTCCTTAACGAGACGTGAGATCTCTGTGGTGAACCACTGGGGTTTGTCTTTTCTTCGCCGTTTATGTGATGATTTTATGTAACGGCCGGTTGCCTCATGTATGACAGATTTCAGGGATGACCACATATCCTCCACATTCCCTGTCTTAGTTTGGTCCTGGAGTGCCTGATGGACGAAAACTCCCATGCGTGCAAAGTCTGTTCCTCGGAAGTTGAGTACCTTTGTTTTAGTGTTTGATCTATGGAAACCTTTCCTCAGGTGGAACCATACCATGTTATGATCGCTGGAGGCTAGCTTATCTCCCACGAAGACTTCTGAGACGCTTTCCCCATTGGTGAGTACTAGGTCAAGGATCGTTTGGGCCCTGGTGGGCTCCATTACCATTTGATTGAGGCGTGCTCCCCTTATGGAGGCTAATAGCCTCTTGCTGCCCCTGGTTGTTGCTGAAGGTGTGCTCCAGTGTACATCCGGCATATTGAAGTCTCCCATTAGTACAACGTCCCCCCGTAGAGCGATATTTTCTATGTCTTCGATTAGTTCCGTGTCTTTGTCTTCCGGTTGTCTTGGAGGTCTATATACTACACCAAGATACAGGCATTTCTCTCTCCCTCTGGCCAGGTTCACCCAGAGGGATTCTCCGGTATATTTAACGTCTGTGATTCTGGTGGTTTTGATGCCTTCTTTAATGTATAGCGCTACCCCTCCGCCTAACCTGCCCTCTCTGTCTCGACGAAGTAAACTGTAACCCGGTATAGCCATATCCCACCCATGAGAGTCCGTGAACCAGGTCTCGGATATCGCCACCACATCTAGGTCGGCATTCACTATCTCGGTCTCCAATTGCAGAATTTTATTGCCTAAACTGTGTGCATTGACATACATGGCCCTCCATCCCTTGTGTTTGCTAGGGCTGTCATGCGTATTATGGGTGCTTACCTTGGGCTCAGAAGAGCGGTTGTGTCTCGCCTCCACAGGATGATTCCTTACTGCTCTGGAATGTGAGTGGATACCCTCCCCCAACTTACCTAGTTTAAAGCCCTGCGAAGTAGGCGGGCTAGACGGTGGCCAAGTACGTTTTTACCTCTTCTGGTCAGGTGAAGTCCGTCCGGTCCCTGCAGTCCCTGGAGTGCCTTTCCATGGTCTAGGAATCCAAAGTTCATCTCTATGCACCAGTTGCGAAGCCACTCGTTGGTACGTTGGATGCATTCTTCCCTGGCTCTTCCTCTGTCTCTAACTGGAAGGATGGATGAGAAGACCACCTGTGCACCTGTTTGCTTCAGCTTCCTACCCAGGGCTCTGAAGTCATCGGGTATGTTCTCTGAGGTGTTCCTTGCAGTGTTGTTCGTACCTACATGGATAAGAAGCATAGGGAAATGGTCATTAGGTTTTAGTAGTTTATTGAGACAGGTGATGACGTCACGAATCCTGGCTCCAGGGAGACAGCAGACCTCCCTTGACTGCAAATCTGGTCTGCAAATTGAACCCTCGGTTCCTCGCAGCATGGAGTCCCCAATGACTACCACTCTGCGCTCCTTCTGGGGGGGCTGATCAGCGTGTTTTGGAGTCCAAGTTGTGCGCTGGGTGTCTACCCGAGCCTCTTCCGCTACCTCCTCGGTAGTAATGTCCTGCAAGACGTGGTATCTGTTTTTCAAGCTAAGTTGTGGTGAAGAAGTAGAGCTACCCTGTTTGGGACAAGAAGAAGAAAAAGGAAGTGAGAAAAGGGGGGGGGGGGTTTCTGTGTTTTCCCGTGGAGGAGGTTACCAGCTGCCAGGGGCCGGCATCCCCTATCATTTCTTGCACCCCGATCGTGGAATTTAAAACTGGAGACTTGGGTGTCTCGAGGATGGATCCGTCATGGCTCAGCTCTGCCAAATGGGAAATCTCCTTGATGGCTCCGTCGATGAAGGCCTCGTCCTCCCTGATGCTCCTTAAGCGCTGCACCTCCTCCCTAAGGCTCCATAGTTCCTGTAGGATGTCTTTGTTCAGCTGCTCCATCTCCTCTGTCTGAGTAGAAACTGTAGCGTGGTTTGGGGGGGCGGCCTCGGTCTGCACAGCAACCTCTGCCCTCCGTCCAGTGCCACCCTCCTCCTTCTGCACCATCCCCTGGATCCCGCCGGACGTTGGCGTGATGAACTGGATGGTAGTCTTGGTACTCCGCGTCTTCCCTGCCATATCCAAAGGTAGAGAGATTAGGTGTAAAATAGAAAAGTAATGAGAATAGGGAGTTGGAGAGAGAATAGAGCGTGTCGGGAGAAGACTATCTGCCTGGATGAGAGTGTGTAAGAAAAGCGTATGTGGAGAGAGTGAGTGTGTATAAGAGTTTAGAGTGTGGAGGAAATGTTTTTTTTTTTTTTTTTAATAAAGAGTTTAGAGTATAGATTCGGCCTATTAGAGGCCCTTCTCAAGGCCCTTCGCAAAGGCGCTCTCGCTAAGGCGAGCGCCTTTGCCGCTCGCCTTCGCCGCGCGCCGAACGGCTGCGCGCCGTTGGCTCGCCTCCTTTTAAGGAGGGGGGCCCGGGCGCCTACTGCTGACGCGGTGGGGGTGGGCAGAGCTACTCTCGCCTACCCCGATGCAATAAAAGGTTTGCCGCTCGCCTTCGCTGGTTCCCCGAGTCTCCCAGCGCCTCCTCTCTGTCTCCGCTCTGCCCTCGCTGCCTATTAGCAGTGGCTGGACCGTCGGCTCGCCTCCTTTTAAGGAGGGGGGCCCGGGCGCCTACTGCTGACGCGGTGGGGGTGGGCGGAGCTACTCTCGCCTACCCCGATGCAATAAAAGGTTTGCCGCTCGCCTTCGCTGGTTCCCCGAGTCTCCCAGCGCCTCCTCTCTGTCTCCGCTCTGCCCTCGCTGCCTGTTAGCAGTGGCTGGACCGTCGGCTCGCCTCCTTTTAAGGAGGGGGGCCCGGGCGCCTACTGCTGACGCGGTGGGGGTGGGCGGAGCTACTCTCGCCTACCCCGATGCAATAAAAGGTTTGCCGCTCGCCTTCGCTGGTTCCCCGAGTCTCCCAGCGCCTCCTCTCTGTCTCCGCTCTGCCCTCGCTGCCTGTTAGCAGTATGGAAGCCATATGGATTGAAATTCCATTTGTGAAGGGAAGGAATATAAAGGTAGGGTTATACTACCATTCCCCAGGACAGAATGAACAAACAGATGAAGAAATGTTTGCAAAGATTAGGAAAGCTAGTAAAATGGGCAACAGTATAATAATGGGTGATTTCAACTACCATAGTAAAAGGAAAGAATGTGTTAAATCATAAAATATTTAACTCCCATACTCTGTAAGCGCTCACTATAAGGAATCCTCCTGAGTGTATGGCAAGCAATGACATAAACGTACACTAAATGACAAACTTATACAACAATACAAAGCAAGAGCCCCACTAGAAGAGAAAAGAAAAAAGAAAGAAAGTGGAGAAAAAAACCTCAGTTTGGCTTCAAGGGTTCAAAAAACTCCACTTTCAAGTCTCTCAGTCTCACAGGCATGTATCCACAATATTCCTCTATATAAACATACAAGAGGACAACACTCAGAATGCAAAAAAAAAATCCCATGTATCCCAAAAATTAGGCACAGTTCAAACAAAACAAGGTTGAAAGCAAAGAGAAAGCAGATACTTATCTGCTAGTCACACAATCCTGCTCATACTGTAATCCCTGATTCTCCTATATTCCTCATTAATGATATCCAGTGTGAGGAATCCACTTTTTTTTTTTTTTTTTTTCTTTTCCCTTGTTTTGGGGCTCTTGCTGTGTATTGTTGTCATTTAGTGTAAGTTTATGTCATTGTTTGCCATACACTCAATACAGGAGTATTTCTTATAGTGAGTGCTTATAGAGTATGGGAGTTTAATATTTTGTGATTTCAACTACCCCAACATTGACTGGATAAATGTTACATCAGGGAGTGCTAGGGAGATAAAATTCTCAGACGTTATAAATGACTGCTTCTTGGATTGGTTTAGGAACCAACAAGAAAAGCTATTTTAGATTTGGTCCTTAGTAGAATACAGGACATAGTATGAGAGGTAATTGTGTTGGGTCCACTGGGAAACAGTGATCATAACATGATCAAATTTGATCTGATGATTGAAGTGATGTTGTTAAAGAAATCTACTGTAGCAGAATTTAATTTTCGCAAGGGCAACTACAATAAAATGAGGAAAATAGTTAAAAAGAAGCTAAATGGGTCTGTGGCAAGGGTCAGAAGTGAAAACCAGGCATGAATGTTGTTTAAAAACATCGTGGAAGCCAAGCCCATTTGTATTCCATGTATTAAAAAAGGTGAAAAGAAGAAAACATGAGAGATGACGTGGTTAAAAAGGTGAAGTGAAAGAGGCTATTACAGCCAAGTAAACATCCTTTAAATAATGGAAAAAGGATCCCAATGAAGAAAATAAGAAGATACATTGGCAAGTTAGATGCAAAGCACTGATAAACAGGGCAGGATTAATTCTTCGAGGACCCTTAAGCACACAAGTACACTGGGCCCCCCTGGCCCTGCCCTCCCCAGGGAAGGATTAACCAATAGGCCCAGTAGGCATGTGCCTAGGACCTGAAATAGTCAGGGGGGCCTGCTGAAGGATGACTTACCATGCCATTTTTTTTCAGATGGAACGGGCCACCCCTCTTCTCTCCCTCCATGGCAATGGGCCCCCACTTAATGACAACAAAGCCGTCCGCCCCCTGTTTATCGATGGATGGCAATGCAGCCAACCGCCAGCATCAACAGCAATGCAGCTCCAAGAAGGTCCCGCGATGACTGCGTCTGCCGGTCCATCCCCCTCCGATGTCACTTACTTCTTCCAGCAGACGCATTCATCTCAGGATCTTCATGGAGTTAAGCCAGCCGCCTTAACATTTATGTCGTGGGGAGACCGCTTTCCCATCCATCGATGCCGGGGGGGGGGGGGTGTTGTCATCGTCGATGCTGGGTGGGGGCCTTTGCCATAGGGGGCCCCATTTCTGTTGCTGGGGGGGTGCATTTCCATTGCTGTGTGGAAAGGGTGGTGGAGGGAGAGAAAGGGGGCTAATGTTGAGGGAATTTGTATGCAGGGAAAGGGGGAAGGATACTAGATGGATTTAGGTTGGAGGGAAAGAAAGGGGGCTAATGTTGATGGAATTTGTGAGCAGGGAAAGGGGGAAGGATACTGGATGGATTTAGGTTGGAGGTAAAGAAAGAGGGCAGATTCTGATGGAAGTGGGGGGAAGAGAGAGGAGAGAGTGAAATGCCAGACCATGGGGGTGTGGGAGAGGGAAGGGAAGAAGAGGAGAGGAGAGAGATGCCAGATCATTGGAGGAAGGAATGGAAGAAAATGGATACCAGACTAATGGGGGTGAAGGGAAAGATGAAAGGGGGAGGAATACAGTTTCTGGAAGTGGCATCAATGGGACAGATGAAAGGAAGAGAGTGACAAGAAGATGAGGAGAGTAGAAACCATAGAAGACAAAGGTAGAAAAAAAAATTCTATTTATTTATTTTTTTGCTTTAGGGGAGATTCATCACTGTTTCTGAGGTGTTGCATTGTATGCAGAGTCCAGCTTCTTGGTGGTTCAATTTAACCTTTGTCTACGTATTTCTATTTTATCCCCCCTTTTACCAAACTGTAAAGCATTTTTAGCGCCGGCCATGGTGGTAACAACTTTGATGCTCAGAATTCTATGAGCATCTGAGCTGTTACAGTTTTGTAAAAGGGGGAGAGGTTAGTTTGTGAATTCATGTTCCAGACTAGGCGAAGGTGTTTTGTGTGTTCTGTGTGTATGAAAGGCATGGTTTTCTGTTAGTGTTGACTAGCCTTGTTTGGCGAAATACATCGGGCATGGTTCTTGGGAGCACCTTGAATAAACCTGATTTGAATCTCCTTATTTTCTGCCAATCTTCTTTTGTTTCATGTTGGATTCTTTGGTGGACTGCTTGCCTTGTTGTTTCGTTACAAGTTTTTTTTTTTTTTGTTCAAAATTTTTTATTTATTTTCAATATAAGCAATATATCCAAAATACAGATATAAGACAACAACACTGTGTATATCAGTAAAAAGAAAGTACACTGAGCATCGCATACACTTGAGTAAAATTAAATGCAATTGAGTATGAAACTAAAAAGAGATTAACAAATTTTTAACAAGAAAATAAAACGTATGAAGGCTTATTTAAGATTCACAGTATCTCTGAAGTGGAGACCATATAATATCATATCTGGAAAGGGAGTTATTACGTTCCGCTATAGTCTTTTCATATTTACCTGTTAAACAAACAACATTCCACCAAGCATGAAATTCAGCTTTAGATGTATCTTTCCAATTATATAAAATGGTCTGAATAGCCAATGACATTAGAATAGTAAATAATTTAGCCTTGTTCGTATCTAGTGAAGTTTGTAGCCCCTGTGACATCAGAATTACAATGGGAAGAGATAGGCTTTCAGTTAAGTCAAATATGGTACATATAACTTGCCACACAGATGACCAGTATCCTATAATATGAGTACATTCAAATAGTAAGTGTTTCAGTGTACCAATGTCTTGTTGACAAGACCAACAATTAGGCGACAATGAAGAGTCTATTTTGTTGGACATGACAGGTGTCCACGTGGCTTTATGTAATAAAAAATATATGGATTGAAGCAAGGATGCTGATCTTATAGATTTGAATAATTGAGACCATGCAGATTTCCAATCTATAGCATCAGAAGGTAGACTCAATTCATGTGCCCATTTGACTTCATTGATAGGAGGATCATCTTGAGTACTCCCAAGGAACGTTTTGTACCATATAGAGGCTGAGCCCCCCATATTAACAACTTGAGAAATAAGGGTAAGAAGACTAGGGCGTTGATCTATTTTGGTTGCATTAGGGAATGAAGTGATTAGACAATGTCGAATTTGCATCCATTTAAAGAATTCAGATGAATCCAGGCAAAATTTGTTGGAGAGTTCCTGAAAGGAGAGCCAACAGTTCGGACCCAATAAATCTTGTAGGTACCATATTCCATGTCGTTGCCATGTGGACCAGGATATTGGTTTACCTTGAATAATGATTGAAGGATTATTCCAAAGAGGAATAAGGCGGGTCGTAGACCATGGGATCGGTAATACAGAATCAATTAGTACCACAGAAGTCTTCATAGACGTCAGTATAGGATCTGTCTTTTCATTTTTTGAAAGGGGTACTCCCGCTATACATTGTAATTTAGTCATACCATAGGTGTCATGTTCTAGATTGACCCAAGCGGGTATGATGCCCCCAATATATTCAGGCAATGTTTTCGTCCAATGTCGAAGTATAAATGCATAATGATACTGGATGAAGTTGGGAAAATTTACACCACCTCGTGTTCTGCTAGCTTTCAGTTTAGAGAGAGCAATGCGAGGCTGTTTGTTGTTCCATATGAATTTAGTAAGTAGAGAGTCAATGTTTTTATAAACATGTTTAGGGAGAAGGAAAGGAAGCATACCTAGCACATATGTTATTTTAGGAGAAATTACCATACGAATAGACTCTAATCTACCCCACCAAGAAAGATTTAGGGGGGACCATTTGCTAGTAAGGGTTTTCACCATGTCTATCAAGTAATCAGCATTGAGCTGGATTGATTCCTCTATGGTTGGAGCCAGGAATACTCCCAAATATTTCATATTGCAGGCAGACCATAAAAATCCATATTGTTTAACTTCTTGTTCAACTTCAAAACAGTTGAGGGGCATGATTATGGATTTGGACGTATTTAGTTTATAACCTGATACAGAGGAGTAGTCCTTTATTGTTGATAGAAGTGGTGGTAAGGAAGGCGGCGTAACATGTAACAGTATGTCATCCGCATAAGCCGAGACTGTTATATCTGTTTCATTTTGATGAAATCCTGTTATATTAGGATTGGTTCTAAAAGCAATCAGTAAGGGCTCCAAGGAAATATCAAACAGCAATGGAGATAATGGACATCCTTGTCTAGTTCCTCTATTAGGATGGAATGTAGAAGATAATATACCGTTTATACATGTCTTAGTGGTGGGATGCGTGTAAAGGACTCGGATTTTCTGTATAAAACTAGAGGTGAAGCCAAACCATTTTAATGTATGGAAGAGGAATGGCCATTCCACCCTGTCAAACGCTTTTTCAGCGTCTAGACCTACGGCTAAAAGTTGTTGCGGGTTAGCCTGTAAGTGAAGTCTTGAAATGATATTAGAAAACGTGTATGTATTATCTGAGGGGTATCTACCACTAACAAATCCACACTGATCCGGTTCAATGATTTTGTGTATAATTAACTGTATTCTACGGGAGAGCAATTTAGCGAATATTTTGGCGTCAACATTAATTAGGGATAGTGGCCTGTAGTTAGAAATGAACCTTGGGTCTTTACCTGATTTGGGTAAAACAATAATGGTAGCTTCTGTAATTGAACCGTTGATATTACCAGACTCTATGAGGTGGTTAATATATTTTAAATAATGGGGAGTCAGAATTTCTTGGAATTCTTTGTAAAATTCCACTGTAAGGCCATCAGGACCCGGTGATTTACCAGTGGCCATAGTATTAATAACAGATGATATTTCCTCAGTTGTAATATCAGCATCCAGTAAATCTTTATCAGCCTGATCTAAAGTAGGGTGAGGCAAGTCTGATAAGAAAGTAGAGGAACCGGAGTAGTCAACATCCAATTCTGATGTATATAGTGCTTGATAATATTCCATAAATGCTTGGGATATATCCGAAGAATGAGTAAGTATGGAGTCGTCAGGTAAAGTAATACTAGAGATGGTCGATTTACTCTCTCTATGTTTAAGGGAGGCAGCTAGAAGATGACCACATTTATTATTATCAGCAAAATATGTAGCAGATTGCTGAAATATAGACTTAGCCGCAGTTTTACTTAATTGTACATTGTATTGAAATTTCAACTTACCAAGCTCCTTCAGTAGTATCATATCTAGAGGAGTCTGTTGGTGTAAAGATTCTAGATGTTTTATTTCAGATTCCATCTTAGTTAATAATTCTCTCTGAGTTTTATGTTGGTGAGCGACATAGGCAATAATAACTCCTCTAGTATATGCCTTAAATGCATCCCACCAACTGCACCAAGACGTATATTCAGGTTGATTAAAGAGAAAATATTCCGCAATGGCCGATTTGACGTGTTCTACAAATTTTTGGTCCTGGAGGAGAGCAGAATTAAATCTCCATTGTTTCAGTGTGGCAGAGGAGGTGTTGGTGTTTATTTTTAGGACAATGGCAGCATGATCTGAGATGGTGATGGGTTTGATTTCTGTATTAATGATATCTGGTATGAGTGTATTATTTACGAGAAAGAAGTCAATCCTGGAATATGATAAGTGTGGGTGTGAAAAAAAAGTGTATTCGTTTTGTGTAGGATGCAGAATTCTCCATATATCAGATAGATGAAAAGATTTAGACAATTGTTGCAAAGCAAACCAAGATTTTGTTTTTTTATATTTAACCTGAGATTTGCGATCTTGAACTGGATCCAGCACTAAGTTAAAATCTCCTCCGAGAATGGTTGGGAAATCTTCTCCTTTAAGCATCAAAGCTGAGATTTCATGGAAAAATTCAGGTCTATCTGTATTTGGTGCATATATATTATAAATTGAAAATTTAGATACGCCATATGCAAGGGAAACTTTGACCCATCTTCCATTCACATCTGAGGAAGAGGAGAGAATTTTGAGGCTCGGGCAATTTCTAATGAGAGTTAACACTCCCCCCTTTTTTTCATTTGCAGGTGAGTAGTAGGCAGGGAGAGCCCAAGGTAGCTTGACTTTCTTTGAAGCGGATTCATCTAGATGAGTCTCTTGCAGCAAAACAACGTCCGGGGACAAATCTTCCAGATATGTCAAAACCTTTTTTGCTTTGATCCTATTATTAAGCCCTTTCACATTTAAAGAAACTATTTTAAGTGACATTCAAACAATCTATACAGTATTCAGAAAAAGATGCAAACATACAATTATACAATTTAAGTGACCCATAACAACATTTGTCATAAGAGATAATAGCAATGCAGGCAGTGTATAAATCATCATCATAACAGTGAGAAACACAGTGAAAAAGTGATGTAAACATCTCTGAAGAACCTCACGTGAGTGCAGCTAGACAGCAGGTAAAGAAGGCAGGGACAGAGCACCCACATGCAGAAAATAAAACATGAAACTACTACTTTAAAGATATTAAAGTGAACATGCAATATAACATTAGAGTGCCAAGTGAGTGAGGATGCATCATAACATGAAAAGAGTTCAAATCAGAAAAGAGGTGCCATGCAGATCTATTGACGATTGTGCAGCATGCAGATAGAGACACAGCACTCATCAAACCTGGTGGATAGGAGTCGGGGATTGCTGCTCAAGGAAAGAAGCAAGATCTTCAGGGTTGAGGAAATCTTTGGTTTGATTATTGAGGGTAACCCTCATTCTGGCCGGATACATCAGGCCATACCTGGCATTGAGCTGCTTCAGTCTCGGTCTGTACGATAGGAGCTGTTTTCGCTTGAGAGCAGTAACCTTACTTAGGTCTGGCACAAAGAGGATGGTGTCTCCCTCGTGTTTCAGTGGCGCTTTTATTTTAGCGCGCTGCATAATTTCTATCACTTGCTGGTACCGGAGCAATTTCACCACAACCGGTCTCGGATACCGATTATTGGCTGCACGATGCGATGGGACTCGATGAGCCCTTTCTATTTCAAAGTCCTTTTTGAAAGTGAGCTCGAGTATTTTTGGGATCCAGGATTCTAAATGATTAATAAGATCACGATCTGGAATAGTTTCAGAAAGACCCAGAATTCTGAAATTGCTTCTACGAGACCTGTTATTGCTATCTTCAAGTTCCCTCTCCAAAGCTGTAATACGAGAAGTTTGTTTACTCAGCTCAGCCACGTTGTTGTTAGTCACGTCCATTTTGATTTCCAGAGTGTTGACTCGTGTCTGCAGCAGGGCAAGCTCCGTTGTGAGGTTAGTAAGCTTCTCGTTTATTTCAGCGGTTTCTGACTTCGTGTCAGACATCAATCCCTTTAGTTCCTTTAATTCAGAAAGGATTTCATGATTACTGTCTGAAGTAGCCTCCGGTAATGGCGTCTTAGAAGGTGACGTCGGCTCTGGTTTGTGCCGCTTGTTAACCTTTTTATCTGCCATCGTTTTCGCTGTAAATTCTCAGATTTTGAATCCAAGTAATTTTAACTTCACTCGGCGTGATCCACCTCTATATAAAAGATTGTTAGATCGTAGTAGTATTTTGATTCTTAAGTTTGGGTGCGGGAGCTCCGTTTTCACGCTGCCATCTCCTACGGGCACAGCCACGCCCCCCAGTTTTTAAAAAGGGTTCCAGGGGAGATCTGGGCAATTACAGACTAGAAAGCCTGACCTTGGTGCTGGGCAAAATAGTGGAAACAATTATAAAAATAAAATTGTGGAACATGTAGATAAACATGATTTAAATGAGATATAGTCAGCATGGATTCAGCCAAAGGAGGTCTTGTCTCACCAATATGCTTGACTTCTTTGAAGGTGTGAATAAACATGTGGATAAAGTTGAGCCAGGGATCAGATGCGATTCTCTAACTGGCGCCTGTGAAATGGACACCAGTTAGAGGATCAGGGTGGTTAAGCGTGGTTAGGCCTCTTTCCGTTAGGGCAATTATGATTCTGTATAGGACGCCGGTGTGTGATTCTCGGCCGCTTCTAAGGTGGCTGCTGAGACCAGTGTCCTATACAGAATTTTCCCCTATGTGACCATGTTTTTCACTTAACTTTAGAAACTTTTCCTATGTCTTTTAATACTAATTGGTTGAATGTTGGGGCTTGTGTCTTCTTCAAGCTTTATCCTGGAAGCGCAGGTTCCTACTTTCCTGACTGGGACAGAACCAATAAGGGAAAACCCTAGTTTACTGTTCAGAGTTGCAGTAGAACTTAATTTCTAATGTCATTGAATACATTACATTACATTACATTAGAGATTTCTATTCCGCCATTACCTTGCAGTTCTTGGCGGATTACAAAAGAAATGAAATACTACACTAGAAAATAAATGGACAATTCTAAATTCCTGTTTCTTTAGTTTGCAGTAACACATTTCTCTATAAATAAAAGGGCTGTTTACACAATTTTCCAACTAGTTCTCAACTCAGTTCAGTCACAGCTTCAGATATCTGCCTCAATCAGCAGCTTTCATACTACAATTAACCAATCACTCGTGAGCTTTTCAAATATTCTCTTTGGAGACTAAATCAATTTTCTTTCAGCTATTGCATAGCTTCTCTCAGGCTTAGACTGTTATGAAACTACTCTGAATTTAACTGCTTTTTAGTCTTTAGATTCAATCCAACCTTTAAGTGCCTCAGCCACTTTGAAAATTTTTTCCCTTTTTCTTTGGGGAAATTGTTATTATTTTTTAAAGTCTGTTTATGACAAATATATACAAGTTTCAACAAATATATTTCTGTCAGTTCTCTTATTTAGCTCAATCACTCCAAAGCCAAAAAGATGGACACCAGTTCCCAAATAATCAAACAAAATCAAGTACACCATTTACTCAATTTAAAATTCATTCACATATAGACAAGAATTCCTTTCAGGCATATCTCACAAGGATTCCAAAACTTTCAACTCCTAATTCACAGCCTTTGTACACAGTGTACTCACAAATGTCCTATCTCTCAGGTTTTCTCAGCTCTTTCAACTATAAAATATTTCTTCTATAAAACAATTTCCTGCACAGTGTTCCCAATGTAACATGTGCAGCCAATCTCCTGCTTGCATTTTTCTCAATATTCTTTTCCTGCATATTTGCCTCTTCATTCAGCTTAACATTGTTATAGCTTTAAATATTGTTTTTAACATAACATTTTATATTGCTTCATTTTTTTCTACTTTCTGTCAACATACCCAGCCCCAGAGCACACTCTCAATGTGCTTTCTTTTCTACCCTGCCAAAGTAAATACCTTACTAATATGGTATTAACCTTTAGGTTACAAGAAGAATGCCACCAAAAAGTGGAAATAACTTTAAAAATGCAATTTTTCTACACAAGCCGCTCACTCTTTCCAACTTACCAGTCATATTTCAGCACCCTTGAAGAACATACCAAACTCAATCCCTCCTAAGGCATCAAAAAATAATTCCATATCAATATTTGATGCTGCAGGAGCCTGGCAAACTTTCAGTCCATTAATCAAGTTATTTTTTTAAAGTCAGTTTGGACTATTTTGCTACAAGCATTGATTAGATGGCCTACAGTTTGATCTTTGGCTGTGTATAATTGAAATTTGCTATCATATGTATTTTTCATACAGTTCTTCACTGTCAGTTTAATTTCCATCCTATAAGTTCACATAGAATTTTTCTTTTTTCAACCATCTTTATTTTCTCTTCTTTATTAATTTCCAGGTACTTTAGTTAGATTGTGAGCCTTCGGGACAGTAAGGGAATTTTTTAAGTACCTTCTTACTTCTCATTTATAATCTTAATGTATATTTTCTTCAAACCGCTTAGAACCTAACGGATGTAGCGGTATATAAGAAATAAATTACATTACATTACATTACATATGGCATATTTTCAGATCTTACTCATAGCTTTCATCACATTTGTTTATAATACATAATCCCATGCTGCTAAAATCATTCTTTCAGTTTCATTTTTATGTGTTCCATCTTCTATGAATATTTTTTATAGAATGGTAAAGAAATGACTTCTTTTTCCCTATAGCTGAGCTTGTATTCTATTATATCCATTTTATATTCTATTTTCCATTCTGATATTTTCAGTAATTTTCTTTGAAACTTCATTTATCATGGGCTTTTGCTTTCCATAATGTAGTTACTGAAATCATGTTTTTCTTTTTCTGCAGTTTTCCCTAATTGTAATATGTTTCTGACTCCTTTGGTTCTTGGTATATGTAGAGAGGAATTTTAGAAAGGACATCTAACTCAGAATATGGTCATCCAAGTCATTATGGGGCTCATTTTCAAAAGAGAAAAATGCCCAAAAGGTAAGGGGGTGCTGAAAAGATCTCTGCCCAACCAAAAAGAGAATGGCGTGGATATGGTTCAATCAATGATCTGGAATAATGTCAAAAACATAGAATTTTGTTTCTGAAAATTGACATTTAATGACATAAGATAACACTCTTTTCAGCTACAGCGGCAAAATAATGCTCAGAATTTATGAGGTTTGTTGATTGGGCTGACAACTTTTCAGCACCCCCTTGTAAAGGGGAAGAGGGACTTTTTCTTGCCAAACCCTTCCAATTCACTATTTTTGTGACCTATTTTCTAGGTGTATATCTATGCTTTTGATTAGAAGTTCATCTAAATCTCAAGGGGCATATTAGAGGCATGTAGTGGGTGGGACTAGAATAGGCTTATGACCTGGATGTTTTCTATAGAATCATCAAACAAGGACCAAACATCTCCATAACAAAAACAAACATCCAAACTCAAGAATCATGAGGCAAAAAAACACTGGCTGTGTTGAGTCCAGACCTAATAAAGATTCCATTTGATGACATATTCCCAATGGCGTACCTAGCATATACCCGGGGCCCATCATTTTTTGATACCCCCCCATCTGTACAAAAAACATGATTTTTAGTAACAAGCCACATGTCACACATGAGTACCTAGGAAAAGGCAGCATCTTACATACTGCAGTGAGCAGTACAACATCAATACACCCATTGTAAAACTAAACAAGCCAGACTAGTACAGATCAATCCTGCAGTCAATCCTAACAAAAAACCATGTCTTTCAAACACACAGAACACAGAAAACACCTTCGTCTAGTATGGAATATGTCATCACAAACTAACCCCTCCCCCTTTTACAAAACTGTAGTGTGAATTTTAGCCATGGTAAAACAGCTCTGACGCTCATAGAATTCTGAGCATCAGAGCTACTACCACCATGGCTGGCGCTAAAAAACGCTCCACAGTTTTGTAAAAGGGGGGATAAAATAGAAATACATAGACAAAGGTTAAATTGAACCAGTAAGAAGCTGGACTCTGTATACAGTGCGCCACAGAAACAGTGACACATATATCCTAAAGCAATAAATAAATAGAAATTTTTTTTCTAACTTTGTCATCTGTGGTTTCTGTTTTCCTCATCTTCTTGTAACTCTCTTCCTTCCATCCACTGTCTGCCGTCTCTCTTTCCCTATATGGCATCTTCTCTCCTTCTATGCCCCTTCCAGAAACTGTATGCCTCCCCTTCCATCTCTCCTTTCACCCCCATTGGTCTGGCATCTCTCTCCTCTCCTTCCCTCTCCCACACCTCTCCTCTGCAATCCCTTTCTCTTTTTTCCCTCATTTTCCTTTTCAGTTTATTTTCTGCATCTATCTAGATTACGTTCTTACTACCCTCTCATCAATGTCCTTTTTTACTGTCTACCTAAAGCTTGCCACCTCTTTCCCTCACCCCTCCAGTGTTTCCCTAACTCAATCCTTTTCTCCCCATCATGTGCCCTACTTTTATTTATCCCCTCCTTCCATCATGTACCCTCTTTCTCCAACCCTTCCATCTAATACCTTCTCCTCTCTCTGTCCACTTCCATCCAGCGTCTGCTCCCCTCTTTCTCTCCTCCCATTTCCTTCCTGCATTTGCTCCCTTATCTCTCCCATCTGTAATTCCATCCAGCAAAGATTCCCCACTACCATCCAATGTCTGCCCTTTCTCTCGCCATCCACCCATCTTCAATCAGCATCTGCCCCCTTTCTCTCCCTCCAATATCCTCCCCCCTTATGTCTCTCCCCTTTCTCTATACATCAATTCTATCAGCACCACCCTTCCATACCACCCTGCCCCCTTTCTCTCCCTCCACCACTCTTCCATTCCAGCAATCCTGCTCCTTTCTCTCCCTTAATGCAGCAAGGTCCCACAATAATTGTGGCTGCTGGCTGCCAGTCCACCCCACTCCGACGTACTTGCTCTGGAGCGGACTCAGCAGCCGCATGCTGGAAGGTCCCACGATGACTCGTTTGCTGACTCTGCTCCAAAAGAAGTAAGTTACGTCGGAGGGGGTGTTGGCATGGCAGACGCAGGGAGTTGTGGCAAAGTCCCATAATGACTGTGTCTGCTGGGTCCACCTCCTCCGATGTAACTTACTTCTTCCGGAGCAGAGCCGGTAATGCTAAGCGCTGTAGGTACAAAACACCATGATCTGTCATGTGAGTTTCACTCTGCGGGCTTCTGGCAGAAAAACTTTGTTCTCCTTTGTGTCAAACAGGATCCCCTCAGATATTCAGGTATTGTGTTGACTCCGGGTAGCTTTTATAAAAGTTGATCACTCAGCCCAGGTCTTGCAGGAGCTAAACTACTTACTGCACTGCTGTCCTTTCTTCAGCTTTGGATGGCACTGTTATCAGCCAATCATTCAGATATGCATGCACCTGTATCCCCATCTTATGGAGGTATGCTGCCAATACCACCATTACCTTGGTGAAAGTGCTTGGTGCTGTGGCAGGAGGGGCCTTAAGCGCCTGGGCCAATCAGGCCCTAAGGCCCCTCCCCAGTATATCCCAAGATGTACCGGGAAGGGTTAGGCCCATCATTCCAGCGAAGTCGGGCCTGTCAGCCAGATGCAGTCAGGAGCCGGACGACTGGCCAACTAAACCAGGCTAGTGGGGGTCCGGTTGGGGTTAGGGGGGTCCTGGTGGGGGTGGGGGGTGTCTGGGTAAGGTTAGCGGGGGTCCTTGATGGTAAAAGGCAGGTCTATCTCTAGCCATTAGCCTTATCCAGCCAGCCACTGAAAATTGGCCCACCAAATGTGAATTCACATGTGGAGCAGGTTACCAGCAAAGGCAGAGCGGTGTTAAAAAATACTCAGCACAACAGATTGGATTTTGTTCTCAAGAAGCAATTTGAGGCTGAGGCTGTGAGATTAAATGCAGTAACAGCAGCATCATATGTAGCACATGCTTACCACTCCAAGCTGTGCCATGATCCAATAGCTGATGCCAGGAGAGATCAGTGGTTCCTCATGTCCAGAGTGCTGCTAGGTTCTGTTGCTAGGTTATCAATTTGTCTATGCTGCTAGTTAAATAATTTCTTTCTGTCATTCTTAAATTGTCTCTAGTTTATAATATTTTATAAACTGCAGAGAACTGAAGTAATACCCCTCAATGGCTCTACTTGTAGTGATCTCATTAAAGAATCTGGATTGAAATTCACACCATGCAAACTGAAATATATGGGAGTCCACTTTGGTCTGTCTCTAGAAGAGACTAGAGACTATAACATGGAGTATATCAATCATACCATCAAAATACTAAACGTAACGATGGTCACCACTGAAGTTATCCTGATGGAGAAGGCTGAACACCGAAAATAAATTATATCCTGTCCATTATTCCATTTCTGTTCCAGTCCAGCTTTTACAACAAAATAGAATCCATGTTGGTAAAATTCCTCTGGAACAATAAAACACCAGAAATTGCACTGACAAAATTGAAAAGTAGCAGAAAAAATGGTGGTGTCAACTTTCCAAGCTACTATCATATGTCCTTTCTGTGCAGACAGGGATCTAGATGGCTAAATGAACCTCATGATCAACCTAACCGGTTATGTTTAGAACATGAAGTAATGAATAAGGGATTTTTGAAATACTCACTTTTCTTGGCATCCCATAAACCAATGCTTGACAACACTATAGTGATTTCAACTAAGAAGGCCTTAACGGAAATAGACAATCATGCCAAGATTAAATGGAACTCTACCACACAAACTCCAATATGGCACAATCCTCAGTTTAAGAAAAAATCAATATATCAAATGGAAATCATGGTATAGACTATGGGGGTAATAATAAAAAAAAGGTCTAAAAAGTGTCCTAAGTGGCTACTTGGACAATCAAAAAGCCTGATCGTCCAAGTACCCATAACCGAAGCTGGTTTTTAGACGTATCTAAAACCAACTTAGGCCTTTCCCCTGCCTTTAGATGCAGAGAGAGAAAAGAGGTATGTTTAGAGGAGGGGAAAGGGCGGGCAGTGGGCGGGAGGTGGGCCGACCTACACCTAGGCGTACAACACCTATAACCAAAACAGTTTAGTCGGCACTTAGACCTGTTTGACTTAGACGAAAGAAAACCAGGTCTAAGTGCCGAAAAAGGTGCGCTGAGCTGATGGCCGCTGGCGCCATCAGTTCAGCGGCCCGGCAACCTATCCATCGCGGCAGGAGAGATGCCTCATCTCCCCTACCGCGATGCCATCACTCTTCTACCCGAACTGCCGCGACCCGCGGCAGTTCGGGTAGAAGAGTGATGGTATCGCGGTAGGGGAGATGAGGCATCTCTCCTGCGCGATTCATCACTCACCCCCAACACAACATCGGGGCAAGAGGTAGCCCAAGCCCTCTTGCCCCAGCCAACCATGGCACCCCCGACTCGTTCGGGCAAGGAGGGAGCCCAAGTCCTCCTGGCCCAGGCAACTCTTTACCCCCCCATTCGATCGGGCCAGGAGGGAGCCCAAGCCCTTCTGACCCAGGCCACCCTCTAACCCCACCCCCCCACTAAATTACTGGCAGGATGGATCCCAGGCACTCCTGCCCTCGATGAACCCCCCTCCCCCCAATGTCCGCCCCCCCAGAACCCCCGACCGCCCCCCCAGCTGACCCGCGACCCCAATCCGGGCCATGTGCCTAAGGCCCCGCCCATAGGAGGGGCCTAAGGCTCCTGGGCCTATTCTGATTGGCCCAGGCACCTTAGGCCCCACCAATAGGCAGGGCTTTGCTACGGCTGGGCCAATCCGGCCTCATTCTGCTGGTGGCTGCCTGACGGAGAGGCGGGTTTGGCACCCATCTGTCCGGCCAACGAAAAAAAGGTACGGGGAAGGAAGGTGGGGGTGGTCATGGGGGTCGGCTGGGGGGTCGCGGGTCAGCTGGGGGGGCGTTCGGGGGTTCTGGGGGGGATGAACATTGGGGGGAGGGGGGTTCGTCGAGGGCAGGAGGGCCTGGGATCCCTTCTGCCTGTAATTTAGTGGGGGGTGGGGGTAGAGAGTCACCTGGGCCAGGAGGGCTTGGGCTCCCTCCTGGCCCGAACGAGTCGGGGGTGCCGCGGTTGGCCGGGGCAAGGGGGCTTGGGCTCCTTCTTGCACCGATCGAGTCGGGGGGTCACGGCTTCAGCAAGGGCAAGAGGGCTTGGGCTCCCTCTTGCTCCGATGTTGTCGGGAGGGGGTTGGTGGTTTGACATGGCAGGAGGGCTTGGGCACCCTCCTGCCTGGATGATTGTGGGGGGGTGATTCTGTAACCGGTGTTGTTTTTGACAGACACCGGTTAAAGAATCCAGCTTTTAGGTGAAGGACTGGCTCCTCCTTCGCCTAAAAGCTCGTCTGTTGGACGTTTGGGGCTTAGGCGTTTTTTTCTTTCATTATGGCTAAAAAGTGTAGACGTGCTGTGGGTGTACTTTTAGACGCAGTGGAGATTGGGCGTTTAGGCAGAGGAAGGCCATAATCAAAACATGGACGTATGGTTATGCCCTGCTTCTGGATTGAACGTTTAGGGACTTAGGCCAAAAGGGGATTTAGATGCTTTTTTTGATTTTGCCCCTCCACATATATGGTCAGTGAATTATTTATTAAATGATTTTAACACATTGGACTTTCAACATCTAGTTTTACAATTTAAGTTGCCTACCACTCAGTTTTTTTGCTGGTTGCAGCTTGCTCATTATATTAAACCACATCTACAAACCCAATCCTGCTATACCCAATTTAATACATTGCTGTAATGATATTAGCTTCAAAAAGGGTGAAGCCTCTCATAGGTACAAAATACAGCCTCTCATAGGTACAAAATACAGCAAAATGGAAAATTTCCTTCCAAACTAGCGGTGTAAAATATGGTCTAAGTCATGAAAACCCACCTATAGTCACCAGATAAGCACTGCAAATGCATAAAACAGACCCCCACACACTACCCCAGTGATCACCAACCCCCCCACCCCCATAAAAATTTTAATCATATCTTTAAAGTTCAGCCTCCAGACCATCATCACTTGGCCGCCTGGCATAGGAAAGCCTAGTCGTCCAGCCCAAAGACGGCTTAAGTCATCTTGGGGGTGGGTTATGGACTCATGGAGAGGAGTACCCATGCCCATAAGCCCCTGTAATCACTGCATTGATCCTTAAACATGTGCACTCCCCTATACGTCCCCAAAACCCTTTTGTACTGGCATATAAGTGGTTCCTGCAGCCATAAGGGCTATCGGGGTGGTAGATAAGTGGGTCTAGGACATGATGGAGGTGGTTTGGGGGGCTCATCATGACCTATAAGGGAGCTATAGGGAAATTAAGACATGGCACCCTTTTTGTGAAGTTCACAGCAGTGCGTAAGGTACCCCACTATTTAGGTGGCATGTCTGGGTGTGCAGTCCATCACTTTGCAGACCCCTCCTACGTCCAATAGGGCTTGTTTTAGGCGTTTTGGGCTTGGACGGAAAGTTGGACGGAAATGTGGTATAAAGATAGATGATTTAGTGGCTTGGACGATCAGATCGGCAGGACACATAATTCTGACAATTTTCAAAACGAAAAAAAAGTTGGACGTATCTTTTGAAAATGTGTCTTAAGCTGTTTTTTTACTTTGGATGACTTGCGAGATGGACGTAAATGAACTTAGGCGTTCCTTTCGATTATGCCCCTCTGTATGTTTATACATAAAATATGAAAAAATTGCTGCTGAAAAATCCAAGTCGCTTAGTACATTTAATAAGACTTGGTCTTATATACTGGATCATTAATACCTTTGTACATTTTCTTAGTTTTAGTAGTGACATCAAAAAGCAGTATCACTGTTGCATTTGATGTATTTTAATACATTACTTTCTTTTCAGAAAGCTTTTGATAAAATTCTTCATGAGAGGCTCCTGAGAAAATTAAAGATTCATGGGATAGGTGGCAAAGTTCAGCTGTGTATTAGGAATTGGTTGTTGGATAGAAAACAGAGAGTAGGGTTAAATGGTCATTTTTCTCAATGGAAGAGAGTACAAAGTGGAGTGCCGCAGGGGTCTGTACTGGGACCGGTACTATTTAACTTATTTATAAATTATCTGGAAATTGGAACGACGAGTGAGGTGATTAAATTTTCAGATATAAACATAAGAACATAAAAATTGCCGCTGCTGGGTCAGACCAGTGGTCCATCATGCCCAACAGTCCATTCATGCGGCGGCCCCCTGGTCAAAGACCAGTGCTCTAAATGAGTCCAGCCTCATCTGCATACATTCGAGTTTAACAGGAACTTGTCCAACTTTGGCTTGAATCCCTGGAGGGTGTTTTCCCCTATAACAGACTCCGGAAGAGTATTCCAGTTTTCTACCACTCTCTGGGTGAAGAAGAACTTCCTTACGTTTGTACAGAATCTATTGCCTTTCAACTTTAGAGAGTGCCCTCTCATTCTCCCTACCTTGGAGAGGGTGAACAACCTGTCTTTATCTGCTAAGTCTATTCCCTTCAGTATTTTGAATGTTTCGATCATATCCCCTCTCAGTCTCCTCTTTTCAAAGGAGAAGAGGCCCAGTTTCTCCAATCTCTCACTGTAAAGCAACTCCTCCAGCCCCTTAACCATTTTAGTCGCTCTTTTCTGGACCCTGTTGAGTAGTACCTGTCCTTCTTCATTTATGGCGAGCAGTGCTAGATGCAGTACTCCAGGTGAGGGCGCACCATGTCCCGGTACAGCGGTATGATAATCTTCTCCGATCTGTTCGTGATCCCCTTCTTAATCATTCCTAGCATTCTATTTGCCCTTTCCACCACCACTGCGCATTACGTGGACAACTTATTCAACTTGTCGATCAGAACTCCCAAGTTTCTTTCCTGGGAGGTCTCTCCAAGTACCGCCCCGACCATCCTGTATTCATGCATGAGATTTTTGTTACCAACATTCATCACTTTACACTTATCCACGTTGAACCTCATTTGCCATGTTGATGCCCATTTCTCAAGCTTGATTATGTCACGTTGCTGATCTTCACAATCCCCCTGTGTCTTCACTACTGTGAATAACTTCGTATCATCCGCAAATTTAATCACCTCACTCGTTGTACCAATGTCCAGATTGTTTATAAAGAAGTTGAAGAGCACTGGTCCAGATGAAATTTAATGTGGACAAATGCAAAGTGATGCACATTGGGAAGAATAACCTGAATCACAGTTACTGGATGCTAGGGTCCACCTTGGGAGATTATGCCCAAGAAAAGGATCTGGATATTATTGTAGACAATATGATGAAACCTTCCGCCCAATGTGTGGCGGCGGCAAGAAAAACAAACAGAATGCTGGGAATTATTATAAAAGGAATGGTTAAGAAGACTAAGAATGCCATAATACCCCTGTTTCGCTCCATGTATTTTCCATGGTATGACCTCATTTGAAGTATTGTGTTCAATTCTGGTCTCCTTATCTCAAGAAAGATATAGTGGCACTAGAAATGGTTCAGAGAAGAGCGACCAAGATGGTAAAGGGGATGGAACTCCTCTTGTATGAGGAAAGACTAAAACGATTAGAGTTCTTCAGCTTATAAGGAACAATTGGCAGCCTTAAGACCTTCATGAGCTTGAAGATAAAGACACTCATGAGACCCCAGAAGGAAAATTTAAGCTGAATTGACTCTATAACAAACCTGATGAACAATGCAAAAAATCATCTATCTCCCTGTCAGCACAGAAATATTCTTTTGTGAGAAGTTCATCATTAACCCAGAAACAGGCAAGCATTTGATGACTATGACAACGCTGGTTATTTCCTGACTTTTGTAACTTTGGACAATTTTGTATTTTCCAAAGAAGAAGTTTATGTTTGGTTCATACCACATGACCTCAGGTCAAGATGGCTTACCAGAAGTCTTATCGAAAAGTGCTGACAGATCTACAATCAAGCTCCGAAGGGAGGGGGGACTCGTTCCCAGAGATTATTGACCTCGGCATTAATAATGCATTGTCAGGAGAAAATAGAAAAGCCATATTTGGCACTAGGTGACATAATGCTTCAATATGACTCTATGACCAATATGTGTGCTGTCCAATCAACAAATAAGACAAACATGATAATCCAATAGAAAGTGATTATGTGATTTGTAACTATGAAATATCTTTTGTTTTGGGCCACTAAAATAGAGTATAAAAGTAGCCAACTTGATTCATACTTCAGGACAGATTCCATATACCAGATAGGCCGGCTATTCTGTATGTAATCCGTTAACTCAATTTGCTGTACCTTTGGTTCATGTAAGCTGATCTTTGATTATTATTAATAAATTTACTTTATAAATACACCAATTGGGTTGTTGTGAGGTCATTTTTATTACATTAAAGAGGCCTAGTAGCGGGTCTCTTTACTTGGAAACGAGACGGCTGAGAGGAGATATGATTGAAGTCTACAAAGTCCTGAGTGGAGTAGAATGGATACAAGTGGACTGATTTTTCACTCCGTCAAAAATTACAAAGACTAGGGGACACTCGATGAAGTTACAGGGAAATACTCTTAAAACCAATAGGAGGAAATTTTTTTCACTCAGAGAATAGTTAAGCTCTGGAAAGCTTTGCCAGAGAATGTGGTAAGAGCAGATAGTGTAGCTGGTTTAAAGGAAGGTTTGGACAAGTTCCTAGAGGAAAAGTCCATAGTCTGTTATTGATAAAGACATGGGGGAAGCCACTGCTTGCCCTGTATTGGTAGCATGGAATATTGCTACACCTTGGGTTTTGGCCAGGTACTAGTGACCTGGATTGACTACCGTGAGAACGGACTACTGGGCTTGTTGAACCAGTAAAGCTATTCTTATGTTCTTAAATACTTAATGTTTCTGATGTGTTGTTGATGTTATACAAGTGCTCTTATTATATTGCCTTTAGAAAACCAAATAAGTAAACAAATCAATTTTTTAATAAACTTGAAACTTCATTATATATTAAATAAAAAGATTGAGCACACAAAAAAAATTACACACCTATAATTTAGGTGTACACCTAAATTACTGAAACCTGTGCATAAATTATAGTATTCCACTCCACCCAAATACCTACCTTACAACTATGCACTATCCCATTGGGTGCATGTTTATAAAATAGCACTTAAGCTAAATGTTGGCTTTTATTTGCATATGTATATATATGTACATCTGTATATGTCATTATTCAAGTCATTTATAAATGTACTTGTGCAAATGTTAACATGTTTTTATATACGAGACCCTCAAAGAGCCTAACATATCAAAAAAGTTTTCCCAAGGACACAAAATAGAAGAAACCATTGATTAACAAGTTCCATGGTGTGTAATACCAAGCTACATAGGTTAATACAGATGTAACAATTGCAAGCACATAATGAAAGGGACTTGCATATTGTATAAGAAGCCATTATCAGACTTTAGTATGTAGTAACCAAGGAAACAGAAGAATTAGATATTCTAATTCTATACTTCAGAGAAAAAGTCTATTTCCATAAAATTCAGTAGAGTTAGGATGCAATCAGCATGAAACTAATGGGAAACATTTAAGCACGTGCCATAGGTTAAAGAGAAATGTTGAGAAGCAAGTGATTATGCCAATTAGTCTGTCCTTTACCCTATTCTCTGATTACATAAGATAAACTAATTTGCTTCTATGTGCTGAATAAGCACCTTGTAGTCTTAAACCTTGTTTTTATTAAACTCATCTCATGTTATTTTCATTGGTTTGCATTTATGTTGTTCTTGGAACTTCCTCTGATATACTAATACTGCATATATTATTTGATTGTGCTCTTCTTTTTGGCCAGTTTGTTCAGTATTCTGCTTTTTTCTTTGAAAAGAATGAGGAGCAATCAGTGCAAGAAGAAATCTTACCCTAAGCTCTCAGGCATACTAGAAAACAAAGCTGCAGAAATAACAATTACGAGTATTAGATTTTATAAAACCAAACACTGTTCTTAGCAAACTACTGTACTAATAATAGTGTTTCATTCAATCAATACATTGTTTTTATTATTTTTGAAGCTTTCACTTCTGCCATGCTTTAGGAAATGGCTTTGAAACCAGCAAAAAGAGAAGAGCTTATACACACTTTAAAGCCATTTATTCATTAACATAGGTTAAGGTCAAAATGCACATCTGATATACAGTTACTTATCTTGAATTCATTAATTCCAAAAGGTCAAATTATCCAAAATACTGTGGATGGGCAGACTGGATGAACTAGCTAAAACTTTGCCATTATAGAAACCTGAAATCTGATGCCAGATAACCTCAGAATTTAAAGCAGAGTTTGAACTGGATAGTACTGCTACTACTAATCATTTATATAGTGCTACTTGACATATGCAGTGCTGTACATCAAAACACAGAAAAGGCAATCCCTAGTCAAAAGAGCTTACAATCTAGTCAAGACAAACTGGACAAGAAGGTGCATCTATACAGTACATAATAATAATTTAATAATACTTTATTTTTATATACCGCCATACCCGAAAGTTCTAGGTGGTTCACAACAATTAAGCATGATACATACAATACAAATCATTTGAGTTTGGCAAGTTAAATGCATACGATATGGGAAGAAATACTTAATGTAAGAAAAATACAGACAATTTTAAAATGGAATAAAAAATATGTTAAGTTAAATAATAAGATACATTAAGAACCCAACCTATTGAATAATTGAGGTTTTTATCTGTTTTCTAATATCAAGATAAGAGGAGGCTTCTAACACAGTTTTGGCAAGCCATAAATTCCGTTTGGCCACCTAAAAAGAAAAGGTTCTCTCAAGGAACCTTTTATAATGACAAGATTTTATCGAGGGATATGCAAACAAGTGTACTCTTCGAGATCTCTTGTTAGTGTAACTCAGAGTAAAATGAAGGATAAGATAGCCTGGCAGCATGCAAAATACTATTTTATAGCAGATGCATGAGAACTTAAACAAAACTCTGGATTCCAATGGCAGCAAGTGGAGCTTTTGATAAAAGGGGGTAACAAGCTCCCATTTCTTTAGACCAAAAATAAGGCGGACAAACGTACTCTGAACCACCCTCAATTTTCTGAGAATTTTCTTGAAAGCACCCAAATATATGATGTTACAGTAACCAAGAATACTCAGAATGGAAGATTGAACTAACAGACGAAAAGAAGCTTCATCAAAGTACTTCTTAATGGTGCGGAGTTTCCAAAGCACCGAGATACTTTTCTTAAATATCAGAATGTTTTTCCAATTTGAGATGTTTATCCAAAGTTACTCCCAATATTTTTAATGATTGTTCAATATTATAATCCATCCCATTCATGTGCATCATAGTTTCCTTGATTTCATCATTAGGAGCTGCTAGGAAAAATTTAGTTTTTTCTGAATTTAGTTTCAATTTGAAAGCAGCCATCCAAAGTTCAACCTGATTTAAAATATTGATAGAGAATTTATGAACTCGGATGAAAGACGTGGAGGGGCATAATCAAAAAAAGCGTCTAAGTCTCCTTTTGGCCTAAGTCCTTAAACGTTCAAAGCAGAAGCAGGGAAAGTGTCCATAACCAAACAAAACATCCTTGTTTTGATTATGGCCTTCCTCTGCCTAAACGCCCAGTCACCACTACATCTAAAAGTACACCCACACGACGTCTACACTTTTCAGCCATAATGAAACAAAAAAAGGCCTAAGCCCCAAACGTCCAACAGAAGGGCTTTTAGGCGAAGGAGGAGCCAGTCCTTCGCCTAAAAGCTGGATTCTGTCAAAAACAACACCGGTTACAGAATCCCCCTCCACAACCATCCAGGCAGGAGGGTGCCCAAGCCCTCCTGCCATGTCGAACCTCGACCCCCCCCCGACAACATCGGGGCAAGAGGGAGCTCAAGCCCTCATGCCCCAGCCAACTGTGGCACCCCCGATGATATCGGGGCAAAAGGGAGCCCAAGCCCTCTTGCCCCGCCGATTAACATCGGGCCAGGAGGGAGCCCAAGCCCTCCTGGCCCCAGCGACCCCTCCCCCCACGTCTCGATCGGGCCAGGAGGGAGCCCAAGCCCTCCTGGCCCCAGCGTCCACCCCCCGTGTCTCGATTGTGCCAGGAGTGAGCCCAAGCCCTCCTGGCCCAGGCAATCCCCTATCTCCCACCCCCCCACTACATTACGGGCAGGAGGGATCCCAGGCCCTCCTACCCTCGACGCAATCCTCCCTCCCCCCAACAGCTGCCCCCCCAGAACCCCCAATCACCCCCCTGCCAACCCGCGACCCTCCAGGCTGACCCCATGATCCCCCCACCCCCACCTCCACCCCCCTTCCCCGTACCTTTTCAAGTTGGCCGGACAGACGGGTGCCAAACCTGCCCATCCACAGACAGCTGACTCCAGAATGGGGCCGGATTGGCCCAGCCGTCCCAAAGCCCCACCCACAGGTGGGGCCCAAGGCGCCTGGGTCAGGATCGGTGGGGGGCGATCAGGGGTTCTGGGGAGCAGCCATTGGGGGGAGGGGGGTTGCATTGAGGGCAGGAGGGCCTGGGATCCCTCATGCCCGTAATGTAGTGGGGGGTGGGAAGTAGGGGGTCTCATGGGCCAGGAAAGCTTGGGCTCCCTCCTGGCTCGATCGAGACGCAGGGGGGTGGTCGCCTGGGCCAGGAGGGCTTGGGCTCTCTCCTGGACCAATGTTAATCAGCGGGGCAAGAGGGCTTGGGTTCCCTCTTGCCCCGATGTTGTGTGTGTGTGGGGTGATGGATCGTGGCAGGAGAGATGCCTCATCTCCCCTACCGCAATGCCATCACTCCTCTACCGAAACTGCCGCGACCCGCAGCAGGAGAGATAGGGCATCTCTCCTGCCGCGGGTCGCGGCAGTTCGGGTAGATGAGTGATGGCATCGCAGTAGGGGAGATGAGGCATCTCTCCTGCTGTGATGCTTGCTGTGGAGGGGTAGGCAGGTTGCGTTTTCAGCACTTAGACGCGTTTTGACTAGGTCTAAGTCAAAAACGTATAAGTGCCGACTAGGCAACCTGCCTAAGGTTTTGGTTATATGCCTAGGTGTAAGTGTAGGTCGGCCCCCTCCTGCCCACCGCCCGCCCTTTCCCCTCCTCTAAACAAGCCTCTTTTCTCTCTGTGCGTCTAGAGGCAGGGGAAAGGCCTAAGTTGGTTTTAGATACGTCTAAAAACCAGCTTTGGTTATGGATACTTAGGACACTTTTTAGATGTATTTTTTTTATTATTATTACCCCCATAGTGCTCAGGTGGAGGAATTACAGAGAAAATAAGACAGATATTGTTGCTTAGAAGGTGGGATGGTGGTTGGAATTGAAAGCATCTTCAAAGAAGTGGTTTTGAGTCTGGATTTGAATACTGTCAGAGATGGAGCTTGACATATCAAGTAAGACAGTTTATTCCAGACATACAGTGCAACAAGGTAGAAAGGATGGAGTCTGGAGTTAGCTGTAGAGGAAAAGGGTACAAATAAGAGAGACCTATCCGATGAGTAGAGTGCCAAGGTATGGATAAAGGAGAGATACTGAGAATTACATTACATTACATTAGTGATTTCTATTCCGCTTGTGCCTTGCGGTTCTAAGCGGATTACATTAGAAGATGGCTGGACATTTCCAGGCGATGACAATACAATTATTTGTATAACTTTACAAACTTTGCTAACCTAACTTTACTTAACTTTTCGTACATAACTTTACATAACTTTACGTACATAACTTTACATAACTTACGTGGAGTTACTTTGTGTTACTTTACATTATCCTTACCGTGCTTGCATAACTTGCATTAAGTTTACATAATTTATCTTACATAATTTATCTTACATAACTTTACAAGACTTTACGTAGAGTTATTTTATGTTATTTTACCTTATTATTCCAGTACATTGCATAACTTACATTACATGATATTACAAAGCATAACCTTATGTTATATTACAACGCATAACCTTATGTTACTTTATATAATATTACAACGCATAATCTTATGTTACCAAAAAATCGTCTGTTCCTAGGTTGCTATATCTGATTTTTTCGGTATTTGGGGAGACTGTGTTTCTAGATATGAATTGGCTTTACGCCCGATGCAGCTAGATTAGATGTTGCCTATGGGGACGAAGTTGCAGTTGGTTGTGAGTTGCAGTAGGATATGAAGGGAGAGAAGATGATGGTAGATTATAATATTGGGATGTGTTTTTTGAATAGTATGGTTTTTATATCTTTTCGAAACGCTTTGTAGTCCGTAGTTGTGGTCAGCAGCTTGGATATGGTGGGGTCAATTTTCGCGGCCTGTGTAGCAAGTAGGTTGTCATATAGCTTTTTGCGTTTTGTGCCTTTGAGTGAGGGGTAGGTGAATGGAGTCTGGGTTCTCCTTACTCTAGTTGAGAGGTTTCGGGTTAGGCGGCTGTTTAGGTAGAGAGGTGCTGTTCCGTTTAGTGCTTTGAATAATAAACAGTATAGTTTGAATTGAGTTCTTGCTTGTATCGGTAGCCAGTGTGAGTCGAGATAGGCATTAGTGATGTGATCGTATTTTCCTAGCGAGTAGATAAGTCTGAGTGCTGTGTTCTGTACTGTCTGTAATTGTTTGGTCATGTAAGCGGGGCAGGGTAGATAAAGGCTGTTGCAGTAGTCTACAAGTCCTAGTACAAGTGATTGGACTAAGATCCTGTATTGAATTTTGTCAAAGAATTTTCTTATTTTTCGCAGGTTGCGCATGGTGTAGAAGGCTTTTTGGATGGTTTTGTTAGTATGAGTCTGCATTGTGCATCTCCTGTCTATTGTTACTCCCAGGATTTTGAGTGCTGGCTGTATTGGGTATGTGATTGCATTTGTCGTCAGATCAGTTAAGGTAGGTTCTTTGTCTTTTTCTAGCAACAGGAATTTGGTTTTATCCGTGTTCAGTTTCAGTTTGTGGTTGGTCATCCATGTTTCTACCGTTTCCAGAGTTATTTTCAGTCGTCCTGATGAGTTGGGGTCTTGGGTATTGAAGGGGAGAAGGATTGTTATGTCGTCTGCGTAGCTGAATGAGACTATATTTAGGGAGTCTAGAGTGGTGCCCAGTGAGGATACGTAGAGGTTGAAAAGTATGGGTGATAATGGAGATCCTTGTGGTACTCCACAGGGGTTTGACCAAGGGTCAGATATGTGGTCTTTTGTCTTTACTTTATAAGTTCTAGTTTTTAGAAAGCCTTGGAACCAGTTGAGTACCAAACCTGTGATCCCTATGGCGTCTAGTATCTGGAGTAGTATGTTGTGATCCACTAGGTCGAAAGCTGCTGAAAGATCTAGTTGGATAAGTAGTATCCTGTTCCCTTTGCTGAGGTGTTGGTGGGCTATATCCATTAGAGATACAAGTAGTGTCTCTGTGCTGTGGTTTTTTCTGAAACCTGATTGTGATGGGTGTAGTATGTTGTGGTCTTCTAAGTAGTTGGTGAGGTATTGTGCTACAAGACCTTCTTGTAGTTTGATATATAATGGGATTGAAGCGATGGGTCTGTGGTTGGCTGGATTATTGTTTGGAGCTTTGGGATCTTTCGGTATGGGGGTGATAATAATCTCGCCTAGTTCTGGTGGGAAGTGACCATCTGTGAGCGTGGATTGTAGCCAGTTCATGAGGTTAGCTTTGAACTTGATGGATGCGGTTGTTAGCAGGTACGATGGGCAGCTGTTTAGGTCACAAGAAGTTTTACTATATTTGTTGTATAGTCGAGTCATGTCGTTCCATTGTATTTTGGGGAAGTTAGTCCACGTTCTGTCAGCTACTAAGGCTTCATCTATTGTTGGTGTTGTTATAATCTCATCGAGGAGGGTTAATGAATTGTTGAATGTGGATCTGATATTGGTGATTTTGTGCTTGAAGTAGTCTGCTAATTGGTGAGCTGAAGGAGATTGGTTTCCTTGAGTAGCTAGGAAAGGTTTGGTGTCTGTGAGTTTTCTTACAATATTGAAGAGTATTTTTGAGTCTGGGTTTTCAGTGCCTATTAGTTTGGAATAGTATGCTTTCCTTTTTTCCTTTAGTTTGATGTTATATTGTTTGATTTGGATTCTCCACGCTACTTTTGTTTGGTCTTGTTTCTGTTTTTTCCATATTCTTTCGAGGTGTCTGCATTGTCTTTTTAAATGGAGAAGTTCAGCGTCGAACCATTTGTCTGAAGGTCTACAGATTTTGTTTTTTGTTTTTATTGGTGCTAGCTCGTTCAAAGTAGCTTCGCTAATGGTACGCCAGTGAGTTACAAATTCTTTGGGGTTGATTTGGTCGAATGCTGGATCTACCTTCTCCCAAAATGTAGTGGGATTGATTTTCTGTCGTGTGTTGATGTGGATTTTTTGGGGTGCGGGTTTGTGGTTGTTTTGAGCCCAGTTTATGGTGAAAGTGTATTTGTAGTGGTCTGACCAGAGGGAGGGGTGCCATATACCGTTGGATGTGTGTATGTTTTGAGTGTCAAGATTATGGGTCGTGAATGCTGCAATGTCCAGTTGGTGGCCTTTTTCGTGTGTGGGTTCGGGGTTAAGTATCTGATAGGATAGGGTATCGAGATATGAGAGTATTCCCTCTACTTGTTTGGAGGAGTGGTCTTCTAGATGGAGATTTAAGTCTCCGAGGAGTAAGTTGTGGGTGGAAGTTAGTGAATTCTGGAGAATGAATTCTTCGAGTTCTTGTTTTGATGTGGACCATTTCCCTGGTGTGACATAGCATAGAATGCAGGTCAGGTTTCCAGAGAGAGTGTTATCGGAGAGTTGACATGCTAGAAGGTCCAGGTGAGGGGATGAGTTCTTGGCTAGGACTTTTAAGTTAAAGTTGTTTTTTACTATGATGGCTAACCCTCCCCCTCGTTTGTTTTCTCGACAGACAAGCTCTAATTTATATCCTTTTGGGCAGAGATCTATTATGCTTGGGTCGGAGTCTGAAGTGATCCAGGTTTCAGCTAGGAATAGGCATCCTAGATGATCTTTGATTAGCCAATCTTTGATTAATTCCACCTTTGGATTGATTGATCTTATGTTCATGTAAGCACATTTTATTGGTGTGAAATTTGTGAAGGAGAGTTGTGAACTGATTGAGTTGAGGAAGATTCTTGGGGGTGTCAAGTGTTTATGGCTGTTTATCTTGGGTTTTGGCGGAGGTCGTTTACCCCAGAATGTTGGGATGCTTTCTAGGCTGGAATTAGGACATGGTGTCAGAGTTCTGAAGGAGTGGAGTTTCCTGGCTGGTGGAGTTTGCCTGAGGTCTGTTGTAATGATTGGGATGGAGTAAGTATGGAAGCCTGCTGTTTTCCAGTTGGATATGAGGAGGGCGAGCAACAGAAGGACAAGCAGGGTTTTAGGAAGGCGGGTTGCCATTGTTGGTGAGTAGGGTTGCTGGGGTGTTGGTTGCTAAATAAACGATGTGAGTGATCTGATTGAAAGGATAATCTCTTAGCTATTGCTTTATCCTATTTAGGGGAGCTGGTGAGCTGCTTGTTTCTAGTTTGCTTCACTACTGCCGCTTCACGAAGGCGCTCACTAAGGCGCATGCGCCTTTGTCGTGCGCCTTCGTCGGCGCGCCGAACGGCTGCGCGCCGTGGGCAGTCCAAATTTCACCCGATCTGTCCCTCGCTGGTCACGGGAGAGGGGCGGAGCGGAGCTCGCACGCTCTCCTCTCCTCGAATCTCCGTCGGCTGAGATGGCCCTGCAAAATGGCTGCGCGCCGTGGGCAGTCCAGATTTCACCCGATCTGTCCCTCGCTGGTCACGGGAGAGGGGCGGAGCGGAGCTCGCACGCTCTCCTCTCCTCGAATCTCCGTCGGCTGAGATGGCCCTGCAAAATGGCTGCGCGCCGTGGGCAGTCCAGATTTCACCCGATCTGTCCCTCGCTGGTCACGGGATCTCCCTTCCCCTTCACTGTGCTGGAACAGGGAAATAGGCCCGGTCTGCAAAGCCCTTAAGAGGGCTGGAAAAGCAGGCCAGGTGCCTAAGTGGCTGCTGGGGGCGGGGCAAACCGCCGAACGCGTTGCTCCTCCGGTGCAGTGAAGGGGGACGACTCGATCTCCCTTCCCCTTCACTGTGCTGGAACAGGGAAAAAGGCCCGGTCTGCAAAGCCCTTAAGAGGGCTGGAAAAGCAGGCCAGGTGCCTAAGTGGCTGCTGGGGGCGGGGCAAACCGCCGAACGCGTTGCTCTTCCGGTGCAGTGAAGGGGGACGACTCGATCTCCCTTCCCCTTCACTGTGCTGGAACAGGGAAAAAGGCCCGGTCTGCAAAGCCCTTAAGAGGGCTAGAAAAGCAGGCCAGGTGCCTAAGTGGTTGCTGGGGGCGGGGCAAACCGCCGAACGCGTTGCTCCTCCGGTGCAGTGAAGGGGGACGACTCGATCTCCCTTCCCCTTCACTGTGCTGGAACAGGGAAAAAGGCCCGGTCTGCAAAGCCCTTAAGAGAGAAATGAATAAACAAATATGTTTTTAATCTCTCAGATGTTCTTGCCATGGGCAGCATATCAAATGTTATCTATGTGCACCAAGACACAGTCTCTGCAAGGAGGGGGGCGTGGCAGAATGAATACACTTGAAGGTCGGTAAGAGGAGTTTGAACTCTTGTATATGGAAACAGATAGGGAGTCAATGAAGTGACTTGAGGAGAGGGGTAATGTGGGCATAGCAACATTGATGAAATATGAGGTGTACAGCAGAGTTCTGAACAGACTGAAGGGGAGAGAGATGGTTTAGTGGAAGACCAGTGAGAAGCAGGTTGCAGTAGTCTAGGTGAGAAGTGATTAAACTATGGATGAGAATCTTGGTAGTGTGCTCAGAAAGGAAGGGTCTGATTTTAATAACATGACAGGTTTTTGCAGTCTGTTGGATATGTGAAGAGAAGGAGAGAGATGAATCAAAGATTACCTCAAGATTTTAAGCTGATGAGAGAGGGAGGATGAGGGTATTGTGCACAGAAATAGAAAATGGGGGAAGAGGAGAAAGATTTAGGCAGAAAGATAAGGAGCTCAGTCTTGGCCTTGTTTAATTTTAGATGGCATCAAAACATCAAGGTAGTGATGTCAGACAAGCAGATTGAAACCCATGACTGAATGCCTGTCAAGATTTCAGGTGTAGAGAGATAGATCTGCGAGTCATCAGCTTAGAGGTGATACTAAAAGCCATGGAGGAGACTAGAGCACCAAGAAAAGAAGTGTAGATGGAAAAAATAAGTAGACAATTTTCAAAAAATAAAATTATATTTGGACGTCCGGCAGTTTGCCATTCGAAAATGGCCATTTTTGTTCTCCAATTTTGGTCGTTCAACTGGAAATGTCCAAGTTGGACTTAAGACTTAAAAAAAAAAATGCCCTCCACATATGTCAACCTGTAAACTGCTCTAAATGTTAACCTGTAATCCATTGTCTATATTTTTTGTACAGTATGCTTAACCTGTAACCTGTTCTGAGCTCATTGGGGAAAATGGGATATAAAGCAAAATAAATAAATGAATGAATAATGCAAAATGCTTTAGTTCATCCTATTTTTTTGACATTCTTTTCTTGCTTTAAGCAAGCATTATGGCTTAACACAGCTTAATAACAAGATCTCCTGTGTTTCACTATACAGAATTAGAGGGTAGTTGTGCCCAGGTAAAAAGTTTGGGTGGGACATTGGTACAATCACAATTTATATGTGTATTAGGCATGCATACATTTATATTTGCTCTTGAGCAGGTGCAATGTCTGTGCATTTAATCTAGGTATATTTATTCAACAATTTCTGCAGGATTTGTGCTAGTATTTTGAAAAGGTACAATGATGAAACTGGGTGCCTTCCTGCCATTTTAACCAAGCATCCTGTCATAAAAGTATCTTCTTACTGTCACACTAAGATTTATTTCATTCTAGTCCCTGAAAGAGTAATAACCCATTCATTTCATTGTTGGCAGTTAACCTTTACAGTCTCTATCTTCTAGTGTCCAGGGTGATGGCTTCCTTGCAAAGTTGATAATCCAAGAAGATGGGATTTTCTGTGCTTGCTCTTGCTTTACTGTTAACACCAGGATCATTGTAAACCTCTTGTTGCCACTTTTTACAAGTTTATTTAAAAAAAAAAATTTCCAATTAATATTCATCTGGCAACAGGCAGCATTTTTTAAGCACTCACTGATGCTAGCTATATTAACCAGATATTCCAGATATTTAGTGCTGGGCCATGTCCAGCCACTGGCAATAATATTAAAGTAAGACTGAAGATGTTACTGCTACCAGAACTTATGTGGGTCCTGACTGATATTCAGCCAGGCACATATAAGAACCTTAAGCAGTCTTAGCTGCCTAGTTTAGGTTGAATGGTTAGTGTCGATATTCAACAGTATGGCCTGGTTAAATGCCACTTAGTATTATGGACAGCCAGCCTACTGAGCACAATTGAAACAGATGGTTTAAACCTGTTATAAAATTGATCTGGCTTTGAGAGGGATTGCATTTAGCATACACTAACATTTTTAAGGAGTACTAATGAATTAACTGATCACTAAAAATGCACAAAATTTTGCAGTCAGTTTATCAAAAACACTAGTTTTTTAGCCCATTACATTAACGGGTGCTAGAATAGATGTATAGACTTAGGAATTTCTTTCTTTCTATTTCTTTCTTTCTGTATGTCTGTCTTTCTTTTTCTCTCCCTGCCCCCTTTCTTTCTTTCTTTCTTTTATTCTTTCTCTTTCTTTCTCTCTGTCTGTCTTTCTTTCTTTCTTTCCATCTCTCCCCCCTGTCTAGCAGTAGCCCTTCTCCCTTCCTTTTACCTCCCCAGCAGCACCCCTTTCCTGCTTCTCCTGTCCAGCAGTAGCCCTTCTCCCTTCCTTTTACCTCCCCCTGTCCAGCAGCACCCCTTCCCTGCTCCCCCTGTCTAGCAGTAGCCCTTCTCCCTTCTTTTTACCTACCCATATTCCCATTTTCCCTTTTACCTTTCCTATTTCCACCTTTTCCTCCCCATCCAGCATTATTAGAGTACCTGTTGCATTCTTTGCATTCCGGTGTCTCTCTTTCTCGGGTCTGTGCCGGCTACTGTGGGCCAGGATTTCAGGGGAAGCCCTCAGGCCGGGGCTCAGGTCAACAGAGGTGGGGGAGTTCTGGGTGGCTGCGTGAGTTCACTCTGGTGCGGGGCCTCTGCCGGGCCACGGCTAGCTGGTGTCTGTCGTGTCTGGGGTTGTCGGGTAGGTGCTCTGGGCTGCGGGAGGAGTGAGTTGGTCGGCGGGCCTTTTTGGAGGTGGGGCAGAGACCAATGTGATCAGCAGTGTGATGTGGGCTGGCTATTCTGAGCCGGGATTGCCATGGGCGCCCTGTGGGACAGGCTATAAGCAAACCTCTGTCCTTAGGTGCTCAGGAATAATGATAATTGCACAAATATTTCCAATCAAATATTGTTTATTGAATTTTAACAGAAATTTTAATTCAAAAAGTGTTTTGTGGAATGGAACCTCATACAATCAATTATGAAACATGCACCGCTCTTGAAACTATAAGGGGCACGGGACCCAATGCTGATGCATTCATTTATACCTTCACATTGACCAGTATGATATCACTCCTCAATTAACTAAATAGCCTAGAGAGGCTGGCCTTAGGTATGAACAAAGAAAATTCCTTTTAACATAGGGCTCCTTAATCAAGCCACGCTAGCGGTTTAATGCGCATAATACCACATACTAAACCACTGGCTGCACTAGCCACTATCGCCTCCCTTAAGCAGGCAGTAGTTTTTAGACAAGCGCGGAGGTTAATGCAGTGATGAAACATCACGCGCATTAACCCTGCTAGCGAGGCTTGATAAAAGGAGCCCAAAGTTACCATGCTCAAAAGTTTTACCAATTATATATCTGTTCACAAAGCATTCTAAATATGTATAAAACTATTAAAATATACCCCTAGCGTTCTCTTAACATTCAAATCAAAACAGCTGTCTGACCAAATTGTGCTCAAGTGCTGTCGGTCTGAGCTTTTCCTGTGTTTGAGCCCCCCTTAATGCAAATCTCTATATGGGCTGAAAGAAGTGCAAACAAGCCTCCTGGAATGTTACAGAGTAAAGAGAGTTGCCTAACTTAAAGGTCAGATAGGTCAAAGTACAGATGTTGCCTTTCAGGATTTCTTCAGGTTTAAAATATATAAAAATATGTTTTTAAAACCAATTTCCAATCACATATGGGATCCCATAAAGTCACTCACAGCCACACATTCATATTTCATTCATATTTCAGCCATATTCAATAATTCTTATAATATTCAAAAATGTGAAACCCTATATCTTCCTCAAGCCAGACTGAAAGGTCTGACACTAATTAGAGCCATGAAGTCAGGGCGGAAAAATGCACAAAGACAGAGAGAGAGACAGAAAAAAACATGGAGGCAGTTTTATACCTCTTTGTATTATGTATGCATATACTTGATTTTTCCTATGGTCTTTCTTAATCCAGCAAAGTAGAAAAAGAAAATATTATTATGCTTTTTCTGCCTAGTACCCCTTAGTGGTTTTCTATTAATTTCTAGTTTTTATGGCCTCTGCTGCAATCCATATTCAGATTTTTATTTTTGTATACCAAAACTTTTTATAGGCTTCTACTTGGGCGTGGCCTTATCTATTACATTTGTATTGCAAGCTAGATTTGCCCAGAATCATATGAAAAAGGCAGGTATCTTTATGTAGAAAAAATCTATAACATATTCAAATTTTTCTTGCACAATATCCATTCCAATACAGCATACCATAGTGCACCCTGGCTGCCAGTTGCCACTACTCAGCAGGGGCATGGGTCAGAAGAGGTAGGGGCAGCGCGAGTTCACTCTGGCATGGGGCCTCTGCCAGGCCATAGGGAGCTCAGTGTCCGGGGCTGTTAGGTAGGTGCTCCGGGAGGAGTAGGTTGGTCGGTGGGTCTTTTCAGGTGTGGGGCAGGGACCCAAGCAGTCAGCAGCGTGATGCTTATAGCATCACTGAGGGAGGGTGATGGGGAAACCGCCGCAGGTAGAGTTCTACTCTACTGCGTATGTGCGGCATGGAGACAGGGATCATGGAATTTGAAGTGCGCATGCGCGCTAAGGGTTTTATGATAGATATACAGGTCGTTATCAACTTATGACCACATCTGGTTCTGACAGACCAGTCATAACTCAATTTGGTTGTAAATCGAAAAATGCGAAACTAACAAAAAATTTGGCAGTCTCATGAGATTGCCATGGAAACTCATGACAGCCATTTTTCTGCAAGACTGCATGGGCAGGAGCTTAATAGGATTAGGGCAGGAGTGATCCTCTTAAGCTCCTGCCCTGACTCACCTCGCTGTACTGTCAGAGTCTAAGGTACAAAAGAACATAAGAAGTTGCCTCCTCTGGGTCAGACCAGAGGTCCATCTCGCCCAGCGGTCTGCTCCCGCGGTGGCCCATCAGGTCCGCGACCTGTGAAGTGGTTTCTGACAACTTCTATAACCTACCTCAAGTTCTATCTGTAACCCTCTATCCCCTTATCCTCCAGGAACCTATCCAGGTAGACCAGGGGGAGGCAGTAAATTGGTTATATTATAGACCAGGGATATCAAAGTCCCTCCTTGAGGGCCGCAATCCAGTTGGGTTTTCAGGATTTCCCCAATGAATATGCATGAGATCTATGTGTATGCACTGCTTTCAATGCATATTCATTGGCGAAATCCTGAAAACCCGACTGGATTTTGGCCCTCAAGGAGGGACTTTGAGATCCCTGTTATAGACTATGCTGGTTCCCAAGGGAGCAAAGGAGAGTGGCTGCCATTCTCAGGTCCATTCGTAAAGTCGAACAGCTATAAGGCCTTAAGTTGACAGCTACCTGTACATAAATGCAAATTGTGCCCAAGCCCTACCCTTGATATTCAAACAGCCAGCAAATTGCCATCCGAACTATATACATAAGTGTTTATTCACATATCAGGCTGGCAATTCAGTAACAGACACTTTCTGCATAGAAAGCATTGCTTTGCCCATGAAAATGGCTTTGGAAATTATTCTCATTTGCTAGGTGAGTGCTACAAAGCCATAAAATATATGTTTGCTAAATAAACAGATACAACTATAAAAGTATATTTGTGTTTGTTAGAGGAGAGAGATAAATCTGTACATGTACCTGCTTAAGGAGTGTGACAATGCTTTAAAGCATTTTGTGCATGATAAATCTACAAAACTATATTTGGTCTTCCTAGAGGATTGTTGTAAAGCTATTAGAAAAATTTGTATTACTGGTGTACCTGCTTGTTCTTTGCTTTCATCTAAAATGTGGAAAATGTAAGTAATTAAATCTCTGGAAAAGAAAAAAAGCAATACAGTACAAATATTTACTCACCCTCCCCCTTTAACTAAGCCACAAGTAGAGGTGTCTACCATGGCCCAGAGCACTAAGTGCTTTGGTGCTTCTCCGACAATCATAGAATTCTTATGAGCATTGGAGCATTAAGCACCCCAGGCCACAGTAGAAACTTCTACCACAGCTTAGTAAAAAGAGGGCCTTAGTTAGTGTGTACATACATATTCTACTGAAAATCAGCTGTTGATAATAGGCAACACGTCATAAACAGTGGTAAGGGAAGGGCCTCTAGGGCCATGGCCTAACCAATATTTTGCAGAGATGGAGATAGCCTGAGGTCATTACTGTCCTGGGGTGTCTTTGTCATTTTGAGCCAATCAAAGTCGTAGGCCCCTTCCTCTTCATCCCAAGATGCATTGGGAGGGGGACGATCCATCATTCTGAAGAGGCCACCCTATCGGCAGGAGGGAGTGGGCTACCCTCCAGCCGATGTTTCATCGAAAGGTACTGGGGTGTCAGGGGATGTGGGGAGATGTCAGGTGGATGTGGGGTGATGTCGGAGAGTGTCATGGGATGTTGGGATGAGGGATGTAGGGCTAGGAGGACATGGCGGGGGTGGGGGGATTGGTGGGTCTGAGGGAAAGAGGAATCTCCTTGCAAGTTCAGCTGATCCAGGTAGGGGGAATCCCCATCAACTAAGTCAACTGGACTCCTCAAACTGGCTCAGCTGATGGAGATTTCCCTGCTGTGATCAGCTGATGGGAAGCCAGACAGACTGGACAGTACTGGGATGTTTTTTTTCTATCTTTGGGTGATGGGAAGGGGTGGTGACCACTGAGGAATAAGGGGGGGAGGTCATGCCTTAAACCATCCAGTCGTCATCTTATCAGTTTTGCCACCTGTTTGACACTTATTTATTTTAAAAACAGGTCTAGCTCCAAAATTATCCCTGCCAAACGTCCACGTGCGAATCCCACCCTCAACAAGCCTCTATCACCCCTCTTAAGATTTAGAGGCACTGGAGATAAAACTAGCCGACTAGAATGGAGAGTAAAGAAAAGATGAAGAAAGCAGAAATCAGAGATGACAAAAGGTAGAAAAAAATTGTGTTGCTTTAGAATTAAGTAGTATTGTAGTTGAATTGATAAACATTTATAAACAGAAAATGGAAATAAGGTACCGTAATCTTTTTATTGGACTAATGTTAATACATTTTTTACTAACTTTTGGACATCCAGAAAGTCAGTATTGAAAATGCCCAACTTGGATGTTTTGTCAAGTAAGATGTCCAAGTTGTAGGGTTACCATATGGCTCCAGAAAAAGGAGGACAGATTGAGACATCCAGGTTTTACTTCCATTGCTTTCATTGTCTCAATCTGTCCCTCTTTTTCTGGAGCTATATGGTAACCCTATGACAAGTGCTGGTTTATGCTGTCTTTTGAATGTCTATCTGTTTTAAAAATGAGCCTGATAGTGTAAAGTTATTTTGCCAAATATGTCTTCTTATGAGAAAAATTATACAAAAGGCTGAAAAATACTGAAAAGCCTGTAAATTTCAGCATTTTATGTATTTTTTTAAATGTAAAGAACCCTTCAGCAATTTAGTTCAAAATATCCCCTTTGTAAACTGTCATGTGAATTGTGCTGTACTCTAAAGTTTACTAAAATTCTGAATTAATGAGCTGCTGTAATGTAATATAAAACAAAGCTGTTTATTAATTCTGAATCTAGAAAAAAGAGAAATCATGGACTGTTACTAATCTTTCTGATAGCCCCCATATAGCTAGGTTTCTGGTAAAAGTTTGCTATGGTGCTCATTTGTATCTGAACATAAGAATAGCCATACTGGGTCAGATCAATGGTCCATCTAGCCTAGTTTCCTGCTTCTAACAGTGGCCAATCCAAGTCACAGTACCTGGCAGAAACCCAAATAGTAGGAAAAAATAATGCTACCGGTCCAGGGCAAGCAGTGACTTCCGTCACATCTGTCTCAGTAGACTTTTCCTCCAGGAACTTGTCCAACCCTTTTTCAAACCCATTTGTATTAGACATTGTTGAAGAAACTCAATAAGCTAAGGAGTTACTACAAACTTAAGATAAGTGGTTAATTGAATATACTATTGTGAACACAACACTTAAAGTCATTTGTATAATGTTCTTTAAATGCGGGATGAGGGACGTTTAAAGTACTAAGATGGTCCCTATGTGCAACCGGCGCTTGTACTTCTATTAGTACTTTACAACACTTATCGGTTGGTGAACTGAGCACTTTATTAGCACTTGTTGCTTTATATATTTTTTACAACTGTTTTTTATATAGTATTTTGTATTTATTAACTTGTGGAGTATTTCTCAGTATTGACCATTGTTACCACATCCTTTGACAACTACTACTACTACTACTTATCACTTATAAAGCGCTTAAAGGTGTACGCAGCGCAATACATTATTGAGTTCCAGAGCTGAATAAAAAACTATTTCTTATTGTTTTTCAAAAAGAATTCCCATGTAATTTCATTGAGTGTCCCCTGTTTCTATATCAGACCTTTACTGGAAATAGACATTTAGGAGGGAATTCTATAAATAGTGCTCAAATTTGATGCTGAACAACAGGGGTAGCTCAAGGCAATCTGCTGCCTGAGGTGAGGGATGAGTTGATGCCCCTCCCCCCCAGCATCCAAAATGAGAGTGGAGAAAGGGCTGCCCCAGCTTCTAGGTAAGACTGAACAGCTGCCTAGGGAAGCAACTTCTTAGAGGATATCAGCAAAGCAAAACAATAAATCCGGACAAAGAACCATGTTTCTGTGTTTCTATCTTCATGTACTTTAACCTGCTTTTTTGAAAAACACAAAGGAGATGGGCAGATTGGATGGACCATTCGGGTCTTTATCTGCCGTCATCTACTATGTTACTATGTTACTATGTAGATGCAAGATGCTGAAACAATAAGTAGCAAAAAGAGGAAGTGAGTAAAACAAAAGCTCTGTTTAACACACCATAATAAATTAGTTATATGGGAGCTGATATTATAAAGCACTGGATAAAAAGCTGATTACAGAGATATTTAGTGCTGATTTTTTTTAGGCGGCAGTAGGTGCCCAAGCTCAGTTTAAAAAAAATTATCAACACACTGTTTAAATGATATTTTTAACTGAGTTTTAAGATACCTAACACCACCCCATCTCCTTCCCCCACAAACAACGTCCAACACATCCCCATCTCATTCCCATAAACAAGATCCAGGAGTGGCCTAGTTGTTAGGGCTGTAGCCTCAGCACCCTGAGGTTGCAGGTTCAAGTCCAGCACTGCTCCTGGGCAAGTCACTAACAGTCCATTGCTCCAGGTACATTAGAAAGATTGTGAGCCCGCCAGAACAGATAGGAAGAAATACTTGAATACCTGAATATGAACCACTTAGGCTATAAGTGGTTTATAAATACTAAAAAAATAAAAATAAATAAATAAAAAGCCTATACCCTGCCTAATAAGGTCCATCACATCACACATCTCCCCATCAAGGTCCAACACATCCTCATGCCCCCCCAGTCTTTCCCTATACCCTACCCATATCTATTATAGCTCCCTCCCCTCCACTATGGGTCCAATGCCCCCCCAGCCTTCCAAATTTATCTGGATCACTAGCACTAGCAACAGCAGCAATAAAGGTAGTCTGCTTCTGACTGGTGTCTTGCTCTTTGCTTTTTAGTGTCCCATGCTCACTGCTGCTGGTGATCCAGGGAAGTTTGGAAAAGTGAGCAGGAGGAGGAGGATTAGAGATGTTTCATCTGTGAGGAGGAGGATGAACCTCCTCTCTGGTTTGCTTACCATCATGGTGATCGCCAGGGTCAATCATTTTTAACAATCCCCCACCATATAAAAATAAATCAAAGAAGCACTCCCTATGAACTGAATCCAAGGTGGACCGCCCCCCCCCCCCCTCCTTGGTACCCCACTGCCTGAGAAAAGGGATTTTGGTGTCCACAAGTTAGTAAAAAATGTATTACATTAGTCCAATAAAAAGATTACCTTATTTCCTTTTTCTGTTTATAAATGTTTATCAAATCAACTACAATACTACTTAATTCTAAAGCAACAAAATTTTTTTCTACCTTTTGTCATCTCTGATTTCTGCTTTCTTCATATTTTCTTCACTCTCCATTCTATCCAGCCCTCTTTCTCTATCCCTTCCATTTTTCTCTGTCTCTACTCTCTCCCCCAAACTCTGGCATCTCTCCCTTCTCCTTTCCTTCCCTCCGTCCCACCCCAACTCACCCTATGGTCTGGCATTTACTTCCCTTCCCCCATGCCCTGGGATCTCTTTCCTCTCCTTCCATTCCATCTCTTCCTCCCCCTCCATGCTCTAGAATCTCTTCTCTTTCAATTCCCTCTTTCCCTCCTTCGTCTGGCATCTCTGTCTCCTTCCCTTCCCCCATGCCCTGGCATCTATGTCTCCTTCCCTTCCCCCATGCCCTGGCATCTCTTCCTATCCCTCCATAGCCTGGCATCTCCTTTCCTTCCACCCTTTCCTTCCCTCCTTTCCTTCCCCATAGTCTGGCATCTCTTTCATCTCCTCTCCCTTCCCTGGTCTTCCTTCTCCCTCCCTCTATCCCTCTCTCCAATCAGGTACAGCATGTCTCTCCCCCTCCCTCCTTTCCTCCATCTTTTTTTCACCCTCCAGTTGGCAGCAAAATGTTCACAATTTGCTGCTGTTGACGGCGTTAGGCCTTCCTCTGCTGGGTCCCACTTCCTGTTTTCACAAAGGCAGGACCTGGCAGAGTGGAAGGCCTGATGTCGACAAGAGCAGCAAATTATGAATGCTGCTGCTGCTGCTACTGGGAAGAAGTTCTTGATGAAGGCACCGGCACTCAGAGAAGTCATTGGAGCACCCCCTGCCCTGCCTCCAGCCCTGGAGTCTTCTCAGCACTGCATCTCACCCTCTCTGAAGTAACTTCCTTCTTCTTTAAAAGCAGGATGTAGTTCCAAGAAGACTATGGGGCCAGCGGCAGAGCAGTGTTTGTATATAGCTTTTGCTGCTGACCACATTTTGGTACAGGGAGGGAAGGGGAATAGAAGGAGAGGTGCCATTGAATGCTGCTACTATTTGGGGTTTTGCCAGGTATATGCGACTTGGATTGACCTCTGTGAAGATGGGATATTGGGTAGATGGACCATTGGTTTGACCTAGTAAGACTATTCTTATGTTCTTATGCAAAAATTATTGCTCCCTGGAAAGTGCTGCCACCTCATTATAGGGCTGCTCCTGCTGAACAATATTCTATAATGAGTATTATGAGATCAGTGTCTTTTATAGAATAGCATATAGTATTGGGATCCATGCTCTACTTTGGGCACAAAGACATGTCAACTAAAACCAGATGTAAATCCCAGTGCACAAGTTGGGTGTGGATCCTCAAATTCTGAAACACTGTATTTATGTAGTGATTGATTTCTTTTAAAAGAAAATTTTCAGTTTAGAATATAAGAACATAAGAACTGTCATCTCCGGATCAGACCCTCGGTCCATCAAGTCTGGTGATCCACATATGTGGAGGCCCAGCCAGGTGTACACCTGGCTTAATTCTAGTCACCCATATCCCTCATAAGGATATGTGTATCTAGTTTGCTTTTGAATCCCAGAACGGTGGATTCCGCAACAACCTCCTCCAGAAGAGCATTATTGATATTTTGATTGTTATAGAATTTTATGAATTTTTTTAAAAAATCCTTTTGCTTTTATTCTTTCCTTTTCTATTTTTGAATGAAGTTCTTTTCTTAATGAATGCGGTATATACATTTTTTAATAAATAAATATATTGTAAACTGCTTAGATCATTTTTGGCTGTTATACGGTATATAAAGTTTTTCATAAACATAAACTGTACACATTTAAAGGGAACGCCCATGATCCACCCATGCCCCTCCCAAGCTATTGTACTTTACAGATCTGTGTGGAAATACTTAGGTGCTATTCTATAAATGGGCATATAGAAATTCCTCCTTAAGGGATAGTTCTATAAGTGGGTGGTTCCATTTAGACATTTCTAGGCCATGTGGTAGTTGCTTATTGAAGTGAGAAACAGAAGGGAAAGGGAATGTGGACTTGTATACCACGTTTTTGCAGCTTTGACATTCAAAGCGGTGGACACTAGAGGATTGAGTGACTTACCCAGGGTCACAAGGAGCAGCACTGGGATATGATCTCACAACCTCTGGGTGCAGAGGCAGCAACTCTACCAGTGAGCCTGAGAATCTAATGTACCAGGTGTGATTCCCACTGCAGCTCCTTGTGATTCTGGGCAAGTCTCTTAGCCCTGGTACAAAATAAGTTTCTCTATATAATATATAAACCACTTTGATTGTAACCACAGAAGCTCTGTATATCAAATCTCATTCTCTTTCCCTTATTATATAACAGAACCTAGGCTACATCTCCCAAATTCCTTTGGTTTCTTGGACGTAGGATTAGTGTTCTTCTAAAACTGCTAATCATATTCTTCCTGCAATACCCTGTCACTGTCTCTCCTGACCAAGACACACTCACATCTGCACCACACACACCTGTGCCTATACCAGCCTGTACCCCATGCATCCATCAGACCAAAACTGGCACTCATATTGCCAATACCTTGATGTATCACAAGCATTACATATGCAACTCCACTGTTACTGAATGCACACTTAAGGGCCTTATATACCATATGTGTGCTGTCCATAGAGAAGTAACCACAGGTCAAGTTTGCTTTGATCCCTGAGCAAGACCAATGTTTCGTTGGTTCATACGCTCTTGTGATAATCACAGACAAACTGGAGGATATAAGTGCTGGAACATAAAGAAAAGCAGATACTCTAAACTTTACTCTCTGGATGTTCCCATTAGTTTCCCATTCGATGTATGCACTGTCATTAACTACCAGAAATTTTCAGATTACAATTGTGACAAAAGAAACCCATCCAAATATTTCCGTCTAAATAAGTACATTTGTCCAGAAGCAGACTGGTTTGTATGGGAAGGAACAGCATACTACAAATACTATTGGTGTCCCATCTGATCTTATATAGCAGCCGCCTCTTTAAATCCTATATTTGGGGGAAACCCGAAAGTAAAACTTACCCAAAGTTCAGGATCTCCTGACAAACAATGTGTCTGGAAAAATACCTGCACTATGGTCCATTTTCACATGCAAGACCCCAAAGCTTTTCTAACCCCACACCAATACCAAATTGGTATTGATGCTGGAATAAATGATCCCTATAGATTCATGGAAGTAGGAGTAGAACATGTACAACCAGTATCTTTCCATAGACTCCACCACACAGAAGAAATAGAGCAACTAATCTTTCCTTACCCTAGCTGAAACTATAGCCAACACACTGAATATAACTGAATGCTATGTATGTGGAGGAACCCACATGGGAGAACATTGGCCTTGGGAAGTGCAAGTGGATTTCACTAAATCTTCTTCCTTTAAAGTAAATTTTACCAAGTTTCCCCCTACATCAGTAGGTTCTCCCTTGGTACTGAAAAACTTGTTTGTCCCTGACCATTGTATTATCAGGCTTCAAGTATCAGATGGTTTTCAAGCAGGATGGTCTGCTTGTACACACAACTATACTTGGGTGCCTGAAAAATCCAGTTGTTACATTTGGCCCAATGACACTCGACCCTTTCATGATACCTTTTTCTTACTTCTCAGCCATACTCAGTACTCCAAGCTAAATAAGACTCCCTCAAAGCAAGTAAATTGGCCTGCTCCTGATGGCCTTTATTGGATATGTGAGAATAAAGCATATGCCTGGTTACCAAAGAACTGGGTAGGGTCATGTATTCTTGGCATAATCCAGCCCAGTTTCTTTTTACTCCCACTTGAACATGGAGCAAACCTAGGTTTCCAAGTATATAAATCCCGAAGCAGAAGCAAGCGTGCTGTAGATGTTACAAAAGGACTACAAATAGGTGAATGGAAAGAGAATGATTGGCCCCCTTCACGTATCATTAACTACTATGGGCCAGCCACTTGGGCTGCAGATGGCATGTGGGGATACCAGACCCCCATTTACATCTTGAACAGACTCATTAGACTCTAAGCAGTAGTTGAAACCATCACAAATGCCACTTCACTAGCTCTTAATATCTTAGCTGCACATGATGATCAGCTAAGAAATGCCATTTATCAAAACAGAATAGCTTTGGATTACTTGTTGGCAACTGAAGGTGGTGTATGTGGTAAATTAAATTTATCCAATTGCTGTCTCCATATAGATGAGGTAGGTCAGGTAGTGAAAGATATCACAGATGGAATGAAAGAAGTAGCACATGTCCCAGTTCAAACCTGGAATGGAATCAAGCCAGATTGGTTCAGTTCCTGGTTCACTAACATTGGAGTCCTTCGCCCTATCCTAATTTTCTTAGGAATTCTTAGGCTTATCTTTTTGTTGGTCCCTTGTTGCCTTCCCTGTTGTATCAGTCTTATTAAGACTATCACTGTACAAGTGTCACGCCAAATGCTGGCCGCTCACATATATTGTGAACTTACCCCACGGACCACAGATCCTCAATATCAGATTATCAATATCAGAACTTGCCAGCTCCTCTTCAAATGAAGAACCAACATCAACTATATACACCAACACTTCAGATATTCAGAATATATCAGAGTTCCAGGATACACAGTTATAAAGACTTGTTTTAAATCAAAGCAGTTACTGAATAAGCATATTTACATATGAGACTATATTACCAAGTATAATGACTTTTTATGGTATTATATTTTCTTGATTACTTGATCTGATTTCTTATGATTACTGAGTCATACTATAACTTTTGTCTCTATAGTTTAGTTTGGGTTGGGTTAGTCACTTGCCCTTTTAATACTTTATCAAGCTCAATTTTGAGTACTTGGGCCCTATGCCTGTATTCCGTGATCAACATCAGCATGACCTTCACCACTCCCTGACCCTGGGATGTCGAAGCCTTGTTAGGCTTTGAAGAAAGGAATGATAAGGGAGGGGGAGGAGAGAGAAAGCCCTGTACAGGTGAAGATCTTAAGTCTTCTATGAAACTAGAGGTGAAGAACCCCCTGAAATCCCCTAACATAATAGGCCACACTATCAGGCCTAAGATGGCTGAAAAATGTTCTAACTACAGCTGTCAGCTTTTGCACAATCTATGCTTGCTGAGAACAGTAAGCCAAGCAAAACTTATGCTAAGATAAGCAAGTCAAGCAAAACTTATTCTTCCACATAGCAACTGGTACAACTTCTGCTATGGTGTCATAAAAGGATTAAGACATGCCCTGACCAAGAATATAAAAATACATTATTTGCAAGAAATATCCTGTAATGGGCGGAGCCTTACTGGACCCTTTGCTTAAAATTGCTGACCTGATGTTAAAATAGCATTTGACGGGAATAGGAAGAGATTTTAGTAAACAGGACATGTGTATAGTATGACACAGATATTATGAACCAATTAATAAACTGATAAGTGTAATGACGTTTGTAAGTAACCAATAAAAACTAACATTATGATATATACCAACATGACCTCAGGCTCTTAAGAATTGTATAAAAGACAGCTTTTTGATTGTGTAAGCAGGACAGACTTGAGATCTCAGGACTGATGATCATATGCTCTGTTACTCTGTAAGCTGAAAGATTTATTCTTGTAAGCTGTTACTGACTAGTAAGAAAATATCTGTTATTTGGAACAGTATATCGAGTGCCATGAGGTCTAATTATTGAGGCCCCAAAACAGCAGGGTCTCAACAGGTTCTATTATAGAATACTGATGCAATACAGTATTAACAAATCTAACTTTTAAGTTCCTACATTTACACTAGTCCTAGAACTGGTGTAAGTGTGGGCCCTTAAATATGGCAGTGATGCATGAACATTAGCTTACGGTAGTCTATATGTTATGCACATAAGTGGGAGCCTCTGTAGAGTATGTTCCACCCATGCTCTGCCCATGTGTAAACCCCCTTGCAAATATGCACTACCTAAATTATTCAGTTATGTGCCGAATAGTGTTCAAGTATCCTGCTAGCACTTACACAGGTAAATGTGTACAAAGGTGCTGGTATTTAACCATTTACATGTGTAATGGGGAGAGGGACCTTGGGGTGATAGTGTCTGAAGATCTAAAGGCAAACAAACAGTGTGACAAGATGGTGGCTGTTGCCAGAAGGATGATAGGATGTATAGAGAGAGGCATGACTAGTAGAAGAAAGAAGGTGTTGATGCCCCTCTACAGGTCGATGGTGAGGCCCCACTTGAGTATTGTGTTCAATTTTGGAGACCATATCTGACAAAGGACATACAAACAGAGAAAGGCAGCAAAAATGGTAGGTGATTTGTGCTAAAAGATGTATGAGGAGAGACTGGAAGAGGAAAGGAGGGACAGGGGTGATATGATTCAGACATTCAAATACTTGAAAGGCATTGATGTAGAACAAAAAAATTTCCAGAGAAAGGAAAACCATAAAACCAGAGGGAATAATTTGAGGTTGAGGGTGGTAGACTCAAGAGCAATGTTAGAAAATTCTTCTTTACGGAAAGGGTGGTTGATTCATGGAATGCGCTACTGAGGGAGATGGTGGAGAGGAAAACGGTGACAGAGTTCAAACAAGCATGGGATGAACACAGAGGATCTCAAATCAGAAAATAATGGGTATGTATTGAAGGAACTAAATCTGTGACCCATATATGGACATTAGTTGAGGAAAGGCTGGGGAGGGCTTCGAAGGCTAGGATGGTTTAGATTGGCTGGAGTGAGCTTTGACAGAGACTCCAGTAGATAGAACCTAAGCACACTACTGTGCAGAGCGTTAGGTTTCTGGCTCAGAAATGTCTAAGAAAAAGGACCATTTAAATTAAATGATTAATTTATAGAGTGTGTATACTTGGGCAGACTGGATGGACCATTGGGGTCTTTATCGGGTCTTTATCTGTTGTGTAAATGTTAGAGTTTATTTTATATAATTTCCTTTCATATCTACAGGAAATCAACTCTTGAGAGTAAGAACAGGAAAACCATCTTGTGCATTTTGGCTTACATGATTTGTATTCAGTTTATAATAGAGAAATGGCCAAAATACTTAATAGGCATCATTTCACAGAATGATCCAGCATGGAAACCAAGCAACTTCTCTGACTTTTGTTTTGAAAACTGATGTGTAGCAAGATGAAGTGCAATTGTTTATAGCAAAACTCAAAATGAGATCAGATTTCAAGCTTTTAAATTGGGTGTATATATATCACAAAATAAATATATAAGTTCATTTTTGGGAAAGATACAAAATCATCTGTCAAGAACAGGACACATACCCTTACGACATGATGGCACTTTATACTAATGATTCTTTCTCAAGAGAACATCAGACCATAAGAGGATTGAAATATATTCAACTGTAGATACTTGAGCTAGTCAAACAGATGTCTCTTTTTTTCAAGTACCACTTAGTGTTTCTTATAGAGTTTTGGGACCTATGTTTTTGCTAAGTCAGTTTTGCAGCACAGTTGTATGTTTTAATTGATAGAATGAAAACAGATGGTCACTTAACAGCTAAGCATTAAAACATGTATAGTTATTTTGCATTCCATTTTTGCATTGGTTTCAAAAGTTCCAAAATTAGCCAGCCATGAATAAAAGCTATATGAAAAGAAATATAAAAATCAAAATATGTGACAACCAAGTCCTTGATTATACAAATCAGAGACTGTTTCTCACACATTATTTCATATAGGTGGTTCTTTCTTGACTGAACTATCAAAAAACCTTGTCATTTCATAGATGCTCCAATGCACTTAACAATCTCATTTTTATAGAAGTAGAAATGAGAAATTATTTCATGGAAATTAATTCTTACTTTTTACTTTTTTAAACTATTTTCCCCACTGAGTACAATTATTTTTTTTTAAATTCATATCTTTCATTGATGCTTTTGAAGCTGTGAGAATAGGTTAACCAGGCTAATACTGTAAAAAAATAATCACTTTCATTTGGAAAGAATGAAACAATAAAATCAAGGACCATGACCACCTGCCTCTCTCTTCTCTTCAGATCCCCCAGAAGTATACACAGATCTAAGATAGCATGAATAAATGCAGTTTTAATTACATGTTAGGTGCCATTGACTCGTGTTCGAGTCCTAGTGACTTGAACACATCCAAGTTTTTTTGGTAGAATACAGAAGTAGATTGCTAGGCCTTTCTTCTGTGCAATATAAACATAATGTAACAAATTCTCAATTCAATGCAGTTAACAACAATCAAGAGACTATATAAACACAGTATATTATAATCATAATCAGAAGAATTTGCCAAATATGTAGGTCTTTAGCATTTTCTAAAAGGAAGATAGGAATTAGAGTTTGTTATCTGGACAGAAAAGGGTTTATCCCATGATCCAGCTTGAAAAGATAAAATGCTATGGAAAAATCTTTTGTATATGCAACCTTTTTATGGTAGAAAATGTAAATAATCTAAAATGCTGAGAAAACCGTTTTCTGTCAGTAAATTTAAAGTGATCAATAATATGTTATTGTTGTTGCATCAAATGTGATCCTTCGCCTCCAACACTGCCCATCTGCTGCTGCCCAGATGGGTGGTACATTGTTAGTCTGACATCTCTGTTGAAATCCTACTGGTAGTTAAAACTACTGATGGCATAACTTTCAGCTTCTCAGATATATGCAAGTCCCAGTGGCACAACAAGCCCATGTACCATAACAGATTATAAATACCCTTGTACCAGCAATAACTGACTGTTTTGGCACCATTCAGCCACACAGTTGGGTAAACTATTACTACAGTCAACTCCACTTAACTACACACCCTTCGGACCAGGTCACTATGTATGTTTAAACAGAGTATGCGCTTATAGGAGTACCACTTTTTAATCCTGAAAAATCACAGTACACTGTAGTCAAATGCAATAAAACTTTTATTCAACCAAAAACATACCGAATAACTGTAATATGGTTCAGTTATAGAAACAGTATTGTTCGGTCTAATATAATAAACCTTTTTTTAAATCAACATTCTACTGAAATAATCAGTCATTGTTTTCTGCATGCAGATTGCACGATTCAAGCTGTGTATCTGACTACTGATGCTGTAGCTGTAAAAGTGTCCATAGTCATGACAGTCATTTATCTCCAGATAACAACGCAGAGTGTGTAGGGACTTCAGCGCATCCGAGAAGGAAACAATCTCTGCAGGTGGTTCATTAGTCGTGATAACAGCAGCAATATTTTCATTATCATCAGACTCTTGGTTGTCTGCAGTGTCTTTTATGACTGTACAGATATCGGAATTAGTGCTGTCAGATGATGTGGTCAGATCATTGTCAATGGTGATATACAGCTCAAACTCTTGTGATGAAAGTCAATCTGGGAGTTCAATGGACAAAGTGTCTGCTTCAGTTGTCTCACCAGATGCATGAACAAAGCTCGCCTGTCAATAGCAATTTGAAATCATTGATGAGACTCGACTCCATACTTCCCGTACCATATGAATAGAGTCGAGCACCATCATTTTTCTCGCCAGCTCAGGAGCTGGTTTCCGTGCTTGCATCAATCACTGCCATCACATATCGTAGGATGAGTGACCTGTAATGATGTTTGAAGTTTGCGATTATCCCTTGGTCCATTGGCTGGATCAAAGAGATTGTGTTTGGCGGCAGAAACATGAGTTTGATTTTGGTTACTCTTATGTCATTGCTATGTGCTGCGCAGTTATCATACAGCATTACAATGTGCCTCCTACGCCTTCTCATCAGATTGTCAAGCTTCTGTAACCATTCAATCCACAATGTCGCTGTCATCCATGCGTTTTTGTTGCTTCCATATTCAACAGGCAGGTGTTTAATGTTTTTGAAGCACCGAGGATTTTGATTCTTCCTAATCACCAGTGGCTCGAGCTTTTCACTACCATCCATATTGCAGCTGAGCAGCAATGTCAATCGTTCCTTTGGCACCTTGAAGCCAACATCTTCACTGTATTTGAAAGCCAATGCTCCGTCAGGGATAGCACCCCAGTACAGGCCCATCTCATCGGCATTGAAAACATCACATGGTTCATATCCACCAATGACTGATAGCAACACTTCCATGACCCATCTTTCTGCATCAAACTCATCCGTGTCTTGTTTTTTGCCATGCTGCTTCTTAAATTTTATGCCAGTATGAACTTTCTACCTCTCTAACCATCCATTTGTTGCTTTGAAGTCTTCCACGCCAAGTTCTTCAGATAACTGTGTCGCTTTCTCCATGAGCAGAGGTCCACTGATTGGCAGTTGTCGACTTCTAACTTCAGCAAATCATCGCAGCAACGCCTGTTCAACGTCTCTAGCCTTCCCAATTCTTTTCCATTTTCTGGTAAAGTTGCTGTTATTTTGCCAGTTTTTCAATATCACTTGATTATTTTTTGTAAATCTGAGAAATCTGGCTAGGATGAATACTGTAATGTTTTGCAATAGAGACTTGACTCTCCCTTTGGTCAAGTCTCTTTTTAAGTTCAATAATCTTTATTAACGTTTTCATTTTATAACATATAATGGATCATTGACCAAATATATAATCAGATACATGACATAACACTATTGTACATGACCAATAACTACTAACATGAAATACCAAAAGTAGGAAATATCCTACAACCAATCAAACTAACTGGTAAGACTTGTGTAAAAGAATAAAGTAGTATCACAAGGCACAAGTCGTACATCGTCTTAAGCCATAAGTACTTACATTTTATCAATATAATATATAGGTGACATAGCTGTGAGGAATGCATGGCATGAGGATCTGGAGATGGTCTTAGATATTGTTTCTTGGAGAAATATGTGGTTCTTGACATATAAAATCACCAGTTCTGCTGCCCTGTATCAATCCTTCTACTTTCTACTACATTGGGCATATTGGACGCCTCTTAAATTATCCAAAATACAGAAAAGGCATACGGATGAACTTTGTTGGTCTTGTAAATTATCAAAAGGTACATTAAAACATATGATATTGAATGCCCCTTGTTGAAGGGCTATTGGAATCAGATTTGGGGTCACATTTTATCTATATTGTATATTTCAATGCCACTGTCTTATCCATTACTCATTGCCAGTTTGACTATAACACAAACGTGGTCAAGTCTCTTTAAGACATTGGCACGTTCAGCCAAAGACAATGATTTTTGTCCACACGATGCCATGGTGCAGTTCCGAAAGACAAGCCCTCTTGCCCCGTCGAACCGCGACCCCCCCATCAACATCTGGGGGCTTGCCCCCCCGATCCCCCAATTGCCCCCCGCCGAACTGTGACCCCCACCGCTGAACTGCGACCCCCGCCAACCCCATAGTTGGCGGATGGACGGGTACCAAGCTCATCCGTCCGACAGGCAAGCCATCTCCGAAATGGCTGGCCTTAGGGTCTGATTGGCCCAGGCAGCTCAAACCCCACCCACCGGTGGGGCTTGAGGCACCTGGGCCAATTGGAATTGGCCCAGTTGTCTTAGCCCCTCCTGTGGGGAGGGGGGTGGGGGGTCATGGGGTCGGTGGGGGGGGGTCGCGGGTCAGTGGGGGGGTTGCATCGAGGGCAGGAGAGCCTGGGATCCCTCCTGCCTATATTTTAGTGGGGGGTGGGGATTAGGGGGTGTCGCCAGGCCAGGAGGGCTTGGGCTCCCTCCTGACCCAATTGGACTCGGCGGGGGGATGGGGATTGCGAGGCAAGAGGGCTTGGGCTTTTTAGTACAGCTTAGTAAAAGGGCTCATAAGTGACTAGCCCAAGACCACTAGGTCCTGATATGGAATTTCCAATATCCTGTAACTGTTAAACTACAGTCAAACCTCGGTTTGCGAGTAACATGGTTTACAAGTGTTTTGCAAGACGAGTAAAACATTTTCTCAAATCGTGACTCGCAAACCGAGCATTCATTTGATTTGCGAGTCCCCCCGCCCACGAATTGGTATCGCCTCCCTTCCGCGAATGCTGCCCCCCCACAAACCAGCATCGCCCCCCCCTCGCGAAGGCCTGCCCATCCAAACTGAAGCCTTACCCCCATCTGACACCGGTACACAGCACCAACCCACAGGAGGTGCTGGTGCCTGAAGATCGTGCTGCTTGCCGGACTGGGCCTTGAGCATCTGTGCATGCTCAAGGCCTTCTTGTTTTCTTTCTCTCCGAGAATCTCTGAGAGAAGCAAAAGCCAGAAGGCCTTGATCATGCGCAGATGCTCAAGGCCCAGTCCAGCAAGCAACATGATCTTCAGGCACCAGCACCTCCTGTGGGTTGTTACTGTGTGCCAGTGCCAGATGGGGGTAAGGCTTCAGTTTGGGTGGGCAGGCATTCGCAAGGGAGGGCGATGCCGGTTCATGAGGGGGGGAGGGGATGTGGAAGTGCACCAGTGGCCTCGGGGATGGGGGGGGGGTCTTTTGGAGATGTGATGGGGTGGGGTGGAGCAGCGCCGGTGGCCGCGGAGGTGAGGAGGTGGAACCAATCAAGTGAGTTTCCCTTACTTCCTATGGGGAAATTCGCTTTGATATACGAGTAATTTGGTTTACGAGCATGCTTCTGTAATGAATTATGCTCGTAAATCAAGGTTCCACTGTATTTTCCTTATCATCTTACTAGATCAGTCCAGATGTGTGTTTTAGGCTTTCCTAACAAAAATCTAAGTTTTCTAGTGATGTCATCCTCAATCTCATTGATGCAGCCCTGGACTAGACTATATTCTCTGTCTCCAGCAGCTTGCGGCATCTTCTGAACTTATAGGCTGAGTTCTTTTTTGAAAGTGGTGAATTCTTCTGCTCTCAGCCCACAGTCTATGGGTTGTGGACCTTATTGAGGTCTGCAGTGGACATCTCAGGGTATTGACCTACTGATTTTTACTCTGTTATTCTGAGTTATAGGGTGCCTGAGATCTTTCTACTCTTCTAGATCAACATGGAGGCTTGTACCCCTTTTAGGTAGGTACATCCTGGTTCTTCTAGTTCCTCTTCTACTTGGATAAAATTTCTTCTTTGAAACAATAAAGTGAAAGAGGAATCTTTGTCAGTGATAGTAGTGGCAGAGAAGGAGGAGGGAGGTTTGGTGAGGCACCTGACTGGAAGTCCTGAATATGTATACCTTAGAGGAAAGGTGGAACAGGGGAGATATGATTCAGACATTCAAATATTTGAAATGTATTAATGTAGGAAAAAATATTTTCCAGAGAAAAGAAAGCAGTAAAACCAGAAGGCATAATTTGAGGTTGAGGGGTGGTAAAGAGTAATGTTAGAAAATTCTTGTTTACGGAGAAGGTGGTTGATGCATGGAATGCATTCCTGAGGGAGGTGATGGAGAGGAAAATGGTGAGAGAGTTCAAATAAGTGTGGGATGAACACTGGATCTCTAATCAGAAAATAATGGGTATACAATGAGGAGCAAAAGTTTGTGAACGCCACTATTCTGTGCAAATTTCAGTGCAAGAAACATTTTTTAATGAAGTGCATGCACAAAAATACTGTAGTTGTTGACTAGTCCAAGATTAATACAAATAAGCAAAGTTTGTGGTTGTTAAAGCCTTTCTTCAGTATTTTGAGTGTCGTCCTTTGTTGTTGAGTACAGCTTGGATTTGGGCAGACATTTAATGGCAAAGTTGCTGGTAGTATTCTGGTGTGATCTGAGTTGTCCACACCTGTTTTATTTTGTTCTCCAGATCTTCTAGTTATGTTGAATGCATGTCAGTCACAGCTCTCTTCATTATCACCTATGCATTTTTTTAATTGGAATGAGGTTGGGAGAGTTTCCAGGCTATGGAATCAGTAAATGATATTCAGATAATGCTATCCATGCTTTAACTGTTTTAGTTGGTGCTCCATCATGCTGAAAATTATTGGTACCATGTATGGACATGAATACTGGTCTTTCAGAACCTGCAGGTAAACTGGTCCTGTCATGGTCATGTTTCTAGACATCATCCAGATTCCAGCTCATCCATGTGCAAAATTGAACCCCAGACCCTCACTTTTCCACACTGCTTTACTGTAGGTACCACATGTTTTGCATTGTACCTTTCTTTTGCAGGTCTCCAAATCCTCCCAGTGTAATTCTTAAACTGAGTGAAGGTGGCTTCTTCACTAAACATCACTTTCTCCCAATCTGCAGACTTCCAGCTTCTGTATTTGTTGCAAAACTGAAGACAATCGCCAATGTTCTTGGCAGGCAAAGAAGGTTTTTTTTTCTGGACAACATGATTTCAGACCACCTTCAAGCAATCTGTGACAAATTGTCCATCTGCTCAGGTTCTGATGGTGAGATGGTAAGTGAGAATGGAATCTGGTGGCATTGATATGAGATAACTTTGCAGTCATTACAATTTTCTGATCTTCCCGACTAGTTAATGCACAGGGATGACCACTCCATTGCCTGGAACCAAAGGATCCAGTATCTTTCACACGTTCAAATATAACATGCACCACTCCAAGTGAAATTTTTAATGATGATGCAATTCTGTGATATGAGAGACCTTCATTTCATAAAGCAGTATCCTGTGCACAGGTTTCAGGACTGAGCTCTGCTCCTCTTTTTGGCATATTTCTACAAATAAAACAAACTAAAATATAATAAATTTTAAAAGAAAACACATTTGTATCCAAAAACATCAGAAATCTCAATTAAGATTGGCTGAAATACAATTAGTGTGTGTTCGGTTACAGTTCACAGTTATTTAATCATTAATTATTAGAAATAAAAATAATTAGAGAAATTATTAGTAAATACCACAAAATATTGTTAGTTACATATATAAGCAACATAGGCAAACACATACAAATGTGAACAGTAATTATTGTAGAATGAATTTTTCAGAAATGCTAGCATCAACCCACCTGTGTTCTGATGGGTTTAGTCCCACCTGTCCCACCTGTGTTCTGATGGGTTTAGTCCATCAATTATTCTTTACATCTACATCATATCAAAATTTTAAGAAAATATTAAAGACTTATTTAGGAAATTTTTAAAATGTTGTAGCAGTATTTTACTTTTGTTAAACCACATAGATCTGAAGGGTAATGCAGTATACAAATGTTATGTTATCAGGAAAAATCCTGATCTGAAAACCCACAAAGTGGACATCTTTCTTTTTGAAAAATAATCTCAACAGCCATTCATGATCTAAGACAGTGCCAATGTAGTCACCAGTGTTGCAAAGATTATGAAATCTGTCTCCGAGGTCTCCAGAATCTCAAAGACATTCATCTACTGTGGCTAGGTTATCTTGATTCTCCAAGGTCTCTTACAGATGACAAACAATATGCAGTATGTAAGATATAGGAGAAAGAGATGCCTCTGGAACCAATAATATCTCCCTCAAATACCATTTAAACATAGCTCTCTGTGTAACAAATAATGACTTTGTGAAATTTATTTTATACAAATTTGAATATCTTGCAGTATTTTTAAGATTTCAGTCCTAAGCAAGAAGATTTTCCTTTATCAGTGATGAGTCAACTGAATATTCTGAATTTTAGGTGAATATTCGTTCAGTCTAGCATAAGTTTTCTCCAGTTGGTTTTGAAGAGTTAATATACCAGCTGCATTTGCATAAATTCTTGTATTAATTTTAGGAAACTACAGGGAGATCTTTACCTAGGTTTAACCAACAGTCAAAATAGATTTCAGGGTAAATACTGTTGGTCTCTGAAGCACTATCTCTGGAAGCTGCACGCAATGGTGAAGAATCTTGGTTTTCAGGAAGCTATACCTCCAATCCCGGGGCAGCCATAGCCCCTCTAATAACTGATATAAATTGTTGACCCGGAGGCAGTTAAAATGCTGTCTCCATAGCACAGAAACTTCAAACAGTATACTTTCAGTTTTTGCATCAGAGTGCAGCAGACTGGCCAAAAATGGTTGAGACGGAGGGGACCCCAAATGGGGAGTTAAAGAAAGGTCTGATACTGTGCTTACTTGAAGGGTTGTTGAAACAATCAGCAACTCTCCTGCAACTGGTGAAGAAAGTCTCTCACGCTGGATAAAAGTATCTTATCAGGCCAATAGCCCTTGACAAAGGTTAAAGATGAGGATCCAAGGGATTCACTCACAGTTTTTTTCCCTTCTTTTTCACCATTATTACAGGCTAAGGTAAAAGCACAGCTATATTGCCACATCATCTTGACTCCTCCCATTTAAGAGGCTTTCTATGCATAAAATTTGCCGCAAGGGGAACGTTACTGCAGGTTTGTAAAATGATCCCATAGACTAGTGCCTTAAGCAAAATTAGCTCCCAGATATATTAATAAAAGTATTTACATAGAACAATATGATATATATCTTTATATGTTTATAAATTAAGGGGCCTACGTTATTATTGGTACAGCATGGCTGTAAAATGGCTATATTTCCCATTTTTCCTGTTAATGGCCACACGCTAATTTCTCAATTAGCCATAATTAACTGATTAGCCCTATCCACACATTAATTGGTTAGCATGTGGCAATGCAGTTGTATTAGCCAATTAAGGTAGGGAATGCCTACTCTTTGCCTCCAAACATACCCCTGTGCTAAAATAAATAAAACCCATTGTTTAGCATGTGGGTAGCACATGCTGATTACAAAACTAATCTAATCAAATCTAATCCTTAGGTTTGTATACCGCATCATCTTCACGTTCGTAGAGCTCGATGCGGTTTACAGTAGGAGAAATAGGAAGGAACTACAACAGAGGATTAGAGGTAGAAGTGTGAAGAAAATTTAGAGGACTTGGGATGCCAAGATATAAGAGTTTCCTTGATTCCTAAGTTGGAGGGAGACTTACATTTTTTGAGAAAAGCCAGGTTTTCAGATGTTTGCGGAAAACTTGGAGAGAGCTCAAGTTCCGAAGAGGGGAGGTAAGGTTGTTCCAGAGCTCAGTGATTTTGAAGTGGAGGGAGGTCCCTAGCTCTCCTGTGTGGGAAATGCCTTTTAGGGAGGGGAAGGATAGTTTTAATTTGTGGGAGGATCTGGTGGTATTAGGGTTTGAGGAATTCCAAGAAAGAGGGATAAAGGGAGGGAGGATACCATATAGGATTTTGAAAGTTAAACAGGCGCATTTATAGTGGACCCTGGCGATTATCAGAAGCCAGTGGAGCTTGGCTAGGAGCAGGGAGACATGGTCAAATTTACTTTTAGCGAAGATGAGCTTGGCCGCGGCATTCTGAATCCGTTGGAGTCTGTGGAGGTTTTTCTTAGTTAGGCTTAAGTAGATAGAGTTGCAATAGTCCAATCTGGAGAGGATGATGGATTGGACAAGGAGGGTAAAATGTTTTTGATGGAAGCAGGATGCTTGAACATGTCCCACAGTAGTGTTTTATTAGCTTGCAATAGTCATGCTGGGCACGATGGACCTCAGGTCTGACCCAGCGAGGCATTGCTTATGTTCTTATACTACAAATTAGTAAAAGGAGTTCTCAAATGCAGAGCTGAGCAGAATTTTAGGTATATACATACTGTGTTTCCCCCAAAATAAGATAGTGTCTTATATTAATTTTGGGCTTATTATTTTTCATGTACATGATCATCTTTCCCTTCATATTTCCTTTCTCTCCCCCACATGTGCAGCATCTTTCCTCCCCTCTTACCCATCCCCTTGTGCCTTCCCTCTGCAGCATCTTTCTATCCCTCTCTCCCTCCATCCCATCCCTTATGCATCGGAAATAGAGAATGACACGGTGGCGGTTTACCCGCGGCTACCGCTTTTAGCTGCGGGTAACCCGCCAAAAACGGGGAATGAAAATTATCAGCCTCTGCGGTGACGGGGACAAGGCCATCACCACCCCGTGGAGTGGTGAATGGTCTTGTCACCGCAGTGAAGCATAAAAGATCGTGCGGTCCCCGAAGCCCCCACCCGCCCACCCGCACACCAGCTCGATCGTTTAACCAGCTTCCTCTCTCCACCTCACCTTAGTTTGCCGGCTTTCTTTTTCGGCGACCGGAACGCTTTCAAAAGAGCCGCGCACGCGCGGCTGCTCAGTATTCAATCTTCTGCTCTGACCCAACCGGAAACAGGAAGTTGCAGCAGAGCAGAAGATTGAACTTTGAGCAGCCGCGCGTGCGTGGCTCTTTGAAAGCGTGCCGGTCGCCGAAAAAGAAAGCCGGCAAACTAAGGAGAGCTGGAGAGAGGAAGCTGGTTAAACGATCGAGCCGGCGTGCGGGTGGGGGCTGCGGGGACCGCGTGTTCCGGCTCACACAAGGAAGGAGGGGGTGAAAGGGAAAAGTTTCTCTTCCTTGGAAATGTGGAAGGCAGAGTGGGGAGAAGACGCTGGAAGGGAAGAAGAAGACAGATGCCAGACTATGGGGGAGCGGAGGGAAGAAGATGGGTGCTAGACCAATTGTGGGAGGGGGGTGAAAGGAGAGGCACAGTAACAGCAAATGGAAGACGCAGAGAGAAGACACACAGTGGATGGAAGGAATTGAATGAGAAGATGTGGAAAGCAGAAACCAGACAACAAAGGTAGAAAAAAAATTATATTTATTTATTTAGTTTTTGCTTTAGGATAAAGTAGTATATTAGTTGTGTTGATAACAATTTATAAACAAAGCCCTGCCAGCTGAACATCTCTTTCTCTAGTTCAGCAGCAGGAACTTTGATTTATAAGAAAGGAATAAGCTAAATATTGCAGTACTAAGGCTTATATGGATGCTGCGGGGACGGTGACGGGGCGGTGAATGGGATGGCAGTGGCAGTGACAGGGCGGTGAAAGGGATGGTGGTGACAGTGACGGAGCGGTGAAGGGAACGGTGGTGACGGGGCGGTGCAGAGGATGGTGGGCCGGGGACGGTGCAGTGACAGGGACAGATTTTTTCCCCGTGTCATTCTCTAATCGGAACCCTTGAGCACCCCCCGCACTCTCCCATCCGAACCCCGCCAACTGCAAGCCATACCTCAGGGTTGGGCTGGCATCACTCTAAACAGACTGCTTCACGGCCTCCTACATTGGGGAATTCCCTCTGCCACATCACTGATGTCATCAGTAACGTGACACATGGAAGGCCTCGGCAGAAGGCCGCCAAGCAGCCTGTTTAGAGTGATGCCAGCCTGATACTGCTCTAGAGGGAGGTATGGCTCGCGTTCAGCAGGGTTTGGATGGGAGGGAGGGAAGGATGGAGTGTCAGCGGAGGTTTGGCTGCACAGGGCTGATTTTCAGGGGTAGGGCTTATATTAAGACCTACCCTGAAAATCATGTTAGGGCTTATTTTCAGGGTAGGTCTTATTTTCGGGGAAACACGGTATGCATATGTAGCCCTGATGTCCCCCGCCTGATACCAGAGCTCACAAAAAGATAAAAATGAATCAAAACACAGGTGGTTACGATCACTCATAGGCTCATAGATCACACTCAAGCTTGGGTGCAGGCTGGGGCTAGACAAATCCAGTAGGCTGGAGGATGGTCAACTCCGGTGTTTCACTCACCCCACTCAAACGCCTCACTCTCCTTTCTGATGAAATGACAGTTTAGTCCGAAGTGTAAGTGAACCAAACTGGAACTTTATTGAAACTGATCACAGAACATCCTCCAAACTATTTACAGGGTACTCAGCATGAAAGACAAACAATTTTTCCATCAAAAGATTTCCCTCTGTCACTTCCAGTTCACTCTGGATTGAATATTTACAGTTTCTTCAGCATGAAAGGCAAACAACTTAGTTCCATCAACATATTTCCCCATCACTTCTAGTTCACCTTGGGTTTAACTATTTACAATTTCTTGTCAATTTCCTCCTAAATCTCTCTGGGACTTGGTCTTGGGCTTTGGTGGGAACAACCAAAAAACCTACATTACACTCTCATTTTTTAAATAATCTTCCCCCATCCTTCTTGGGAAAATGGGGTCACCAGCTCCTCCCACAAAGCTTCTCTAGCCACAGTAAAGATACAGTGACTTCCTGAAAAATCCCCCACCACTGGTTTTACAATGGAGGCATTTTTCAAGGGGGGCCACACCTTTTTTTATAGGAAAAAAAGTTGCCAGTACTCATGGGGCAGCTTTAGGAGTGGGGTCACTACATTAGTCACAACACCTACATTAGTCACAACACTTTTATCAGCCATAAAGCATATATAAAGGCATCACTGAAAATACTGCACCAACCCCTAGGACACCAAAACATCTAAGCTACATATTTGCAGAATACTGCCCCTCAATCATATATACATAGAACATGGATTGAATCTCACCAAATACAAAATAAGTGATCACAAATTACTTTATACTGCTGTTGCTATTATGGATACATAGTTCAATGCATATCATCACACATCATAAAGAATAAGTCAGGCATAAGATGGGAGACATGAAACTGAAATGACTACAGTACATAGAAATCCAGAGTAATTTTGAATATACTGTATATACCTTTGCCAAGTTTCACAAGAAACTCCAAATTTGAGTAATATGTGTTGGTTCAGGTTCAATGTCTAAATTTTGCTAGTCTGATTTGTATCATTCCTCCCCTTCACCCCATGATCTAGTATGTTTTCCTCTCTCATTCCTCCCTTTTCTTTACTCTATGATCCATCATCTCTCTATCCTACCCCCAAGTTTTTAATATCTCATCTTCATCGCCACATCTTCCCTGGGTCCAATAATTCTCCCCCTCCCCCCATTGACCAGCATGTCTCTATCTAGCCTTTACCTCCATCCACGCCCAAGTCAGATAAACATCTCCACATACAACATTCAACTTTTCCCTGTGATCTGGCATTTCCCCAGTGTACCTTTAAATGTGATTATCCCCTTGGACACTAACAGCTGCACATTAAGCAGCCTGTGTCAGCCCCGAAGTCCTTCTCTCTGCCATGCCTTGCTCCCTCTGATGTAACTTCCTGTTTCTGCAGGGGCACAGCAGAGAAAAGTATTCTAGCCCAACGCAGGCAGCTTAATGTGAAATGCTGCTGCTGTTAGTGCTCAAAAGGGAAAAAAAATATGTTGAAAGGTACATGGCTGACGTGAACTCCCGACGTTGACTGATCTGCACGGGACAGGAGCGTAGGAAGCCATTTCAAAAGCCATGGTACTCCATCAAACCACAATCAGAGTCCTGCTGTATACCATCTTGGATGAATCTGTTCATAAAGGCAGTTAATAAATCTCAATAGGGGGTGTCACGCGCCTGTTACAAAGATGGCTGCTTAGCGATCTTGCTCCGTTCTAGCCCACAGCGAGAAACAGATCTTTTTGCCTCATCCGAAAGCATATCGGTCAGTATTTTACTGCTTTATCTGCAAATATGTCTTCCAAGGTGGCTAAAGCTGAAAACGCCGCCTCTGCGGGCACTCCCGCTGCACACACCGCGTCTAAGCGGTCTAAGCATGAGCCGCCGTCCCCTGTTAAGGCCTGCCCACCTGACTCTGCTGAGCACAGCGCCTCCATTGCAGCCGACTTCCACATACTTCGCGGCCTCATGCAGGAGAATTTGGCTGCCACGGCCGATATAAAAAATGAAATCGGCAACATCATGTCGCAGCTCAAACAACACAATGCCCGAATTGATCTCACAGAGGAACTCCTGGCGGACCATGACTCCCAGCACCTGGAAATACAGCGTGAACTCCGCAAAATAACCCTGCTTCAAAGTGACCTGGAGGATATTTCTAACCGCATGCGATGGAACAACGTACGTTTAATAGGCCTGCCGGAAAATACAGAAGGTAAAAATATTCTGGAATTCCTCCATACCTTTATTCCTACCATCTTAGTCTGGCAGAAGCTTCAATTTACTCCTCCATTAGAAATAGAACGTGCACACAGAGTGCCTTCTGGGCCTCCAGCTCCCTCCAAACCGCCCAGGCCCATTGTCCTCAAAATACTTAGATATCCTCAAACATTACAGATCCTGCAAGCTGCAAAGACTAACCCTTCCTTAACAGTAGAGGGCAAAAGGATTCTGTTTGTCCCTGACCTATCTAAATCTTCAGCACAGAAACGCAAAACCTTCCTCTCCATGCGGCCCCATCTCAAGAGCATTGGCGCACAATATGGGTTGTTTTACCCAGCCAGAATGCGGATAACTTACCACAATACTACGAAAAATTTTGATGATCCGCTGGAGCTGCAGAAATTTCTGGATGATAATGCCAGCGAAATGACCTGAACTGTTTTCACTGTTATCTTGAGTTTCTTTTTGAGGCTCAGTTTCTCTGCTTCTTCTACACTCGCCTGGACTGGGGAGTGAGCTAACTGAGTGCATCTTGTCAGCATGCGATCCCATTTTTGGATGTTCGTTTGTTCTCTGTTCTTGCATTTATTCAGCATGAACCTTCGTTTTATTTTTTGTTTGTGCTCCTTTTCCTTACCTCTATGCCTCTCTGCTCTGGAGTATATCCCTTATTTTGCTTCTATACTTAGACCTGATCCGTCGTCTACATCCACCTGTACGGAGCTCCTCATCTTGCTCTCTGAGGTTTTTCCTACCCTCCTATGGTCAATATAAATATTGTTTCCCTTAACATTAAGGGCATCTCTAGTCCCATCAAGAGGAAAAAAATACTTCATTATTTTAAGCATCTTGGAGCGGACATTTGCCTCATTCAGGAATCCCATCTTAGTCTGGCAGAAGCTCAGAAATTATCTGGAGGCTGGATTCAACACTGCTTCGCCGCTCCAGCCGCAGGGAAGAAAAATGGTGTTATAACTCTGTTAAGCAAGTCCCTCAACTTCCAACTTTACTCTCACAAATTTGATCCTGATGGTCACTGGTCCTTCCTTGATGGATCCATTGATGGAAAACCTTTGAAAATTCTCAATATCTACGCTCTGAATGCAGATGACCCCTCCTTCTTCAACTCCTTCCATATCATTTGCAACTCCACCTTGTCAATAGACACTATCATAGCGGGAGACTTCAATTTCCCCTTAGATCCATTTATTGATAGGTCTTCCTCCTGTCATCCCTCCAAACTCAGAGTTCGCTCGACGGTCTCCAGCCTCATGACAACCTACGGATGGTCTGACATCTGGAGGATTCTACATCCTACCTCAAAGGACTTTACATTTTATTCTGCGCCTCATCACTCATTCTCTAGGATTGACTACATTTTGGGCTCCAAGGACATTGTCAACATCACCACATCTGCGAAAATACATGATATTACCATCTCAGACCATGCAGCGGTTTCTTGCACCCTGAACTGGTCTATCCTTCCCAAATTGAAGCAATGGAGATTGAATAACTTTCTTCTGCAAGATGAATCTTTCATCTCACATATCAAGAATGAGTCTCAAGTCTTTTTCCTTAATAATATCTCCTCTGTCTCTGACTTTTCTATCATTTGGGAGTCATACAAGGCTTGGCTACGAGGTGAATCGATCAGCTTTGCTGCTTCTCGACTTAAACAAAAGAAAGCATCTCTTCACCAACTTGAAACTGAAATTCACGCTCTTGAAACCCAACTTTACCACAGATTTGACTCCTCCACCTATAAGAAACTACAGCAACTGAAATTTAAATATAATGAAATCTTTAGTTCCCTCGCCTCTGCCTCCATATTTAGACGCTCAGTAACATATTATGCATCCTCCAATAAATCTGGCCACCTTCTGGCCACATATCTCAAAGGTAGACGCTCTAAACACCGGATCACTCACATAAGAACTTCAACTGGTCAACTGCACACTACCACAAAGGACATCTTGGAAGACTTCCGTTCCTTCTATGAACAACTGTACGCATCAGAATCCTCTTCATCTGAATTATGTATCATGGACTTTCTTCACTCTCTTAATCTCCCTTCCCTCACCTCTTCTCAGCAACATTCCCTGAGACAACCACTTTCTCCAGAAGAAATCACTACAGCCATCTCTTCGATGCCTCCTGCTAAAGCACCCGGTCCTGATGGACTTCCTTCTGAATTTTACAAAACCCTCTCTTCCTTCTTGACGCCACACCTCCTTACCTATTTTCAATATCTGATCGACTTTCCTGACAAACTACATCGATTTCTGAAAGCGAACATCATCATCCTTCCCAAGTCAAATCGTGATCCTCAACTGGTGAAGAATTATCGTCCTATTTCCCTTTTGAATCTGGACTACAAAATCTTTGCTAAACTGTTGGTTTTACATTTAGAAAAAGTCATGTCCAGTTTGATACATAGAGACCAAGTGGGTTTCATGAAAGGGAGATATGGTGCTGACAATACTAGACTCCTATGTCATGTTCTCCACTCCGCCCTGTCGGATGCTCACGCTTCAGTAATTGTCTCTTTGGATGCGGGGAAGGCCTTTGACAGGGTGGAATGGAAGTACCTTTTTTGTGTGCTGTCTCATTTTGGCCTCCCTCAACCGTTTATTCATATGATCTCTCTTTTGTACCACAACCCCATGGCTAAATTGGTAGTTAACAATGATGTTTCAGCACCCTTTACACTGTACCGGGGAACAAGACAAGGTTGCCCAATGTCTCCACTATTGTTCAACCTTGCCCTTGAACCTCTCCTTGCGGCTATCCGCCAATCCCCGAGTATTAGGGGAGTTACAATTGCCAATGTAGAATTCAAGATATCAGCTTATGCTGACGATGTTCTTCTGTATTTAACTGATCCACATTCCTCGCTCTCTTCTTTAGTCCATCTCATTTCTTTTTTTTCTACAATGTCTGGTTACAAAATTAATTGGGACAAATCTGAAATAATGCCCCTCAATGATTCCTGCATTACCTTCTCTAACTCATCATACCCCTTTACTTGGGTCTCCACTGGGATAAAATATTTAGGCCTACCATTTGACAAAGACATCACATCCTCTTCTCATGTTATAGCCACCAAACTTCTCTCTCAACTCAAAGATACCCTAGCCTCTTGGTCTCCTTTACACCTTTCTTGGTGGGGGAGACTTGATACTCTAAAAATGATGGTGGTACCTAAAATTACCTATATCTTCAACATGTTCCCCCTTATGTTTCCTCTTTCTCTATATAAACAACTCAAAAGTCTTATGCTCCGTTTTCTCTGGAATGATAAGCCACATCGTATTTCCCTCCAAAAGCTGAAGGCTCCCAAACAATCCGGAGGGGTCAATTTCCCAGACCTTCGCTGCTACCACAAAGCTTTCATCCTGAGACAGGGTGCAATGTGGCTTTCCTCCTCGAACGCTTCCGACCTTCCCAATTGGCTCTCCCTAGAAATGGCACTTCTACGCCCCTACCCGCTTTTGAGACTCTTGGGCTCCACTCTTCTTCAACACTTCCCCCATAACCCCATCATTCTGACCACTCATAAAATTCTCAGAGAACTAGACAAAAAACTAGACATTCCTTGGTGCAAATCTGCCTACTGCCACATATGGCATAACCGCCAATTTCTAATAGATAAAAAACCTATTGCTTGGCCTACATGGTTTACTAAACATATCTGGTGTATAGAATCCATCTGCGATTCTGATGGCTCTTGGCTAACCTTTGATGAGCTCATGACAACCTTTTCACTTGCAGAGTCACAATTCTACAAATGGTTGCAACTATGCTCCTCCATAAAGAAATCAGGCTTCCACACCTCCATCTCCAACTCTATCCCAACATTGTTTACCCTCTCCAACCAATATCTAGCTGTTGGTCACACTGCTTCTCATTTTTATAAACTTCTCATGTCCTATTCTCCCAATCCGACCCTCCCTCTTTAAAAATCCTGGGAACTGGACCTAGAACAGATCATTTCTGAGGATGACTGGTCACACATTTTCCGATCTACCTTTCACACCTCCAGATCAACATCTTTTCTCCAAAGCATGTTCTTTCTTTTACATAGGGCCCAATGGACTCCTATCAAATCCCATAACATAAATCCCTCCTACTCCAAGAACTGTTGGACCTGTCACAAAGAAATAGGTTCTTTACAACATCTTCTCTTTTCCTGCTCCATGATACGTTCCTTTTGGAATGACGTTTGGGACACCATTTGTTCCGTTTTCCACATTAATATTGCTCTCACTTATCAAATGCTTCTATTGAAGTCTTCTGCCCTGAGGATGACACCTATCTGATGGACTTTTTGCTCTCCCTAGCTCTCAAGGTCCTCCTTAGTTCTTGGAAAGACCTTACTCAGGTTTCACACTCCCAGTGGTGGAACTTAGTTTGCCTTACTTACCGTACTGAAGCTTACTTGGCTAAATCCACCTATAAATTCCCTCACTTTAAAACCAGATGGAATTCATTGAGGCTATTTCTTCATATTCCTACTTTTTGATTTTTCCAACTACCTTCTCTCTTTTGCTTTTGTCTCCTCTCCCATACATTTCCTTTTGATTCATGCTGTTGAAATGTTTTTCTACTAGTTGTACAATTATGGGTTATACAAATGTTATTTATATTATTTACTGTGTCACTGTTACTTTATCTCATTGCTAGTTTACCTATATCTCTGGCTGTGCAACTCGTATAACTCTAGTTTTGTCATAAGAACATAAGAACATAAGAACTGCCATCTCCGGATCAGACCCATGGTCCATCGAGTCCGGCGATCCGCACACGCGGAGGCCCAGTCAGGTATATACCTGATGTAGTTTTAGTCACCCATATCCCTCTATGCCTCTCGTAAGGAGATGTGCATCTAATTTGCCTTTGAATCCTAGCACAGTGGATTCCTTAATAACCTCCTTTGGGAGAGCATTCCAGGCGTCTACCACTCGCTGTGTAAAGCAGATCTTTCTGTATGTATATTTCATTCCAAAAACTTTTCAATAAAAAAACCTTGACTAAAAAAAAAAAAATAAATCTCAATAAATAAATAATCTCCAAATGTACACGTCAAACAATGGTGAATCTTCCCAGAAGTAGATGGTCTGCCATAATTACTCCAAAGATGCAATAGTAATTCATCTGAGAAGTTACAAAATATCACAGTTGAACATCCAAAGACCTTTAAAAAAAAGACAATTAAAAAAAAAAAAGCCGCCCTGACAAAGTGCCCCTCCCTCCTTGCAAACCAAAATGCCCGCTGCCACCCACCGATGCGCACCACCACCGCAGCTGCATACAGAATGGCAGAAGGGATTCCCACTTCCTCCTGCCATTGGCCCCTCTTCTTTCCCCCTCTGTGCAAATCATATGCATGCAACAAAGATAGTGAATCGATTGCTGTTTCAAAATCGGCCAGAGAATTGGCCAACAGCGATTGAATCGCTATCTTTAGTGAATCTGGGCTCATGTCTATGGGATATATTCAAAGTGTTATGCTAAGAGATTCACAGTTCACAGTTTTTGGATGTTTTCTTCTTTCGATTATGAATCCCATTAGGGTTCAACTTCTAAAATACAACTCATTAAAGCTGCTGCTGATTATTGCGACATGCCTTTCTGGATTTTTTTTAATGTCAGAAATATGATTGCATGAATGGTGATAGTATCGTGGTATGGCGATGCTTTGCTGCCTCAGGATCTATAAAACCTGATATTATAAAGAAACCTTTCATTCTGCATTGTATCAGAAAATTCTTAAGAGGAATGTTGGGTCATTTGTCCATGAGCTAAAGCTGAAGCAAAACACAAGTACAATTCTGCATCTGAATGGCTGATAAGAAACAAAATTAAAGTTTTGAATTGTCTGACTTGAATCTATTAGATATGTTGTGGCAGGAAATGTAATGAGCAGTTCATGCATGAAAACCTCCAAATGTGTCTGAATTAAAATCAGTTCTGCAAAGAAGAGTGGGCTAAGATTCATCACAGTAATATCAAAGACCGATATCAAATTATAGGAAGTGTTTGATTGCATTTATTTCTCTAAAGAAGGTGCAACCAATCATAATGTTTAGGGGGCAGTTACTTTTTTACATGGATGATATCGGTACTGGATAATTTTGGGATGCTTATACTAAACTACATTAAGACCATAATGTAAATGAGGGGAAAAGTCATACTTCAAAATGTGTTAAAGGTTTTTATGGTAATTCACCTGTTAAAAATAAAAACAAAAGACTGTGGATGTTCTGAAGTCTGAATTTGTAATACACGTATGATTGTCCTACGTGCAGGGCAGGATTAATTCGTCGAGGGTCCCTAGGCACACAAGTCCACTGGGCTCCCCTGCCCCGTCCCACCATGTCCTGCCCCCATTTTCTTATTTTCTTCTTTATTTCCACTTTATTTCTTTAATTTTAAAATTCAAAACAAACAAAGATTACCATACCAATCCCAGTGTACACTTTTTCTTCTATGCAACCTCCAAACATCTCTGAACAAATCCCCCCTTCCTTCCTAGAGTAAGAGATCTTCAGCTGGCAGGGCTTTGGGAAGCCCACCAATTTATATTTTGCATTTGGTTTGGCAGGAAAAAAATTTAGCGCCTGTCATTTTATTGGACTAATACATTTCTCAATTAGCTTTCAGAAGTTAAAACCTTTTTCTTCAGGTCAGTAAATTATACTGCTCTTACAATATCCCTATCCTGACCTGAGCAAAGGAGTTATGGTCTCTGAATTAGTAAAAAAAAGTATTAAAATTAGTCCAATAAACAGGATCACCTTATTTCCATTTTCTATTAATAAACGATTATCAACACAGCAAAAATAAATAATTAAAACAAATAGAATTTTTTTTCTACCTTTGTAGTCTGGTTTTTGCTTTCCCCATCTTCTCATCATTCTCTTCCTTCTATCCACTGTGTGCCCTCTCTCTGCCTCTTCTGTATGGCATCTGCTCTCTTTCTATGCCTCTTCCAGAAACTGTCTGCCTCTCCCTTCCATTCCCCCCCCCCCCACACACACACACCTTTGGTCTGGCATCCATCATCTTCCTTCTGTTTTCCTCATGGTCTGGCATCTCTCTCTTTCCATCTCTACTTCCCTCCCCCCTGTGTTTTTTAGCAACTCTCTCTTTTCATTTCCTCCACTAAGATCTGATATCTCTGTCTCTGGCATCTCTCTCTCCTCTCTCTTCCCTTTCCTTCTCTGGTCTTCGATCTCTATTTTCTGCCTCTGTCTAAATTAAATTATTTCTTACTATTCAGCCCTCAGTTTCCCTCTTTTCACTGTGTCTACTCACAGCTTTCCACCCCTTTCCTTCACCCCCTCCACTATCTCACTAACTCTGTCTTCTTCCCCCATCCAGCATATGCCCTTTTTCTTTATCCCCACTTTCCATCCAATATGTGTTCTCTTTCCCATTCAGTATTTGTTCCGTTCAGTATGTGCTCTTCCATTCAGCATTTGCTCTCCCCTCTCATCTCAACTGACATCCGTTTGCCTTCTTCTCTCTCTCCCCTTCTCCCCACTTCCATCATCTGCCCCCTTCTCTCTCTCTCCCCTTCTCCCCACTTCCATCATCTGCCCCTTCTCTAACTCCCCTTCTCCCCACATATCATCTGCCCCTTCTCCCTCTCCCCTTCTCCCCACTTCCATCATCTGCCCCCTTCTCCAATCCCCACTTCATATCTTCCTTGCTCCCTTCTCTCTCTCTCCCTTAAGTTCTGTGCAAAAATATGCAATCAGTAGGTTATTTGCCCTTTTTATTTGTTACATCATCACTCCATACTTGAGCGCGTCACCCACCTGATGCTCCAAATAGCTCTCAGCCAGAGGCGCTGTGCTGTCATGCTAGTGGAACTGCCATAGGAGTGTGTCTTGGTGCGGGCCAGGCTCTGGGAGAGCTGGGCCTCCGACTCGAACCCCGAGCGCAGGAAGATGGGTGAGCTGAAGTGTCCCATCCCGCCCTCAGCGTGCAGCAGCATCAAATCATCCGCCATCTGCCCGCCACCACGGCAGCATGAACGTGGGTATCAGCAGATGCTGTGCAGCACAGGTGGAAGGACGGAATGACGCGACCCCCCGATTCATGTGGCGGAGGTGGGGGAGAGCCTGTGCACGCCACGCTGCTTCTCCTGGGGGGAGGGAGATGGGGGCTGTCATCGCCATATGAAAAAAAAAGCTGAGTCGCTGTTGTTTGCCCTCCTTCAGCAGGCCCCCCCTGACAAGTTTGGGCCCTAGGCACGTGCCTACTGGGTCTATCCGTTAATCCAGCCCTGCCTGCCGGACCCTACATCGTCCATGTTTCGACGAGACTGTCTTCCTTAGGGGTCCAGATGATGTAGAGTATACAGATAAAAATATGAGCTAAAAATGTATGTGTCTTTGAGCAGAAAAACGAAAATGGCTTGAAACAAGCAGAGTGAATGAGATTTTACGCGTAAGACAATCATACGTGTATTACAAATTCAGACTTTTATTTGTATTTTTATTGAGAAGAGCGAATAATAAATCATCTTTCAGAACATCCACATCCACAGTCTTTTGTTTTTATCTTTGGATTGTTTTTACTGTGGAACATTGGGTTTTTTTTTGTTGGAATTCACCTGTTAATGCATGCTAATCTTTTTTTTTTTTTTGGAAGGGGAAAAAAGGGTTGCCCAGCTAGTGTGTTAACATTAGTGTATGCTAACTGGATAATGCAGCTTTAAGACAGGAGCACTTAGGGCTAGATTTTACAAATAGCACAAGCATTTATAGGTGCCTTTAAGCATGGGAGGGCCTACTTAGGAATTGCTAGGCATCCTAAGAGTTTGGCGCAAAACTCTTAAATTGTTTAATTAATGGGGGTTTTTTGTTGTTGCTGTTGTCACCTTAACGGAAAGTGGTAGATGGAAAAATTAGCACAGGACCTGAAAAAAAGAAAGAAAAGAAAATCTTTAAAATACTGGTTATTTACATATGGACTTAGCACATGGGAATTTTCCATGTTAAAATTCAGTAAAGCTATGTTTTAATTAAATGACCCCTTTGTTCCTTAAATAAAAGAAGTCATACTGTATTTTTTGCTCTATAAGACACTTTTTCCAACCCCAAGGAATGATGAAATTGCATACAGTGGGGAACCATAGGAGCGCTCATAGATTTATCCTACTTTTATGTTTTATAAGATGAGTTTTTATGGTGCTCTGTGTATGTCCCACATATAAAAGATGACAAGGACAGGTTATTACATATATAACCCATGATGATTTACAGTGGGTAATAGATTTTAAGACGTAGGATTTATGAGTACATGGATGGACCCACTCATTGGATTCTATAGTGTTTTTACAAATATCACATGTGTTATTGTCACATTTTTTGTGATACCTACTATGGCCGGGGTTCTTGATCTCTGATGAAAATCTAGAATGAACTACATGGTCTGCCACATTTTTAGTCCGAGAATAAGTAATGCATGGTTGGTCCTGAAATATAGAATGGAATTGAAGGACATGCCAATGACGTCTGATACTCCAAGCTATGTTAGCTGCTTGGTCTGAAAATGTCAATACGCAAACAGTCTTGTTCTCATCAGAAGAAGCTGTATTCTGTAACAAAAGATTCCTGTTAGCGTACAAAGCTCTAAGATAAGCACGTTGGAGAACTCGATGAGGATACCCACATTCCTCAAAGTGGGTATACATAATACGAGCTTGTGTCTTGAACTCCTGGATGTTCGAACACAATCTTCGAATCCGAAGAAATTGGCTGACCGGTAAAGATTGCTTCAATCGGGTAGGATGACAACTGGTGTAACTTAAGTAATTGTTGACTTCAACCGGTTTTCTGTATACTGTGGTGGTTAAAATGGAGCCATTCTTCCGGACTAGGACATCCAAAAATGAGACTTGATCCATATCAAAAGTCATAGTGAACCTTAAGTTCAAGTCCTGAGAGTTCAACCATTCAAGGAAAGAGGGTAAAAGTTTCTGTGGACCAATCCAAATGCAAAAATCATCAATAAATCTCAGCCAAGTCTTAATGTATATATACCATGGCGAAGGATATAGATATTGCTCTTCAAATTGGGAGACATATAAATTAGCAATGCTAGGGGCAGCAGCCATGCCCATAGCAACGCCAGGAGTTTGAAGGAAATAGTCTGTGTCAAATCAAAAGTAGTTATGTTTCAAAACTAATTTTGCCAACTGGATGAGAAAATTGGCCCTTATACGATCATGATAAACTTATTGCTTAAAGATCCTAGATATAAGTTCGAGAGCTGTTGCTTGTGGTATGTTGGAATATAAGGATTCCAAGTCCAACGTTATAAGAATATAGGCATCCTTCATATCTGTAATCTGATGAATGACAGATAAAAAGTGTGTTGTATCTTTCACATAGGACTTGGCCTTACTAATCAATAGTTTAAGAAACCAATTAATAAATTTAGACAGGGGTTCCAGAATCGTGCCTCTAAGGGACACAATAGGACGTCCGGGGGGAGGTTATATACCCTTATGGATTTTGGGAACTGTGTAGAAAACAGGACACCGGGGATAGCATACTTTAAGATACTTGGTTTCTGCTTTAGTAATCTGCCCTTTTGCAGTCTTCCCCATTTTGGGTTTTTGTACTGTTCATTTGAATCATGCTTACAGCATTTTGTCTTTGCATTAAAGTGCTCCTAATAAACAACTTGTCACTGAGTCCTTTACTGGGATTGTTTGAACTATGTGAAAGCAAACCTGCCTGGCTGTATCCCTCACGTTTAACAAAACCCCTTGGTGCACTTCGATTTTAACATTAGGGCTTTATCTTTAGGCTTTAGTATTGCTGCAGCCATGCTTGTCAATTAGTGAGGGACAGAGTTAAGGATTCCCTTCCCCCACAGTAAAACTTACGGGAACTGAAACTGTCCTGAGACGTGTCAGGTTTACTCTTCAGTGCTTCTCACTGTAATACACATTCAGACACACACCACACTCATTCCTTATGTTTTAGTCCCCTGGTTCCTACTGCATTTCATTACTCTCCAACAAGCTTATTGTATCACATTCCCCTTCACTCATGCACATGTCATACTCTGGCTGAATACCACTTTCCCCAGATAAAGACACTAGGTCTATCACAGGGGTGTCCAATGTCGGTCCTCGAGGGCCGCAGTCCAGTCGGGTTTTCAGGATTTCCCCAATGAATATACATGAGATCTATGTGCATGCACTGCTTTCAATGCATATTCATTGGGGAAATCCTGAAAACCCGACTGGACTGCGGCCCTCGAGGACCGACATTGGACACCCCTGGTCTATCAAAAGAACATAAGAATAGACTTACTGGGTCAGACCAATGGTCCATCAAGCACACTAGCCCATTCTCACAGTGGCCAATCCAGGTCCCTAATACCTGGCCAAAACCCAAGTAGCAGCAACATTCCATGCTACTGATTCAGGGCATGCAGTGGCTTCCCCCATATATCTCTCTTACAACAACCTCTATATCTTGCCTACCTGCTGCCGGGGTTAAAGCCTGACCAGCCCTTTCTATAGAGCTGGATTTGGAAAATTCCCTTGTCAGAAGTCCTGGGTTAGCTTTGATTTCTCCAGTAGCTTGACCTCCTGAGGGAATAGGCTTCTGCCCTATGACTTCATTGCTGTATCAGGAATGAAGCTTTGGTTGGGAATGGAGATATTCCTGCTGAACCATAATGTACGCAGGTAAGGCTAGACTTAGGGCACTGGTCTTTGACTTAAGGGCCGCCACGTGAGCGGACTGCTGGGCACAATGGACCACTGGTCTGACCCAGCAGCGGCAATTCTTATGTTCTTATGTTCCTTAGCTTCAGTTCTCTCGTCTGTTTATTTACATCTGCAGGGACAGCTAGAGTTTTCATTGGCTGTTCCTTAAATAGCCTGCCTGCAAGCTTTCCTCAGTGTGTTCTTAGGTGGAATTGTTTCCACCCCACATCCTCTCTGGGCTTTTCCTTTACCAGGAGAAGTGGGATTTGGAATAAATTGATGACTCATAGGCTTCTCACCTGGTACTTAGTATACTGGACTACTGTAATTCAGTTCATTTGGCAGGTCTTCAGTCAAATTTGCATAGATTGCACAAAATCCAGAATGCAACTGTGTAAAATTTTTTATTTGAAAAAAAAATTGGATCATGTTACTCCATATTACAGGCAACTCCATTGGTTGCCTTTTGAGGACAGGGTTTGGTTTAAATTTGGGACACTCTGTTATAAAGCCGTATATGTCAGGCACCTGGTTATTTACTAGAACAATTTACATTTTTTAAGGTGGTTCGTCCACTAAGGATAACTTAATTATTTGTGTTCCCTCCAGTACGAGGATATCTTTACAAGAAATTTTTGTATCAAACAATTGCATATCAGGCTGCTAGTTGGGATTCGGAAGTGCGTATTATGTTTGCTTCTTCGATTTCATATTTGCATTTCTGAAAACTATTAAAGACATCTCTTTTCATAAAATTCTTAGGAAAGTAAGGAAGATGATATTTTTCTTGTATTTCACTGTGATGTACAGTCTCTTGATGATGTAAACCACAAAGATCTGGAAGGTATTGAGGTCTAGAAATGTATTTAATGTAATGTAATGAAGGCACATAAGCTTTTGTTATAGGAACGTCTCTGATTTTTGAAGCCTCATGTTTAAACAGAGTGACATTCTTACTGGGCTTCTCTTTAGTGGCAGGGTTTGACACAGCCTGCACCTTAGACAATTTGCTGACTGCGTGCTTTTCCCTGTCACACATTTTATACTCTGCATGTAGAAACCATGTGCTAAAAAATTATTTATTTTTTTCATAGTGGGGGCATGCCCAGGGTAGAGACAGAGTATTTCTATGCTAACCATTTAGTGCATTGGCAATGCCAACATGCTGATTAGTGCGTAAGCTCTTATCACCTAGAAAATAGGGCATGGTAAAGGCTCATGTGTTAATATTTTTTTAATGACTGCAAAGTAATGGGAACATTACCATATAGTCTTTAAAGCCAGAAATCTGACATTTTCCAGATGCAGGAAGAAATGGCCTTAGAGGGCAGGAAAAATCAATTTAAAAGTATAAAAAGGCCACTTTTTCTTGCTCCTTTGAAAAAGGACTCCTTTATGTGTCTATGGGGTTCATTAAAAAAAAAAAAAGTAAAATCATCCAAAAAGTGACATAAAGGGCAGATTGATATTTTTCATGATAAAATGTCAAAATAGTTATTTTTGAAACCCAATTTGTAGATGGTTTTCTATGCTGTTCATCTATAGCATATCTATATCTCAAGGGGGAATGTTAGGTGTGTGTTTTGGATGGGACTAAGGTAAGTTTTTGAATCTGGGTGTTTTTCTGCAATAATGGAACATTGTAGAAAACTTCTAGGGCAAAACTTGAATGAAGTTAAGAGGTGATAGGCTCAGGAGTAATCTAAGGAAATACTTTTTCATAGAAAGGGTGGTACATGCATGGAATAGTCTTCCAGTAGAGGTGGGACTGTGTCTGAATTCAAGAAAGTGTGGGACAGGCACATGGGATCTCTTAGGGAGAGGATATAGTGGATGCTGCAGATGGACAGATTGGATGGACTATTGGACTTTTATTTGAAATCATGTTTATATGTTTGAGGCTAGACCTTTTTCAGTAATGAATAAGGGCCAAAAAGATGCTCAAACTGACAATTTGACCACTGGGGGGGGAGTAAAGCATGACACTCTTATTCCCCCAGTGGTCACTGACCCACTCCTACCTCCAAAGATGTGAAAGAAATAGTACATACAAGCCTGTATGACGACTTCAGATGTTATGGCCAGTCCTATCAGAGTAACAAACAGGTTCTTGATATAGCCTTCCTTCCTTTATACACTAATGCTTAGTGCTAATTTTTATTGGCCAGCTCTGTGGGTGTCCAAGCACCCCCAATATTTTTGGGACCTCACATGGCTGCAGACACACTACTGCTACTTAAACTACTATTACTACTATAATGGCGTACCAAGGGTGGGCAGCCTTCCCCAGTGCAGCTCATCGGAGGTGCTCCAGTCCAGAATCCAGTCTCTCCATGCTGCAGCCTGCAAGCTTCAGACCACTAGCAATGTTAATGAACTGAACACAATGTCTTTGGCAGCCCTGGAAGCTTTCATTCTGCTGCAATGTCCTGCCTCTGCAGGGACAGGAAGTTAAAGCAGAGGGAAAGCTTACGGCTCCGCCAGAGGCAGAATGTTCAGCTCATTAACATTGTCAGCAGCCTGAAGCTTACAAGTGGCAGAGAGAGAGAGGTATGAGAGTATTGTATCTGGTTTGAGGGAGGGAGAAAGGAGAAAGGCACCAAAATGGAAGGGAGGAAGAAAGAAAAAAGGACCACTAGGGAAGGGAAGGGGGAGGAGAAAGAGATGCCAAACTATGGGGAAGGAAGGGAAGCAGAGAAGAGGAGAGAGATAGAATGGAAGGAAACTGATACCAGACCATAGGGTGGGGGCTGGGACAGAAAAGAAAAGGGAAGAGTGAGGAGAAAGAGATGCCAGACTATGGAGAGTTAGGGAAGGGAAGCAGGAGAGAGATGCTAGATCTAAAGGTGGGAGGTCTCATTCCATCTCCCCCTCCCTTCTTCCTTCCTTATGGTAGCTAATCCCCCAACTTCCACCTTACCTACACTAACAGGAGCACGTTAAGAAATGTTTAATTTGGTAATTCTTGCCATCATTAGGATTAGTGAACTGTTTCTGTGATATAGTCCTGTACATGTGCTGCATCTTCCACATTTGAAGAATCCTGTAGGTAACACTTTATCATTCTTATTCCCATCTGGAGTGTTTGTATTGGGAGATAGTATTTCCTTCAAATTTCTCTCTCTGGAAAACGCGATTCTTAGATCCATTTTCTCAAAAATCATATTGGTTTTAATTATTTTCCAGTTATTTTTGAGAATAGTGGCGATATCATTGCCTTGACTGGAATATTTTAATATGCAGGTCATTATTTGTTCATCATTTGTTTGTTCATCTTGGAAATGATCGGTTTTATTGAGGTCAACTTTATCTTGCATAAGCCACTCTCTATGATAGTGCTTGGCTCTTTTTAGAGATTCAAACTTAGAGGGATCAGAGCCCTGATGAAACCCAGTATAGGGTGAAACATGTTGGTGATAGATCCCTTTGAATGCACTACCTCAGATAAGTATTAGCTTTATAATAAGATTATTGGAAAAGAGTCAGAGCAAAGTTCTTTCTTCACAATAGATTATAAGTGACCCGGTGAGGATATAATGTGTAAATCCAACCACTTTTGAAACTAAAATGGAGTGGATGGTGGCATTTCTGAGGGTCTGAAGACTAATTTATTTGAGTGGATTCATTGGTGTTGGTTTACAGTATACCATCTCCTTTGTGTATTGAACTGATATTATCCTCTCAAAAACATTTATTTACTATCCTTCCATCAACATATTCTATATCTTTTAAGACACATTGTTTAAATGTGTGTACTATAGGGTCTATAGGAATTGGGGGATACCAAGTGCTCTTAGGAGATATGATTGTGTGATCCACTGGGGAAGGAGAATCCTTGAAAAAAACTCATAGTTGTAATTTCCTTATTAATTTCTCCAAATCTATGTGAAATTGTACCTGATTAAACATAGTAGACGGCACAAAAGACAAGCCATAGGAGAGAACCTTTTCTTCTGTGGGAGTCAGAACACGTTTAGATATGTTCACTACCACTGATTCCTCCTGGCTTGTGACCGAGCATTGGGTCTTTGGCATTGTGTACCCCTTCCTCGTGTGTGACCCCGTTTCTGTCTTTGACCTCTGTTTAAAAAATGAGTTCTATCATTCCCACTAGAAGATGAGGAAAAAGAAGAAATATCTGAACTTGTGGCCCCTGATTGTACTGTTTCATTATTATCCATTGTGTTCATCCACGGGTATACTTTTTGATTGACGTAATCATTTTCATCCCGTTTAAATGGTCTTCTGACCATTTGACATTTTTTTTCTTTCTTCATGCTCACCATTCATCTTCTATCTCTGTGTTTGTATGTTCCCCATGTTCAGCATCTCCATTCTCTACGTCTCCTATATACCCCTTCCCAGTGTACAGTATCACTCCTCTATATTTCTATACCCCTGTGCAGCATCTTCCTTCTGCATTCTTATTCTCCCCCCATGTCTAGCAATATTCTCTCTGTGTCCATATACCCTCCCAGTGCGGTAGTAAGGGGGGGGGCGAGGGAGGCGGTCCACCCCAGGTGCCATATTCCTCAGGGCACCAGCACCTCTTTTCCTCTCTTTTCCTCTTTTCCACAGAAACAGTTCACTAATCCTAATGATGGCAATAATTACCAAATTAAACATTTCTTAACGTGCTCATCGGATTATATCATTTATATCATTACCTGCTCTTGTAACAAGTTTTATGTGGGCATGACTACGAGAACTTTTAGAACTAGAATGATTGAACACAAATCAAATCTTAAAAACAATAAAGTTAATGCTCCGTTAGTAGAGCACTGCACTTTTATGTACCACAGATTTGAAGATTTAAAATGCTTCTGTATAGACAGAGAGAAACAAAATATCCGAGGGGGAGACAGAAAAAGACGTTTACTTCAAAAAGAAATACGCTGGATATACAGACTCAACATGCTGAAACCAAAGGGATTGAATACTAACGTAGATTGGACTCCTTTTCTCTAATCTCTAATTTCTTTTTCTGATTTCTAAATCTTTTTTCTAATTTAAGAATTTTAATGTTTTGAATATATTACACGTACACGCTTGAAGTTGTAGTCTGTCATTAAGACGATTGAGTAAATGTTTAAAAGTGCATGCGTTGGCGTCTGCTGGTTGCCAGCGCCATTTTGTCTCGTTAACTGAGCTAAGCTGCACAGTAAGTTGTTTAAACAATTGAACTAAACTGCACAGTAAGTTTTCTATCTAAAGTTTTACTAAGATGTTTTTATAGTAGAAGGTTTATTGCATTACACTTTTTCGTTGTAGATTTTGACCCCTGATGAAGCCATAGATGGTGAAACGGGTCCCCGTAGGGCTAATATCTGACTACAACTAATCTAACATCAGCACTTGAAAATTAACAAGATAAGTGTGATGTTTGAGTCACTTGGCATTATTTATTCAATAAGTTTATTTAAGCACAATCTTTATTGAAGCACAATTGATTTTCCTACTGTACTCAATGAATGATACCTACTCCTGCAATTCTGGATAGAAATCTTTGATGATTCACCAGAGCAGGCATCTGAGAGTTCAGTAGAGCTTTGATAACATCATTAGTTGTACAAGTCTTTATTACAGTTGATCTTGGGATTTATTTGACTTGTTTCCATTGATACTGATTGAGTATCTCCAGAATTGTACACAATATTCTAAATGAGGTCTCACCAAAGTCTTATAAAGGCCTTTTTCCTACTGGCCATACCTCTCCCTATGCACCCTAGCATCCTTCTAGCTTTCAGCATCATCTTTTCAACCTATTTGGTCACCTTAAGATGATCACGTACAATCACACCTAAGTCCTGCTCTTCTGTCATGTGCATAAGTTCTTCACCTCCTAAACTGTGCCATTCCCTCAGGTTTTTGCAGCCCAAATGCATGACCTTGCATTTCTTAGCATTACATTTTAGCTGCCAAATTTCAGACCATTCTTCTAGCTTCACCAGGTCTTTGGTATCAGCTGCAAAGAGACAAATCTTACCTGACTGCCCTTCAGCAATATTGCTTATAAAAATGTTAAAAAGAACAGGCCTAAGAACAGAACCTTGAGGCATACCACTGGTAACATCCCTTTCGTCAGAGCAATCTCCATTGATAACTACCCTCTGTCACCTTCTACTCAACCAGTTCTTGACCTAGCCCATCACTTTGGGACCCATCCCGAGGGCACTCAGTTTATTTATTAGACATCTATGTGGAACACTGTCAATTTCTTTGCTAAAATCTAAATACACCACATCTAGTGCATTCCCTCTATCCAATTCTCTGGTCACCCAGTCAAAGAAATTGATCAGATTTGTCTGACAAGACAATTGATGTGGTGACCACTTGAAAATTTCATATTGAGGCAGCATACTGCTGTTTATACCAGTTAAACATAGAAGGCCATATTGTGTTTTCACCTTGTAACTGATGTCTGGGACTGCGTTAATCTATTACTATTTTCACTATAACTGCTTTCAATTGGAGCTGGTGTGCAGTGGCGTGCAGTGAGGGCTTTTTTATTTTATTTTTTTAACTTTTTTCTTGATGCAGTTTGATTTGTTGAGCAGGCAGCCTGCTTAACCAGTCAAATTGAATCAAACAAAAAGTAAGCAAAAAAACCAGGGCTCTTGGGTTAGGGATTCTCCAAACTCCCTGAAGGCCCCAACTATACTGCTTCTGCCTGTTGCTTGCTCAACCAATCAAATTCAGAACAGTACCCTCAGGGACTTTAGTGGGTGGAGTGAATCGCTGAAGGCCCTGACCGCATGCCACTGCTGGTGTGGGAGTACATCTTTTATTAGCCATTGACAACTCTCTCTAGGAGAGGATTAAGTTATACAAAACAGGCTTCTTCTGTATGGACAGAATTCTAATCCAGCTTAATTGTTACAAGTGATCTGTTGATTATTTAATTTGTCATTAATTATTAAAAGTGATTGGATTAAGGATTTGGAGTCTTTCTTATTAATAGAAAGCAGTCTCAGTATAGCCATAGGTTTAACTTCTGGTATATGCTTGAACGGAAGATCAAGCAGAGTTCTAGACAGTGAAAACACTTTTGAATTACTATGTTAAAAGATTTCAGCTTGAGAAACCAAAAATAAGAACAGTGGTGTTCAGTTTGCCTGAATTGAGAATTCAGCTGTTAAAGGACATTGAATTAGTGCCAGAGATAGTCAGTGTTGAAGCTACTAACGGCAATGAACTGTGATCTGTGATTTGTGTGGGACCGACAGGATTAAGATTTCAATATAAAGCTAATTTAACATTTTAAAATGTGGTCAAAGTCTGTCATTGAAGCTGGGAGCTTTGCGACAGCTACGCTTGTGCCATATAAGAAATCTATTAGCAGCCCCCACCTTTGCTACCTTGGCAACATACATTTAAGCAGTTCCTTCACAGCCATGCTACGTCAGTACTCAGAGCTTAGAAGAAAAAAAAGGTTTATTTCTCATAGTGTGATAAGATGATGGCAAGTGAAGAGATTGCAGTAAGTGAATTGGCAGAATAGCTGCCACAGGCCACTGCAGAGGAAGCCAAACACACATTAACAGATACTTCTGAGAGTGGAGAGAAGCTGATCAGATCCCATAGACTCTATAATTTAACTAAGAAAGCTATGCAGAATTGCATAGCAGACAGTCAAAACCATCTGACTAAACTGAATAGGAAGTGACACAAAATACAGCAGCTTGCAGAGAATGTACTCCTGCCTTCTTCAATGTAAACCGCCTAGAAGTCTTTTGACTGTGGCGGTATAGAAGAATAAAGTTATTATTATTATTATATTTCCTACAAATCTCAATATTCATATTTAGTAGTTATAAGCTAGCTTTTCAGAATACCAACTTAAAGATAAGAACTTAAGAATAGCCATACTGGGTCAGACCAATGATCCATCTATCCCAGTATTACATTATATTAGAGATTTCTATTCCGCCATTATCTTGCGGTTCAAGGCGAATTACAAAAGAGTTATAGAAGGTGTGTTACAAAAGAAGATCTCCATTTCCACAGTGGCCATTCCAGGTCACAAATACCTGGCAGAAACTCAAGTGGTAGCAAAATTCCATGCTACAAATCCCAGTGCATGCAGTAGCTTCCCACATGTTTGTCTCAATAGCAGACCACGGTCTTTTTCTCCACAAACTTGTCCAAACCTTTTTAAAACCCAGCTACACTAAGTGCAGCTATCACACTTTTCAGCAACACATTCCAGAACTTAACTATTCTTCAAGTGATAAAAATATTTCCTCTTGTTTATTTTAAAGATATTTCCATGCGACTTCATGGAGTGTCCCCTAGTTTTTGTAATTTTTGAAAGAGTACAAAATTGATTCACTTTTACACATTCTACACCACTCAGAATTTTGTAGACCTCAGTCATATTTTCCCCTCAGCCTTCTCTTCCAAATTGAAGAGCCTTAACCTCTTTAGCCTTTCCTCCTATGAGAGGAGTTCCATCTCCTTTATTATATTGGTCGCTCTTCTTTGAACCTTTTTTAATTCTACTATATATATTTTTTAGATACAGCATCCAGAATTGAATGCAATACTCAAGGTGAGGTTACAACATAAAACAATACAGAGGCGATATAGTATTCTTGGTATTATTTACTATCTCTTTCATAATAATTCATATTTGCTCTTTTGGTCACCATCATACATTGGACAAAAGATTTCAACATATTGTCTACGATGACACCCAGATCTTTTCTTGGATGCTGACCCCCCTAAGGTAAACCTTAGCATCAGGTAACTGTGATTTTGATTATTCATCCCACTATGAATCACTTTGCATTAGTCCACTTTAAATTTCATAGTAACATAGTAACATAGTAGATGACAGCAGATAAAGACCCGAATGGTCCATCCAGTTTGCCCAACCTGTTTCAATTTAAAATTTTTTTATTATTATTTTATTTTATTTTATTTTTTAATTTTTCTTCTTAGCTATTTCAGGGCAAGAATCCAAAGCTTTACCCGGTACTGTGCTTGGGTTCCAACTGCCAAAATCTCTGTAAAGACTTACTCCAGCCCATCTACACCCTCCCAGCCATTGAAGCCCTCCCCTGCCCATCCTCCACCAAACGGCCATACACAGACACAGACCGTGCAAGTCTGCTCAGTACTGGCCTAGTTCAATATTTAATATTATTTTCTGATTCTAAATCTTCTGTGTTCATCCCACGCTTCTTTGAACTCAGTCACTGTTTTACTCTCCACCACCTCTCTCGGGAGCGCATTCCAGGCATCCACTACCCTCTCCGTAAAGTAGAATTTCCTAACATTGCCCCTGAATCTACCACCCCTCAGCCTCAAATTATGTCCTCTGGTTTTACCATTTTCCTTTCTCTGGAAAAGATTTTGTTCTACGTTAATACCCTTCAAGTATTTGAACGTCTGAATCATATCTCCCCTGTCTCTCCTTTCCTCTAGGGTATACATATTCAGGGCTTCCAGTCTCTCCTTATACGTCTTCTGGCGCAAGCCTCCTATCATTTTTGTCGCCCTCCTCTGGACCGCCTCAAGTCTTCTTACGTCTTTCGCCAGATACGGTCTCCAAAACTGAACACAATACTCCAAGTGGGGCCTCACCAATGACCTGTACAGGGGCATCAACACCTTCTTCCTTCTACTGACCACGCCTCTCTTTATACAGCCCAGCATTCTTCTGGCAGCAGCCACTGCCTTGTCACACTGTTTTTTCACCTTTAGATCTTCGGACACTATCACCCCAAGGTCTCTCTCCCCATCCATGCATATCAGCTTCTCTCCTCCCAGCATATACGGTTCTTTCCTATTATTAATCCCCAAGTGCATTACTCTGCATTTCTTTGCATTGAATTTTAGTTGCCAGGCATTAGACCATTCCTCTAACTTTTGCAGATCCTTTTTCATATTTTCCACTCCCTCTTCGGTGTCTACTCTGTTACAAATCTTGGTATCATCTGCAAAAAGGCACACTTTTCCTTCTAACCCTTCAGCAATGTCACTCACATACATATTGAACAGGATTGGCCCTAGCACCGAACCCTGAGGGACTCCACTAGTCACCTTTCCTTCCTTCGAGCGACTTCCATTAACCACCACACTCTGGCGTCTGTCCAACAGCCAGTTTCTGACCCAGTTCACCACTTTGGGTCCTAACTTCAGCCCTTCAAGTTTGTTCAACAGCCTCCTATGAGGAACGGTATCAAAGGCTTTGCTGAAATCCAAGTAAATTACATCTAGCATATGTCCTCGATCCAGCTCTCTGGTCACCCAATCAAAAAATTCAATCAGGTTCGTTTGGCACGATTTACCTTTTGTAAAGCCATGTTGCCTCGGATCCTGTAACCAGTGTTCCCGCTAAGCTGCGCTGGCGTGCGCTGGCGCACAAAATATTACATCGCAGCGCACAAGTTTCACGTCACAGCGCACACTCGAGCGGAGGTGAGAGGAAGCGGCGGCGGTCTGCCCTGATCGCCTAAGATGCAGCAGCGGCGGCTCCTTTCATGATCCCCGTAAATTACGGGGATGCCGCCGCTGCTGCATCTTAGGCGATCAGGGCAGACCGCCGCCGCTTCCTCTCACCTCCGCTCGAGTGTGCACTGTGACGTGAAACTTGTGCGCTGCGATGTAATATTTTGTGCGCCAGCGCACGCCAGCGCAGCTTAGCGGGAACACTGCCTGTAACCCATTAGATTCAAGGAAGTACACTATCCTTTCTTTCAGCAACACTTCCATTATTTTTCCAATAATTGAAGTGAGGCTCACTGGCTTGTAGTTTCCTGCTTCATCCCTGTGACCACTTTTATGAATAGGGACCACATCCACTCTCCTCCAATCCCCAGGAATCACTCCCGTCTCCAGAGATTTGTTGAACAAGTCTTTAATAGGACTCGCCAGAACCTCTCTGAGCTCCCTTATTATCCTGGGAAAGGATCCCGTCTGGTCCCATCGCTTTGTCCACCTTCAGTTTTTCAAGTTGCTCATAAACACCCTCCTCCGTGAACGGCGCAGAATCTACTCCATTTTCTCGTGTAACTTTGCCAGACAATCTCGGTCCTTCTCCAGGATTTTCTTCTGTGAACACAGAACAGAAGTATTTGTTTAGCACATTTGCTTTCTCCTCATCACTCTCCACATATTTGTTCCCAGCATCTTTTAGCCTAGCAATTCCATTTTTTATCTTCCTCCTTTCACTAATATATCTGAAAAAAATTTTATCTCTCTTTTTTACATTTTTAGCCATTTGTTCTTCCGCCTGTGCCTTCGCCAAACGTATCTCTCTCTTGGCTTCTTTCAGTTTCACCCTGTAGTCCTTTCTGCTCTCCTCTTCTTGGGATTTTTTATATTTCATGAACGCCAACTCTTTCGCCTTTATTTTCTCAGCCACTAGGTTGGAGAACCATATCGACTTCCTTTTTCTCTTGTTTTTATTGATTTTCTTCACATAAAGGTCCGTAGCCATTTTTATCGCTCCTTTCAGCTTAGACCACTGTCTTTCCACTTCTCTTATGTCCTCCCATCCTAACAGCTCTTTCTTCAGGTACTTTCCCATTGCATTAAAGTCCGTACGTTTGAAATCTAGGACTTTAAGTATCATGCGGCCACTCTCCACTTTAGCTGTTATATCAAACCAAACCGTTTGATGATCGCTACTACCCGGGTGAGCACCCACTCGAACATTAGAGATACTCTCTCCATTTGTGAGGACCAGATCCAATTTCGCTTTTTCCCTTGTGGGTTCCGTCACCATTTGTCTGAGCAGAGCCTCTTGAATGGCATCCACAATCTCCCTACTTCTTTCCGATTCCGCAGACGGAACATTCCAGTCCGCATCCGGCAGGTTGAAATCTCCCAACAGCAGAACCTCCTCTTTCCTTCCAAACTTTTGGATATCCACAATCAGATCCTTATCAATTTGCTGTGATTGAGTCGGAGGTCTATAGACTACACCCACGTAGATAGAAGTTCCATCTTCTCTTTTCAGAGCAATCCATATCGCTTCTTCCTCTCCCCAGGTCCCTTGCATTTCAGTCGCTTGGATATTGATCTTTACATAGAGAGCTACTCCTCCACCTTTATGACCATCTCTGTCCTTCCTAAAAAGATTATATCCCGGTATGTTTGCATCCCATCCATGTGATTCACTGAACCATGTCTCTGTGATAGCAACAATATCTAGATCTGCCTCGATCATCAGGGCTTGCAGATCATGAACTTTGTTGCTTAGACTGCGAGCATTTGTGGTCATCGCTTTCCAGCTATTTTTCAGCAATAATCTCCTTTTTCGTATGGATTTTTGTGTTGTTTCACTTTCCATTGCAATACTAAGAAATGAGTTGCTGATATTGCTTATGTTGCAGCCTTTACTACTATCACATCTTTTCTTTTGCCGGGGGTGGTCTCTATAATTGTCCTTCGTACATACACCACCCCTACCTTCTAGTTTAAATGCCTAGAAAAATATTGTCTAAATTTCTCTGCAAGGTTTCTTTTTCCTGCTGTAGTAATATGTAGCCCATCAGTGCAATATAGCTTCTTGTCCTCCTATGTACCTGAAGCCTTCTTGATGACACCTGGCTCTGAGCCATCTATTAAAGTCCTCTGTGTTTTTCACTCTTTGCTCTCCCTTTCCATATGCAGACAGTATTTCAGAAAAAGGTAAAGTCTTTACAAAAGGTTTCACGCCCTCACCAAGCTTCCGAAAAGCTTTCTGTGCTGCAAGTGTGGAGTTGTTGGCCAGGTCATTTGTTCCCAGATGGATAACAACATCAGTGTTAAAATTGTTAGTTTCTTCCTTAATTATAGTCAGTATTTGCCTGGAACTCCTGGTAGCTGAGGATCCTGGAAGACATTTCACTATTTTGGTCTCCTCGCCCTGTGTTCCAAAGTTAATGCCTCTGATGATGGAATCCCCCAACAGTAATAGTTTTCTGTTTTTGGCTTTTTTATTTGTACTTAGGGTGCACTTGTTCTCTTGAGTTACCTTCATTGGTTCCAGTCCCACCTCCCTTCTGTTTTCTTGAGTATCGCAGTGCACTAGTGGAGCGAAGGAATTCTGTAGAGGTAATATTAGTGAAGGTGGATGTTTCTGTGTTACATGTCTCAGTCTTCCTGAACCTATTGTGACCCATTTATTCCTGGGCTGTTTTATTCTTTGAGGTAGAGGTGGTAAGTTGGTATGATTTTGTGGAATGATGGAAGCTGCTTTAATTGTATTCAATTCCTGTTTAAGTTTGCAGAGCTCCTCCTTAATACTGGCAAGTTGAAGACAGATGGGGCAAGCCTTAAGCCTCCAAATAGTATGTCTTGGAATTAAAGCACCACAGTGATTGCATAGAATAAAGGTCATCTTGATTGGTTGTGAAGTGACTTGATTTGACTAGTCCTGATTATATGGGTCTCTATATATGAATAGTGGTCCCTGGGGTTGGTGGGACTATAAGTCTTACCCTTATTCCTATGAAGGGAAAGGGAAAGAGGAAATAAGATTTAACAGAGGAAAGAAAAGGGTTTATTTTTTTGTGCTTTTTTTTTTTTTTTTTTTAGTAAGAAACAGGGATGAGAAGAGAAATTAAGCAGATATAATGCTGAAAACCAGTGATTAGGATCTACCATCTACCATCTATCATCTACCATTTGGATGTCCAGTCTTCCAGTTTCCTAATGTCTTCCTGTAATTTTTCTCAGTTTTGAGTCATCTGCAAATTGAATCACCTCAACTGTCATTTCAATTTCCAGATCATTTATACATTTGTTAAATAGCCCCAGTCCTAGTACATAACCCTGTATCACTCCACTATTCAAACTCCTCCATTGAGAGAAATAGCCATTGAGTCCTAACCTTGGTTTTCTGTCCAATAAGGAATTCCTAATCCAGAACAGAACATTGCTTCCTATCCCATAACACTTTAATTTTCTCAGGAGTCTCTCATGAGGAAAGCTTTCTGAAAATTTAGATATGTTGCATCAAGTGGTTCACTTAAAGCAGAAAGCTATTGTAAGTTTGTAATAAAAACCAGCACAGAAGATAGTTTACATGAGCAAAGGATGCAGGAGAGTCTATTTAGAGATGAGACAAAGAGTGATAACAGTGGCATCAATGGCAGTAACTTTTTTCTCTTGTTGCAATGATTAACTATACTTTCTTATATGCCATGATGGCGATAGTAATGGCTTCCTCAGCAACTGCTTTGGCAGCAGCCTGTGCAATTACCTTATTTCTTTCTTCCTCTATTCTTAGCCTCTCTAGATTTAAAGCTGCTTCTTGCTTTCTACAGAAAGAATTTGATTTAGCAGCCTCTTCCTTTGCCTATGCTCAGATGGCTGCTAAACTGGTTGCAGATAGAATTAAATTGATCTGTTTCATGTGACTATGATGTCCATGAACTATATTTTGAGGTGCAAGAGTGCTTAGAGGTATCATCTCTGATAAACCTTGTCCTTAATTCTGCCTTTTTAATGGTCTTAACTAAAGCTCTTGAAGCAGCTACAAGGCAGGATGTCAAAGAGAGCTAGATTAGTCACATTACTTCTGTATATCCTGCTCAGTGAACCGAAGTTTACTGTAAATACTCAAATATAAATCAATCTGAATATAAACTGAGGTAACCCTTTTTTTCCCCTAAAAAGGAGGCAAAAAGGTTGACTCAAATATAAATTGAGATTAGAAATTTGGGTATGTGAATTTTGTTTGTCAGGGATCATACCATAAATAATCACCTGGCCTCAGTCATACATGCAAAAAAAACAAAACAGAAAAAGAAACCCTTTTCAAATACAAACCCACAAACTAAAAATGCTGTTGTACACAAACAAAACCCTGATATTCCATAAGAGAAATAGAAAAAAAATACATTTCTTTCTGAACAGTCCAAAATATAAAAACAGATGTAAATTTTCAAAATTAACATTGACATATTTCAATCACTAAATTGAAAATAAAAACATTTTTCTACCTTTGTTATCTGGCAATTTTATTTTTCCGATCATCTTGTTCCATCTGTTCTCTTAACTGTTTCCAAGGCCTCCTTATACATGTGAAGTTTCTTTCCTTTTCACTTTTTACACTATATCCTTCTTTGGCATTGATTTTCATATTCAGTTTTCTTCCATTTTTCTGCTTCCATCTCAAATCTATCTTTCCAACTCTTCCCCTCTTCCCTCTTTTTTCTTCTCTCCTACTTCCCTCCATCCATCGGTACCATTTCTTCCCTCTCTTCTCTTCTCTCCCACTTCCCCGTCCATGTGCTGCCATCTCATTCTCCTCCCCTTCATCCATGTGCACCATCTCTGCCCCTTCCCTCCATCCATATGCACCATCTCTTTCCTCCTCTTCCCCTTCCCTCCATCCATATGCACCATCTCTTTCCTCCTCTTCCCCTTCCCTCCATCCATGTGCACCATCTCTTTTCCCTTTCTTCTTGCCTTTCCCTCCCCTCAATCCATGTGCCACCATCTCCTTCCTCTCTCCTCCAGCCATGTGCCCCATTCCTCTCCTCTCTGCCCCTCCCATTCAGCATGTCTCTTCTTCATCCCTCCCTCCCTCCTCACCAAATGTTCTCCCCACATGGTTCCAAAGCCCACCTCACCACAAAAACTACAAAGAAGTTGCCAGTGTGGCAGCAATTTTCTTGTGCTGCCTGTGGCCTCCTCTGCACGGTCCTTTTGCTGCAGTCTGCCCAAGTGGAAACAGGAAGTTTCTTCAGAGGGGAAGTAGACCACGGCAAAAGAACAGTGCAGAGGAGGCCACCAGCAGCACTGGAGAAATGATGCTGTGTCAGTGCACTTCTTGGAGTTTTTGAAATGACAGGACTTTGGAACCTGGTGGGGAGCTGTGAGCTGCATAAGAGGTCCCCACAGACTGCCATGGACTTGCAGGTCTTGCAATGTAGGCACTTCTATCCTCCACTACCAGCTCCCCCCCTGAGTGCAACATTGCACTTACAGTTCTTGTGCTCAGGAAGTCGAAGTCAATGCTCTGTGTTGGGTTGATGCATGGCCTTAAGCATCTTCACATGCTCACGACTTGCTGGATTTCCTTCAAGAATCTCAGAGAGGGTGAGAACCAGCAGGCCTTGAGCATGCATAGATGCTCAAGGCCCCTCACCATCCCAGCACAAAGTATTGGTGTTGGCTTCCTGAATACTAGAGCTATAAGTGCAATGTTGGTCTAGATGAGGTGATAGTAGATAGTGAAGGATAGGAGTACTGATCATTAGTGGGGACAGAAGTGCTAGTCATCAGTGAGAAGACAGCAGTGCCGGTCATTAGAGGGTCTGGAGGATAACAGTGCCAGTCATCGGGGAAGGAGATAGGATAGCAGTACCAGAAATCTGGGGGGTGGAAGATAACAGCCTTGGTCATCGGATGTGGAGGGGAGGGAAAAAGTACCATAATCAGAAGGATGCTCAAATATAAACCTAGATCCACATTTTTGGGCTATTTTTTTGGCCTCAAAATCTCTGTTTATATTTGAGTATACTGTATACAGTATGTGACAGCTTATGCCTCAGCATTCAATAGTACACATACACAAACCGACTCAGAAGAGTCCCCAGATTCAGAGGAATCATGGCTCCTTTCTTTAAGAGCTATCTTGCCCATAAGAGGCAAACTTATGAGGGGGTGCTGAAAAGTTCTCAGCCCAACCAACCAGTTTCATAAATTCTGAACATTATTTTGCCACTGTAGATGAAAAGAGTGTTCTTATTTTGTTAAGTGCCAATTTGCAGAAACAAAATTCTTTGTTTTGGCATTGTTTCAGATCACTGATTGAATCATATCCATGTCATTCTCTTTTTGGTTGGGCTGAGAATTATTCAGCACCCCCTCGTAAAGTATAACTTACCCTGAAAGCAAATCACCATTACAGTGATTAACACACTTGCATGCATACAAATGCACTACCCTTGGCTTATCCATCAGGTATACACAGCAAGGAAGATGCTTCCTTTCAGCCACAGAGTTCAGCAGCACTAAATGGAAACTTGGCACAAGAAAGAGTTGAACCGGTTGAATATCCTTTGCTCAAGCAAGAGGCACCTGAGAAGCCTCATGCCACATCTATTTTTAAAGAGACGAAAACTAACAACCAGACAAAGAGTGATTCTTCAGCTAAAACTTCAGAAAGGAAAGATTTAGGGCTCCTTTTACTAAACTGCGATAATGGTTTTAGTGTGCGCTGAATTGCCACACGCGCTAGACCTTAATGCCAGCATTGAGCTGGCGTTAGTTCTAGCTGTGTAGCATGGGTTTAGTGCACGCTAGAATCTTGCGTGCACTAAAAACGCTATTGCAGCTTAGTAAAAGGAGCCCTTAGTATCTTATTTTGCTTATAAAGACATGGCAGCACAAGTACAAGCTCTACAGGGAATGGAAAACAGGGGATGGAAATCCGACTTCAAAAGATGCTCTCACACATATGAAGCTCACTGCAAAGCAAGAGATGAATATGAAGCTGAAACATGTGGAAGGATTAAAATAATCTTATTTACATGATTCCGCTAAAGGTTTGAGAGAGATGTGGGAAAGACTTGAACTCAATTATGGCAGCTCAGATGTTATAGAAGACTCCCTGTTAAAAAGAATGGATAACTTTCTAAAGATATTGAGTAAAGACAACTGCAAGCTGCTGCTATAGCTAGGTAATCTCCAAGAGCTAGAAGCAGCCGAGGCTGAGCAGTTTGACAAAGACTGAGGCATAAAGCCCATCTTAGCAAAGCTATCATTGGACATAAAGGAGAAATGCTCACCACTGGGCACAAAATGCAAAGAATAAAATCAAGGGAAATTATTCTCCCTTCAATATCTTCACAAAGTTCTTATGAGACTTAGCAAAGAGGATAAACAATCCCAGTTTCATGATCAACACACCAGAAGTGAGCAAAACAAGCCACTTGTTCCATGACAAGGCAGTCAAGGAGTATGACTAGTATGTATCTGTCAATAAGACTGAGGTGTTGTCTATTTCCTACACACTTTCTGATCATCCTACTACTACAGACAAAATAGAGGATCCAAATTGACAGTGTAAAATCCAGAAAAAACTTCATCCTCTCAAAAAATGTTGAGGGTTTAGAGTGAAAACCTTGAATGTGCATAAAGAATTGTTGAAATAGTACAGAATATGTTACATATGCTGTTCTTCAACCAATCATTTGGCCAAAGAATACAAGGCCAGCATCAAATGTACATTACATTAGTATTTATGGATCGCTAATATGACCCAGAAGGAGTTCAAAGTGATTTATAATTTAGAAGAGCCTGGCCATATAGAGGAATTATATTATTTCATTAGGGTGCATGACATAGATAAATTGGTTTGTGTTTGTGTAGGCATATGGTTTGGAGAGAAGACTGGCTATTTTTGATATTGTCTTGATATTATGGATTCTAGTATGGGTAAATGTGACAGTAATCGACCTGTTAGTTCTCTGCATTCTGACAACGTCAAATCTGCTCCTCTAGAAATATCAGCTCTTGAGTCAAGCCATGGCGGGGATAAAGAGACAGAACAAGACACATCAACATCTGATGTCACACTCAATTGCACAGAAGTGTGTGAAAAGGCTGCAATATAATACCATGCACTAAGATATGCTCAATTAGAGTATATCCCAAAGAGCATACTAAGGAAACAGTTAAGGTGTATGCTGCTGTAGATGAACAGAGTAACAAGTCTCTGATGAAATCAGAATTCTTTGATTTGTTCAACATCCAAGGAGATTATTTTTCTTATAGCCTTAGAACCCATTCAAGGGTGGAGAGTTATGGGGAGAAGAGAAAGTGGGTACATCATGGTTTGGCCTCTCTAGCCCGGGAGTGGTCTACTGATTTAGGGTTGGGGGTCACGATCCATGATCTCCATCGCCATGGCTTGACTTGAACTGCATGTACACTAATGCAAGGAACCTAAGGAACAAAATGGGAGAATTGGAAGTCATGGCCAAAAATGAGAACCTAGACATCATAGGGATCACGGAAACATGGTGGAACGAGGAAAACAAATGGGACATAGTACTGCCAAGGTATAAACTCTACCGAAAAGATAGGACTTATCAGAAAGGAGGAGGAATAGCACTGTACATAAGGGAAACCATTCACTCAACCAGTGTGGATACAGCAGCGGCAAATGGACAACTAGAGTCATTATGGGTTAAAATACCAGGAAGAAACGGATCCGAGATAAAGATGGGACTGATCTACCGTCCACCTGGGCAATCTGAAGCAGTGGATACAGAAATGGTAGCCGAGCTGAGGAGGGAATGCAAGAACGCTAACACTATAGTTATGGGAGATTTCAACTATCCCGGGATAGACTGGCGTCTTGGAAATTCAAAATGTACGAAGGAAACGGAGTTCCTGGAAGCCGTCCAAGACTGTTTCATGGAACAACTTGTCCAGACTCCAACGAGAGGGGCAGCGATCCTGGACCTGATCCTCAAAGGGCTTAAAGGACCTGCAAAGGGAGTGGAAGTAATGGGACCGCTAGGAAACAGTGACCACAACATGATTCTGTTCCAAGTGGAAGTAGGACTACCAAAGGGGAAGAGAACAAAGGGAACAGCGTTTAACTTCAGGAAAGGGAACTATGATGCCATGAGACAAATGGTGAAGAAGAAGCTCAGAAACAGCTACAAGAAAGCTCTATCTGTGGAGCAAGCCTGGTCCCTACTCAAGGACACGGTAAGCGAGGCACAAAACCTATATGTACCCAGATTTAGGAAAGGAGGCAAAAAGAATCAGACTAAAGACCCAGCATGGATAAACAATGAAGTAAAGATAGGAGTAAAGTGATAGGAGACAAGAAAACATCATTTCGGAAGTGGAAGAAGGACAAAACGGAAGGAAATTGGAAAGAGCACAGGAAGCATCAGAAAAATGTCACCGAGTGGTCAGAAAAGCCAAGAAAGAATACGAGGAGAGACTAGCCAAGGAAGCAAGAAATTTTAAACCATTTTTCAGATATGTAAAAGGGAAACAGCCAGCGAGGGAGGAGGTGGGACCTCTGGATGAGGGAGACAAGAAAGGAGTGGTGAAGGAGGAAAAAGAGGTGGCTGATAGACTAAACAAGTTCTTAGCGTCGGTCTTTACAAAAGAAGACACATCCAGCGTGCCGGAACCGGAAAAAATCTTCAAGGGGGATCAGGAGGGTATATTATCATGCATGGAGGTAAGCCTCGAAGGCGTTCTAAGGCAGATAGATAGATTAAAAATTGACAAATCTCCTGGCCCAGATGGGATCCACCCGAGAATACTGAAAGAGCTCAGAGACGAAATAGCGGAGTTACTCAGACATATTTGCAATCTAACCTTGAGAACAGGGATAATCCCAGAAGATTGGAGGATAGCAAATGTTACACCAATCTTCAAAAAAGGATCGAGAGGCGACCCGGGGAACTATAGACCGGTGAGCTTGACCTCAGTTCTGGGGAAGATGGTCGAATCACTGATCAGGGAAGGTATCAATGAGCATATAGAAAAAAATAAACTGATGAGATCAAGCCAGCACGGTTTCTATAAAGGACGATCGTGCCAAACGAATCTACTACATTTCTTTGAGGGGATAAGCAAACATTTGGACCAAGGTAACCCCATTGACGTAGTTTATCTGGATTTCCAAAAAGCCTTTGACAAGGTACCCCATGAGCGCCTGCTGAAGAAACTGTGGAACCACGGGGTGGAAGGGGACGTCCACAGATGGATCCAAAATTGGCTGGCAGATAGGAAGCAGAGGGTAGTAGTAAAAGGACACTACTCTGACTAGAAAGGGGTCACGAGTGGTGTCCCACAGGGGTCAGTGCTGGGACCGCTGCTGTTCAATATATTCATTAACGATCTGGAAACGGGCACGAAGTGCGAAGTTATCAAGTTCGCGGACGATACAAAATTCTCCAACAGGGTCAAAACTGTTGAGGAATGCAAAGAACTGCAGAGCGACCTGAACAAACTGTGTGAGTGGGCAAAAAGATGGCAGATGAGCTTCAATGTGGAGAAATGTAAGGTCTTGCACATGGGGAAAGGGAACCCCCATGTATAGCTATACGATGGGAGGAAGGGTGATGGGGAAAGGCACCCTAGAAAAAGACCTAGGGGTATTGGTGGATACAACAATGAAGCCAGCGGCGCAATGTGCAGCGGCCTCAAAGAAAGCGAACAGAATGCTGGGCATTATCAGAAAAGGTATCACTACCAGAACGAAGGAGGTTATCCTGCCATTGTATCGAGCAATGGTGCGACCACATCTGGAATATTGTGTCCAATACTGGTCACCGTATCTTAAGAAAGACATGGCGATACTTGAGAGGGTCCAGAGGAGAGCAACTAGGATGATAAAAGGAATGGAGAACCTTTCATATGCCGAAAGGTTAGACAAATTGGGGCTCTTTACCCTGGAAAAGCGGAGACTGAGAGGAGACATGATACAGACGTATAAAATCATGAAAGGCATAGAGAGAGTGGAGAGGGACAGATTCTTTAGACTAGCGGGGACAACAAAAACAAGAGGTCATTCAGAAAAACTGAGAGGGGACAGATTCAAAACGAATGCAAGGAAGTTTTTCTTCACTCAGAGGGTGGTGGACACCTGGAACACACTTCCAAAGGAGGTAATAGGACAAAGTACAATACTGGGTTTCAAAAAGGACCTGGATGACTTCCTGGAAGCGAAGGGGATTGCAGGGTATAGATAGAAGGTTACTCTACAGGACATAAGCGAAAAGCGTATATGAGTTTTAGGTAGGAGCACTTTCAGGTCCTGGACCTGAGGGGCCGCCGCGTGAGCGGACTGCCGGGCACGATGGACCTCCGGTCTGACCCGACAGAGGCAATTCTTATGTTCTTATGTCCATCAGTTTTTCCAATCCCTTTATGCTCATATAAAAGCTGTTTCCCTTCAGGAGACCCAATTCAAAATTCTGCACAAAGCATATCTCACCCGTTCTCGGGGGCACATAATGGGCCTCTGGGATGATTGTCTATGTCTTAAGTGCAGACTCTAGCAGGGTACCTTTTTGCATTGCTTTTTTATTGTACCAAATTGCATTTTTGGATTCCAGTACATGCCTGTTTACAGAGTTTACTTAATTGTGCTATCCCATGGAATACTCCTGCTTTATTGCTAGGGGATGTAAAGGAATGGATCCAGCTCAGCTTGGACCCATCCTCTTTGAAATTTGCTATGCATGCCATTTTGTTGGGGAAAAAACTTATTTTACAATTGTGGGCCTCTGAAGACATTCCCACTTATGCTATGTGACTTGCTGTGATGAAGCAGCAGGCCTGATATGAACTGGACTTCTATTCATCCCGACCACAGGATTCTTGGAAAGTGTATTGTGGACTGTGGGACACTTGCTTGATGCTGTAATGTTCTGTTTCCTGTACCATTGTCTCTTAGGGAGGCTGAGATTCCATGATTTCTTTCTTCGTTTCTCCTCTGCACAACTGTCATATAGAGCTGCTGCCATTCACCTTACTCACCTGAGGCTCAGTTGGAGTATGTAGTTTATCTGTGTGCGTGTATGTGTGTGTCTGATGTGTCTGTGGTGCAAATTGGATTTTGGCTGGTTTGAATTGTTTGGGGATTCTGTTCGAGTTTTGGATTAAATGACAGAGATACCGGTGGTGCCAGCCCTCTTTTTCTTCATTTCGTTGGGCCCATTCTGCTTCTAGCCTACTTTGATATTTTTCTCTGTAACATTGCACTTGTTTTCTTTATTTATTTCATTTCTCCACTATTGTATGGGACCCCTCTTTATTGTATACATCTTTTGATAACCTGGTCGTAATCCCTGTCTTTCTTAGACTTCTGTGTAGATCTTGGCTGTTGTTTCTTGTCTTCTTGCTATGTATTGCCGCTTAATTGTGCTTTTGTATTGATTCTATGCACTGTACCTGGTTATCCTCTGTCTCCATAAATATATTACAAAAAAGAAGCAATGGATGGCAGTAATAAGACACAGTTACCTACACTTATTGTAATGTAATGTAATTTATTTCTTATATACCGCTACATCCGTTAGGTTCTAAGCGGTTTACAGAAAATATACATTAAGATTAGAAATAAGAAAGGTACTTGAAAAATTCCCTTACTGTCCCGAAGGCTCACAATCTAACTAAAGTACCTGGAGGGTAATAGAGAAGTGAAAAGTAGAGTTAGAGGAAAAATAAAAATAAAATAAACATTTTAACAAGACAGCATTGATCTAAATACTTTGGAAGGTAGAAGAGAGGAGAGAAAAGAATAGAAGCATGGTGAATAACTGAGATAAAATTCCCACACCAGAGGTGGCAAATCATTACACTCATTTGAAGCCCTTAGTCAACCATCTATAACTTTTAGACCCAAATGCTGAGATTCTGCTTTTGCTGGGAAGAGATTTGCTAATATTGGTAAGAGTTGGACAGTCATGTGCTGGTTCACCAACATTCCATACACATATTGACTCACCTTGGGATGGGTAATAGTAGGTGATGTCTGCCTCAATAGAATGAGAAGACCAAGTATGAAGGTATATACAACTAGTGTCCTAGAAAACGGGCATACAACATTACTCAAGTCATGTTCCAACCATCTGTACAAAAAGAGGTTTTCAGTTATGGAGAACCAAGCCCTGGCTTGGTTATCAGCCAGGTTATCTCTCCATCAGATTTGGAAGAACATCTAGGAAATACAGTATTTCAAGTCACCAAGGATGATGATAAACTGACTTTCTCAATAGAAGACAAAGGGTTCTTGAGAATCATGGACAAGGAATTCTCCAAAGATAAGTCGAACAGTTGGGTGGCAACCTTCTTCTCACTGATCCTATACTAAACTATTCTGTCTCCCCTTCCACCAGTGTTGCTATGCCCACACAACCCCTCTCTTCAAGTCACCTCATTGGCTCCGTATCCATTTCCACATACAGTTCAAACTCCTCTTACTGACCTACAAGTATATTCACAGCAGCTCCTCAGTATTTCTCTGCTCTCATCTCTCTCCCCGGGAACTCCACTCATTAAGTAAGTTTCTCTTATCTATATCCTTCTCCTTTTTGGCCAATTTCATGCTCTGTCCCTTCTACTGTGCTGTCTAGAATAAAGTGCCTGACTCAGTACGTTAAGTTCCATCTCAGGTAGTGTTCAAATCCATACTCAAAGCCTTTGAAGCTGCTGTCAATTCCAAACTCCAACCCACCTGCTATGCACCCATACCTCTCTTATCATTCACTCTGTAATTCATTACCTGAACACTGTGTATAGATGCACCTTTTTGTCCATTTTGTCTATCTTAACTGGATTGTAAGCTCATTTGAGAAGGGACTGTACAGCGCTATGTATGCCTAGTAGCACTATGGAAATGATAAGTAGTAATGGTAGTAGCAGCAGCAGTAGTAGTAGATACACCTCTGTTTTACTTCCATTGATAACAATGGAAATAAAACCCAGATGTCTCAATCCATCCTCCTTTTTCTGGAGCCATTTGGTAACCCTAATTAACTAATCATGCAAATGGAGGCAGACCATATGTGTTAATAGGACATGCATAGTGAACTTTAGTAAACAGGCTCTCAAGTCATCTTTCTTGGGGAAAACAAATAAACAAAGTTTTTGTAGCATATTGTGTCTTGCAATCCAAATAAATAGAACTGCAAATTGAAATGTACAAGTATGTTAGACTAGCTTCTAATTTACAAGGAGGTGCAGAAAAATTCTCAGCCCAAACAACCAACTTCCTAAATTCTGAGTGTTATTTTGCCACTGTAACTGAAAAGAGTATTATCTTAAGTGCCAATCTACAGAAACAAAATTCTCTGTTTAGATGTTGTTTTAGATCATTGATTGAATCATTTCCACATCATTCTTTTCTTGATTGGGCTGAGAACTTTTCAGCACCCCATCAAATAAACAGGAATCTTTTCAGTGATCAGGATTATCTTGGTTCTACCACATGAATTTTCCATCACACTCATATATTCCAATAGTACTCAAGTAGAGTCAGTTTGATTTGAATACACCACTCCACTGGGATTAAACACAAAAGCTCCCTGCCACTGTTATGCTTCATTGCACATGAACAGTAGAGAATGGGCTAATGTATTAGTCAGTTTTCTTAGTTCTGTTGCTAGGATGCCAACACAGCTGTTGGCTGCAAGACGTGTTCTTTCTTTTCTATATTTGTCAGGCTTACTGCTTCAGTGACTCTTCTCATTTAATATTTATCTCATAGTTCCTCAATTCTACTCATAAGTGTCCCCATTAACTAACAAAGCAACATGTGTATTGTAGTACTGCCTTGATCAGTGAAATGATCTTTCATAATTAATCTGGTAATATGATTTTAGCAAATGAAAACAATATTTAATGTTTCCAACTAGGTCTTCACAGAGCAGTTGAAGGTAGCACCTTTGGTTTCAGCTGTTTCCAAACCATAGCAGGTGTGTGTTTGCATGTATTGCATGCCTTGCTTTATTTATCATATTTTGAATCGCACCTGCTTCTAAGACATTTCATATTTTTTTATTTATACATTTTTTATACTGCACAATCCAAAGTTCTTAGGCCCCCTTTTATCAAGTCACATTAGATTTTTTTTATCACCGGCCACTGTGGTAAAAGTTTCGACGCTCATAGAATTCTTATGAGCTTCAGAGCTTTTACCACAGCGGCTGCTGATAAAAAACCCTAATGCGGCTTGATAAAAGAGGGCCATAGATCGGTAAATAATGAGAAAAAAGAAAAGTTGAACCAGTTTTAAGGGCCTATTTTCAAATAACCTATCTAATTGTAGAGTACATGGTGTTTTATTATGCAGGTATTATGCAATTATTTAAAGTGACAATAAGGGGTAGTATCTCTTTGAAAATTAACAGAGTACCTTAGCTAAGAATGCTTTTGTTTATACTTGCCAATTTGTGTAGACAACTAAGGAGAATAAAATAACTTGTATACTATTACAAATGACAGACACATATGATATTTTCCTCCATCAACCTTACAAGAAGGTGCAGAAAAGTTCTCAGCCCAGCCAAGAAAAGAATGACTTGAATATGTCCAAGACTGAGCTGCTCCTCTTTCCTCCTAAACCCTCTACTCCTCCTCCTCTTTTTTTCATCTCTGTAAATAATACTGTCATTGTTCCAGTCTCCTCTGCTTGTAACCTTGGAGTCGTCTTCGATTCTGACCTCTCATTTTCTACGTACATCCAACAAGCTGCTAAGACCTGTCATTCTATCTCTTCAAGTATCACCAAAATTTGCCCCTTCCTCTCTGAGCACACTACCTGGACCCTTGTCCAAGCTCTCGTAACCTCATGCTTAGATTACTGCAATCTACTACTAACTGGTATCCCTCAATGTCACCTCTCCCCCTTGCAATCTGTGCAAAAACTCTGCTGTTTGACTCATTTTCTACCAACCTCGCTAAGCACATGTCACTCCTCTCCTTAAGTCACTTCACTGGCTCCCTATCTGCTATCGCATACAGTTCAAGATCTTATTGCTGACCTACAAGTGTGTTCATTCTGTTGCCCCTCAATATCTTTCCTTGCTTCTCTCTCCTTATACACCTCCCAAAGAACTCTGTTCTTCAGATAAGTCACTCTTAAAGTTACCCTTCTCCTCCACTGCCAATTCCAGACTTCGTTCCTTTCATCTAGCTGCCCCCTATGCCTGGAATAAATTACCTGGGTTTATCCGACAAACAAGGATGGTGAAGACGGAAAGTGAGGTGATATACAATCTTGCAACAAAATTAATCCTCACTCTGTAGGGAAATTCTTTCCAGAGCTGAAACTCTTCTTTATCATGAATCCAGAAATCCAGACAGGACACACAGTGATTCTTAATCTTTATCTTTATTATTCTTAGAAATTGCTTGCCCCAACATTTTGGCCCGATGGGACCCGTTTCACCTCACAAGAGGCTTTCTCAAGGGTTCCAGGGGGAGCACTCCATTAGCGTTCTCACACTCACAGGGCAGGATCAGCTGTAGCTTTCCTTGCTTCTCTCTCCTTATACACCTCCCAAAGAATTCTGTTCTTCAGATAAGTCACTCTTAACGTTACCCTTCTCTTCCACTGCCAATTCCAGACTTCGTTCCTTTTATCTAGCTGCCCCCTATGCCTGGAATAAATTACCTGGGTTTATTTGACAAGCCCCTTTCCTTCCCTTGTTTGAAAGCAGACTGAAAACTCACCTTTTTGATATAGCTTTCAATCCTTAACCCTACTCCTCTGCCCTCCAACCCAGGCAGATGATTAACCGTTCCCCTTAACTGTATCCATGACATCCTGTTTGTCTGTCTTGCCTGTTTAGATTGTAAGCTCTTTCGAGCAGGGACTGTTTTCTTACTCTTTGTGACTCTGTACGTCTGGTAGCGCTATAGAAATAATTAGTAGTAGTAGTCATATGTTTCAATCAATGATCTGAAACAATTTTAGAAAGCATAGAATATAATTTCTGCAAATTGGTACTTAGGTACTTAATGAAATAAGACAACACACTTCAGTTACAATGGTTGGTTGGGCTGAGAACTTTTCAAAAACCCCCCCCCCCCCTCTGTATCATTACTCCCAGGACTGCCTCCTCACAATACAGCTTTAAAGTATATGCACTATGGAACCTTACTTGGTATGGTAGCTTTCTGCTAAGCTGCATTTACCTTGATAATTTGCTTTTTAAATGACTTTCAAAACTGTCCTCAAAGATCCCACCAGGATTGTTAAAATGAAAAAAAACCCCAAAAAACCCAGCATTGTTTTACAATAATAGTACATCACCAGGGAAATAAAAAGTAAGTGACTGGATTAGTCCAATCCTCTTAGATGATTCCTGCTGACCTGCTTTCTTTTTATGCTATTGTACATCTCTGCAGTTATGTTTTTCATTGTAAATAAATATCAACTATTACTGTGTAAACAACATAATGAGACTCATGGATAAAATTACCAGAAGCTGAAAAATACTGAAAACAATTAAATATTAATGCTTAAAAAACTATATAGATAGATATTTGGTGATGAGCCAGGGGGAGGGGACCTATCAACTGTATCTATATCAAGCATGTGGGGCCCCTATGGTTCAGGAGCCAGTATGTAGTGCCTCCTTGTAGTCAGAATAAATATAAACAAGATCAGGAAGCTCTGGGTGTAGAGTCTAAGCAAGGGGCTGAAGAAACCTTAAGGCTACTTCTTCACAGTTCCAAACCATTTTAAGGTCTATAGTCCCACTTAAGAGAAAAGTGGTATGGGAATGGTGTAGACAGAAGAGCAGAAACTAGGATGTGTAAAAGCTAAGGATACAACCAGGTTTAGGAGGCCCATAGGGAAGTCCAACTGCCTATGCAACTATATATGAATTGCAATCACATCAACCAAGTTTGGTTTGGAACCTTGCAACTTTATATCTTTGATGCACTTGGACACAGGCTGGTCCAGGTAAACCGTTAACAACTCTGGACTAGTAACTCTGGGGAGCTGGTCATAGCCTACTACATCTAACACTCTTCTGCAATCCAGCTCTCTGATCACTCAAAGAAATTGATCACATTTGGCTGACAAAGACCTACTACTACTTTGGGTTCTGTAATCCACTGGATTCCATCCTGAAGGACTGGCATACAATGACTGTCAACACATAACCCTAGAGATGTAGAGGTGAAGGAAGGGTCAATGCAAACTAAGTACTTAAAATAGTAGCTGAATTGGTTGTACATATGCATACTGCACCATGAAATACATGCTCAAGGTTAATCTTGCCATTATGTAAGAACAAGTGGCCACCTAGGCAATAAACATGTTGCAAGCAGTAAAAATCAATATAAATCAGGGGACAACCATGGGTTATGGAAGCCATGTGTATGCTAAAAGAATCATTATCATATATATAAATCTGTTTGTGTCTTTGTTGAATGTGGGCATTACAATTTTAGGAAGCTCTGAGCAGAAGTTTAATAGAGGGTATGGTGAAGCTAAAGGTTATCATAGAAGGGAACATCACCCTCTTCATGTGCTAGAGCAGGGGTGTCAAAGTCCCTCCTCGAGGGCCACAATCCAGTTGGATTTTCAGGATTTCCCCAATGAATATGCATGAGATCTATTAGCATACAATGAAAGCAGTGCATGCAAATAGATCTCATGCATATTCATTGGAGAAATCCTGAAAACCCAACTGGATTGTGGCCCTTGAGGAGGGATTTTGACACTCCTGTGCTAGAGTATTACCAACCACTCTCATGCCAGTATAAAAGCTTTTGACCTCACAATCATGTATGTGGCATACATACAGATCACATAAGGCCAACAAGCACTGTGCAAAATAAACTAGGAGGAGGATGAGGGAGAAGTAGAATTGTATCTGATAGGTTTGCCTGTGCATGGCACAAGTGAGAATCAAAGACTTTAATATAAGACTCAGACCACACAGAGGGTATGGAGATAAGCCATCTCTATCTATCCCAAGTAAGATAGCATAAATACTGTACATTCATGTGTAGAAATAGTCACTCAACCCCTCTCCTTTTTCACACAGTTTGAAGACCTACAGAGAAAGACCTACTATCTTCATCAGCACAAACTGTGAAACCTGGATGGAGTGTGATGGCAGTTAGAGAGAGAAGCAGGTGAGTAAGACTGCAATCAAAAAAGCTTAACACAGCTTCATAAAACGGGGGTAAATAAATTGCCATATTTTGCTTTGAATGGAGAGTCTTATTGGTTAAAACTTAAGAGCTACTGTACCAAGTTATTCAGTTCCAGGAGGGAAATTCTGAGCCAGTCCTAGATTTTTCAACTTTATCCTGTTCATTATGGGATCTGAAGAGCTGATTTCAATTTGTGGAATCAGGGATTACAAAATTGGGATGTAAGTTCAAAAACAAGACTGGCCAAAAAGTCTCCCTTTTGGTGCTGGGTAACTTGGCAGTTCTGCAGCTGTGGGCTGAGAACCAGGGAATCTAGGCAAATCACTTCACTCTCTATTGCCTCTGATACAAACCAGAGATTCCAAAGATTCACTGCCTGAAAGAGTAAGATTTAATGGCTATGTATCCAAGATATAAATTTTACAAAGTTTTACAAGTGAAAAAGGTTCACAAATGGAAGAAGCAAAATAAAATATTTAGCTTTATTGATGCTTCTGAAAGGATATAGGCAGAGTGGAGGCAGTATTAGATTAGCATTCAAAGGATTATACTCAAGTAATTAACTGGTTAACAGGATAAATTCCCTTAACACTTTCTTTTACTTAAAGTAGTATGTGCATGCATACATTTGTATCAGTAAACCACTCCATTCTACCCATATTTTCAAAGGGACGCTTTATTTATGAGACTACTCAGAGTACCTGCAAGGACAGATTACCTTCTTAGCCATTTTCTTCCATCTCTGAATGAGGCCAGGTAATAATACCCAGACACAAACTAAAGTTAACCATTGCATTGAGAGGTAGTACGCAGCAGGAGCGTGATAGACTCTCTGGAGCTCAGCAACATTCTATTATCCCCTGAGGAAGGCTTGTTGAAGCTGAAACGCCCTTGATAAAGGAGGGCATCGGGTATTGAATGGAACATCTATCAACTTTGGAGTGGGCAAATAGCCATCTAAGCTAAGTGTTGCTGTTTCTTCTTAGCAATTTAGGCACTATAGATTATCACTATAGATTATCACTTGAGATAGACACTAAGGCCCTGATTCTCTAAAAGTGCGTCCCGATTTTAGGCAGCTGTAGACATCCTACAGCTGTCTAATCAGCCAATCGGGATGCACGTTTTTTTTAAAAAAATGCTCCCCAGGCAGGCCTGAAGACGCCTCCGGGAGCCTAGGGAGACCCGCAAGATGCCTAAGCTCGTCTAAGGGCCTTAGGCGGGCCTTAGGCTGAACCTAGGTGGCCCTACGCGTCTCCCTAGTAGATGAGAAGCTTAAAAATGTAGGACAGCAAAATGCTGGTCTACATTGTAAGTAGACGCGGCCGCTATACTTATCGCGGCAAGGGATCTCTCTGCCGCTATAAGTATAGCGGGCCATGGCCCCTGACCGATCACTGGCAGGAGGGTGCCCAAACCCTCCTGCCCGAAGACGCACCCCCCTCCCCGACACTACCGACCGCCCCCCCCCGACACTACCGATCGCCCCACCCGACATTACCGATCTCCCCCCCCGACAATATCGGTCGCTGGCAGGAGGGTGCCCAATCCCTCCTGCCCGAAGACGCACCCCCCCGGCGCTAACAACCCCCACTCCACCAAACCTGTTCTTACAGATGGGTCTTGCACGTCGAGCAAGCAGGCACGCCATAGAAACATAGAAACATAGAAATAGACGGCAGATAAGGGCCCACGGCCCATCTAGTCTGCCCACCTTAATGTCCCTCCCCTACCTTTGCCCTGTGAATAGATCCCATGTGCCGATCCCATTTGGCCTTAAAATCAGGCACGCTGCTGGCCTCAATCACCTGTAGTGGAAGACTATTCCAGCGATCAACCACTCTTTCAGTGAAAAAGAATTTCCTGGTGTCACCTCGTAGTTTCCCGCCCCTGATTTTCAACGGATGCCCTCTTTTTGTCGTGGGACCCTTGAAAAAGAAGATATCTTCCTCCGCCTCGATGCGGCCCATAAGATACTTGAACATCTCGATCATGTCCCACCTCTCTCTGCGCTCCTCGAGCGAGTATAGCTGTAATTTGTCAAGCCGTTTTTCGTATGGTAGATCCTTGAGTCCCGAGACCATCCGGGTGGCCATTTTTTGCACCGACTCCAGTCTCAGCACATCCTTGCGATAATGCGGCCTCCAGAATTGCACACAGTATTCCAGGTGGGGCCTCACCATGGATCTATACAATGGCATAATGATTTTCCGCCTTACGACTGACGAAACCCCTTCGTATGCAGCCCATGATTTGTCTTGCCTTGGACGAAGCCTGCTCCACTTGATTGGCAGACTTCATGTCCTCACTGACGATTACCCCCAAGTCTCGTTCTGCTACCGTTTTTGCTAGGATCTCGCCATTAAGGGTATAAGACTTGCATGAATTCTGGCTGCCCAGGTGCATAACTTTGCATTTTTTGGCATTGAAGTTGAGTTGCCATGTCCTAGACCATCGCTCCAGTAGGAGTAGGTCGTGCATCATGTTGTCGGGCACTGAATCTTCGTCTGTTGTGCATTTGCCCACTACATTACTCAGTTTGGCGTCATCGGCGAATAATGTTATTTTACCTCGAAGCCCTTCTGCCAAGTCTCTTATAAAGATGTTGAATAGGATTGGGCCCAAGACTGAGCCCTGTGGTACTCCACTAATCACCTCCGTCATTTCGGAGGGGGTGCCGTTCACCACCACCCTTTGGAGCCTACCTCCAAGCCAGCTCCCAACCCATTTCGTCAATGTGTCACCTAATCCTATAGAACTCATCTTGCTCAGTAACCTGCAGTGTAGTACGCTATCGAATGCTTTGCTAAAGTCCAGGTACACGATGTCCAGGGACTCCCCAATATCCAGCTTCCCCGTTACCCAGTCAAAGAAGCTGATCAGGTTGGATTGGCAGGATCTCCCCTTAGTAAATCCATGTTGTCGGTGATCCCGTAGATTCTCCTCATCCAGGATCTTATCTAATTGGTGTTTGATTAGAGTTTCCATTAGTTTGCTCACTATCGATGTTAGACTCACTGGTCTGTAGTTTGCTGTCTCTATCTTTGAGCCTTTCTTGTGGAGTGGAATGACATTAGCCATCCTCCAGTCCAACGGGACGCTGCCTGTACTAAGGGAGAGGTTGAAGAGCGCGGACAGTGGCTCTGCCAAGACATCACTCAGCTCCCTAAGCACCCTGGGGTGCAGGTTGTCCGGCCCCATTGCCTTGCTAACCTTGAGCCTTGACAGCTCACCGTAGACACTGCTGGGCGTAAACTCAAAGTTACTAAACGGGTCAATTGAGCCAACCCTTGTCTGTAGCTGAGGGCCGAGCCCTGGCGCTTCTCGGGTGAAGACTGAACAGAAGTATTCATTTAATAGTTGGGCTTTTTCCAAATCCTTTTCCACATAGTCTCCATCTTGTTTCCTAAAACGTACAATCCCGCCTGAGTTTTTTCTTCTATCACTGATATACCTGAAGAAGGATTTATCTCCCTTCTGGATGTTCTTTGCTAGAGACTCCTCCATGAGGAATTTAGCCTCCCTGACTGCTGTTTTGACGGCTTTTGATTTGGCCAGGAAGTCTGCTCTAGAGTCCTGCTTCCCTGATTGTTTGTAAGAGATGAATGCTTTTTTCTTCTCCTTGATCAGGTCTGAGATCTCCGCAGTAAACCACTGTGGCTTATTGTTCCTTCGCTGTTTACTTACTGATTTTACATAGCGGTTTGTTGCTTCTTGTATGGTTGCTTTCAAAGTCGACCACATGTCTTCCACGTTATCGGTTTCTTCTTGGCTTTGTAGCGCCTGGTGAACAAAGACTCCCATTTCTTTGAAATTTGTGTCCTTGAATTTGAGGACTTTGGTTAGTGTAGTAGATTTAGTGAAACCTTTCCTGATATTGAACCATACCATGTTGTGGTCACTGGAGGCCAATGTGTCGCCCACCGAGACCTCTGTGACACTTTCTCCGTTGGTAAGTATCAGGTCCAGTATTGCCTGATCCCTTGTCGGTTCCAACACCAGTTGCCTGAGGCTTGCTCCTTTCATAGAGTTTAATAGCCTCCTGCTGCTGCTGGAAGCAGAGGTAAGTGTAACCCAATCCACATCAGGCATGTTGAAGTCACCTAGCAATACTGTGTCCCCACGCAAAGTGATATTTTCTATATCTTCGATTATTTCCATATCCAGGTCATCCTGTTGTCTTGGGGGTCTGTAAATTACGCCAAGATACAAGCATTTGTCCTTCCCTCTGGCCAAATTAACCCAAAGGGATTCCCCAGTATACTGGACATCTGAGATTCTCGTGACCTTAATGTCATCTTTAGTATATAATGCTACACCCCCTCCCTTCCTACCCTTTCTGTCCCGGCGAAGCAAGTTGTAACCCGGTATGACCATGTCCCACCCATGGGAGTCTGTGAGCCAGGTTTCGGATATCGCCACCATATCCAGGTCGGCATTCCTTATTTCTGTTTCCAATTCCAGGATCTTGTTTCCTAAACTGTGTGCGTTGACGTACATAGCCCTCCATGTTATATTTTTGTTATGTCTCAATGGGGATATTCCTGTTTGAGCTATTTGAACACCTTTAGCATTGTTTGTGTTATTTGTGCTTTCCTGAGGCTCAGAACCACAATGTGTACTCCCCATATACCCAGAACTACAGTGTGCACTCACCCCTGACCCAGAATTTCGGTGTCTACTTTCCTCAGCCTCATAAATGTATTGGCATTTTAGTTCGCCTGGTATGTTGTTTGTGCCTGTAACCTCCCCCGACTTACCTAGTTTAAAGCCCTGTGGAGTAGGCGGGCTAGGCGGTGTCCAAGGACATTCTTCCCTCTTCTGGTTAGGTGTAGCCCGTCGTGTCCCTGTAGTCCTTGCAATGCTTCTCCATGGTGCAGAAACCCGAAGTTCATCTCCTTGCACCATCCTCGCAGCCAGTCGTTCGCCCTTTGTATTCGATCCTCTCTGGCTCTGCCCTTGCCCCTCACTGGGAGAATCGAGGAGAAGACTACCTGCGCATCCATCCTCCTCAGCTTCTCCCCCAGGGCCCTGAAGTCTTCAGGTATGCTGTCCGGGCTGCTCCTTGCGGTATCGTTGGTTCCGACATGGATTAGAACCATGGGGATGTGGTCTCGGGGTTTGATGAGTCTGTCAATGCAAGCAGTGACATCCCGGATCCTGGCCCCTGGCAAAAAGCAGACCTCTCTTGATTGTAGGTCTGGTCTGCAGATTGGTCCCTCGGTGCCCCTCAGCAGCGAATCTCCGATGACCACCACTCTGCGCTTCTTAGGGGTGGGCTGTACTGTTGATTCCGGAGTTGGAACCGTCTGCTGAACAACTACTTGTAGCTCTTTCTCTGGACCTTCCTGTAGCAGCTGATATCTGTTCCTCAGACCAATCAGACCTTAGACTTAGTGGGGATGGGCGGACCCGCTATGCCTAAAGCCTGATTGGTCCAGGCTTCTAGAGCCTGGGCCAATCAGGCCTTAGGCTTCGGCGGGATGGGCCAGGAAGGGGCGGGCCCGCCTCATTTCGACGAGGCGTGCCTGCTTGCTCGACGTGCAAGACCCATCTGTAAGAACAGGTTTGGTGGAGTGGGGATTGTTAGCGCCGGGGGGGGTGCGTCTTCGGGCAGGAGGGATTGGGCACCCTCCTGCCAGCGACCGATATTGTCGGGGGGGGGAGATCGGTAATGTCGGGGAGGGGCGATCAGTAGTGTCGGGGTGGGGGGCGGTCGGTAGTGTCGGGGAGGGGGGTGCATCTTCGGGCAGGAGGGTTTGGGCACCCTCCTGCCAGTGATCGGTCAGGGGGCCACAGCCCGCTATACTTATAGCGGCAGAGAGATCCCTTGCCGCGATAAGTGTAGCGGGCCGTGTCTAATCTAACCCGATTCTCTAACCCGCGTCTGTAACATGGACTCCGGTTACAGAATCGGGGTTTAGTTTAGGCCGATTCTGAATAGGACGCCTCTCCCGGGTGTCCTATACAGAATCAGGGCCTAGGTGTCTTGCGGGCCTCGCCTTCAATATAGGCGGCCTGCCTGGGGAGCATTTTTTTTTAAAAAACGTGCATCCCGATTGGCTGATTAGACAGCTATAGGACGCCTACAGCTGCCTAAAATCGGGACGCACTTTTAGAGAATCAGGGCCTAAGGGCTCCTTTTATACAGGTGCACTAGCGGTTTTTGCACGCGCTTAGCACACGCTAACCGCTACCGCCTCCTTTTAAGCAGGTGGTAGTTTTTCGGCTAGCGCACGCTAATCTTGTACTAAAAATGCTAGTGCACCTTCGTTAAAGGAGCCCTAAAAGAAAATTTATGTTTTAAGGGTGGGAAGGAGGTCCGAAGAAAATGATTACATGGCAAGTTCTAATTCCAGGATAAGGACTTGAAATAATATAAATTTATAAGAGGTTCTATGTACTGACACACTGCCTCTTATGATAATTCAACCTCTTAGTTCAGGGGTGCTCACACTTTTTGGGCTTGCGAGCTACTTTTAAAATGACCAAGTCAAAATGATCTACCAACAATAAAATTTAAAAAAATACAACGCACACTGTACACAGAGAAAATGTTAATTATCATTTATATTCCCGAATTTTTTCAAAAAGGTCAAGGCAGATGACTTTATGCAATGTCACCTCAGTAACAACTATACAAATATAGACAAATATACCCCCTCCTTTTTTACTAAACCATGATAGTGGTTTTTAGCGCAGGGAGCTGCACTGAATGCCCCATGCTGCTCTTGACGCTCATAGGCTCCCTGCGCTAAAAAATGCTATTGCGGTTTAGTAAAAGGGGGCCATAGTACAAAATATAGACAGCAGATATAAATTCTCAAAACAAACACATTTTGATCACTAAATTGAAAATAAATTATTTTTCCTACCTTTGTTGTTTGGTGATTTCATGAGTCTCTGGTTGCACTTTCCTTTTCTGACTGTGCATCCAATATTTCTTCCATTCTTTCAGCCTCCTGTATGCTTCCTCTCCTCCAGACCTCATTCCCTCCCCCAACTTTTTCTTCCTCTCTCCCTGCCCCCTCCCCTTTCTTTCTTTCTCCCTGCCCCCTTCTTTCTTTCTGTCTGTCTTTCTTTGTTTCCCTGCCCCCTTTCTTTCTGTCTGTCTTTCTTTATCTCCCTGTCCCCTTTCTTTCTTTCTGTCTCCCCTTTCTTTCTGTTTCCCTGTCTCCCTTTCTTTATTTGTTTCCCATCTTTCTTTCTATCTCCCCTCCCCCAAGCCATTGCCGCCGCCATCGGGGAACAGCCCCCAAGCCGCCCACCGCTGAGTTGTGAGCTGTCCCTGCTTCTCAACATGGTAAACAGAAGTGCCGGGCCAACTAACCTTCCACCCAACGTCAATTCTGATGTCGGAAAGGAAGTTCCGTGCCAGTGATCGGCTGGCCCAGAACTTCAATGTCAGAATTGATGTTGGGGGGTGGGGGTGGGGAAAGCTGATCAGAAGGGGGAATATTGGAAGGAGGAATATTGGAGTGGGTTTTGAAACAGGAGTTACACATTTGTAAAATCCTGAAAAAAATTCAGATAGTTGGCAATCCTAGCCTCCTGAATCCTGAGCACAACTGACAGCAATCCCCCACCCCACCCCAGCATTTGGAACCAAAGTTTATACCTAGTTTGCCTATGTCTTAATCTGACTGGTTTGAGCAAGGCAATAATCTATTATTTACTCCCCATTTTACAAAGGGAATTCATATACATGGCATTAAAAAAAATTTTTTGTCAGGCTTTGGATCAGTTCAAAGGCATGCACTTCTCAATTACCATATGGGTCCAGAAAAAGGAAGACATATTAAGATCAGTGGCATACCTAGCATATGTGGCACCCGAGGCCCAATGTTTTTTGACACCCCCCCCCCCCATTTGTATGAAAAACATGATTTTTAGTAACAATCCAAACGTCACACAAGAGTATTCCTAGGAAAAGGCAGCATCTTACATACTGCAGTGAGCAGTACATCAATACACCCATTGTAAAACTAAACAAGCCAGACTAGTATAGATCAATCCTGCAGTTAATCCTAACAGAAAACCATGTCTTTTGAACACACAGAACACAGAAGACACCGTCGCCTAGTATGGAATATGTAATCACAAATTAACCCCTTTTACAAAACTATAGTGTGATTTTTAGCCATGGTGGTATAATTCTGAGCATCAGAGCTGCTACCATCACGGCTGGCGCTAAAAATGCTCCACAGTTTTGTAAAAGGGGGGATAAAATAAAAATACATAGACAAAGGTTAAATTGAACCAGTAAGAAGCTGGACTCTGCATACAGTGCACCACAGAAACAGTGACACATGCCTCCTAAAGCAATAAATAAATATAAAATTTTTTCCAGCTTTGTCTTCTGTGGTTTCTGCTTTCCTCATCTTCTTGTAACTCTCTTCCTTCCATCCACTGTCTGCCGTCTCTCTGCCCCTATATGGCATCTTCTCTCCTTCTATGCCCCTTCCAGAAACTGTATGCCTCCCCTTCCATCTCTCCTTTCACCCCCATTGGTTTGGCATCTCTCTCCTCTCCTTCCCTTTCCCACACCTCTCCTCTGAAATCCCTTTCCCTTTTTCCCTCATTTTCCTTTTCAATTTATTTTCTGCATCCGTCTAGATTACGTTCTTACTACCTTCTCAATTTCCTTTTTACTGTCTACCTACAGCTCACCACCTCTATCCCTCACCCCCTCCAGAATTTTACTAATTCAATCCTTTTCCCCCCATCATCATGTGCCTCCTTTTATTTATCCCCTCCTTCCATCACGTGCCCTTTCTCTTCCCCCTCCCAAGGTACGCCACTGATTGAGATATCTGGGTTTTAATTCCATTAACAATTCTATTGTCCTTACTTCCATTGCTTTCAATGGAAGCAAAAGCCGGATGTCTCAATCTGTCCTTTTTCTGGATCAATATATCCACACCTAAATGATATTCATCCACACTCCTAATATCAGAAACTGTATACCACGTTTCTTATAGTATTTAACCGGAGAAAAAGACCTCAGTGTTTCTCGGGTCCAAGCCTTGGAAACTTTCTATGGCAAATACTTCATTGCCATAGAGAAATACATCCTTGGTCTTAGAAAAAAACTCTGTAATCTCTTATAGCATTCACTATTATGTTTCTTTAAAATGATCACTATTCCATCATTTATTATAAGTATTCAATGTATTTCAAAAAAGAAACGGGCACTTATCTCTTTGTCTTATATCTTCTGATATTACAAAATCACTGCAGTCTGCAGTTGAAACCAAGTGCCGATTTACCGCACTCAGGAAACTAGTTTAAATTTCATTTATAGACTTCATTTAGATATCCTGACAGGCCCTGTTTTGCGCATCCGCTGCATCAGGGAAATATCTGAAAAACACATTAGATCTAATAACTTTTAAGAACAACTATTTTCTTTATTGTTCTGTATTAGTATTGTTTTATTCTTATGTTATGTTAAAAAATTTTCAATAAAACATACTGAACTTAAACTATATCCTTATTGCAATGTTACTTACTTTAAATTGAGCTCAATGATTCTCTCCTTAAGAGATGGTGACTCAGCATTTCTGGACACATAACAGTGTCAGAGTCTTTTTTTCAAATTTCAATAAATTATGTTATGTATTTTATAAATTACTTCTTTGGGTGTGGAAGATCCAAGATGGCCACGGTAGCCTGTGCATGAGAGAGACGCCATGCTCTGTTCCTGTTTTTCTACTAACCTCAGTTTAATAATGTCGAAGAGAAGAGGTAAAGGAGTTGGTGGAGCCTCCCGACGACCGGAGACCCCCTCAAGCGGCTCTATTGATGAGATTTTGTGGCGCATCGTTGGAGGAATGGATTTGTCTGGGAATCGTCCGTTGTCGACGCCGGCGATGAGTGACGCCGTTCCGGATGACCTGGAGCTAGATGCTACTCTGAGCCCAGACTATAGAGTTCCTCCTCTTCGGCCACAGCAAGCAAGCTCTCCACAGGAAGTGAGCACGTCCAAAGAGGCTGTGCTCCTACTGCGAGAGGCTGGTTTAACAGAGAGCTTGCCTCTGGAGTCAGCGGGGAACTTGTATCCCTGGAGCTACCTGTGGCCGGAAGATCAACTGAGGAGTCAGCACAAGGGATAAAATTCATAAATCCAGCAAAGGGTAAGACTGAATTAGCACTACAAGACTTTTCTTCATTAGTAAAACCTCCTAAAGTTACTTTGGAGAATATTTGGGACTTAGTTGTAAACCTGGGGAAAACTTTTTCCCCAAAGGTTGAAGAGATAGAAGGAAAATTAAAAGTACATCAAGAGATTAATCAAAGCAAAAGTGAGATTCAAAAAATGACTATAGAATTGAAAACAATAAAAAAATATCCAAGAGACACAAGTTAAAGATAGTAATAATATACGAAGAAAACTAGAAACTCTTGAAATTATAATTGCTTTAATAATTTGAGGATATTAAATTTTCCTAAAGACCCTTTGATAAATCATCGAGATATGTTAAAGAGATATTTTCTGGATGTTCTGAATATTCCAGAACAATCATTACCTCCTTTTGTTAGGGTATATTATCTTCCGGAAAGGAAAATCCAGGAACAAACAGATCCAGAACAAAATGGTCAAGATAAATCTCTTAATGTCTCTGAATTATTGGAAACCCCTGAGGAGAAAATTGTGAAATCATCAACATTATTGGTAACAGTTGCCTTAGCTCCTGATAGAGATTGGATATTGAGATTATTCTTTAAAAATAAATAAAAAAAATTTTGGGACATAAAATATTAATGATTCCTGATGTCTCTAAAGATACTCAGAGAAGAAGACGAGAGTTCCTGTTGATGAGACCCGCAGTTACAGGTATAGGAGGAGTTTTCTTTTTACGATATCCATGCAAGTGCATAATCAGATACAAATCTTTTAAATATGTTTTTTATGATACATCCCAGTTGATTGGATTTCTGTCTCTTAAACGCCTTGACAAAGAATAGATGACACTACTCTAATGAAGATAATTTCCTTCCACCATCATAGGCTATTGCTTTATCGTTAAATTTTTCTTAGTTATCTAAGTATTTCTATGTTGTAATTTTCACTCATTGAATTTTGGATCTCTAAAATAGAGGACTTGAGAATGATAGGAATTGCTGTAAATTCCTTGTAATATTTAAGTTTCTTCTTTAATTCATACTATTTGTATGTATGTTTTTATTTCTGTCATTCTTTCTGTTCAAGATGTTTATGCTTGGAAATGTAATTGAAAATTAAATAAATAATTAAAATAAAAATTAATTACTTTTTTATATATAAGTAATGTGCTCAGACCCACAACCTCAAATTAAAGTAAAATGTAAAATTCACCAGCATGGGTTGTTACGGGAACATCATAGCCTCATCTGGTCCCTCCGCCTCAATCTAACTTCTTAAATTACTTTACATTTTTCTTTTGATCTTGTTACTTATCATGTCGAGTCCTAGTGCTTTGAAGCGGCCACTGCTGGTATTCCATGAAATAAATCAGTGTGCTCCCACTAGCTGCTATATTCAAGCCGGCCCCCCAACTCAAATTTCACAACTTAAAGCTTCCTCAGGATGGGATGCTGAAAAACAAAAAAACAGTAGTTGATTATCTGCATACACTCCCACCTTGAAAAAGTTTTAATACTATACTAATAAAATTACATATTGTAATCCTACATGCACAGATGTTAAATGTGAAGGGTTAAAGGAATAATTCTCAATCCCTTATTCTTTATGTCTTCCTCTAAAATTAAAAACAAACCCATGAATAAATAAAACTTGCATCCCCAGTATTTAATTGGCTGTGTTTACATGCATAGATTTATAAAATAAGACATCAATGATTGGAAGTTGCCTAGTCATTGCTTCTATGTGACTGTGCTGACACTTCCACATAATAGAATATGCTGTGTTCATACCTCTTACTTTTTCCATGTATATATTTCTAAAATGGCTGCTCCATCTGTGTCTATCAGCCAATTTACTTACACTCCTGCATGCTCTTATAAATACAATATTTTACAAAAGGCTATGTGTCTGAATGAGTGTCAGCTGTCATGATTATTACTATTATTCAGACAGAAAGCAACATGAAATGATTATTTTTATTCCTTTTAATTTTGAACTTTATGTGAATCAGACATTATTGACAGCGGACATCATCTTCAACTGATCGCTGGTTATACGTTGTACATAGTTTGGATTGAGTGAAGGGTTTGATTTAAAGACATTTTGGGGTAAATTCTCTATTAGTACGTCTAACTTAGGCGTGCCTTAGATGTCCGGCAAACGCAAGTGCCAATCAAACGGTACTTAGGCGTGCGGTAGACGTCCCTACAACCTATTCGCGCAAGATAGACGCAGATGTCTGAACCGTCATTAAGACGTCTCCAATGGACCCGTTATAGACGTGGGTATGATTTTTTTTTAAGATTATACTTTTTTTATACTCTTTATTATCACTCATTCAGCATTGTAAGTATAGGATGATGAAAAAGATAACCAAAACACAGTATACCATTTTGTAAACTATATATTAGTTGATCTAGCAATATCAGTGAGGTAGGGAATGGTAGACAGAGAACACTGCTGTGTTGTATTTTTTTCCTCTAGGATATCAGAATTGTACAGTTTACTATTAATACAAGGAAAAAAAATATGTTATGTTTCAAAGGAGAACTAGAAGATGAAACGTACCGAGTGGGTGTTGAACTTACATTATCAGTATGGAAGGGGGGGAAAACGGTAGATGTATGCTAGACAGAAAGCTGTATAGAAATGTCATACTCACCTCCTATTAGAAGTGGAAAGGATAGGACTTTGAACACCATATAGACTTTTTATAAACTTCATTTAAGTTCCACAAAGACTGGCAGGAAAGGCACCCTAAGTCATCCAATAAGCTTTCTCTCGATTTCCCAGAGACATTATTTCAGAGAGGATAGTTTAGAAGTGATATCTTGCTCGAAAGAACACTCTCCTGGTCTTAAAACATTGCAACAATCAGCTCATTCTTCAGAACAAAGGTAAATCCCATAATTTACACTGGCCCAACTTAGAAACAGAATCAAAACACAGATTAGACCTGAATGTGGCTTCCAGTTCACAGGAAGAGGAAGTAGCAAGCAGCACAATGCTGACCTCATTGTGCCATCATCAAGGTAAACCTGGAAGGTAGATATGCCACAAGTAAAAGACAAGCCAGGAGTTGAACTCATAACCTACAGATGATCGATATAGTGCTTTTACTCACTGACCTACACCTGTGTCTCTGGTTCCCCTGTCATAGCATACCTTAGTGATGTGCTAAAGTATACTCTACTTAGCTATCATATCACAGTCAGTTGAGGCAAAAGACTGGTAGCTCAATGGTGTAAAGCACCGTTGTCACGGATGCAACATCCATATTCTTAAGTATGGTTCAATAAATGTAATACAGAATCAAAATTATGCTGTTTATTTTATCAAACCCAAGCTCAACTTTGTAATGTATTGTGTATAGTCTCGCTAATGTGTTTGTGATGAAAATGAGATGCGATAAGTGTATATCCTATATAATAAAACCCTAGCCGCGCATGCGCACATACCTGCGTGCTTCTGTGATCTTTGCTCTGTGATCAGTAGGTCTGTGGTCAGCAGGAGTGCAGATGCAGCAGCCAGGCGACTCCCCCCTCCCGCCCTCACTCAACACCAAAACCACCACCACCAAAGCCACCTCCTTCTGCCCAGCCGGGAGGAGGGCTCCGAGTCGCTGAAGTCTGTCCCAGATCAGCTTACACAGTCCCTAAAAAATTAACCTTTTCATCTGAGGCGCGAGGCTGCGGTGACCTTCCTCCCCCGGCTCACTAAGGTTTCATCTTAAGAAATTCAAATGCATTGTTGAAAATGCAAGTGACTATTCTCTGTCATCCTAGACACCCCTGCAAAACCCCAACAACACACTCCTGCAGCATAAACCATTTGTAAGGTGCACATTTCCCTTTCCAGGCAAACCTATTTTCAACTTACCATGGCTCGGACATCCTAAGCAGTGATGAGAGGAAACCTTTCCTCTGACAGCAAGATGACATTTGTGGATCGCCTGGTTAATGTGCTCTCATCACTGCTTAGGATGTCCGAGCCATGGTAAGTTGAAAATAGGTTTGCCTGGAAAGGGAAATGTGCACCTTACAAATGGCAAAGTCCACCATGTAGACCCTGTTATAAGAGCTAATAGGAAAAAAACTAGGACCTTATTAAAATGAGCAAAGGTGGGAGTTGAACCGGGGAGTTTCAGAGGTCAGAGCTTGGAACAGGAGCATTACCGTGTTGAACTAGTAATGCTTTCTTGTGCTTATAGCAGTTTGGTGAGACAAAACACAGCAGTTGTATATTATTGTTTCTTCACCATTTCAGAAATGTATACTTTACCATGATAAAAACTAACAAAGTATGCCATGTTTAAAAGGAGAAATATAAGATGAGTTGAACTCAAATTCTTAGCATGGAAGGGGGAAAAGTTTATTTTTCTGCTACACAGCAAAGTTGTACAGTAATGTTATATTCAACTCCTATAAGAAGTGGAAAGCATCATCAAAGTGCACCTGGAAGGTAGATATGCCACAAGTAAAATACAGGCTGGGATTTGAACCCTCAAAGCCCGGAAGATTGGTAGAGAGTGCCTTTCCTCACTGAGCTACAGCTCCAATGCCTCTGGCTCTCTTGTCATATCATATCTTAGTGAAGTGCTAAGGGAAAAGGAGTTTAGCTATAATGTCATAGTAGGCTGAGATAAAAGAGTGGTAGCTCAATGGTTAAAAGTGCTGCTTTCACTGAGCCCCAAACCCATATTCCCAAGTGTGCTTGAATACATGTGAGGTGGAGCTCCATTTTTCTCACACGCTAATCTTCATTCTAAGCACTGTACTAATGCATATATGACTGTAAGTAATCTGTTCCGTTTAGGCGTCATACCCGGAAAAGTGGTGTTTTTTTGCCCTTGCCGATCAGCGTCATTTGTGCTGCAATTCTTTAATACATAGTTGATATTTGTTTTCTACTTGAAAACCTTCCAAATCTTTAGGCATTCCTTTGCTTAAACTTATTTGAGTTCATCCTGATATGATCGCTAATGAACATAGACAGCTCAGTCAAGTATGATATGGAAGGGTGGTGAGATGGACCTAAGTAGAAGCAGCTGTAGCTTTATGTGTTAGGAGCCTGTGCTCCTAACATCCAGAGGTTGTGAGTTCTACACCCAGCACATCTTTTAATTGTGGCATACTACTTTGAAGGTGCAGATTGATGAGGTCACAATGAGGTCAGTTTTGTGCAACTGAAGACCTCCATTTTGCAATGAGGGAAGCTGAATGTTAAGGTGTGTATCTGTTTATTCTCTTTTTAAGTGCTGATAATATGTGCTGTTTTTTCTTTGCTTTCAAAAGAGAGCCGATTGCAGTGCTGTTTGTTGAGAAAAAAAAGGGGTTGTAAAAGCCATATATAAATTATTGTTTGGGCAGAAATGTGGTTTGTTATCCATGCAATATAATGTGTTCCATTGTTATGGTGTCATTATATTTATTAGGACAGAGAAAAGATGAAAATTACCTATTCAAACTCACTATTGGAATTATTGATGAAAAAACACAGCGGACGTCTGCCTCGCGTCTAACAAAGAGCCGCAATTACGATAGTTGAAACGGCATTGAAATCCAAGTTAGACCAGGGTTTCTTACGTCTACATAATACACGATATTTAGACGCAGTTGCTCGCTCAGGTAGCGCTCATCTAGCGTCCCCATTTGGAACGCCCACGGAACGCCCACGTCCAGAGCTGGAGACGGGACTATGCTTTCTATAGACGTCAGTCCATCAACTACGTCTTAGGGACGTCTATGTGTCGTTTATTTCCCAATTAACATTAATTAAGACCCTTAACTCCATAATTATTCACTTACATCGGACGCCTAAAGCACGCCTAAAATAAACGCAGTAATAGAGAATTTACCCCTTTGTACATACTATCACTTTTATTTTGTATCAGTGATTCCTCTGATGGTATATGGAGAGCCTTAAATGATTGGCTGCCATATAGCAGCAATATCATAGTAGTAATATGAACAAGGACAGGCCTGAGGCCAGAATAAACCAGGACTACACTTGGGTTATGGTGAACAAAATAACTTTAATTTTGAAATATCAGGTAGGGATTCTGTTGAATTCAGAGTAGGGGAAAAAAAAAATACAAATTAGTCCTTTCATGCAAGAGTCCTTTTGTGGCCTGCTCTTGCAGGGCCATAACATGCAGCATACACTGTTGGGCTCTGGTCTGGCTCCCCAGAGTTACAAGTACAATTGTTAGCAGATCACCTAGACCAGGGGTAGGCAATTCCAGTCCTTTAGAGCCAGAGCCAGGTCAGGTTTTCAGGATATCCACAATGAATATATATGAGATGGATTTGCATGCACTGCCTCCTTGAGATGCAAATCTATCTCATGCATATTTATTGTGGATATCCTGAAAACCTGACCTGGCTCCGGTTCTCGAGGACTGGAATTGCCTATCCCTGACCTAGACCATCCTACATCCAGCTGGGTCAAAGATATCAAGTTGCAAGGTTCAAAGTCAAACTTGACTTACGTGACTGTTGAGGATACAGTTCATACATAGATGCATATGCAGTTAGGTGTGGCTGTTTTTCTCTGGGCCTCCTTAATCTGGCTGTGCCCCTTGCTTCTATATTTCCTAGATCCTGATTTTCAGCCCCAGTCCTCCCATGTCACTTTCCCTTTGAGCAGGTCTGTGAACCCTAAGGGATTCCCTAAGGGAAATGGTCATGTTCTGTAGACTCCTTCATATACCTTCCCTTTAAGTTCAAATATGACTGGATGAACACCACCTACTAACACTTGGGGTTCCCCAAATGGTACCAGACAACTAAGAATCCCACCTCAGACAGGTAAGGTTCCAAAACAATATAATATAGGCAAGGCAAATAAGTTATAATAGCCATTGGACCCTGCCACACCAATTATTGTTTATGATATTAGTGATTGTACTGTAATTGAAGGTATGTTGTAATTGTACAGTCTCTGAACCACTGTGAATATTTTATTTGTTAACCGCTTAGTTATAGGCGGTCTAGAAATGGTAGAAATAAATAAATAAATAATCACACGATGCTTGTACTGGGTTTTCTGCATGCATACATTGAGTACCATATTTTCACGCATATAACGCGCGCGTTATACACGATTTTACAAACCGAGCATAACCATGAGCGTTATATGTGTGAGCGCGTTATACAATTTTTTTTTCCATTGCAATCTGGCATCCCCCCTGTGAACCAGCATCCTCTCCCCCCGCTTGTGTCCCCCCCCCCCCCCGTGATCCTACACCACCCCCCAGCACCGCAAAGACATCGCTTACCCCGATTGGGCACCGGCACCAGCACCAATGCACAGGACGTTCCAGTGCCAGTGCCCGAAGATCCTCCCTCGCCTGGGCTGGGCTGGGCTGGGTTGGGCGATGCGAGGGAGATCCTCCCTCTTCCCTGTGCTGGGCTGGACTGGGCTTTGAGCATTTGCGCATGCTCAAAGCCTTCTGGTCTCGCTATCTCCGAGATTCTCAGATTTAGAATCTCAGAGAGAGCGAGACCAGAAGGCTTTGAGCATGCGCAAATGCTCAAAGCCCAGTCCAGCCCAGCACAGGGAAGAGGGAGGATCACTATCGCACCGCCCAGCCCAGCCCAGCCCAGGCGAGGGAGGATCTTCGGGCACTGGCACTGGCACGTCCTGTGCATTGGTGCTGGTGCCGGGTGCCCAATCGGGGTAAGCGATGTCTTTGCGGTGCTGGGGGGATGTAGGATCGTGGGGGGGAGGGGGTGTCACGAGCGGGGGGGAGGATGCCGGTTCGCAGGGCCAGAAGAGGGAGTAAGCGGGGGTGGCGGGAGGAGGTTTTAGCAGCATGCGCGGTATATGCGTGTGCGTGCTATATAGAATTTTTTTTACATAAATGCGTTGTTCCCGTGCTCTATATGCGTATGCGTGTTATACACATATGCGCGTTATATGCGTGAAAATATGGTACTCATAATATAAATTTGCATGGAGTATCTTCCTGAAGCCTCATTTTAAATAAACTGGATCATCCATGCATTCACATTTCTTCTGACATTTTACAAAAGACTCTTCTGAAAATGGAGCCTTTTGTAAAAAATATATAAGGGCACTGTCAAATAAATGTGCGTTTTTTTTTAGCAACACACAGTGTACAATTCTATTTAAGTAAAAAAAAATTCATAATATGAGCAGCATTAAATAGGGCATTATACATTTAAGAACCAGTAACTCTATGTGAAGGTACAAGTCTTGCAACATACATATGTATTTTCAGGCACATGCAATCTTGTGAAATCTGGCATTTGTACATGTACGTAGGAGAGGAACTAATTAAGGAGTTTAGTAAAATAAATTTGAACTGCTGAAGTGGTGTTAGACACCACAGAGGTTAGCACAATTTCCCCCCTCAATCACTAATGGAATCTCAGGACCAAACAAGAAGATAATGAACACTTGTGCATGCCTTGGATATAGTGAAAAAGCTGAAGCAGATTTTTTTCAAAATATATATTTTGGGTTAATATTCAATAGAATCTTTTGGGATAGGACCAGCTCCCACACAGATAAATCATATTCACTAGAGCCACATTTAGAATTACAGTAGCATTATCAACATAAAAACAATGAAGAACCTTTCTGTCCACCCCAGCACTATCTGTATAGTGTCAGGGAAGTCCAGGGGTAGAACCAAGGCAGACTTTCAAGGTCACCAGGTTAGCAATTTAGGTTCACTAATATGGTAACTACCCAGATAAGACAACAATAAGGTTGATCTTGTTGGTTATCCAAACACCAGTCTGAATATCACTGGCATCCAGATATTGGCACAGAAAACCTATGGTGGCCAACACTTAAATCAAACGCAGACCACTGCTGCAGAATTTCAGGGGTATGAATAATCCTATTATAAAATGGGAATTCCATGTTCAATTTTATTTGGCGCTCCAAAATCACAGCTCCTTGAAATCTCATCATCTTGGAGCTTCCACTCTGTAAATAGAAGCTTTCTGAAATAGACAGTTACAAACAGTATGTAACTGCTAATAACACACTCTAAAATGACCTTCATTGTCCACCAGTTTACCGCTTACATCTTCATTGTAGGGATCCTGTACAATCTGATAGGTTGGATATGTTTTGGAGACTGGAATGAGAATTACTGTCCAAGATTAAAAAAAAAAATATCCCTGCCATTAACCAGATCTTTTTAGTTAGAATTTCACTTTTCTTGCATCCTTCTTATCCACTATTGTCAACTTGCTGTCTGTCTTTTGTATTTGATGTTTTCAGCTCACTCTTCTATCCTCTTGTTCTGTCTTGGTTATCTTTAGCTCTGTACCTTCCTGATTTATGTGCTTTTCATCTGAAGATTCATTGTCAAGGGATGGCATGTTAGAAAAACTAAATATGCCATCTATTGTTGCATTGTTACATTCAAATTACTTATTTTATTTTCATTTTAGCTTGAATTTTGCTATTGGTTGCAAAATTCAAGCTAAAATGAAAATAAAATAAGTAATTTGAATGTAACAATGCAACAATAGATGGCATATTTAGTTTTTCTAACATGCCATCCCTTGACAATGAATCTTCAGATGAAAAGCACATAAATCAGGAAGGTACAGAGCTAAAGATAACCAAGACAGAACACGAGGATAGAAGAGTGAGCTGAAAACATCAAATACAAAAGACAGACAGCAAGTTGACAATAGTGGATAAGAAGGATGCAAGAAAAGTGAAATTCTAACTAAACAGATCTGGTTAGTGGCAGGGATTTTTTTTTTTTTTAATCTTGGACAGTAATTCTCATGCCAGTCTCCAAAACATATCCAACCTATCAGGTTGTACAGGATCCCTACAATGAAGATGCAAGTGGTAAACTGGTGGACAATGAAGGTCATTTTAGAGCGTGTTAATAGCAGTTACATACTGTTTGTAACTGTCTATTTCAGAAAGCTTCTATTTACAGAGTGGAAGCTCCAAGATGATGAGATTTGAAGGAGCTGAGATTTTGGAGCGCCAAATAAAATTGAACATGGAATTCCCATTTTATAATAGGATTATTCATACCCCTGAAATTCTGTAGCAGTGGTCAGCGTTTGATTTAAGTGATGGCCACCATAGGTTTTCTGTGCCAATATCTGGATGCCAGCGATATTCAGACTGGTGTCTGGATAACCAACAAGATCAACCTTATTGTTGTCTTATCTGGGTAGTTACCATATTAGTGAACTGAAATTGCTAACCTAGTGACCTTGAAAGTCTGCCTTGGTTCTACCCCTGGACTTCCCTGACACTATACAGGTGGAGGGGCATAATAAAAAAAACGTCTAAGTCCCCTTTTGGCTTAAGTCCTTAAACATTCAAAGCAGAAGCAGGGAAAGTGTCCATAACCAAAACAAACGTCCTTGTTTTGATTATGACCTGCCTCTACTAAACGCCCAGATCACCATTGCGTCTACAAGTACACCCCCACTTTTTGCCCATAATGAACCAAAAAAACGCCTAAGCCCCAAACGTCCAACAGAAGGGCTTTTAGGCGAAGGAGGAGCCAGTCCTTTGCCTAAAAGCTGGATTCTGTAACCCAGCCCAACCCAGCCCATGTGCCTAAGGCCCCGCCACAGGAGAGGCCTAAGGCTTTCGGGCCTATTCTGATTGGCCCAAGTGCCTCAGGCCCCACCTGTGGGCGGGGTTTCTGTTGCCCCCATTCTGGACCCGGCTGGCCTGTCGGACAGGCGGGCTTGGCACCCGTCCATCTGGCCAACTTACAGGTACAGGGAAGGGGTGGGGGTGGGGGGGTCAGGGGGTCAGCCAGGGGGGGTCACGGGTCAGTGGGGGGGGCCGATTGGGGGTTCTGGGGGGGCAGTTGTTGGGGGGAGGTGGATTGTGTTGAGGGCAGGAGGGCCTGGGATCCCTACTGCCCGTATTGTGATGGGGGTGGGGGTTAGGGGGTCACCGGGGCCAGGAAGGCTTGGGCTCCCTCCTGGCTCAATCCAGTAGGGGGTTCGCCAGGGCCAGGATAGCTTGGGCTCTCTCCTGCCCCATTCCTTTTGGAGGGGGGGTTGCCGGGGCGAGGGCTTGAGCTCCCTCTTGCCCCGATTTTGTCGGGGGGGGGGGGTTGCGTTTCGACGGGGCAAGAGGGCTTGGGCTCCCTCTTGCCCCGATGTTGTATGTGTGTGGGAGGGTGATGCATTGCATCAGGAGAGATGCCTCATCTCCACTAATGCGATGCCATCACTCCTCTGCCCGAGCTGCCGCGACCCGCGGCAGGAGAGATAGGGCATCTCTCCCGCCGCGGGTCACGGCAGTTCGGGTAGAGGAATGATGGCATCACGGTAGGGGAGATGAGGCATCTCTCCTGCCACGATTGTTGCGGTGGGTAGGTTGCCGGGCCGCTGAACTGATGGCACCAGCAGCCATCAGCTCAGCGGCCCCTTTTTTCGGCACTTAGACCTGGTTTGACTTCGTCTAAGTCAAAAAGGTCTAAGTGCCGACTAGGCAACCTGTAAATGTTTTGGTTCTACCTATTGTACGCCTAGGTGTAGGTCAGCCCACCTCCCACCCACTGCCCGCCCTTTCCCCTCCTCTAAACACAACTCTTTTCTCTCTATGCGTCTAGAGCAGGGGAATGGCCTAAGCTGTTTTTAGATACGTCTAAAAACCAGCTTTGGTTATGGGTACTTGGATGATCAGGCTTTTTGGTCATCCAAGTAGATTTTTTTTTTTTTTTTAATTATGAACCCCATGGTGCTGGGGTGGACAGAAATGTTCTTCATTGTTTTTATCTTGATAATGCTACTGTAATTCTAAATGTGGCTCTAGTGAATATGATTTATCTGTGTGGGAGCTGGAATCAAAAGATTCCATTGATATTAACCCAAAATATATATTTTAAAAAAATTCTGCTTCAGCTTTTGCACTATATCCAAGGCATGCACAAGTGTTCATTATCTTCTTGTTTGGTCCTGAGGTCTCCATTAGTGATCGAGGGGGAAACTGTGCTAACCTCTGTGGTGTCTAATACCACTTCAGCAGTTCAAATTTATTTTACCAAACTCCTTAATTAGTTCCTCTCCTACGTACATGTACAAATGCCAGATTTCACAAAGCTGCAAGTGCCTGAAAAAACATATGTATGTTGTAAGACTGGTACCTTCACATATAGTTACTGGTTCTTACATGTATAATGCCCTACGTGATGCTGCTCATATTATGAAATTTTTTTTTTTTTTTTAACTGAAATAGAATTGTACACTGTGTGTTGCTAAAAAAAAATGCACATTTGACAGTGCCCTTATATATATTTTACAAAAGGCTCTATTTTCAGAAGAGCCTTTTGTAAAAAGTCTGAATGTCTCTGCCTGGATGGTCCAGTTCCTGCCTTGATATTTTATATAAAATGAGGCTTCATGAAGATACTGCATGCAAATTTAAATTATGCTTACTCAATGAAGACATGCAGAAAACCCATCTAACTAAGTATGTCCTCAGTACAAGCATCTTGTGACAAATTTATTTCTTTATTTCTAACATTTCTAGACCGCCTATAACTAAGCGGTTAACAAATAAAACATTCACAGTGGTTCAGAGGCAGTACAATTACAACATACCTTCAATTACAGTACAATCACTAACAGCATAAACAATAATGACAAAAACTGGTGGAAATTATATGTTGTTCCTGTATGGAAATTTCCTGATCTGTGTGTGCAAACCACATGCTAAAGAATACTTTTTTATTTTTGCATGGAGGAGCAAGTCTGGGAGTAGAGAGTAGACATTTCTGTGCTAATCAGCACAGCTGCATTTCTATATATTTACTAATTAAATTAGTGCAGGATTAGTGTGCAAGACCTTACCCCTATATTCTGTATATGGTGCCTTACACTGTGTGCGCAAATCAGTGCACATAGCAAATTTACGTGCATAACTTAATTGTTTAACAAACCTAGTTGTTGCCAATAATTTGCAATTAATACCTCATAACTGATGCTAAGTAGCACTAGTTAAAAGTTGTGCATACAACTTGGTCAGCATATTCTATAAAGTGCTGCGCACCAGTTCTAGTGTGTGAATCTGAAAAAAGGGCATGACCGGAGGAGGGGGGGGGGGAAGGGAGCATGGGTAGTTTGTGAGCTTTCCTAAAATGTATGCACACTGTTATAGAGTACACCTGATGCATGCATAAGTTAGAAACAGGAATTTAGGCCTAGTTTTCCCTGGTATAAATGAGTGTGCCTAAATGTTAAGTAACATGCCACACTAGCAGTTATTATGATGCTATAAGGTATGTGTATCTTTTTTAGAATCACACTACATGCCATTCTAGTCTGTGTTGATTTGTTGGGTTATATATATATATATATATAGCCCAACCTAATAGTGGAAGGAAACAGGCTGAAAGGCAAGTAACTAACATGGAGAAAAAGACCTCAGTGTTTCAAGGAAACAACTAAGAAACTATATGTTCAGTTATAAACTGCCATAGAAAACACATCCCAGGTCAAAAAACTCCATGGAAAAGATTCATAAAGATACAGTTTAAAATACACAAGTTAAACTGCAAAAAAAACCTGCAAAAAACTGTAAAAACTTGCACTTATCTTCCATTCATCTCCCACAAGCAGTGGAAATAAATATCCGTTGCTCCAATACGGAACCAGACACACTTTTCAAAGAATGAACTGTTACAGTTTTTTGCTGTTTTTTTTGCAGTTTAACTTGTGTATTTTAAACTGTATCTTTATGAATCTTTTCCATTGAGTTTTTTGGCCTGGGATGTGTTTTGTATGGCAGTTTATAACTGAACATATAGTTTCTTGGTTGTTTCCTTGAAACACTGAGGTCTTTTTCTCCATGTTAGTTACTTGCCTTTCAGCCTGTTTCCTTCCACTATTAGCAGCTTTATTCTGAATATTTGTTGGTTATTTTTTTGATTTTTTTTGGATATTCAGCTTGTATACTTTTTGATAAAATATTAGTGCATTGCCATTTAAGTAAAAGTGTGAAAACCCAGCGCAAGAGCTTGCTAAAGCCTTTTTCTTTTAGGGGTCCTTTTACAAAGGCGCGGTAGCGGTTTAACGCGCGGAATACTGCGTGTTAAACCGCCTGCCGCACTAGTACCTAACACCTCCATTGACAAGGCGCTAGGATTTTAGGCTGCCGCGGGGGTTAGCATGTGATGAAATGTCCAACGTGCTAACCCCCCTAGTGCGCCTTGATAAAAGGAGCCCTTAGCGTGACCAGACTATCCATTCCAGAAGGAAGACCTTTTGGCTAGTCCTGATTTTCTGCCAACCTCATCCTGGTGCATTATGGGACCTGCAGCACTGATTTCATTGGACAGAATCATGGACTGCAAATACTACATTGCTTTGGGATGTAATTTTAAAACCAGGTCTGGCCAAAAAGTCTCCCATCTGGAATGGGTAACCTGGTCACCCTACTTTCTAGTGAAATTTAGTAAAAGACCCCTAAGAGAATATACACAATTTCCAAAGCTGTTTTGTTTTTTTTTAATCTGCAGAACAAAGTTATATTCATCTGTATTCCCCTTCTCCTATATCTAAATCACCACCTTCCTTTTTAATTGTTGTACTTTTATCTTGGGCTATCAGAACCTATAAATCTCTCCTAACCTCTTCACTATGGTCTTCTCACTGAAAGCATCAATTTAAACTGATACCATGTGACACAGGATGACATGACAGTGTACATTTATTTTTTATTGGTTAAGAACATATACACATACACAAAAATTCATGTTTTTTTTTATTGTTTTAAAAGTATTGATCTGAGTTTTTTGTTATCATATGTGTGGATCCACACTGACACACTGTCCAGGGTATGATGATTCATGGTTCCAGAAAGTTCCAGTAAGGACAAGTTACTTGGCTATAAGCCACATAAAATAAAATTTAAAAATCCCATCTAGAATAAAGCAGCGGATACATATAGGCGAAGGGAATAAAGGAGGAGTAAGGCACAATAAGCACAAAGGGCAGCCACTGTAACTGCTTGTTCTGCATGGAGCCTGTGAGAGAGTAATATTTCAGCACAGAAAACATAACCTTTAAATTTCCATTATCATAGAAAATACTCCTGAGAACAGGCTGCTGAAACTAGCCACCCCTAGTTGCCACTGATTCAATAAATAAAGAGAAAGAGAGAGAGAGAAACCCCACAAAAAACAGCTAGCGTTTGACAACACTTGTTCAGCTCTTTCCTTAGCTCTTTTTTGGGATTGAATCAAAGTGATACTACACTAGTAAAAAAAAGTGCAATAAAACTTTTTGAGAAGTGTTCTGGACTTATTTTAAAGAATTGTTAGAAGTTTAATACAGATATTCACAATTTTCACAGTTTGGGACTTATTAGAATTAAGTTTTTTGGGGGGAGCTGCTACTTCTGTGTTGGGATGCCGGAGGAGTTTTTCATCGCTGCCCCGTGTTGCCCGCAGCAGCGGCTGGCTCCGGAGTGGAAATTCAGGCAGGCAATGTGGAGGACGGATCCTGACATCACTGGGTCCATCTCCCCTCATTGGTTTTCTTTAAATTCCAGCCTGCTGCCGCGGTGTCTTTGGGAGCTGCTACTTCTGTGTTGGGACGCCGTAGGAGTTCTTCATCGCTGCCCCATGTTGCCCGCAGCGGCAGCTGGCCCCGGAGTGGAAATTCGGGCAGGCACTGTGGAGGACGGACCCCTGACGTCACTGGGTCCATCTCCCCTCGTTGGTTTTCTTTAAATTCCAGCCTGCTGCCTGAATAAACTCATGTAAACCGTTCTGAGCGCTTCTGGGAGAACGGTATAGAAAATTGAATGAATAAATAAATAAATAAATTTGACTTAGATATCCATATACTGAGTTTTTGAAATGTGTTCTATATCTCTTGTACACCATCTTGGGTACATCTTTTCATAAAGACTGTTAATAAATCCCAAAAAGTAAAATATAGAGTCTCATGCCCTGGACAATTTTTGAGAAGGTAATTTCAGCATCTAAATCACTATTTTATATGAAGAAATGCCTCAAAGTCCCCTTTTTACAAAGGTACACCAGCAGCTGCCATGCAGCAAAAGTCCCCAAACCCTTTAAATCTCTATGGGCTTTGGGACAGCCGCTAGCACAGCTTTGTAAAAGGGGGGGGGGAATTATCCCACATTTTGAAATTTAGTACTATAAGATTTCAAATACATACCGTATTTTTACGTAGATAACGCGCACCCGTGTAAAACGCGCACACGGGTATAGCACGCGAAAAACACAAATTTATGTACATAAATTTTTATATACCGCGCACACCCGTATAACGCGCATGCTGCCCGACTCTCCTTTCGCCCGCCCCGACTCTCCTTTCGCCCACCCCGACTCTCCTCTCCCCCTTGAAGTCCTGTCCCCACCCTGAAAGCCTAATGCCCCCCCCGACGTCCGATTCACCCCCCCCGCAGGACCGCTCGCACCCCCACCCCGAAGGACCGCTCGCACGCACCCGCACCCCCACCCCGAAGGACCACTCGCACGCACTCCCACCCGCACCCGCACCCCCACCCTGAAGGACCGCTCACACTCCCACAGCCTCCCGACCCCCCCATCATGTAGAAGCTCCTACCGGTGTCCTGCTGCTTCCTCTTGGCGGTCCTGACTCCCCGACACGATCGGGGCAAGAGGGAACTCAAGCCCTCTTGCCCCAGCCAACTGCAGCACCCCTGACACGATCGGGGCAAGAGGGAGCTCAAGCCCTCTTGCCCCAGCCAACCGTGGCACCCCCGACACGATCGGGGCAAGAGGGAGCTCAAGCCCTCTTGCCCCGCCGACTCCCCAACTCCCCGACAATATCGGGCCAGGAGGGAGCCCAAGTCCTCCTGGCCCTGGCGGCCCCCCCCCCCCGGCTAGTTGTTCGGGCCAGGAGGGAGCCAAACCCTCCTGGCCACGGTGACCCCCTACCCCCACCCCGCACTACATTACGGGCAGGAGGGATCCCAGGCCCTCCTGCCCTCGACGCAAACCCCCCTCCCCCCAACGACCGCCGCCCCAAGAACCTACGACCGCCCCCAGCCGACCCGCGACCCCCCTGGCCAACCCCCACGAAACCCCCACCCCCCTTCCCCGTACCTTTGTGTAGTTGGCCGGACAGACGGGAGCCAAACCCGCCTGTCCGGCAGGCAGCCAACGATGGAATGAGGCCGGATTGGCCCATCCGTCCCAAAGCTCTGCCTACTGGTGGGGCCTAAGGCGCCTGACCCAATCAGAATAGGCCCGGGAGCCTTAGATCCCTCCTGGGGGTGGGGCCTTGGGCACATGGTCGGGTTGGGCCCATGTGCCTCAGGCCCCACCCCCAGGTGGGACCTAAGGCTCCCGGGCCTATTCTGATTGGGGGGGGGTCAGGAGGCTGTGGGGGTGCGAGTGGTCCTTCAGGGTGGGGGTGCGAGCGGTCTTGTGGGGGGGGTGAATCGGACGTCGGGGGGGTAAGTATGTAAAAAAAATTTTGTACAACGCGCTCACGCGTATAACGCGCAAGGGTATGTGCGGTACGTAAAAACCACATATAACGCGCGCGTTATATGCGAGAAAATACGGTAGATGTCTGTCACTTTGGCCTTGAAGTTGACTGAATCACACTAAAGGGTTCATGTTTAAAACCTTCATTCTATTGGAACTAAAGCTCATAATACTTGACTATACTAATTTAAAGTTACAGCTCCTTATTAAGAATGTACTTATAGAGTTGCTTTGTGACCTGAGATACCTATTATAAATCCATTTTAAACTTCTTTTTCTAAAATAAAATAGTGATTTAGATTATCTGTCCAACCCGAACAATTAGATGACAGGTCTAGGAACAAAATGTTATGTTTAAAGCATATAAGAATAAGATATATTTTAAGTTATTTAAATGACTTGGCAAAGGTCAATCCATTTCTAAGAGAAGTTAAATACAAGGCTTTATTTCGCTTCAGATTTCTTTTGTAATTTCTTAAATTAGGGTCTTGTCTGAGAAATAAAATTAAAATGGAAATATTCATGAGATTATTCTCTGAATATAGGGAAAGAAAATACAGTATGTTTTTTTAAACCATTTTTATTTATGCAGCATCATTTTACAAACAAAGAAATTTTTGAGAGGAAAGCAAAACTGTACGATGAAAAAGGAATAAAGAAAAAAAAAAAAAATAGATGAGGTTCAATCCAATTCCTCCAAGATCAAGGTGGGATTAAGAGTAGAGTTTCAGGCAGTGATATATAGAGAATGAGAAAGAGAGAGATTGACTAATCATCAAAAGAGAGGTACAATCTAATATATTAAAAAAATCAATGACTCTATACAGTATTCAAGAATGAAATCAGTTGACAATACAATACACTGAAAATATCTTTATATTTAACTAAGGGCTTCTTACTATGGGCTGATAAGGTAAATGCTTTGATGCTCATTCAATTTCTATGAGCATCAGAGCATTTACCTTAAGGGCCCGCATTAATAAGCTCTTCTGCAGTTTAGTAAAGCCCAGTGTAAGTATGCACATGTGAAATTCAAAGAAATAATACTCCCAACTTCAATACCCCTGCTTTCTTCCCTGCTGGAAGCCTTGGATACAAATGATAAAGCTTTAGCTTCATTTTAAGAAATGTTTGCTCATGATGTTCGAAGTACATACCATGGAGTTAGACCTTGTCTAGATCCAAAGCTAAAGAAATGAATAGGGAGCCAGTGAGCCAGTTTATCACTAGAAATTTCCCAATAACTGCCCAAACTCAGTTAAAAACACTGTTCAAATGATGTTTTTAACTGAGTTTAAAGGTGCCTATTGGCACCTATAAAATCAATGCCAGAATGGCACCTACATATGGGTTTTAAGCCGCCTAACACCATTATTGGCATGACTAATGCCAGAAGTGGCATTAGGCAGCCTAAAGTAACTATGTAGGCATGATTCACGTCAAAGATAAGCACTGGAAATATAACATAAGAACATAAGAAGTTGCCTCCGCTGAGGCAGACCATAGGTCCATCCTGCTCAGCGGTCCGCACCCGCGGCGGCCCATCAGGCCCATTGCCTGAGCAATGGTCTATACCTATCTATACCCCCCAATCTCTTTTTCTTCTAGGAATCTATCCAAACCTTCTTTGAAACCATTTAATGTTTTCTTGTCTACAACAGCCTCTGGAAGCGCGTTCCATGTATCCACCACCCTCTGAGTGAAAAAGAACTTCCTAGTGTTTGTTCTAAACCTGTCCCCTTTCAATTTCTCCAAGTGCCCCCTTGTACTTGTGGCGCCCCTTAATTTGAAAAATCTGCCCCTGTCTACTTTTTCTATGCCCTTCAGGATCTTGAAGGTTTCTATCATGTCTCCTCTAAGTCTTCGCTTTTCCAGGGAGAAAATCCCAACTGCTTCAATCTGTCGGTATATGGGAGATTTTCCATTCCCTTTATCAGTTTGGTTGCTCTTCTTTGTACTCCCTCAAGTACCGCCATGTCTTTCTTGAGGTACGGCGACCAGTACTGGACACAGTACTCCAGATGCGGCCGTACCATTGCACGATACAGCGGCATGATGACTTCCTTCGTCCTGGTCGTGATACCCTTCTTAATGATACCCAGCATTCTGTTTGCTTTCCTAGAGGCTGTGGCGCATTGCGCCAATGCCTTCAGTGTTGTGTCTACCATCACTCCCAGGTCTCTCTCCAGGTTACTAAACCCTAGTGGTGTTCCCCCCATTTTGTATGTGAACATCGGGTTCTTTTTCCCCACGTGCATGACCTTGCATTTCCCCACGTTGAAGCTCATCTGCCACTTTTCGGCCCACTTTTCCAGCTGCGTTAGATCCTTTTGGAGATCCTCGCAGTCTTCCTTGGTTTGAGCCCTGCTGTATAGTTTGGTGTCATCTGCAAATTTAATGACTTCACACTTAGTTCCCGCCTCTAGATCATTTATGTAGATATTGAACAAGAGCGGTCCCAGCACCGACCCTTGCGGAACTCCGCTCGTGACCCCTTTCCAGTCTGAGTAGTGTCCCTTTACGCCAACCCTCTGCTTCCTGTTTGCCAGCCAGTTTTTGATCCATCGGTGGACCAGAAAAACCTGGCCTACATTTCCAGCACCTGTCTTTCCCAGGGGTGTGATTCTCTATACGTTACCATCTCCTGATTGATATATGATCAGCAGCCACTTTTTAGACAGCCACCAATATTGATGTTCTATAGAGAATCTGGGTCTACATGAACTGGCTCCAACTCTTAAATTCTTCTTCCTAAGAGCTTCAGATAGTAAATCATCTGATTATACTAGAACCCTAAAGAATTCTATCAAGTAACATTAAAATATATCAATGGATGGAGTCACGTGATGTGTTGAGCAGAGCAGGACGTGCCTAGCTCGTGCTCCTGGGCCCCACGATCCTCCCCGTCTCATCTACCCTGCTGTTGCTTTCGCTGCTCCTTTCAGGGGATCGGGTCGGTGTATGGACCGGTTTGTCCAATCCACTAACGCCGGACCACACGGAAGGACAGAGATAAGGAGCCGCGGCCTTCTAAATCTGAGGAGTGTGTGGCGCAGTGGTTGGAGCTGCAACCTCAGCACCCTGGGGTTGTGGGTTCAAACCCTGTGCTGCTGCTTGTGACCCTGGGCAAGTCACTTAGTCCTCCATAGCACCAGGTGCATTAAATAGATTGTGAGCCCACCGGGACAGATAGGGAAAAAGCTTGAGTACCTGATTGTTAAACCACTTAGATAACCTTGATAGGTGGTATATAAACACCTAATAAACTTGAAACACAAAAATGGCGGCGGTGGCGACCGCAGATGCGGGTTCCGCACTGCCCCTCTCTGAAGCGCATATAGAGGCCCTTTCCGCATCCATGGTCCAAGCGCTGGACTCGCGCTTTGATGGCCTGTCGGGGCAACTTACCACTCTTGAGACTCTGCTTACCGACACTACGAGGTGCACGGGGGAGCTTGAATCTAGAGTGGCGCTGGTGGAGGAGGCGCACACTTCCTCAGCGGCTGACCTCCTCTCCCTTAGAGAGCTTGTACAGCGTCAAGCCGAGAAAATCGATGATCTGGAAAACCGGTCACGACGGGATAACATCAGGCTGATCGGTTTTCCAGAAACGGTGCCAGACCCTCGTCTTCTGCCCACCCTGGAAGCCTGGCTTACTAAAGAACTTCCCCTGCCGGCTGGGATGGGGCCTCTTCGTTTGGACAGGGCTCACCGTTTGGGCCAGCGCTCTGAAGATCTGACTAGAGCCAGGGTTGTGATTGTGAAGGTGCACAACTCTGCACACAAAGCTGAATTGATGAGAGCTTACAAACAGCGACATAACACCCTTTCATATGAGGGTTCTCCAATCCGGTTGTTTCAGGATTACTCACTGACTCTCCAAGAACATCGGAGACGTTTCTCCAGGGTGTGCTCGGCCTTATTTGACCGTAAGCAGCGCTTTATGCTCCAGTATCCGGCACACCTGAAGATATGGACCAGCGCGGGATGGCGGAGTTACACCACCGTGGAAGCCGCTCAAGACTTTTTGAATGTGCTGCCGGCTGACCCGGGTCCCTCATCGGCGCCCTAATAGAGCCCTTTGAGTGCCATGGCTCATTGCTGATCCTTCCCGGGACCACTGCCTCTCTGCTTTGGAATGACTGTTCCTGGATTTGTGGACTATGGACCTGTGTTCTTCAGCTTCCCTGTTCTCGCCCTTTAGTGGGGGAGGCTTGATTTCTATGGGGTATTGGTTTGCTGTGTGATTGCTGGTGTGTGGGTCCCATTTCTTGGGGAGCTGTGGATTGGGTGTGCTGTTTGTGTGAGACTTGGGGTTAAATGAGGCTTGTGTGTTTGCAGTTGGTTTCGGGGGTCTTTTTGCTGGTTGCTTCTGTTTTTCCTTGGGGCCTGCTTTGCCTATCATATAGTGCCCATTTTCAGACAGGTTAGCTCCTGTCTGCTTGGTATTTCCCTCTTGGTCGCCTGTATGGGGATCCTGCTGGGCCATTTTGTGTGCGGGGCTGGGCTTTGGTGCTTTTAGACTGCCCTGGGGATTCCCTGCTTGGTGCATCTTCTTGAGTGCTTGCAGCTTGGTGTTTGGGGTATTTGAAGGGATGGGTCACATGGGGGCTGTCTCCTGGGTATGATGGGTCTTTCCCCATGTGGTTGCTCCAGTTTGATTCGGTTTTCTACTTTTGGGCTCGTTTGGGCTGGGGTATGGGGAGGTGTTGTGGGAGTTTTGGGGTCAGGGGAGTATGTATGTGACTGGCTTTCTTTGCTTATATGTGATCAGTGCTATTGATGGTGGGTAGGGGATCTGGGGCCTGGGTTACATTGGTTCGTGACTCCTTCTCTCTGTCCCGCTTTCGTGGGACACGGAGTGTGCTTGTGTTGGGACTTGGGATTTGGTTCTGGGGGAGTGGGTTGGGTTTGATTGGGCTGGGTTTTGGGAGGGGGTGGGTTTCTCTCACTGATGCTGGGGTTTTGTTTTTTGGGATTATATCTTTTGTTGCATTGTCTGCTCCTTCTGGGGTGTTTGGGGGGTTGTGTTTCTTCTTCTTTTTCTTTCTTTTTTCTTTCTAGCCTACACAATGTGTTTCTTGAGTTTCTTCTTTTCCTCTCATTCCCTGTTTTGCCATACCGTGGTGCTGTGGATCCTGGGGGAGGCTGGGCTCCTGGGGTTTTTGATTGGTGGTTTTCTCTTTACATATGTGTCCTCTGGCTGCTGTAAGTTTACCTTTTAGGCTTACTTCTTGGAATGTGGGGGGTATTACCTCCCCGATAAAGAGGTCTAAAATTTTGGCCGCGCTTCAACGTCAACGTACTGATATTGCTTGTTTACAAGAAACCCGGCTCACTGATGAGGAACATCTTAAATTACGTCGTTCTTGGGTGGGGGAGGCTTATTTTGCGTCTTCTCCAGGACGTCATTGGGGCGTGGCGGTACTGATTCGGAAATCTTCCCCGCTTGGAGTGCAGGTCCTCGATAAATCTCCGGAAAGTCGCCACTTACTGTTGCGAATCTCGTTGGGGGACCGGAGTTATCTGTTACTGGTGGTGTATGGCCCTAACTCGTCGGAAGCCCTGTTTCTTCGTGATTTGGTTTCTCTCCATTCCCGATATGCTGGCGATCCGTTGCTCTTGGTGGGTGATTTCAATTTGGTTGGTGACCCTAACCTGGATAAGTCGGGACCTTCCTCCGCCACTCTTGGGACTCGAGGGTGTCTTCTTGCTGATCTTTGTGACACTCTCTCTGTGGTGGATCCCTGGCGTCTCTTACATCCGGAGGTCCATGACTATACCCATCTTTCTAGAGCTCACAATACCTGGTCTCATATTGATTACATTTTTATATCAGTGGGTCTGTTCTCTTCGGTGTCATCAGCGGAAATAGGCCCCCTGGCGGTCTCTGATCATGCTCCCATTTGGATTGATATTCATTTGGATCCGTCCTATGTTCGTTCTCCCTCTTGGCGATTTCCCTTTCATTTGGCCCAAGATGAGGAGTTTAAAACCTTTTTGGAGTCTCAATGGGATGACTATCTACACCATAATGGCCCCCATCAAGAGGATCCCATTTTGTTTTGGGAAGCCGCCAAGACCGTGCTTCGAGGTCACATTATTTCCTTCCTCTGTGCCAGACATCGACACATTAACAGTGGTATGTTGTCCCTCCAGCGTGATCTTCGTGCGGCTAAGCATGCCTTTCAGGCCTCTCCCTCTCCTGCGACATGGGAACGCTATTTGTCTGCTCAGGCTATGCTTAACTCGTTGCTCCACTCACATTCGATGAAATGGGCGGTCTTTCACAAACATCGATTTCACCGATTTGGTAACAGACCGGGGCGACTTTTGGCCCGCCTGATAGATGCTCGTCTGGGCCGCAAACCGATCCTGACCCTCAAGACACCAGGTGGGGGTCGGGTTACGAAAACGTCGCAGGTGGCGGAGAGGCTTGTTGATTTTTTCTCTCACTTGAATGCTGCTCCCGATGAGGTCTCTGGGGACCTCGTTTCTGATTATTTACAATCGTCGGGCATGCCACGTTTGGCTACGGCCGTCGCGGCCCGACTTCATGAACCCCTTCATGCGTTGGAATTGCAGATTGCCATAAAATCTCTTCAATCGGGCCGGGCTCCTGGTCCTGACGGGTTTTCTGGCGAGTTTTATCGTATTCTCTCCCATCGTGTTTGTGAGCCATTACTGGATTATTACAATGCGGCTATAACTAGCGGCTCCTTCTCTCGTTATGCTAACGAGGCATTGGTAACTTTGTTATTGAAACCGGGTAAGTAAGCTGACGACCCGGGGTCTTACCGCCCGATCTCTTTACTTAATGTTGATTTGAAATTGTTTTCTCGTCTTTTGGCCAACTGTCTTGCTCCCCTTCTTCCTTCTGTTATTCATGAAGATCAGGTTGGATTTGTTCGGGGTCGGCACTCTGTTCGCAATGTGCGCAAGGTCCTCTTTGCGCTGGCTCATTGCCAGGACTTGAATATTGACTCGTTATTTGTCAGCCTGGATGCCTCTAAAGCCTTTGATAGCGTCAACTGGTCCTTTTTGTTTCCTACTCTAGAACATGTTGGGTTGGGGGGGTTTTATCTTAGTGCAATCCGTTCCTTATATTCTAATCCATGGGCGTCCCTTTTGGTTAATGGAATTCGTACAGATTCCTTTCCTATTTTTTGAGGCACTCGACAGGGATACCCATTATCTCCTCTGCTTTTTCTGCTCTTTTTGGAACCTTTGCTTTGTACTCTGCACCACTTTGATGAGGTGAGAGGCCTCAGGGTTGCTGGAGAGTCTCTTAAGACACTGGCCTTTGCGGATGATATGTTTTTAATCCTGACTGATCCTGAGGTTTCTTTGCCTCTCGCGTTGGACCTTATTGCAGAATTTGGCTTTCATTCCGGTCTTTCCCTGAATCTTGACAAATCCTTGGCCATGCCCTCGAACCCGGCGGTTCGTACTTCTTGGCGGGGTACTTTCCCTTTGCGGTGGGCGGACTCCGAACTTCGCTATTTAGGGATCTCTATTCCTATGGATCTTACTCGCCTGTACTCTTTAAATGTTGGCTCTTTGTTTTCTGCATTTGGGACATGGTTGCAGTTGTGGCTTGGTCTTCCCTTTACTTTGTTAGGTAGGGTGAGTCTTTATAACATGCTAGTTGTACCACAGTGGCTGTATGTATTTCAGGTTCTTCCTCTCTATCTGTCCCCTCTTGATGAAAAGCGTATCGAGCGAATGGTCCAAAAGTTTCTTTGGATGGGTAGGCGCGCTCGCCTGCCTTACCGGAGGGCAGCCTCCCCATGGTATAAAGGTGGTTTAGGGTTGTTGAATCTTCGATTCCTCATGGTTGCTTGTGGCATGCGTCACATTAATGATCTCTTCAGCGGCACCTCCACTTTCACTAATTCTTCCTTGGAACTTTCTTGCTTTGCCTCTCTTCATTTTAGTGCATTTCTTCATTCTTCTCTGCTTTCCAAATGGGAATCTGCACCCAGTGCATTATTGCATGGCCCCCTACGTCGGGCCTGGCACTGGGTTTGTCGGTTCCACTCTCTCAATCCTCTGGTCTCTCCCTTTTTACCTTTGCGCTATAATGCTTGTTTTCTTCCTGGAGTGGACAATGCTAGCTTTGTTCGTTGGGAAGCAAGGGGATTCAATTTTTGTTTCATTTGGTTGATGATGACGGTCAGATCAAACCATTTGACTTGCTCTGTGAGGAATTTGCTCTGCCTCCCACAGATGTCTATGCCTACCATCAGATTCGCCACTATATTTCCTCTTTGTCGAGGACTCACCTTTCCGCCTCTTGCCGGGAACTCTTATAAGAGGCCTTTACTTTTGGTTCTCAACAGCCTGTCCCCTTGAAATTTCATCATAGACATCTGAAGGACGAGTCCCCCATGCTTGCTTGTACTAGATTGAGGGATGCTTGGGTGGGAGATCTGACTTTGGAATTTTCTGATGAAGTTATATTGAATGCTGTTAAAAAGTTACCTTTGTATAGTAAGTATGCTATTTTTTGGGAACAGCACTACAAATTGACTCTTCGTTTGTATGTTTCTCCTCGGAGAGCTTTTTTGGCGGGGCTCTGCCCGACTGCTGACTGTCACCGGTGTGGTGCCTCGGATGCCAGTCTTGGTCACATGTTTTGGACTTGTCCATCCATCCAGATCTTTTGGAATGCTGTTTTTCATTTTGTAGAGGATACCTGGCACATCAAAGTTCAGAGATCGGCTCTGGTTTTATTTGGAGTCTCCTTGCACTTCCATCCTCGTCTCCCCGGGGCCTCTGCATTCCTGCGCTGGGCGGCAGTGATTGCTATCAAATGTATTTTGCTTAAGTGGATGGAAGCGGAGGCCCCTGACTATTCCATTTGGCGCTGTCGTATGATTACATTACATTCCTGGGATCGGAGAGGAATCCAAGACATTTCTTCCTTACCTGGCCGTGCCTTCCAACGTATTTGGGAGCCATTTTTGAATACCTTCTCTCCTGTGGCACGTAGTCGACTTCTAAATTGTTAATTAATTATTAGGTTTTGTTTTTTTTTGTTTTGTTTTTTTTGCATCAGTGAGAGTGGGTGGGGGGGGGTTGGGTTGTGGGTTGGGTTGGGTGCGGGTGGGTTTGTTGGATTATGCTCTGAAAATTGAGCTGCTGTGTTGCTCATTGCTCTTGTTTTCCATGGTTGTTGTTCTTGAGGCTCATTAAAATATATTTGACGATAAAATATATCAATGGCTAAAACTGAACTTAAGGAAAAGTAATAAATTATGAATTGATGCGTCTAATCAAAATCTCCAAATTCTCCATTTTAGTATTCAAGGAAGAAACACTCTTCATCAAGGTATTCTGAATCACTTCCAAATTATACAGTTTAATTTTAGCTTCCTCACACGTTTTATACTACGAGGGTAATTAAAAAAAAAAAAAGTTTCTGCAATTTCATATTTTCTCAGAAAATGGTTGGGGCGGGAAAAAGTGGTAAGAAGAAGTGTCATAAAATGTCATGTGACTAGTCAGTGAGGAAAAACAGGGTATTATGTAAAAAAGTGATGCAATTTGCTTTTGAGATATTTAATTGTGGATGATACCCAAAATCTGCAATAGAGTAGACACATCGGATGGTGTGAATTACATGAAGAAAGACCTGGCGAAGCTTGAAGAATGGTCTGAAATTTGGCAGCTAAAGCTAAGAAATGCAAGGTCATGCATTTGGGCTGCAAAAACCTGAGGAAATGGCACAGTTTAGGGTGAAGAACCTATGTGCACAACAGAAGAGCGAGACTTCAATGTGATTGTACGTGATGATCTTAAAGTTGCCAAACAGGTTGAAAAGGTGATAGCGAAAGCTAGAAGGATGCTAGGTTGCATAGGGAGAGGTATTGCCAGTAGGAAAAGGAGGTATTGATACCTCTGTATAAGACTTTGGTCAGATCTCATTTAGAATATTATGTACAGTTCTGGAGGCTGCACCTTCAAAAAGATATGCAAGGGATAAAGTTGGTCCTGAGGAAGGCTACTAAAATGGTATGTGGTCTTCATCATAAGGCATATGGGGACAGAAAAAGATCTCAATCTGTATAATTTGGAGGAAAGGCAGGAGAGGGGAGATATGATAGAGATGTTAAAATACCTACGTAATGTAAATGTGCATGAGTCAAGTCTCTTTCAGTTGAAAGGAAACTCTGCAATGAGAGGGCATAGGATGAATTGTGTGTGTGCACTAAAAACGCTAGCATGCCTTCGTAAAAGGAGCCCTTAATTACTTATGTATTTATGATTTTAAGTGGTGAATAAATTTTACATTGGAGTTTTGGACTTCTATTCTGATCTACTGTTTTGTTTTGTTTTATCCTGGTTCTTGTGGATTGGCTGCCCGTGTATTTTCTAAGGAAAATGCAAAATGATGCACATTGGGAAGAATAATCCAAATCATAGTTTCCAAAAGCTATGGTCCACCTTAGGGGTCAGTGCCCAAGAAATTGATCTGGGTACCATTGTAGACAATATGCTGAAACCTTCAGCCTAATATGTGGTAGCAGCCAAAAAAATCAAACAAGATGCTAAGAATTATTAAAAAAGGGATGGTTAACAAAATTAAGAATGTTATAATGACTCTGCATCGCTCCATTGTGAGTATTGTGTTCAATTCTGGTTACCTTATCTAAAAAAATATATAAAGCAGAACTAGAAAAGGTTCAAAGAAAAACAACCAAGATGACAAAGAGGATGGAACTCCTTTTGTCCAAGTGGATCGATTTTTTACTCCATCAAAAATTACAAAGACTAGGGCAGAGGTTATCAACATGTGGTACGTGTACCCCTTGGGATACACAAACTGCTAGTAGGGGGGTTGCAGCACTACGTGGGTCTCCTGGGCACGATGAACCACTGGTCTGACCCAGCAGTGGAAATTCTTATGTTCTTAGGTTCCTCCTCACCCTGCTGGTGGAGCCACTGTCGTCATTGCTGCTGCTGCCCCAGCAATTAATTTTGCAGTCTTGATCCCTGTTTGAAAACTGCACAGGAACAGGGCCAACAGGGATCCTGTGGGGTTCCTCCTGAGTCCCTGGTAATTCCAGGGGATGGAGGCATCTTGAGGGGCTCCCACATGTTACCTCAGCAGGCCTCCTTCTTCATGCCCTACAGCCGCACGCCCCCTTCACAAAACCACATGCATGTTCCCAGCACACTGTTGAAGCTGACCTGGAAGCTTTCCCTCCAACATCAGAGCTGTCAGAGGGAAGGCTTCTGGGCAGCATGCAGGAGCTGCTGTCCACGGCCCTGTGAAGAAGCAAGTGCAGCTGAAGGCAGGAAGAAGGAGCCCACCTGGATGGCCCTGAAGGGAGCGAGCATGCACATTGGAACAAGTGAAGAAGGGATATGGGAGGGGCACAAACTTGGGGCAAAGGCTGGAAGTTGGGTATGAATTTGGGACACAGAAGGAAGGGAGGGGGTATGAACTTGGGAAGAGGAAGGCGACACAAGCTTAGGACATGGGAGGGAAGGAGGGAGAGAAAGAGATGCTGAGTTGTGGGAGGGATTAGAAAGGGAGAATTGTTGGGTATGAATGTGTGAGTGAGAGGGAAAGAGAGATGGTGCATATAGATACCATAATCCAAATGCCATGCCAAAGTAGTAAAACAGAGTTTATGCTGCTTATCATAGGAATAAGCAGATGATTTTCCCAAGCTATGTCAATAAGGCCCTATGTACTTCTCCTTTAGGAAAGTATCCAAACCTTTTTTAAACCCCACTATGCTAACTGATTTCACCTCATTCTCCAGCAATGAATTCCAGAGATTAATCACATGTTGTGTGAAGAAATATTTCACTGGTTTATTGTAAATCTACTATTTATTAGCTTCATTGCATGCCCCCTAGTCCTAATATTTTTGGGAAAAAGTAAACAAGCGATGCACATCAACCCTTTCCACTTCACTCCACTCAGTATTTCATAAATATGGCATATAGAATGGGTTGTTACCCTTATAATAACTTTGTTCAGGTTTGCTCACCACTTATCTAGATGATCCTCCACTAACACCATAGACACTTTACCTTGGAAAAGCGTCACCAGTGGTGTGCCGCAGGGTATGGTGTTTGGGCCTGTGCTCTTCAACATATTTATAAACAACCTAGAAATTGGAACGATGAGTGAGGTGATTAAATTTGCAGATGATACAAAGTTATTCAGAGTAGTAAAGATGCAGGAGGATTGCGAAGACCTTTAACAGGACATAAACACACTTGAGGAATGGGCTGCGACATGGCAAATAAAGTTTAACATGGACAAATGTAAGGTGATGCATGTTGGTAACAAAAATCTTGTACATGAATACATGATGGCTGGTGCAGTACTCGGAGAGACATCCCAGGAAAGAGACTTGGGAGTACTGGTCGACAAGTCGATGAAGTCGTCCACGCAATGTGCAGCGGTGGCAAAAAGGGCAAACAGAATGCTTGGAATGATTAAGAAGGGGATCACGAACAGATCAGAAAAGGTTATCATGCTGCTGTACCGGGACACGGTAAGACCTCACCTGTAATACTGCGTCCAGCACTGGTCCCCGTACTTGAAGAAAGATACAGTACTACTTGAAAGGGTCCAGAGAAGAGCGACTAAAATGGTTAAGGGGCTGGAGGAGTTGACGTACAGTAAGAGATTAGAGAAACTGGGCTTCTTCTCCCTTGAAAAGAGGAGACTGAGAGGGGACATGATCGAAACATTCAAGATAATGAAGGGAATAGACTTAGTAGATAAAGACAGGTTGTTCACCCTCTCCAAGGTAGGGAGAACGAGAGGACACTCTCTAAAGTTAAAAGGGGATAGATTCCGTACAAACGTAAGGAGGTTCTTTTTCATCCAGAGAGTGGTGGAAAACTGGAACGCTCTTCCGGAGGCTGTCATAGGGGAAAACACCCTCCAGGGATTCAAGACAAAGTTAGACAAGTTCCTGGGGAACTGGAGCATACGCAGGTAGGGCTGGTCTCGGTTAGGGTGCTGGTCTTTGACCTAGGGGCTGCCGCGGGAGCGAACTTCTGGGCACGATGGACCATTGGTCTGATCCAGCAGCGGCAATTCTTATGTTCTTATGGTAACAAGTTTTAGCACTAAATCCACTATGGCTTCACCCACATGGGTCCTCCAAAAGAAAGCAGGGGTAAATCACAAAAGTAAACCCAGGCGTATAATAATGTAAATAGATCAACTAAACACACTCTAGGCATATACCAAAAAATTCACCTTATTCACCAAACCACTCTTATATTGTACTCAGAGAATCATTGCAAGGTAAGAAAAACCCCTATCAGTGAGCTAAAAAGCCCACCGCTGAAAACGGCTCATGTTCTCAATCATCGCACAAAAGTGCATTTATCATGTGCTTATTTAAATACTCAATATTCTCAATTGACAGTCATAAAGTCAATTCACCACTTCTGAAAGTAATAGATAAAGACTTAGCTGTATGTGAAGATTGTGAATGAATAAAAAAAATAAAAATGGGTCTCAGGTCCTTCCAGCTGAGCAGGAGCCAGCACAAGCCAATTTCCCCGCGGAGACTGTTGACTGGGAAATGGAGGACCTTGCTGAAAGCCATGCTGAGCCAGTCACAGAAGCCCAGCCAGAGGATTATGCAATGGAGTTTCAAGAGGACTGTGTTTTTGTGTACGGGTCTATTTCCTCCCAGCCTGTTTGAGGATTTGGCTCTACCCAACAGGGCTCCAGCCAGAGCCAGAGTGTGTAATTTAAAAAGGAAAAACGTTTATTTGCATGAACTGTTGTTGATAGGCTAGCTAGTGTGGCCAGAAGTAAAGTTTTAGAGTTTTGGTTTTGAATGTTGGACTCTAACCACTGCACCGGTTGTGCTGAGTTTGGACTCAAGTGACATACTTGGAGCTAAAGGAGAACAGTGTGCTTAAAGTTCAAGTGTGGAGAACTTTGGAAACTTTATTTTGCCTTTAAAAAATAATTGAAAGACTTGAGAGTCATTGGGGTGCACGTGCCATACTTACCATCCTGTTTGAGTTTTTGGATTTTTCATTAAAGTGGTTTGGGTTACAACAGAGAAGTTTCAGTGTGCAATTTTTGGGAGGCACTGAGAGCTGCATTCCACTGCCTTGTTCAACTCTGGGACAGGGATTCACAGGGGCAAGTAGGCCTAGTGAATATATATGGCTATATATGGCAGTGAATATATATATATTGTAGCGGAGCCGGTACCTGCGTCCTCAGTAACCCCGGACTCTGCTCACTTCAACGAGGCCCTCACGTGCTTCCTGCAAGTAGGAAGTCCTGCTGGAACAGCCTTGTCAACACTGGAACTATAATGGTTATCAAAGAAAAATCAAATCTTGGTTCAAAAATAAAGTCATTTATTGTGGCATGTGTGAGTCTATGCACAACTGGACCTGGCTCCACAAGTAACAATGATAGTCCAGCAACAAAACAAAGCAAAACAGAGCTCAAATCAAAAGAGCTCAGTTACCACCTTAATTCAGGTAAGTAAAATCTCACATAGTCCCAAAATCATTGTTATTAGTTGGTCTAAGTAAATGTCCACAAATGTTGCGGCCTTCAAGCTTCACCAAGTCTTCAGCAGTAAAGCCAGCCCTTTTGATAGAGCTACATGCAAGCCTGTGGTGCTGCTGGCTTGCTCCCAATCAGCTTAGCTAAGCTGATGTGGGGGGAGGGGAGTAAGTGAATCCACCTTTTTAAACTTTTCTGTAAAACAGAATGCCACAAATGGCTCCACTAACCCACCCAAATGGTAAGTGGATTCTCCCCAAGGTTCCTTACTTCCCTCAGGTATCTTAACCCATTCAAAACCTAGTTCAAAACTTCAGGTATTCAGTCATTCAGCACTTGGAACAAAACAAACGTTTTTTTTTTCCTTTCCCTGTTCCAAATGAACACAGCAGTAGCAGCCTCATTATATTCTCAAGGCAGCTTGCCTTGAGCAACCCCTCCTTAGCTTAACCCTGCTATAATATAGACTGCACAGACCTGCCACTTAACTCCAGTCCATGCCGCAATCTTCAGGCAGTCCTTCCGTCTGTGTCCAGTCCATGGGTTCAAGTACTGGCTGCTGGCTGGTTCCAAGGTCAGTATCAGCCTCAGTCATTTCAATATCCTGGGGCTGCAGTGCTCCATCAGGAGAGTCCTCTCCTGTAGCTGGCCCAGGAAAGACTGATCTTTTCCTTCTGAGGGCAGCCTCTAAATTGCACAACTTCCCACACCCTGTTCTCCGAGGGGGAGGAGTTGGTTGCACTGCCTTCTTAGGTTTAGCTGCACTCTTGCTTATTACCCTCAGCTGGGGACTAGCAGAGGGAGAGGTGTGTCTCAGAGGCTGTTCCAAGCTGTTCCTCTTAACAACCTCCACTCCCTGCAACTGGATTTTTTTAGATTTAAAGGGGCAGTCAGTAATTTCCTTCTTACTGCTCACTACCCTATCTCTTTCCTTAGTGCTCTGTATGTTAGGGGTGACCTTAGTCCTATCACGGCCAGGCACGAGTCCAGCTTTAGGGCTAGGATCGTGACATACTCCCACCCTAAAATTTTGACTGTCCTTTGGGTTTTGGGCCTCCTTGACCCCCAGTCGTTACTGCGTTTTTGTCCTCTTTTATAGGTTCGCAGCCTCCTGGATCTTTCTCCGACTTCTGGCCCACCGCAAGTGTCAGCCGGATCACTGTGGTCCTGTGCTTCCTCCGCACACCCGGTCTCAGCCACCTGGAACTCAGCTCCTCACCGACAGGAACCAACACAACAAACTAACAAAATAAGCTAAAACAACAAATTAGCTGAAGTCCATGGAAAAAAAAAAAATTTTCCCACTATATTCTAAATTTTTTTTTTTTTTTTTTCCAAAAGTTCCACCAGTGTCCAGCAGGAGGCGCTATATCCCACCACTGATACCAATTGTAGCGGAGCCGGTACCTGCGTCCTCAGTAACCCCGGACTCTGCTCACTTCAACGAGGCCCTCACGTGCTTCCTGCAAGTAGGAAGTCCTGCTGGAACAGCCTTGTCAACACTGGAACTATAATGGTTATCAAAGAAAAATCAAATCTTGGTTCAAAAATAAAGTCATTTATTGTGGCATGTGTGAGTCTATGCACAACTGGACCTGGCTCCACAAGTAACAATGATAGTCCAGCAACAAAACAAAGCAAAACAGAGCTCAAATCAAAAGAGCTCAGTTACCACCTTAATTCAGGTAAGTAAAATCTCACATAGTCCCAAAATCATTGTTATTAGTTGGTCTAAGTAAATGTCCACAAATGTTGCGGCCTTCAAGCTTCACCAAGTCTTCAGCAGTAAAGCCAGCCCTTTTGATAGAGCTACATGCAAGCCTGTGGTGCTGCTGGCTTGCTCCCAATCAGCTTAGCTAAGCTGATGTGGGGGGAGGGGAGTAAGTGAATCCACCTTTTTAAACTTTTCTGTAAAACAGAATGCCACAAATGGCTCCACTAACCCACCCAAATGGTAAGTGGATTCTCCCCAAGGTTCCTTACTTCCCTCAGGTATCTTAACCCATTCAAAACCTAGTTCAAAACTTCAGGTATTCAGTCATTCAGCACTTGGAACAAAACAAACGTTTTTTTTTTTCCTTTCCCTGTTCCAAATGAACACAGCAGTAGCAGCCTCATTATATTCTCAAGGCAGCTTGCCTTGAGCAACCCCTCCTTAGCTTAACCCTGCTATAATATAGACTGCACAGACCTGCCACTTAACTCCAGTCCATGCCGCAATCTTCAGGCAGTCCTTCCGTCTGTGTCCAGTCCATGGGTTCAAGTACTGGCTGCTGGCTGGTTCCAAGGTCAGTATCAGCCTCAGTCATTTCAATATCCTGGGGCTGCAGTGCTCCATCAGGAGAGTCCTCTCCTGTAGCTGGCCCAGGAAAGACTGATCTTTTCCTTCTGAGGGCAGCCTCTAAATTGCACAACTTCCCACACCCTGTTCTCCGAGGGGGAGGAGTTGGTTGCACTGCCTTCTTAGGTTTAGCTGCACTCTTGCTTATTACCCTCAGCTGGGGACTAGCAGAGGGAGAGGTGTGTCTCAGAGGCTGTTCCAAGCTGTTCCTCTTAACAACCTCCACTCCCTGCAACTGGATTTTTTTAGATTTAAAGGGGCAGTCAGTAATTTCCTTCTTACTGCTCACTACCCTATCTCTTTCCTTAGTGCTCTGTATGTTAGGGGTGACCTTAGTCCTATCACGGCCAGGCACGAGTCCAGCTTTAGGGCTAGGATCGTGACAATATATATATATATATATATATATATTCAATGCCATATATATATATATATGGCAGTGAATATATATATATATGGCATTGAATATATATATATATATATATATATATTCAATGCCATATATATATATATATTCACTGCCATATATATATATATATATATATATATATATATATTCACTGCCATATATTCACTGCCATATATAGCCATATATATTCACTAGGCCTACTTGCCCCTGTGAATCCCTGTCCCAGAGTTGAACAAGGCAGTGGAATGCAGCTCTCAGTGCCTCCCAAAAATTGCACACTGAAACTTCTCTGTTGTAACCCAAACCACTTTAATGAAAAATCCAAAAACTCAAACAGTGCCATTGCCTATACACCTTATGATCCTTATGCTCGTAAATGTCTAGAATACTAGCAGAGACTATTTTACAAATACCCACTTAACTTATGTAACCTTGGTCTCATGCACACAGTCTTGAGGCAACAACTAGCTCTTTGGGTCAGACACCCAGGACTAGGATCTACAAAAATAAAGTTCTATTTTTGAGCTGGAAGCTGACCTAACTCCAGCAGACTAAAGGGTACTCTTTCCTGGGCACACTTTATTTTACTTTCACCAATAAACAGTCAGCTCAACTTGCTTTACTGAACAAGAACTCAACAAACAGTTCATAAACTAGTAATTTGATATTTACAATTCAGAATGTTCTGGTGAGCAATTTATATACCCAAACTTTTCCCCCTCAAAGTTCCTGTCCAAAAAGGAAGACAAAAGGTCAGGAAACAGTATGTGGTATTTGACATCCCATTCCCTTACATTCCAAAGTTTCGTCCTCACAGTGTCCTTAATGTTTCTGTTCCATCCTGAGACAGGGGATTTCTACTTGCATGATAACAGTCCTGCCAGAAGTGAGGCATGCCTGTTCCCACATCTCCTACCTGTCTTTTTATCCAAGCATTTCTTCTTGCTTCCAGGCTGGGAACACTCTGCAGACACCCACACTGCCATGAGACAGGGGCTTCAGACATTATGCACAGCACATTTCTCCTGTCTTAGCTTCCAGGACATCCTCTTAAGTGCTAGAGTCTTGGCATGGTTGGGCAACCAAAGACCATGTGCTCACAAAACAGTCCCTGAGGGTCACATAGTATTTCAAGTTTACAAAAACTACTAATTTTGTAAAAAGCCTTGACCTGTTTGGTCAGACTAGGTATTAAACATTAAAAAATACTAATATTGATTCTACAACACTTCAAGGATATTAAAAAAAAACTCACTTTATTTTGGATTTTCAACAATAGAAAATTCCATAAATGAGACTCCAGAGTAACACACTTAAGAGATTGTTTGCAGTTACTATAGCAATTAGCAAGATTGAAATTGATGCATTTAAAGGATTTGAAGAGCATTTCAGCTTAATGTTTGAGGACCACAAAGGAGGACTTTGGGGGCTCCATGCGACCTGGAGCCATGCGTTTGAGACCACTTTATTATATAATAGTCTTCTAATATACATCCTTGGGATGCCTAAATCAAGGCATTCAGTTATAAAATTGTTCCTTTTTTATATATAAAAATTTATTGATTTTCAAAACTTATAAAAAGTGTAACAATTATACACACAATAATAACAAATAACAACACTTACATTCGTGCAAACATCTGAAAAGTTTAAAGTTTCAAGTTTTTATTAGTATTTGATGGATCGCTTATTTAGTTTACTAAGCGATGTACAACTTATTAAAATAGGGTGTGAAAACGAACGAAGTAACTTCAGACTTGTTGGGTAAAACTTACATGAGTCGTGGAGGAAAGGGGGGAAAAGTTACAATTCTTTGTTAGAGAGAAAAACACAAAATAGGGAATGGACGAGGGGAAGGGTAAAATAGTTTTGAAGACTTGAAACTTCTGATCATTAAACAGAAGATGAAAGGTTGAATGCATCTTTAAAAAGGTAAGTTTTTAAAATTTTTTTAAAAGATAAAAAGTCTTTTTCTTCTCTAATATACTGTGGTAATGAGTTCCACAGTTGAAGGGCCATAACCGAGAACATGTCGTGTCTTCTGGTGCCTATAATTTTCAGGGATGGAACAGTAAGGAGGTTCTGAATAGTTGAACAGAGAGACCGAGAGGAGTTATAAGGGATAAGCATCCTGGTGACAAATTGAGGTTCGTTAAAACTTAAAGATTTAAAAACTAAAAATAAAATTTTAAAAGTGATGCGATGGCTGATTGGGAGCCAATGGGAATTAATCATAAAAGGCTTGACGTGATCGTATTTTTTAGCATTATGGATCAGTTTAATGGCCGTATTTTGTATTAATTGGAACCTTCTTTTTTCTTTTAGAGAAACGTTAAGTAAAAGGAAATTGCAATAGACAATTTTGGCTATTACCAGAGAATGAATTAGTATGTTAATGGATTTGGGCTCAAGGAATTTAGATATCGAGCGTATCAAACATAATTTAAAGAAACGTGATTTGACTATATTACTAATTTGTTTGTGGTACGAAAGTTTGTCATCAACGATGACACCTAAGATTTTTAAAGAGGGCACCAGCTCTAAGGTAGTGGTATTAAGGTCAAAAGGAGTACTAAGAATTGCGTCCTTTTTCCAGGTAAAAAGCATTGATTTAGTTTTTTTTAATGTTTAGTGCTAGTTTATTGGTGTTGAGCCAATTTTTTATAATTTCAAGTTTCTTGTTAATTGCCCTAATATCATCTTTATTTTCCGGTTCTAGAGGATGAAGGAGCTGGATATTATCCGCATATCCAAATGGTGTAAAGCCTATTGATTGAACTATGCCTACAAGTGGAGAAAGGAAAATGTTAAACAAAAGAGGGGACAAAATAGAGCCTTGGGGAATACCATAAGTTAGGGAATAAGCTTTTGACATTTCGCCGTTAAATCTGACAATTGAGCAGTTAGAAAGAAATGAAACATACCATTTTAAGACTTGGTCGTCGATACCTAAGGATTCCAATCGTTTGAGTAATAAATCATGGTCAATTGTGTCGAAGGCCGCAGATAAATCTAGTGAAAAAAGAACTACTGATTTGTGGTGGTCTAGATAATAGTAGATGGTGTTTATCAATCCTATCATTGAATATTCGGTATTGTGAAATTTCCGAAAACCGGTCTGGTTCGGGTGAAGTGCATTTGTAGATTCAATAAAATCTGAAACAAATTACCCCCTCCCCCTTCCTTCCTGGATGTATGTAAAAATCTAATAAATCCAGGAACTAAGGGGCTAATAATCAAAACAGAAAAACGTCTAAAAAAGCGCACAAGTCGGGGTTTGGATGTATTACCCAGCAAAACGTACAAGTAACCATAATCAATGGTCGGCCAGCTGCACGTCGCACACTGCAAAATGTCGAACGTAAGTCGTCCAAATTGGGGGCGTTCCGGGGGCGTTCCGAGGGCGGGTTTAGGCCCCAAATGTACAAATACGATAACCAAAGCCAAATCAGTTTGCTCAGTACGTTCAAAGTAGCGTTTTGACTTAGACCTGCTTTCACAACGTCTAAGCTATTCCAGCGTGTGTCGTGCAGTCTAAAGGTAAGGGAAGAGTGTTTAATATCGTGTCTGTATACCCCCTCACTCCCACCATCTCTATCTCAACCTCCCCACGTATGTTCTCACTGCTGTGTGTCACCCCACGTTTCATCCACCTCTGAAAACAACCCTCTCTCATCCTACCTCCTATCACCATCACCAGCTCATTCTCTTACATCTATTACAGCTTACTCATGCACTGTGGTCTCTATTGTCTGGCATGAGTGGGCTGTTTCACCACCTGTCTCAATCCCTGGAGGGAGGGGGTGTGGTTTGACCGCTGGGCTGGGGCCTGTTTAGCCTGTAATGAGGTCTGCTTTCTTTGCCAGGTACTTTCTATATAGTGCAACATTGCGGCCTCCACAGGAGAGCAACACAGGGGGAGTTCAATGGAGATAAAAGATACTACCCACATGCTCAGAATTATTGCTGACATGGAAGCCTGTGAACCCCATTGGATATTAGTCACATTGGATGTGACAGCTTTATACACCATGATACCTGTGGACAGTGCTCTAGCTTTAATAAAACGTATATGTATGGAACAAACTATACGGCCGCATCTATCTTCAGATATTCTTATGGAGATGGCCACTTTGGTTTTAACCCAAAGCTATTTTTGGTTCCATAACGAATTCTATTTGCAGAAGCATGGAATAGCCATGGGGGCTTCTCTGGTTCCCTCCTTGGCTGCCTTATTCATGGCAGATTTGGAGGAGGGCCAGATTTACCATATGCCATGTTACAAAAATGTGAAAATTTGGAGGAGGTTCCTTGATGATATTTTTTGTATATGGACTTCAACTGAAGAAGATCTGATTCAGTTTATTGAAGCGTTGAATGTCCTGGATAACAACATTAAATTTAGAGCTACTATAAAATATCAAGAGATTCCGTTTTTGGACATCCTAGTGAAGAAGGGGGTTACTCATCTACAAACTTCATTATACAGAAAAGAAACAGACCGCAACAGCCTCTTACGTTTTCATAGTTTTCACCCTGAGAACTTAAAGAAAAGCTTGCCTATTAGTCAATTTTTGAGACTGAGAAGAATCTGTTATTCTATAGATGATTTTTGTGTGCAAGCTAGAAGAATGAAAACGAGATTTTATCAACGTGGATATCCCTATGCTACTGTAAAAGAGCAAAACATGCGCATAGAGAGTGGCTGTTGCATGATACGAATAAGGATGACAATCCTCTGGACACGGTGGCCTTTGTCCAGGAGTTTTCTACCCTTGCCCATCGGGTCTCCAAATCGTGAAGAAATATTGGCATATTCCCAGGTTGGTGATTCCCACCTTGGACGATGATCCTATCTGTTCATATAGGAGAAGAAAAAATTTGGGTGAATATTTAAATCACAGTAAATTTCAGGAGAGAGTTTTGTTCCAAGGTGGGAGTCACCTTCCATGTGGCCAATGTCAATGGTGTAGTTTTACCATATCTGGGGAAATTTGGACCCATCCCAGTATAGGGGAAATATAAGATCAAGCATAACACTACATGCAATTCTGATAACGTTATTTACGTAATTCAGTGCCCCTGTCCAAAGCTGTATGTGGGCAGAACCACTCGCCCCATACGGGTCCGTCTTACAGAGCATAAATCCAGAGTCCATACTCATAACGAATCTTCCCCGCTTGTCCGTCATTGGATAAGCTGTGGCCATACTTTAAAAGATCTGAAGTGGCGAGTTTTAGACCGCATTACAGTAGGGTGGGAGGGTGGGAACACTGCCCGGAGGCTTAACTGATGCGAACTCTGGTGGATGTTTACATTAGATACCATGTCGCCTAAGGGGCTTAATGAGTCATCAGATTGATTAGCTCAAGCGGACCTTTAAAACTATGTTGGTCTCTTTAAATTTCTTGGTTAGAGTAGATGAGTTCCCCCGGAAATGTCGTCATACAGGAGGGGTATTTAAAGTCCAGAGCCTTCACGCCGCGGCTTGTCTTTTGATAAGTCTTGTGGCGGTACGCAGTGTATGTTTACAACAGTAGGTAAGCAACTAATGTTTAAGTAGTGGGAGGGTTAAGCTTTCCGCAGTAAAATATTTTTAGTGCTATTTATACTTTATAGTGTTAATCATGATGTTTCTTGGGTTTCAGCTTTCCCCATGTCGCCTTGACAAAGAATCCGAAACGCGTTGGCGTTCAGGGGAATGATTTCAAGGCTGAAAGCTAAGTATTCAGAATTGATATCCATGAGTAATTGTATGAAATAATAAGACATAAGCACTAGAAATGATTAAAAGCGATAATAATAATTGAAAAAAAGAAAGAAAAAAAGAAAAATAATTAATATGGAGGAAGAGGTACCATGGGGCAAATGAAGATTTTATTCCCTTCAAACTAGACTGTTTATTGGGCTGTCTGATACCCCTTTCGGACCTCATTAAGAACTCATTCTATATGGGTTAACTCTTTTCAGGACTCTGGTACTACTCTTGTTTTGAGATTCTTTAAACTATTATTAAGAAGAATTGGTAGTAAGATGAAGTTGGGCCATAAGATGATTTTCCAGAATCAACCAATCTGACAGATTCTCCATGAGTTCAGGTAGGATCCAATACATACCCTGATGCAAAATAAAAGCTTGATGATATCTATAAAAATTTGGAAAGTTTACCCCTCCCATCGATTGAGATTTTTTCAGTGATACTAAAGGGCTCATAATCAAAACAAAAAAAACGTTCAAAAAGTGGCCTAAATGGGTACTTGGACGATCAAAAAGCCTGATCGTCCAAGTACCCATAACCAAACCTAGTTTTGGATGTATCTAAAAACGGCTTAGGCTTTTCCCCTGACTCTAAACGCATAGAGCGAAAAGAGGCGTTTTTAGAGGAGGGGAAAGAGCGGGAGGTGAGCAGGCCTAGACATAGGCGTATAGCAGGTATAACCAAAAGATTAGGCAGGTTGCCTAGTCGGCACTTATACCTGTTGTGACTTAGACCAAGTCAAAACAGGTATAAGCTGAAAAGGGGGCTGCTGAGCTGATTGCGGCTGCCGCGATGAGCTCAGCGGCCCCGGCAACCTGTCCACCCCCCTCCGCAACCATAGTGGCAGGAGAGATGGCAATCTCTCCTGCCACGATGGTGATCACCCACCCCCTGAACTGTAGCACCTCGGGGTGAGGATCGCGGCAGGGGAGATGCCCTGCCGCGATCCTCACCCCGAAGTGCCGTGGTTCGGGCTGGGGGTGGACATTCACCATCAGGGCAGGAGAGATCAGCAATCTCTCCTGCTGTGATCCACCCCTCCCCCCTGATCAGATCGGGCAGGAGGGAGCCCAAGCCCTTCTGCCCCGCCGAAACACCACCCGCCCAACATGATCGGGGCAGGAGGGAGTCCAAGCCCTCCTGCTCCAGTGACCCCCATGATCAGATCAGGCAGGGGGCAGCCCAAGCCCTCCTGCTCCACCGAAATACCACCCGCCAGATACAATTGGGGCAGGAAGGAGCCCATGCCCTCCTGCTCCACAGAAACCTCCTACCCCCCACTCCCACTAAGATACGGGCAGGAGAGATCCCAGGCACTCCTGCCCTTAATGCCCCCCCACGATTGCCCTCCAAACCCCACCCACCGACCCACGACACCCCCCTCTGACCCCATGACTCCACCCCCTACCCCCGACACCCCCCTTTACCTTAAAAAGTTGGACAGACGGACGTGTTCCAAGCCTATCCGTCTGGTGGGCCCGCCATCCTCAGAATCCTTAGGGCCTGATTGGCCTAGGTGCCTCAACCCCACTCACAGGTGGGGCCTTAGGCACCTGGGCAAACCGGAATTAGATGGTTGGATGGTTAAGTGTAGAAGTAGTGGTGGTCTCGGTGTTTAAACAACTGAATGTAGAGGCAGGCCATTTTCATAAAAAACATCCTTTTGGACATTTTGTTTTGAGAATGGACATTTTCTCTGCTTCTACTTTCAACATTTAGAGCCTAGGTCAAAAGGGGACTTAGATTTTTTTATTATTATTATGCCCCTCCAGGGCTATACTAGGAGTTTAACCAAGGGAAAGGAATTTTGAAAGAATCCCATTTAGTTTTTTGTAAAAAGATGATTTTTAAAAAAATTGGTAACAAACTAAAGGCAAGATCATCATTTTGATGGTTTGGACTCTCCCCCACCAAGAAAGATATAATGGATTCCAATGGTCACACATTTCTTTGACCTTTGACAATAAGGATCTTTCATTTACTGTAAATGTATCTTCCAATGTCTTTTGATTCATTATACCTAAGTATTTTATTCTCTCTTCCTTCCAAAGGAATGGGAATGGATCGAATATTCCTTGTACATTCAATGAAAGAATCTCTGATTTATTCCAATTTATCTTATAACCAGAAAATTTACCAAAACTATCAATCAATTCCAGTAAATGAGAGATGGTTGATTCAGGATTTTTCAAATGAAGCAATATATCATCTGCATAAGCCAAAACTATATAATCTCGACCTGCATATGGAATTCCCTGTATCTCCTTTGCCTGCTGACAGACAAACAAATTGCTGACAGACTAAACTCCTTCTTTGCATCTGCCTTCATGAAGGAGGACATTACATCAATACCTGAAACAGTGAAAGTGTTCAAGGGAGAAATAGAGGACAGCCTCACCACATTAGAAGTGGATTTGGACCAGATATACTACCAGATCGACAAACTTAAAAGCGACAAGTCCCCTGGACCGGATGGAATTCACCCAAGAGTAAGGAGCTGAAGATGGAAATCGGTGAACTACTGCAAAATCTTGCCAACCTGTCAATTAAAACTGGACAGATACCGGAAGACTGGAAGATAGCGAACGTCATCCTAATTTTCAAAAAAGGGTCAAGAGGAGAACCGGGCAACTACAGACCGGTGAGCCTTACATCTGTCCCTGGAAAGATGGTTGAAGCATTGATTAAAGATAGCATAATTCGGCACTTGGATACACATGACCTGATGAGAGCCAGTCAACATGGCTTCAGGAAAGGGAAGTCATGTTTGACGAATTTACTACAATTCTTTGAAACAGTAAACAAATCTATTGATAATGGGGAACCAGTAGACATAATATACCTGGAATTCCAGAAAGCGTTCGATAAAGTTTCACACGAAAGACTTATCAGGAAATTACAAAGCCACGGAATATAGGGAGACATACTAAGGTGTAATGTAATGTAATGTAATGTAATTTATTTCTTATATACCGCTACATCCGTTAGGTTCTAAGCGGTTTACAGAAAATATACATTAAGATTAGAAATAAGAAAGGTACTTGAAAAATTCCCTTACTGTCCCGAAGGCTCACAATCTAACTAAAGTACCTGAGAAGTGAAAAGTAGAGTTAAAGGAAAAATAAAAATAAAATAAACATTTTAACAAGACAGCATTGATCTAAATACTTTGGAAGGTAGAAGAGAGGTGGATAGATAAATGGCTGGAAAACAGAATGCAGAGGGTAGGCATAAATGGGAAGCTCTCAGACTGGGAGAAAGTGACTAGCGGCATGCCTCAGGGCTCGGTTCTTGGGCCCATCTTATTTAATATTTTCATCAATGATCTAGAAGAAGGAACGTCCAGTGATATCATCAAGTTTGCAGATGATACAATGCTATGTCGGACAATCAGATCACAAAAGGACAGTGAGGAACTACAGAGAGACTTGAGCCAGTTAGAGAGATGGGCAGAGAAGTGGCAGATGAAGTTTAATGTGGAAAAGTGCAAAGTAATGCATTTAGGCAGAAATAATAAGGAGCATGAGTACAGCATGTCAGGTGCAACTCTGAGTAAGAGTGAACGAGAAAAAGACCTGGGGGTACTGGTAGATAGGACCCTGAAGCCATCAGCTCAATGTGTGGCGGCGGCAAAGAAAGCAAATAAAATGGGCATGATAAAGAAGGGAATCATGAGTAGATCGGAGTGTGTCATAATGCCACTTTATAGAGCTATGGTCAGACCACACTTGGAATACTGTGTCCAACACTGGTCTCCCTATCTAAAGAAGGATATAAAACAGCTCGAGAGGGTGCAGAGGCAAGCAACGAAGCTGGTAAAAGGTATGGAGAACTTGAACTATGAAGAACGGCTTAGAAAACTGGGACTGTTCTCCCTTGAGAAGAGGAGACTGCGAGGGGATATGATTGAGACTTTTAAAATAATAAAAGGAATCGACAAGATAGAGCAGGACAAAATGTTATTTGCGATGTCAAATGTGACTAGGACAAGAGGTCATGGACTGAAGCTGAGAGGGACAAGCCCAGGACAAATGCCAGGAAGTTCTGCTTCACACAGCGAGTGGTGGACATCTGGAATGCTCTCCCGGTGGAGATTGCTGTGGAACCCACCGTTCTAGGATTTAAGGGCAAGTTAGAAGCACATCTCCTCGGAAGGCACATAGAGGGTTACAGGTCACCGGACTTGATGGACCCAAGGTCTGATCCGGTGATGGCAGTTCTTATGTTCTAATAGCCAACAACAAGGGTTCCAAAACAATATCAAAAAGCAAAGGAAATAAGGGACATCCTTGTCTAACACCCCTCTTCAGACAAAAACACTCCGAGAATGAATTATTAATATATAATCTAGCTGAGGGGGAACTATACAAGGTTTGAATCATTTGAATAAAACCGGAACCTATCCCAAACCAATCCATTGCTTGGTACATAAAAGTCCATTCTACTCGGCCTTTTCTGCATCCAAGGAAACAGAGAAAGCCGGATTGTTTTTGCTAAATTAAACATATAAAGTGCCAATCTACTATTATTTGCAGAATGTCTTCGAGCAACAAAACCCATTTGGTGCATTCCAATAACATAAGGGAGAGCCTTAGCTAATCTCAGAGCCAATAGTTTAGCCAAAAGTTTTCCATCCACATTAATTAAAGAAATAGGCCTATAGTTTGAAACCAACATGGGATCTCTGACTTTGGCAAAACAATTGTTAAAGCTTCTGCCATAGTACCTGATATCTGACCATTTGTCAGTTGTAATTGATACAATTGAAAAAGATGAGGTAATAATATATTTTGAAAGGATTTGGAAAACTCCACAGTATATCCATCACCACTCGGAGCAGATCCTGCTCTAAGAGACTTCAATGCTGACTGTAGTTCTGAAAAAGATGTAGGTGCCTCAAGATTTTCTTTTACCTGCTCTGGAATTTTGGGTCCACTAATTGAATTCAAAAAGTCTTTCTTTGAATATAGCTTTATATTAATTCAAAAAAAATTGGTTTAAAAAATCAATTATATGGGTATAAATCTTGCTTTTTTCATCTTCAATGGCCACAATCTTTTCTCTTCTCTTTTTAGCATTAAGATAGTTAGCCAACACTCTTCCCGCTTTATTCGAGTTTTCATTATACACCGCTTGCTGACAAAACAAATCTTTTCTAGCCAATTGTGAGCAAATCTCATTATATTTGTATTTAGTTTTCATTAGGGCAGTTAAAATTTCTGTATTCCATTTTAAAGCCAATTTTGATTCTAAATCAGAAATAATTTTTTCCAAATTAGAAAACTCCATTCTAAGTAATTTTCTAACATGTGCCGAATAGGATATAATTTGCCCTCTTAAGGTTGCCTTAAAAGCATTTCCAAAGGGATCTCCTCTGAGGCATTGAGTTGAAAAAACTCCTTTACTTTTATTTGAATTTCCTTTATTGAACCTCCAAACAGGTCTCTGGGAATCCTCTTTAGTGAACTGATATTCAATCCAAATTCCTGCATGCTCTGTCAAAATAATAGGATCTACAATATATTAGCTTTTGTGACCTGTTGAATTAAATGATCTGAAACAAAAAATAATAAATTCTTGAAAATGATTTATGAACTAGTGAACAAAATGTAAATTCCCGAGCATTAAAACTGAAAATCTGACATATATCTTTTTTTTTTTTAATTATTAAGTCTTTATTTAATTTTCAAATACATTTCTAAGCATAATCATCTTGAACAGAAAGATTGACAGAAATTGAAAAAATATAAAATAAAGAATATACTTCCAAAAGATCGGAAAATTTCCTGTCATTTTCAGGTCTTCAATTATGAGGTTCCAAGATTCATTAAGTGACTAAACATAATACAATCAAATTAGCTAATCAAGGAAAAAGAACAGCCTATAATGGTAGGAGAATAATTCTACATTAAATGAAATTGTTATATCTTATACTTTATCAAGGCGTTTTAGAGATAAGAAATCAGACAACTGAGATGGATCAAAGAAAACATATTTAAAGGATTTATATCTGACTAGTGTTTAAGCCCGTTACATTAACGGGTGCTAGAATATATGGCTGTCTGTCTTTCTTTCTTTATGTCTCTCTCCCTGCTCTTGTTTCTTTCTTCCTTTCTTTCTGTCTTTCTCCCTCCTGCAATTTTTTTCTCTCTCTCCCTGGCACCCTTTGCCTGTCTGTCTTTATTTCTGTGTCTCTCTGGTCCCCTGTCTGTCTTTATTTGTGTCTGTCTCTCTCCCTAGCCTCCTTTGTCTGTCTGTATTTCTTTCTGTGTCTCCCCCCCCCCCACTTTCCTTTGCAGAAGCAGCAGTGCTATTTCCCTTCCCCTCCAGATCCCTGTGAAGTAGTAGCAGCATTTCCCCCCACCCACCCCCCATTCCCTTCTCTCCCCCCCCACTTTCCTTTGCAGAAGCAGCAGTGCTATTTCCCTTCCCCTCCAGATCCCTGTGAAGTAGTAGCAGCATTTCCCCCCACCCACCCCCATTCCCTTCTCTCCCCCCCCCACTTTCCTTTGCAGAAGCAGCAGCGGTATTTCTCTTTCCCTCCAGGTCCTTGCTGAAGCAGTAGCAGCATTTTCCCCCACCCCCCCATTCCCTTCTCTCCCCCCCCCACTTTATTTTGCAGAAGCAGCTGTGATATTTCCCTTCCCCTCCAGATCTCTGAGAAGTAGTAGCAGCATTTTCCCCCACCCACCCCCCATTCCCTTCTCTCCCCTACCACCACTTTCCTTTGCAGAAGCAGCAGCGGTTTTCCCTTCCCCTCCAGGTCCCTGCTGAGTAGTAGAAACATTTTCCCCCACCCCCCATTCCCTTCTTACCTTGAGCTGCCCTGCTCCGTTCGGCCCCTCCCCCTTCCCTTCCCGTGTGCTGGCCTGCTGCGGCTGAAGGTTTTTTTCGGCGACTCCTCCTGTTAAAACTCCCCCCCCTCCCGCAACCGCTCCTGTTCAAAGCGGCCTGCTGAGGTTCGCGGCCGCTGTAACGAACCTCGCAGGCCGCTCTCCAACTCGGTAGCATGTTCCCTCTGACGCGATTGCGTCAGAGGGAAAGTGCTACCATGTGGAGAGCGGCCTGCGAGGTTCGTTACAGCGGCCGCGAACCTCAGCAGGCCGCTTTGAACAGGAGCGGTAGCGGCTGTTGCAGGAGGATTGGGGGGGGGAATTCGTGAGCGGCGGCAGGACCATGAGGCGGGATTGAGTTTTTCGGCTTCCCCTATCTGGGGAAACCGCCGTGCCGAACTGAGCTGCGCGTGGGGCCGTAGTAAGCGCGGGGCATGCTGCAGTCTTGGCGGCCACGGACATACGGATCATGGAAGCACGCCGATAAGACTGCGCATGCGCCGCCTACGGTTTTATTATATAGATTATGCACTTGCACGGATAGTGCAAAAAGAAAACTCTACCCATAGAAGTAACTGCTGGTCTCATTAGCAAATATTCTCTCCTTCTTCTCCGAGTATCTTTGGAGACATCTGGAAATATCAATAGTTTTTGTCCCAAAAATGTTTTTGATTTATTTTTTAAAAATAACCTCATTATCCATTCCTTATCAGGAGCAAGAACCATTGTTACTATTAAAGTTGCTGGTTTCACTATTTCCTCTGGAGTTTCCAACAATTCGGAAACATCGAGAGGCTTATCTTGATCATTTTGGTCTTGATCTAAATGTTCCTGTCATTTCTTATTTGGAAGATAATATACTTTAACAAAAAGAGATAATGACTGTTCTGGAACATTCAAGACTTCAAGAAAATCTCTCTTCAACATATCTCGAGGTGTTGTAGTGGGATTTTTAGGAAAGCTTAAAATCCACAGATTAGCCCGATTGTAATTTTCGAGAGATTCTAGTTTTCTCTGAATATTATTACTATCTTTAATTTGCATTTCCTGAAAATTTTTTATTGTTTTCAATTCCATATTCAATTTTTGAATCTCACTTTTACCTATTCAGTTTCTTGCTTCAATTGTACAATTTCTTCTTTCTGTAATTTTAAATTTCCTTCAATCTCTTTAACTTGTGGGGACAAGGTTTTACCCAAATTCACTACTAAGTCCCAAATAGTCTTCAATGTTACATAGTAGATGATAGCAGATAAAGACCCGAATGGTCCATCCAGTCTGCCCAACCTGATTCAATTTAAATTTTTAAATTTTTTTTCTTAGCTATTTCTGGGAAAGAATCCAAAGCTCCACAAGGTACTGTGCTTGGGTTCCAACTGCCGAAATCTCCGTTAAAACCCACTCCAGCCCATCTACACCCTCCAAGCCACTGAAGCCCTCCCCAGCCCATCCTCCACCAAACAGCCATATACAGACACAGGCCGTGCAAGTCTGCCCAGTACTGGCCTTAGTTCAATATTTAATATTATTTTCTGATTCTAGATCCTCTGTGTTCATCCCACACTTCTTTGAACTCAGTCACAGTTTTACTCTCCACCACCTCTCCAGGAGCGCATTCCAGGTATCCACCACCCTCTCCGTAAAGTAGAACTTCCTAACATTGCCTTTGAATCTACCACTCCTCAACCTCAAATTATGTCCTCTGGTTTTACCATTTTCCTTTCTCTGGAAAATATTTTGTTCTACGTTAATACCCTTCAAGTATTTGAACGTCTGAATCATATCTCCCCTGTCCCTCCTTTCCTCTAGGGTATACATATTCAGGGCTTCCAGTCTCTCCTCATATGTCTTCTGGCGCAAGCCTCCTATCATTTTTGTCGCCCTCCTCTGGACCGCTTCAAGTCTTCTTATGTCCTTCGCAAGATACGGTCTCCAAAACTGAACACAATACTCCAAGTGGGGCCTTACCAATTCTTCCTACTACTGGCTATGCCTCTCTTTATACAGCCCACCATCCTTCTGGCAGCAGCCACTGCCTTGTCACACTGTTTTTTCGCCTTTAGATCTTCGGACACTATCACCCCAAGGTCCCTCTCCCCATCCGTACATATCAGCTTCTCACCTCCCAACATATACGGTTCCTTCCTTCTGGTGGTTTTGTTAGTAGAGAAAAATCCTGTAGTGACATAACAGGCTTACCAGGTCCAAAGTCCCTTGCACTCGCTCCTCCATAGATTTCCCAGCCACAGGTAGCTCCAGGGAAGTTACTTCCCCCGCTGACTCCAATAACAAGCTCTCAGATGAACTAGCCTCTCGCAGTGTGAGACCTATCTCTTCGGGCATGTTCACTTCCTGTGGAGAGCTTGCTTGCTATGGCAGTGTGGCGGATCTCTGTTGTCCGGACTCAGCGTGGCATCAAGCCCCAAGTCATCCACTTCGGTGTTACTTGCCGGCATTGACAGCAGGCGATTTCCGGACTGCTCCAATCCTCCAGTGAGACGACTTAAGATTTCATCAATCGTGCCACTAGAAGGGATCCCGGGATATCGGGAGGCTCTACCGCAGGGGTAGGGAACTCCGGTCCTCGAAAGCCATATTCCAGTTGGGTTTTCAGGATTTCCCCAATGAATATGCATGAGATCTATTTGCATGCACTGCTTTCAATGCATATTCATTGGGGAAATAAATAGCTAAAGTTTTAGACCCAAATTTTAAAAACATCTGATTGAACAAGTAAAATCTATTTAAGGAAATATACCAATTCATAAAGGTAAACTAAAAGAGTTATCAATAAGAACAATCAATAGCAGAGGGAGTCACGGCAAGATGGCGACTAGAGCAGACGTGTGTGTTTAAGCTCCCGCTTCGGCAGCGAACTTTTTTCTAAAAACAATATTTACCTGCGATACACTGATGCCTAAGAGAAGGGGAAGGCAGAGAAGTATCCCTCTTTCTCTGTCAGCGTCTTCAACACCGCGACAGACTGCCATTACATCTTATGCAGTCTCATTATCCTCGGCGTCGGGCGTTTCCTTAGCTGAGCCCCAGGAGCGACTCAGCATGGACAGCGAGATATCGCTGAGCCCTTTGGGACCTGACCCTCCTCCACCCCCGGTTATGGCAGCGGTGATCGACCCCCATGATGAGGGACCTCAGGAGCAACTGAGTGTGGAGGCAATACCATTGCCGGTAACTCCGGGGGGAGCATCTTTGGAGGAGATAGCACTGCAGACAACCGGTGGTGAGCTCAGGGGAGGAGAGATCCGGGAAGTCAGGAGGACACCCGAGCAAGAACTTCCTCAGTTGCCAGAGCTCAAGCCTCTTGTCAAAACGGCAGTGGTTACTTTGGACTCACTGTGGGGAGCCATAGAAAACTTGCAATTGGTATGTTCCGGGTTCCTTTCCCTTATGGCTAATGTTTCAACTAAAGTTAAACAACTTGAGACTGATATACAGGATCAAAAAGAGAAGATGGGGGAGATCCAGAAGATTATGGCGGATATAAAATCCTCAACCAAACAGCAACTTAATATAACTTTTCTTCTGCGTAAAATAGAAAATCTGGAAAATCAAAATAGGAGCTTAAATCTAAGGATTTTGAATTTTCCTATACCTAAATTCAAAACACCTAGGGAGATTTTTAATGATTTTCTAACTTCAACATTGAAAATACCGGTCGGGCATCTGCCCCCTTTACAGAAGATTTATTTTTTGAAAAGAACACTAAGAGAGCTACACGTAACTACAGATAAAGAAATTTCATCAATATTGGAATCATCAGATATTGAATTAACAGGATGGGCTACATTAATAGTCTCTTTGGTTTTTCACCAGGATAAAGACTTAATTTTGAGGCTTTATTATAATTTAAAACAAGTTACCTATCTAGGAGAAAGAATATTTGTATATCCTGATGTTTCCAAATGGACACAATTAAGAAGAAAATAATTCTTAGGTTATCGTGATAAAGTGATTTCATTGGTTGCTTCTTTTCAATTAAGGTTTCCATGCAAGTGTTTCCTATTGTATCAGGATAATAAGTATATATTTTATGATCCCGATCAGCTGTGTTTCTTTTTAGAAGGGAAAGGGATTTCTTTTGCACCCCAGTGAAGGATAAAGTAACTCAAGTCTGTAATTAAAGCCAAAGTTAATGCTCTAATTTCCTTAATAATATTGATAAGTTGTTTTCTTTCCTGGAAGAATTTCTTTGTTGCCTTCTCTCTCCAAAATTTGAGGACTATATATTAAGGTATATTATTTCATAGCCATTTTGGCTTAATTTAATTTCTAAATCCATTAGTGAATTGGATGTATCAATTTCTGTTAATTTCCTGTTAAGCACATTTTTGTACTTAAATGAAAATCAATAAATTAAAAAAAAAGAACAATCAATAGCAATTAATATGACAATGTCCCTAAATTAGTTAACTTCCCAATTTAATATATTAAGTATTGAAGAATTAATTAATAAAAATCACATCTATTTAATAAATAGAAAACATTTCCCTAAGTTAATACCGACTTAACACATAAGTTATCAATTCAGTTTGCCAGAACAAAAATAAATATTTTTGTAAATATAAATATCAATTAAAAAAATTAACTGAACTAAAGGAAATATAAATTATATTAATGATAACAAATAACTTTTCAAGCATGCAGAATAAATTGAAATATTACCTGAGAAAAGAAAATGATAATGGAGTTAAATAATTAATAGATTATATATCATATTTAAAAAACCACCAATACAGGAATATTTAAAAACAATGAAAGTAGTATATTGAGTTAGTGAATAAAGTAGCCTGAACCAATCCTTGGCAGAAGTACTGGTATACCGAATACTCTGTCTCTCACTTCCTTAAAACCTCCACTCTTCATCAGTTTGTTACAGAGACATCTTCAGGAGCACACCAATCTTCAATTTGGAAAGCACTCTCCACAGCTGGGCAGCCAAGATTCCCTGACTCTCATTCAGGATCTGAAGGGCAGGATGGTTGTAAAATGAGATGCAGATGTCCATGATATGAATCCCAGCTGTATGGGATTAAGGCATTCTGTGCAGAAGCTGGTGTTGGAGTAGCATTTTCTTGCACAGTGACTAGCATTAGCCGAAACTGGCCCACTGATTGGGATATTGAATTGATTTCACAAAAAAACCATGTGTTCTTGTCCACATAATGCCATCTGACAATCAGAATCATCTGTTGAATGTTGTATGGCAAAGACCACAAAACTTGTCTGTCTGTTGAGTCCTAACTTTTTATTTTTAGGGGGCACAAAAGGACCAGCAAAGTTTATTGGGGTGCTCTGCTGAAAATAGTTTCTCCACAGTGTCTTTATTCTTTTATCCTCAGGTTCTTAGCATGGGTTTAGCTCTCAAAATGAGACTATGCCACAACGGATGCTGAGAAGGCATGTTACAGATAGGACAACAGTTAGTACAATCCTCATTACCATTACTGCTCTCCTTGTCACCAACAGCATTGTCTCTTATGCCCACACAACTCCAGCAGAACTGCACCCATCCCAAACAAACTGAAAGCTCACCTGTTTTGCCAACTCCATTTCCATGGAAACACCATTCACAATATGTGATCTGAAGCTGAAAATTAGGCAATCCTTGCCCCGAAAACACCAAAGCCCCTAGGAGATCGACATACACATTTCACTGTTGTCATAACAGGCTTCTCCATCTTGTTTACACAAAAGCACCTTGAAGTTCCACCCCCTTCACTTATTATCTTGTATTCCATTGGCTCTCTTAAAACCTATTACCAGTTTACCAAAAACTCTTTCATTAGAAAAAATAAAATTGCGTTCTAAGAAATTAAAACTAATGCCTTGTCCAGCCAGACCTTTGTATGATCTTCCATTAAAAATCTAAATTAAACAAAAAGATTTATCACTTTTGAAAAATAAATCCAGTCTTTCCTTGTCACTCCCTATGTTATAGGCTCCAAATGCTGATTAATATACTCTTGCAGTTTAGTTGGATCATTATAGTGACTGGTTTTATTATTGTAAGTGATCCTCATGACAGCCGGATACAAAAGTCCATACTTAGCTCCCAACTGCCACAGTTGAGGTCTGAGAAGCAGAAACTGTTTCCTCAAATTAGCAGTTGCTTTAGCGAAGTCAGGTAAAAGAAGAATTTTATTATCTTGCCATTTCAGCAATTTAATTTGTTTGGCAGTAGTTAAGATATCCAAAGCCTGCTGAAAATGAAGTATCCTGAAAATCATGGGTCTGGGTCCATTTTGTCTATTATTTGCATGTGATGGTATGCAGTGAGCTCTCTCTATCTCCAACAGATATTTCAGCTTGGGGGAGAGCAATTTAGGTAAAATGTCTTCTTAAAAAAAAACAACTTATTGCATTTGAGCCCTCTACCCCTTCTGGAAGACCCAATAACTTGATGTTATTTCTCCTGCTTCAGTTATTGGCATCTTCTAATTCTTTGGTTAAACGAGACAGTGTTTTATGGTCATTTATAAACTTATTAAAACTGTCTTCTGCTTCTGAAACTCTGTGTTCTAACTGTTCAGTCCTGGCATCACATACCTTCAACTGCTGAGAGAGAGTATGAACTTCCTCTTGTAAAGTATTTACCTTGATTGTAATATCTTGAAGCATTTCTTCTATAGATGTCAGCTTCAATATCACCTGTTCAAACATTTCAGATGTATTTAGGGAGAGGCACTTTTGATGGAGTTGGTGGGTCTAGTTTAGCCTGCTTAGCCCCCCCCCTTCTCCCCCTACAGCAAATGCTGTATATAATCTGGTCTGTCTCCCAGAAGCCATACTTGCTGTAGAAGATGTTACTAAGTAAATTATATTATTTTAAAGAGAAAATTTGATCTTCTTTGCTGACAGATTATCTGAATAGTGCTATTGAGGGAAGAGCAGTGAGATCATTCATCCATCTTGCTCTGCAACCAAGCCACTCCCCCCTGTAAAATCATTCTTTGAATGTACATATTAACTTCATTTTGGTGTAGCAGTTTAAATTCACATAGTGACCGTGCTGGCTCAAAATCAAACTCAGTCTGCTTAGTTGATAATCAGTCTCAAAAAGGATATTATCTGTTTAATGTTATGCCTGCAAGGCCATTATATTATACATATTGTGGTATGCGAGGTAGGCCTGCTAGGATTGGCCCTAGTATAAGGCCTATGCCTGGAGCAGTTAGTGCCCATTCTGACCAAGCTAAAGAACAGTTTCCCTTTTCGCCTGCTATTTTTACTAAGGCCAACAGAGGGAGCTTGGGGGTTGAGCTACAGACTTCCCCTCCCCCTCACCTTCCCAAGTCTTCTGACCAGAAATGCTTTGCACCTGGGAAGGCTGGGCGGGGCTGCAAGTTCCTTAATCTCAGGTCTCAGCAGTTGAAAAGGCAGAGGGAGAACTGGAGAGGAGGGGAACAGTCTCAGGAGAAGTACTGGCAGCCTAGCTCAGGGCTGGGAGCTCTGCAGGGCCAACAAACGCCTGAATGCATGGAGTTTTCTGAAGCTGGTACTGAGTTAACTCCTGACCCCTATGAAGTTCCACAAGCCATGGAGTTGGAGCCGGAACCGAGTGCAGAGGTCCAGTTGGAAAGTCAACCCATGGAAGTGTGTTTCTCCAAGTTAAGTAAGGAAACTGCCTAAACGGGATTTCCAAGACTAATGTTTTGTGTGAACTGTTTTGTTTCTTTTTTTTGAAGCTGTGCTTTAATCCACCCTGTTGAGGTTTAAGCAGGGAAGCACAGGAATTTGGGACTGAAAGAATATATCCTTTATTGTTTGCTGAGTTTCTCCCTGTTGTGGAGAAAGTGGACTTTATCCAGCCAGTGTGGTGGGGGGATTTAGCCCCACGTTTTGAAGTGGGATAGAGGGCTCTATTTTGTAGCAGTATTACAACACGTGGAGCACACCACCTGGTTAGCATTTTCAATTGCTGAAGGAGTGCAGTGCTGTGTCACTGACAGTAGTCCAAGTGTACTATCAAAGGGAAGAGACTGTTTGTTAGTTTTTTTTTTTTTTTTTTTAAAGAACTTTGAAGCTGAGGCTCATTGATAAATACAGAGCCCTTTTTGCTATTTGAATTTGAAATTATATTGTGTATGATATTGAAATTGAGTTTTGGTTTTTGAAAAGACTGGATTGCTTGGTGAAAAGTCCTGACAAATTATTTATGTTTTTGGTTTCACTGTTTGGCAACTCAAAATAAACCCAGTCCTGGTTTTCATGAATAACTTACCTGACTTGTGGGCAAAATCCTTATTCTAAAGTGGTTTGCTTTTTCCTTCCTTGTGTGGCCTTTCGCGGCTCACAAGGGAAAATCCTTGTTCCCACAGTTCTGGACACATTGCCCTGAGAGTGCGGGTTACAAACGTGGTATCATTCATGGGATTTGATTTTTCTACCTCCATGAGAGACTGTGAAGGACTAAGCCTGAAGTTAGGACTAAAGTTTTGTTTGTGATTCATCTGTTGGAGTTGACAAGTGCACGAATGCAGCAGTCAAGCAACAGTGACCTGTGGGAGACTCTGTGATGGTGAAGGTCGTGGAAGGGAATGGAGAAGCCAAGCCGAAGTGAGCCCAGCTGTATTCCAGAGTGCCAAGTCCAGCTATCACTACCCAAAGGCTCAGACTCATCAGTCTGTCGGGTAAGAGTACCCTGGGGCAGCTGATTGAGGATACGGGGGTGATAAATTGACTGGGAGGCATAGGCTGGGGCTAGCTTGCAGGAGTGGGCCAGAAAAAAAAAAAAAAAAGGCCGCACTTGGGTTTCTTTTCTTTGTTTTTCTTTTCCAGCCTCATCATGGATCTCCAACAGTTGTTTACCCTCTTGGCTTCCGAGCGGCAGAAGCAGACGGAGGATTTGAAAGTCGTGCTACAAAGCAACCAGGACCTCTGGCGAGCGAGTCAGGCGGAAACCGGGTGGCGGCACGAAGAATTGGTTCACTCTATGGCGGACCAGACAAGAACACTAGCCCAGTTATTTCAAGGGTCTACCGGTGGATCTATAGCTGGATCTCCGGCAATCATAGGAGCTCCGGTAGGATTACAAACTTTGAATAACATGCAAGTGTGTAAGATGGGTCCCACAGATGCTCCTGATGACTTTTTACTAGCATTCGAAAGGATGGCTGTGGCAGCAGGCTGGCCTGAGCAACAGTGGGCTACAAGACTGATACCGTGCCTTGCCGGTACAGCATTGACGGCCTATCAGACTCTTAGCCCTGAGCTAGCCAGTAACTACAGGGCCATAAAGAACCACATCTTAGACTATCTAGGCTTCACTAGAGAGCACTACCGGCAAGAATTCAGGGGTGCCCAAATGGGGGAAAAGGAAAGGCCCAAAGCACTCTTACATCGTCTAAGAAAATTAGCTGAAAGGTGGCTACAACCCTGTCTTGGGGATGCCCAGGCTTTGCTCACCGAATTATTGCATGAGCAATTTCTTGAAGCGGTGCCTAAAAGTTTAAAAGCCTGGATCCAGAGACAAGGTAGTTGTTCTTTAGCCCAAGTAATCGACCTGGCAGAGGCCTATTTAGATTCCCTGAACACCACTACACCTGCGGGAGAGGCCCAGGGAGGAAGATGGTCAAGTAGGGGACAGGGAAGTCAGTCGAGACCTTTGAATAAGTCCTATGAAAGTAACACTCCATCCTTGAGGAAGGTACCAGACCCAACAATGACCGGAAAGAGTTCCATCATTTGTTTTAGATGTGGGAAGGCTGGGCATATGCAAAAACAATGCCGGGTCAAATTGGCACTTACCACCTCCCAGAGTGAAGCTGAAACCCCCTCAGGACCTTATGAAATATTGGTGCAAATAAATGGCAGGAAGATTAAGGCCCTATTGGACACAGGGGCAGAGCAGTCCATCATGTCCCGCGCTTGTTGGGTCCAGGCCAGGAAAAGGGGTCCCTTTAACAAGATCACGGAGAAGGTGATTGTGGTCTGTGTTCATGGGGGTAAAAGTTCCTATCATCAGTATCTCATCCCTATAGGATACAAAGGGGAGGTACAAACCCTGAGGGTAGCGGTTATTCCCAAAGCCCTGGCCCCTCTGATTTTAGGTCGGGATTGGGCGGAGCTAGGGGAAAGTATACAACATAAGAAATGCTCTAAAAGCCTGATAAAAGGAGAGAGAGGTCGGTGTACTCTGATGGCAAGGGATGGCTCTAGGGAAAGGCCCAGGAAGAAAAGGCCACGTAAATGGTATCCGCCTCAGGGAGGAAGGATCCATTCTCGCTGGTGCCCTACGATCAGATGGGTTCCCTTATCAGAACACGCTCTAGCACCCACCTTTGCTTACGAGAAGGCAGCGGGGTGCGATGTTTATGCCACTCAGGATGCAGTGGTGGGGGCTAAAGGTAGAGTGTTGATACCGATGGATATTCAGGTATCACCACCACCGCAGTCTTACTTGAGAATAGCCCCACGGTCCGGTTTAGCCTCCCAACACGCTATCGATATAGGGGCGGGCGTGATTGACCCTGACTATCGGGGTAACGTGCTCGTCTTAATGATAAATAATGCTGGGGAGGAGTTCCAAGTGAAGAAGGGTGACCGCATCGCACAGTTGATATGCGAGCAAATCTGGCACCCTAAGCTAGAGCAGTGGAAGCAATTGTTACCCACTCGTAGAGGAGTCAAGGGATTTGGATCCTCTGTGGCTCCGCTAGAGGGGGAGACAAGTTCTCCAACTACTGTTATACCACAGTCTAGCTCTGACCCACTGGCCGAGATAGAGAAAGCTGTAGAGCAACAGTTCAGTAAATTACATCAAGAACTGGCTCAAAGGCAGGAAGGTCAGCAGCAACAGTGGGAAAGGGCGGTACAAGAAATGCAGGGTAGTTTAGGCAACAAATTGAATGAAACAATTTCCCAGACTGATCAGTTGCTCAGAACTATCCTGGAGGAAAATCTGCAACAATATCAGAGAGACTTGCAAGAACTAAAGTCTAGTACCCAGGGCCTCAAAGAACAGATAGGGCATATTGAATGCCATGTTGAGGAACAACCGAACCACACAGCCGAAATAAAAAACATTGCATGTGCGGTTAGTGAGGTACGGGAGGAGGTGAAAAAGGTACAGGTTCAAGTGGAACTAATTGGGAGAAAAGATCTCAAGGAAATGTGCGAATTAATTGCTGGGTTTGATGCCCGCCTAGGTTCCTTAGAGGAAGAGTACCTTCCAGTAATGTCGGCACCAGCAGAATTATCTCAGTTACAGGAATTACATTGGGACGGATATTTCTATACTGCTGGTCCCGTTAACCCTCCTACTAGAAAGGGAGGTAAAAATAGGAAACACCTATGCTGAGGCTTTATCCTGGGTGGGAGAAAAGGACCCGGATAAGCATAGGCCCACCCCTAGCAGTCGTATAAGGGGAGGGGTAAGTGGTATGCGAGGTAGGCCTGCTAGGATTGGCCTTAGTATAAGGCCTATGCCTGGAGCAGTTAGTGCCCATTCTGTTCAAGCTAAAGAACAGTTTCCCTTTTCGCCTGCTATTTTCACTAAGGCCAACAGAGGGAGCTTGGGGGTTGAGCTACAGACTTCCCCTCCCCCTCACCTTCCCAAGTCTTCTGATCGGAAATGCTTTGCAGCTGGGAAGGCTGGGCAGGACTGCAAGTTCCTTAATCTCAGGTCTCAGCAGTTGGAAAGGCAGAGGGAGAACTGGAGAGGAGGAGAACAGTCTCAGGAGAAGTACTGGCAGCCTAGCTCAGGGCTGGGAGCTCTGCAGGGCCAACAAACGCCTGAATGCATGGAGTTTTCTGAAGCTGGTACTGAGTTAACTCCTGACCCCTATGAAGTTCCACAAGCCATGGAGTTGGAGCCGGAACCGAGTGCAGAGGTCCAGTTGGAAAGTCAACCCATGGAAGTGTGTTTCTCCAAGTTAAGTAAGGAAACTGCCTAAACGGGATTTCCAAGACTAATGTTTTGTGTGAACTGTTTTGTTTCTTTTTTTTGAAGCTGTGCTTTAATCCACCCTGTTGAGGTTTAAGCAGGGAAGCACAGGAATTTGGGACTGAAAGAATATATCCTTTATTGTTTGCTGAGTTTCTCCCTGTTGTGGAGAAAGTGGACTTTATCCAGCCAGTGTGGTGGGGGGATTTAGCCCCACGTTTTGAGGTGGGATAGAGGGCTCTATTTTGTAGCAGTATTACAACACGTGGAGCACACCACCTGGTTAGCATTTTCAATTGCTGAAGGAGTGCAGTGCTGTGTCACTGACAGTAGTCCAAGTGTACTATCAAAGGGAAGAGACTGTTTGTTAGTTTTTTTTTTTTTTTTTGAAAGAACTTTGAAGCTGAGGCTCATTGATAAATACAGAGCCCTTTTTTGCTATTTGAATTTGAAATTTTATTGTGTATGATATTGAAATTGAGTTTTGGTTTTTGAAAAGACTGGATTGCTTGGTGAAAAGTCCTGACAAATTATTTATGTTTTTGGTTTCACTGTTTGGCAACTCAAAATAAATCCAGTCCTGATTTTCATGAATACCTTACCTGACTTGTGGGCAAAATCCTTATTCTAAAGTGGTTTGCTTTTTACTTCCTTGTGTGGCCTTTCGCGGCTCATAAGGGAAAATCCTTGTTCCCGCAGTCCTGGACACATTGCCCTGAGAGTGCGGGTTACAATATATAATGTAATCATACATCCCATTTTGAATGGGACCATCCCATTTTAGGATCACCTGTCCCATTGTCCTCATGCACATCTTTGGAATGTCAAAATGTCCCATTTTCAGAGAAAGCAACCTGAAGCTGTGCATTGGGCAATGGGATAGGTGATCACGGAGCCTGGGATTTCACCGACACAGCAACAAATCAGGTGCGTGCAGCCATAACTGCACAAGCCTTTCCCCCACCCAATGTCAATTCTGATCTCGGAGAGGAAGTTTCGGCCAGCCAATCGCTGCCTGGTTGGCCCGGAACTTTCTCTACAACATCAGAATTGATGTCGGGAGGGGAGGGGGGAAGGCTTGTGTAGTCGCGGCAGCATGCACCTGTTTCTGCATTGGCATAGAGAAATCGGCGTGCACATCGGCTTGAAGAAATCTGTTGCTGTGTCAGGTTGGAAAAATCGGTATCTGTGGTGGCGGTGGCTTGGGGGGGGGGGGCAGAGAGAGAGAGAGAAAGAAAGTGGGCCGGGAGAGAAAGAAAGAAAGACAGAAAGAAAAAAAGAAAGAAAAGGATGCACAGTCAGAAGGAAGTGCAACCAGAGACTCATTAAATCACCAGACAACAAAGGTAGGAAAATGATTTTATTTTCAATTCAGTGATCAAAATGTGTCAGTTTTGAGAATTTATATCTGCTGTCTATATTTTGCACTATATTTAACAGGATCTGGGGAGGATCCGGGGGGGGACTGTTCCGTTTTGAGAAAAAAAAATAGTCACATTATACATACAGTACATTCAAAACTATTTCCTTTATAGATAGCAGAACTGAACATATATATTAATTTAAGCACTGGTGCCAGCACTTAGGACTTCTTTTACGAAGCAGCGTTAGCGGTTTAATGCACGTAATAGTGCGCCCTAATTTGCCGGCTGCACTAGCTGCTACCGCCTCCTCTTGAGCAGGCGGTAGTTTTTCGGCTAGCGCAGGGGTTAATGCGCGCTAAAAATGTGCGTGTGATAAAGCCGCTAACGCGGCTTCGTAAAAGGAGCCCTTAAACTATCATGGTAACTATACTGGCTATTCATGTTGTGAACCTTAATTCAGATTTCAAGATGCAAAAACTACCCTTCTCCTGGTTCTCTTTGACATTTATATTGCTAACAATAGTAGTTGAAACTCCAGTGCAGGAATGAAAGTTCCAGGAACATTTTTAGTAGCTAGGAACTTTAAGTGTAGAGGCTTCCAATTTACTCTTTCATCAACTGTGGTTGACAGAAATGTCACATTCAAAACATTAAAAGTCTTTTTGAAAAAATATACCCACTCGTTTGGTGGATCGGCTTGACAGCAATTTGTCAAAACTAAATGGAGCAATCTATCAATGGTGGACTGCTGTGTGACAGAAATATTCTGTTTTCCTGATCCTCCTATGTAGTGGAAAGTGAAGTTGTATTTATTTGTCTAGATTATTCAGTTATAAAAATCATGAACTATTTATCTATAAGTATTTAGTAGTGCACTCTCAGGTATTTGCCACTGTTAAAACAAACAAACTATAGACTGTTACAGGTTGAATAAATTAATTTTAAAAGGAAGAATTGAAAAGAGAAGCTATAAAAATATTTCAGTTGCATATGCATTAGATCTTTAACAAGCAACACACCCCAATATGCATTTTCAGCAGCAGTTATATGTTTCTGCTTTGGAAATCTATGTATAACTTTAGATGTTCATTTAGATATTTGGAATAAGATATGCTCTATAGCCACCAGCATTTCAATTAGGAACCAAAATTGACAATTAAACATGCAAGTTTCCAAGCTTATTCAGGGTTTCTAAATGTTGTCTGAATGGCATAGAGTATATTCAATAATTAGAAGATATACAGACAAATGTGAGAAAGAGGAGATTGAACTACAAATATGTGATAGAGAAAAGTAGAGGGGGAGTACAGTAAGTCAGGCTTGCTGTCAGTGTCCCCACAAGCAGAACAAGAGGGTAGCATTAGCCTTAGGCATCTTAAAAAAAGATGTCTTAAGGTCTGTTTTGAATTGTCAGAGAGAGGATGATAGTCTCAGGTGTTAAGGTAGTTTGTTCCAAGGTACTGGATCTTGCACAAATAAAATAAAGCATTGGGTAGTATCATAGATAATTTCTTGAAATAAGGGGGCCCATAAGTTGATTTGTTAAAATGATCTAAGTAGTCTTGAGGGACAGTAAGGGATCAGTAATCAGGAAATAAATGAGATCTCCAAAAGTATTAATTTTAAAGGCATGTACAGAGGCCCTCCAGAAGGGCCCTGAGGTGCCAGTAGGGGGTGCCAGCAGGGAAGAGGGCCAGAGAGAAGGAGAGGAACTGGCGCCAGCGTAAACCATGCCGAGCTCTACGAATGTGGAGATGATGCGGTATACAAACCTAAGGTTTAGTTTAGTTTAGTTTACATCAGTGTTTCTCAGCTACTTCAAGCTAAGTACCCCCCAAGTCTAACAAATATCAACTGAGTACCCCAACCACAAATCTCCCTAGGCCCACCCAAGCTCTGCCCCAGATCCTATCCCCTTTACTAATTGTAATGCAATTTTTTCTATTTATTTTTCATATACACACAATATACACAGCAGATATAAATTCTCAAAACTGACACATTTCAATCACTATATTGAAAATAAAATCATTTTACCTACTGGCGATCCTCTGTAGGCTACTGTAATTAACTTTAAAGTTGAACCTGGAGGCCAGAGGACACTAGAGAGAAAGGGGAAACATGCAGGCCTTCGGCAAATTGGGCAGCGCTGGCACTGTATCGCATAGGGAAGTCAGCTGGCAGGCGCCTCTCTTCCTCCTTAGTGTGCCGCAGTACACTTGGAATCTGAGGAGGCACACTAGTGTGCTTCAGCACACAGTTTGAGATACACTAATCTAAAGAGTGGATAAGGATATTAATAGCTGGGGTTTTTAGTAAATTTTGATGGAATGGATCACTCACAATTTGGAGTTGCTCTTGACTACTTTGGATATCTGTGGCAAAAATGAGAGTGAGGTATCAATGATGATGCCTAGGATTTTTGAAGTAGGCATGAGTGGGACTGGGGAAAAGCAAAATAGGATAGGAGTTATCAATGTTTTGCTTGCACTATTGATGAAAAGAAGAGATTTAGACTTAATAGGATTTAAGAGGCACATTAAAAAATAACAATAAAAAACCTAGCTGAACTGAGCTCTCATACACTGAAGGGTTAAGAAAAAGAAAGGGGGGAATGAAATATGGGTAGAAGGAGATGAGAAATTTATAGATGAGTGGACTATGATTGGTGCAAAGAAGTTTCAGGTTGCACAAATCAGAGTCCCATAGAAAGGGAAGTGAGGATTTTATGAGATAAAATGTATACTTTGTGGGGAGTTCAGGCAGGAGGTAGAAAATTTGATCCTCCCTTCCTCCATAATGTATGAGTTTGGGTTAATTTGGGTGGTTGGGGTTTAGATGGAGTTGGGACATGTCATAACAATTTGGAAGAAGTCATTCCCTTTATTATGGATTTATTGGGATTGTGGGGAAAATACTAAAGGATCCAGGGGTGAGATTTATGTGCATTTACTGTCATAAATCCTGTGGAATCAGCAGATTTGGTGGTACAGTGAACCTTGCTTGGGAAATGGGATATGTTATTGATAATTGAGATTGTTGGTTACTATATGACCATGTATGGCTATGTCACTCAAAGTCCAAATTATGAAGTTATGACAGTCTTATTTTGGTCACACCATCAGAAGACAAAGATCATTGGAGAAGGACATCATGTTTGGGAAGATCAAAGGAACCAGGCGAAGAGGGAGACCTGCAATCAGATGGTTGGACATGTTGAAACAACCATGAGGATGATGCTAGAAGACCTTACCGGGCTAGCACAAACCCAATTTTTTTTTAGAATATAAGAATAGCCTTACTGGATCAGATCATTGGTCCATCTAGCCCAGTATTCCAACTTCATGAAGGCCAATCCAAGTCACAAGTACCTGGCAAAAACCCAAATAGTAGCAGCATTCCATGCCACTGATTCAGGGCAAATCTCACTGCACCCTCTTCCAAGTAACTCTTCTTCCTTTTATTAGTAAGTCACATCATTTCAGACCTTCATATTATACTTTAATATTTGCTTCCTTTAATATTTGCTTACTTTGGACCTCAGAACCACCTCCTCCATCCGTTATTTTCGTGCTCTAAAACGGGGAGCTTCTCAGGTGTATTGTCCTCACTGGCCCCTAGTAATTACTCACAAATTTTAGCCATTTTTTACCACTTTGTAAATTTTTATATATCTACTTTTTTATATACGCTTCAATTTGTACTTAGCTTTCTCATTTGTACAGCGGCAGGATCCGACATGTTTCGCAGTCGCTTCGTCAGGGATCCAAGCTGTATATAAAACAACCACATTAATCAATGCTATTGTACAACATTAATGTCCTACTCTGAAATCACACCCCAACTCTCTACTCACCAAGCCGCTAACGTCCACCTCGCTCTAACTTTAAATCGCAAAGATGGCGTCGTCGTCTTGAATATCTTTATTTAAAGGGCTTGTTACAACAGACCACGCCCCCTATATCCTCTCTTTCTCCTATCAGCTTGTATTATCCATTTTAAGGAGGAACCAACCCCAAACCCATTTAAAATAACGTTTGCCATTCTATGTCCATGTTTAAACCCCCAGGGAACACTGTATTAAGACGGTGAATCCACCGTTGTTCTTTCACATTCAAAGCCGCCTCTCTGTTTCCACCCACCCTCCCTTCACTCACATTATCAATCACTCTCCACTTCAGTTCACATACTTCATGTTTTTCATTTAACATATGTTGAACCATTGGAGCCTCAATTTTTCTATTCAATATACGAGACTTGTGCTCGTTTAAGCGAACTTTCACTGGTCTGGTGGTTCTCCCTACGTACAATAATTTGCAAGGGCATATTATTATATAAACCACCCCTCTACTATTACAGTCAGTGATGGATCTAGATTCAATCTTTGTGTGTTTGCCCGGAGCTTCCCAACTATGCCCCTCAATAGTGTTTTTACACCATTGGCATTTACCACAGGCTTGATGGTATCCACCTTCAGTTGTCACATACTCATGATATTTTTTAAAATGTAATATTTGTCCAATAGTTCTACCCCGCTGAAAAGCTATCATGGGGAACTCATGCAAACAATTATGCAGGCTCAATATATGCCAATGCTTCCTCATAATTTCAATAAGCACCTTAGTAGCCCCTGAAAAAGGCAATACACATATGAGACGATCTTGCTCATCTTTATTTTCCCGTTCCATAATCATTAAATCCCTATCGGCGTACCGCGATCTCAGGTAAGCCTTCCTCAGGGCAAACAGTGACTTCTCCCATGTCTGTCTGAACAGCAGTTTATGGACTTTTCTTCAAAGAACTTGTCCAAACTTTTTTTAAAACCAGCAAGTAGATATGCCTGATGAACAATCTTGACATCATTGCGACATCATCAATATGCACCTAGATGGCACAAAAAAAATAGAAAATATGTTGGGGTATCTGACAACACTTGGGATTTGAGCCCATGACCTTTGGTAGATGGAAGCAGTGCCTTTAACCACTGAGTCACAGGAGTTGTTGTTGTTGTTTTTTTAAGCAGGTGTTCTTGCTATTTAAGATCATAACCATCTCAGGGTAAAAATAAGTTTCCATCTGGACCCTGGAAAGGGCAGAGTGGTAATTTAAATGACAAAATTCACAATCAATAATCTCTTTATAAGAGTAAAAAGAAGCTGTTAAGGTATTAAGAGAAGTTGTGTGGATTTGAACCCAAGAGTTTTGGCAGATGCAAGTAGTGCCTTTACCCACAGAGCTACAGGTGCTTCCTTTTAGGTAGGGGTTCCTATTATTTTATTAGTGGCATTCTGCCATCTAGGTGCATATTAATGATGTCAAGATTGTGCATAGGACACATCCGCTTGCTCTCAAGTACAGCAATTGTGAGTAGTGTATTTCTTTTTATGTTCTTAACCTTACAGAAATGAGGTTTAGTATGCAATATACTGTATATATATACATTATTAAACATCTTTTTCTATTATTAGCAAAGAGGAGTCCTCTTTACCCTCCAAAATAGGTTTAGTATGCAATATATATATATATATATATTTTTTTTGCATGTGCTTTGCTTAAGTAATGCATTATTAAACATACTTTGATCTTAATATCAACTTGGAGTCCTCTATACACCAAAAATAAAATCCCCATTTACCTATAAGTGAATGCCTACAGCATGCCTAAGCGATGCCTAAGTCACATCTACCTAACTCGCATCCACCTAACACCCAAAACTAGAACTGGTTTAGCAACGCCTACATTTTAGGTGTAAGGTAGATGCATTAGCACGCTCAGTGACATGCAATTCTGTTAATGGACATCCAAATTGAAGCCACTCCCATGCCATGCCTACACCATGCCCACACCTATTTTTTAGGCACAGCTTTTTCTGATGGACATCCACAAAATTGTGGATGTCTATTTGTAAAATTGCGTCTAGCATTAGGATGTCTACGTTCCAATTATTGCTTGTTAAAACCGTTAATTGAGTTTATTATCCACTTTATTTGGACGCCTAAATCACTGGACATCTACATTGTGGATGCCTAAAGTTAGACATCCTTTATAGAATTTGCCCCAAAATGTCCAAGTTTAAACTGCTCTTAAGCTCACTCATAGACCGCCTCCTAACACGGCCTTTTAAACTCTAGGCACACAGCAGCTAAGAAGTTCTGCTAGACATATAGAAAACTGTTTTTGAAAATTGACACTTGGACATCCTGGCATTTTTTTGGACTTTTTTATAGTATGGATTATGGGCAGACTGGATGGACCATTTGGGTCTTTATATGCCCTCATCTACTATGTTACTATAAAATAATAGTAAATATTGAATAACTAAGGCCAGTACTGGGCAGACTTGCACGGTATGAGTCTGTATATGGCCTTAGGTTGAGGATAGGCTGGGGAGGGCTTCAATGGCTGGGAGGGTGTAGATGGGCTGGAGTGAACTTTGACGGAGACTTCAGCAGCTGGAACCCAAGCACAGTACTGGATAGAGAATTGGATTCTTTCCCAGAAATAGCTAAGAAAAAAAAATAACAAAAATTAAATTGAATCAGGTTGGGCAGACTGGATGGACCTTTCGGGTTTTTATCTGCCGTCATCTACTATGTTACTATGTTAATTGTTTATGCACACTAAATCCATTAGCTCACATTTGCAAAAGAAGCCCTAATCCTTCTGATTAAAGGTTTATATAAGAAAATACTTGAAGTGCTGTAATTTCACAGTAAAAATTTAGCAAGAGAGTAGGTTTAGAAATCTCCCCAGGCTATTTTTGATTATATGCTCATAATAAAACATTTAGGATGCTCACACCAAAGGGAAATAAAGATCTATATGTAATGAAGCTTTTATATTTCTGAAAATAAATATCCCATCAAATAGAAATAGAAGCTGCTACAGGATTAAAGTATCATAAATCATCTATTGTTTAGAATGCTTATGAATTATGAGGATGATTTTCAAAAACATAGACATGTTAGGTGTACTTAAAAAGAGTGTTTGTGTACGTGCTATTCCTGTATAATACCTATATTTGGCTTTCAGTACATAATACCACAAGGTATATGATTTATTGCAATATTAAATAGATTTTATCATCTCCATCAGGTGTACAATATTTCACTTGCAGTTTAAGTAAATAAAACAGAATAAACTGTGGTCTGCTGGTTGATGTGGAGGAGTATTTTCAATAGTGCATCTAAGTCCAAATTTAGATGTTTCCTGCAAGACATTCAAAAGTTGGAATGGGGAAAAATCCATTTTCAATACTGCTATACATCCCAAATAATTTTTAAATGACCTATTTGAGTGTCTTGGTCTTTAAGACGTCTAACTTTTTTTTCTATTTTCGAATACAAAAATGTCCAAGTTCAAAACGTCCAAATCAAGCTGATTTGGACATTGGAGGGACTAGCATCTTAATGGACTGATCATGCAGACATTTCAACAGGATAGTGAGGCACACAATGGGTCCAGGTACATATTTCACCAAATCCCCTCCCCCACCCCTTTTTAGTGTATGGTGAGCCCTTCAAAACTCCCCCAACCTACTGTACTCACCTATCTACCACCTAATAGCCCTTATGGCTTGCAGATGACACCTATATGGCAGTACAGTAGGTTTTGAGTGGGTTTTGGTGGACTCACACTTTCCACCATAAATGTTGTGGTTTGATTGGCTTAGGGTCCTCTTCTCTGTGGTTCATTAGCCCACTCACTAGTTAAGACACTGCTCTACTAGGCTTTCTAGAGTCAGGCTGTTCTAGAGTCACGTGGATTAAAAACTGGCTGAAGCATAGGAAACAGAGAGTGGGGATAAATGGACAATATTCAGACTGGAAGAGCATCACCAGTGGGGTGCCGCAGGGTCAGTGCTTGGACCCGTGCTCTTCAACACCTTTATAAATAACCTAGACATTGGTATGATGAGTGAGAAGATTAAATTTGCGGACGATACGAAGTTATTCAGAGTAGTGAGGACACGAGGGGATTGTGAAGATCTGCAATGTGACATAACCAAGCTCGAGAAATGGACATCAACATGGCAAATGAGGTTCAACGTGGATAAATGTAAAGTGATGCATGTCGGTAACAAAAATCTCATGCACAAATACAGGATGTCCGGGGCGGTACTTGGAGATACCTCCCAGGAAAGAGACTTGGGAGTTCTGATCGACAAGTTGATGAAGCCGTCCGCGCAATGCACGGTGGCGGCAAAAAGGGCAAATAGAATGCTAGGAATGATAAAGAAGGTTCACAAACAGATCGGAGAAGGTTATCATGATGCTGTACCGGGCTATGGTGTGCCCTCACCTGGAGTACTGCGTCCAGCACTGGTCGCCTTACTTGAAGAAGGATATGGTACTACTCAAAAGGGTCCAGAGAAGAGTGACTAAAATGGTTAAGGGGCTGGGGAGTTGCCGTACAGTGAGAGATTGGAGAAACTGGGCCTCTTCTCCCTTGAAAAGAGGAGACTGAGAGGGGACATGATCGAAACGTTCAAGATACTGAAGGGAATAGACTTAAGAGATAAAGACAGACTGTTCACACTCTCCAAGGTAGGGAGAACGAGAGGGCACTCTCTAAAGTTGAAAGGGGATAGATTCCGTACAAATGTAAGGAAGTTCTTCTTCATCCAGAGAGTGGTGGAGAGCTGGAACGCTCTTCTGGAGTCTGTTATAGGGGAAAACACCCTCCAGGGATTCAAGACAAAGTTGGACAAGTTCCTGCTAAACTGTAATGTATGCAGGTGAGGCTGGACTCATTTAAGAGCACTAGTCTTTGACCTGAGGGCCGCCGCATGAGCGGACTGCTGGGCAGGATGGACCAACAGTCTGACCAGCATCAGAGCTTTTACCGCTGTGGCTGGCAATAAGAAACACTAACATGACTTGATAAAAGGGGGCCAAAATGTCCAAATGCCAATTTATTTAATTTTTAGCCAGATTACAAAGAATAGTTTGTTCTGACTATAAGGTACATTGTTAATTGTATATTTAAGGACATTTTTGCAATTATTTGCTCTGATTCTTCAAGTAATACATCAGTGTTCTTCAACCGCCGGTCTGTGGACCAGTGTCGGTTCACAGAAATTTTCTGCCGATCCGCATGGCCAGCACCTCCTTTGGGCCCATGACAGTGTTCTGCAGCCTCCAGTCCACGGTGCGATCAACGCAGCATCTTCGGGCCAGCTCCCTGAGTGCTGCAGTACACAAAGCCATGGGAAAATGCTCCTATGTGCATCCTGCGCCTGAACCGGAAGCCTTCTCTCTGACATCGCAATGTCAGAGGAAAGGCTTCCAGATGAGGCGCGGGACGTGTATGAGGAGACGCTGCCCATAGCTTTGTGCAGTGCAGCACTCAGGGAGCTGTCCCGAAGATGCCACAATGATCGCACTGTGGACCGGCCCGAAGATTACACCGGGGGCAGGCCAGAAGGCAAGGCACAGCATGGAGGGAGAGAGACAGCAATGGTAGGGAAAATGCTTTTATTTAGTAATTAGTGATTGATTTACATCTGCTGTCTGTTCAGGAAGAAATGCATTTGTTTCTTTTCCTCTGGGGTTGTACTGCTTGCAGAGTCTTGTATCTTAGGGTTTGTCTGTAAATAGTAGTACTTTTAGTTTTTGGTCCTGCATTTGCATGGGGTTATCTGTTTAATGGTAGGAATGAATGTTGAAAAGCATACAGTGTGCTTTGTGTATTTTAATTTTGTGGTTAACCATTATGTATTGTTAATACAATTATATTGTGTTTGTGTATATATGAAAAATGAATGGAAAAAATGGTGTTACAATTAGTACTATTATGGGGCGGGGTCTGGGGCGAATATTGGGTGGAGATGGGCACAACTTAGCCCTGTGTTCTTCAACTGCCGATCCGCGGACCGATGCCGGTCCACAGGTGTCAAAAGATTGAAGAATACTGTAATACATAAATACAAATGCTGCATGCTACCTGAAACTAAATAAGATTTCTGATTAAGGATTTGACAAAGAAAACACAAAGTGCTGTAATTTCACAGAAATTTTGTAAGATAGTAGGTTTAGAAATCTGCCCAGGCTATTTTTGATTATGTGCTTATAATAAAACATTTAGGATGCTCATACCAAAGGGAAAAAAAGATCTATATGCAGCAAAGCTTTTATTTTTCTGAAAATAAATACTTTATCCCATCAAACATAAAAAGAAACTGCTGATAGACTACAAGATTAAAGTATCATAAATTCTCTGTAATTTAGCATGCTTATAAATTATGGGTATTATTTTCAAAAATATAGCCATATTTAGTGTATATAAAAGGAGTCTTTGTACGAATGGTTTCCTGCATAACACCTATCTTTGGTTTCAGTTGAATCTAATACACTACTACAGTGATGGCTAATCTTTTTGATCCCGAGTGCCCAAACTGCCGCACAAAACCAAAGAATTTCCTCAAAGTGCCAGCACGTCAATTAAACCTTAATAACAAGATTTTAGTATCTAAAAACTCTTTATAAAGTTGCCTGAACTATGTAACATCATTTTTAAAGGTTGGAATCTTTGTATTGTCAGAATTTGATTCACAATCCTTTGGTTTTCATTTCAATTTATTGGCAATTTATAATGTTTTAATTATTTCATTCAATTTAATGAATTTAGGAAGAATTTGATTCAGTTACACAATATATTTTAAATGTATTATTCACATAACATGTCAAATGTATCCTGAGTAAAAAAAAAGATAAACTTCTTAAAACTGTTAACTGTGTCAAGACTCGGTGTGCATTCCCAAAGAGTCTATACATGTTTTTTTGTAAAATTTACAATCAAATTAGAAAATAGTTAAATCATTACATTTCTAATAATATGATGTAAAGAAAACAAAAGAGCTTTCAATTAAACCAACCGTTTTTATTGGAAATTCCAGATTGGAATACAACAGGGCCATGTAAAGTCCCTTTTTTAAATAACATCTTTAAATAATATTTAAATAACTTAGAAAGTGTCTTAACTGCAAACTGAAAACACTGCTTTATGTAAACATATGCATTGGGCATGCTCTGAAAAAAATTAATGTGATTTTTGTTGTTGCATGCATGCTGATAACTTGTCAATCCTTGGCTCATAGTGCGTTAATTTCAGAGCAACACATGCAGCACTCATGTCATCCGTTAATTTGTTTCTAGCATCAGATTTTATATGATTCAAAGCCGAAAACAGCTGCTCACAAGCATAGGATGAACCAAACAAAGTAAGAAGAGCAATCCCAAGTGCTTTCATGGACTTAAAATTGTCTGGCAGAGAATTCCATGCTTTTAGGATTTCATTTTCAGAACTGCTAGCAGTGATTTCATTTGTCACCCTTTCACACTCAATACGTTCAAGAGCCGCACGCAGGTCATTGAATTTACTTTTCCAGATAGAGCTTTCTTGAAATTCCAGTAGCTCCATTTCCAAATTTTGAATATCCAACCACTGTAAGCAGGAAAGATCAAGATCTTCAAATGTGGACTTTTCTGGGGAAGTTATAAATGAAAGGGTTGTCTCCATCTTACGGAACTGAGAAAATCTTTTACTAAAATTCTCCTTTGCTTCGGCTACAATGGTGGAATATGCTTTGTGGATTTCCTGGTGTTTTTTATGACTGTCCACAAATGTTGTAGAATTATCCAAATGTATTTTTAGGTTGGGAAAATATTTTAGCTGTCCACTCTCAAGGTCTTTTTCAAAAACATGCAATTTTCTCTCAAAAGCTTTGATGTCACTAAACATGCTTTCTGCTGTTTTTCCCATGCCTTGTAATTTTTTGTTTAGTACATTAAAGTGGTTAGTAAAATCTGTAAAGAACATGAGGTTGGTAAGCCAGGCCATGTTGGTGAGTTGAGGATAGTCTTCCCCCTTTTCGTTCATAAATAGCCTAACTTCTTCCAAGCAGGCCACAAATCTCTCTAACACTCGTCCTCTGCTCAGCCACCGGACATTATTGTACATCAATAAAGTGTTATATTGTGCCTGAACCTCATCAAGAAGGGCTTGAAATTGTCAAAAATTAAGAGCACGCACCATGATGAAGTTCACCATTTTTGTTACATCTTTGAGGACATCGTCAAGTTTTTTGCTGCTTTCTTTGGCGCAGAGAGCCTCTTGATGTATTATGCAGTGAAATTGAATCAGTGGATGTTTTGCTTCCTTAGCAAAGAAATGAATGAATCCTCATGTTGTCCCCACCATGCTAGGTGCTCCATCGCTAGTAACTGAAACTACTTTTTCTGGACTTATGTCTAGTGATGAAAAAGCCTCCATCACAGCATTGTGGATCCCTTGTGTTCTTCCAGGCAAAGACAGCAGTTTTACCAGCTCTTCTCTCATGATGTCACCAGTAGCATAACGCAAAATGAGCGCTAGTCTTGCATGGTTAGTAGTTTCTGTACTTTCATCCAAGCACATGGAGTAGAAGGGTGCTTTTTGTAAGTCGCAAGTAAGCTGATGACTAACATCAGCAGCCATTCGCAGAACCCTATCTTTTGCAGTATTTCTGCTTAGCGGCATCTCAGAGATGCGCTGCACAATTTTATCCTTGTTTTGGAAATCATGGAAGAGTGAATTACTCCCAGCCAAAATTGCCTTTTTGATAAAATCTCCATCAGAGAGGGGCTTACCATGTTTTGCCATGCACAGTGAAATTTGAAAGCTGGCAACTGTAAGATGATTAGTTTTTGAAAGATAGTTGCTAAAACTAAGAGACTGGGAATGATATTTCTTTAATTTTCCTACAAGGAACTCTTTTCTTTGAGCTAAACCAAGTTCAGCAACACTGTTATGGTTGGTCTCAAAGTGACGTTTGACACTTGATGTGCGAGACACAACACTTTCATTACACATAATACACAATGCTTTCCCACTGCGTTCAATCACTCCATATGTCTCTGTCCAGGCCTCTTGGAATGGTCTTCCACTATCTGTTTTTGCTTTTTTTGCTGTACTCATTTTCTTTGTTCAAGACTTCAAGTCTACAAAAAGATAAAATTTGAATAATAAAAAAAATCTAATGAAGTGCTGTATAGAAATCCGTCCCCATAAAAAAATATGTGATTGGGGAATTTTACTAATTGTAGACATCCGTTTTGGTCAAAAAATATACTGTCCGGGTGAAAACCGGACTTGTGCAACCTGAGTGTATGGGAAAAGGACTTTTATTTTTCATTATTGGAGCCTTTGTTATTTTATTATGATGTTTACAAAAGCACTGTGAAGGGCCACATATACACTTTACTGTTTTTTGCTATATTGAGTTTTCCATAAGGTACAGCGCAGAGGTTTAGTGTGTTGGTTGTTCACAGAGAGCCCAGCCCTCCTCTCAGCTTACTGAACTTCTCTATGCAATCATTATAAGCAGCTTTTTTATTTCCTCGAATTTAGCATGTCCCCCATGGAAGATATAGAGGTTTTTACAGAGGAGCACATTATTAGACAAATTAACTTCCCCCCATATCCTCACCTCTCTAGCACGGGAGCACTAGGAACTGTTCTGGAGCACTAGGAACTGTTCCTGATTACAGATGTCACATGTGGAGTCACACTACAGCCTCACTGAGTTCCTGTGACAGACTCAGTGTGAAGCTTCTCTTCCTCCCCCCACTTCCCCCTCACACACTGCCAGGCTCATAGGCAGGCTAAACATCCACTCACAGGACTGCAGCCAGCACAGGAGGATGGGCCGTGGCTCACCGGGACAATGCCCGGTCCTCCCAATGGCCAGTCCTCCCAATGGCCAGTCCGGCACTGTTGCCAGGTGAGCTGCAAAGCAGACACCGGCACACTCGCCTCCCGCCGCGCCGCAAACATAGTAACATAGTAACATAGTAACATAGTAGATGACGGCAGATAAAGACCCGAATGGTCCATCCAGTCTGCCCAACCTGATTCAATTTAAAATTTTTTTTTTTTTTTTCTTCTTAGCTATTTCTGGGCGAGAATCCAAAGCTTTACCCGGTACTGTGCTTGGGTTCCAACTGCCGAAATCTCTGTTAAGACTTACTCCAGCCCATCTACACCCTCCCAGCCATTGAAGCCCTCCCCTGCCCATCCTCCTCCAAACGGCCATACACAGACACAGACCGTACAAGTCTGCCCAGTAACTGGCCTAGTTCAATCTTTAATATTATTTTCTGATTCTAAATCTTCTGTGTTCATCCCACGCTTCTTTGAACTCAGTCACAGTTTTACTCTCCACCACCTCTCTCGGGAGCGCATTCCAGGCATCCACCACCCTCTCCGTAAAGTAGAATTTCCTAACATTGCCCCTGAATCTACTACCCCTCAACCTCAAATTATGTCCTCTGGTTTTACCATTTTCCTTTCTCTGGAAAAGATTTTGTTCTACGTTAATACCCTTTAAGTATTTGAACATCTGAATCATATCTCCCCTGTCTCTCCTTTCCTCTAGGGTATACATATTCAGGGCTTCCAGTCTCTCCTCATATGTCTTCTGGTGCAAGCCTCCTATCATTTTCGTCGCCCTCCTCTGGACCGCCTCAAGTCTTCTTACATCTTTCGTCAGATACGGTCTCCAAAACTGAACACAATACTCCAAGTGGGGCCTCACCAATGACCTGTACAGGGGCTTCAACACCTTCTTTCTTCTACTGACTACGCCTCTCTTTATACAGCCCAGAATCCTTCTGGCAGCAGCCACTGCCTTGTCACACTGTTTTTTTGCCTTTAGATCTTCGGACACTATCACCCCAAGGTCCCTCTCCCCATCCGTGCATATCAGCTTCTCTCCTCCCAGCATATACGGTTCCTTCCTATTATTAATTCCCAAATGCATTACTCTGCATTTCTTTGCATTGAATTTTAGTTGCCAGGCATTAGACCATTCCTCTAACTTTTGCAGATCCTTTTTCATATTTTCCACTCCCTCTTCGGTGTCTACTCTGTTACAAATCTTGGTATCATCTGCAAAAAGGCACACTTTTCCTTCTAACCCTTCAGCAATGTCACTTACATACATATTGAACAGGATTGGCCCCAGCACCGAACCCTGAGGGACTACACTAGTCACCTTTCCTTCCTTCGAGCGACTTCCATTAACCACCACCCTCTGGCGTCTGTCCGACAGCCAGTTTCTGACCCAGTTCACCACTTTGGGTCCTAACTTCAGCCCTTCAAGTTTGTTCAACAGCCTCCTATGAGGAACTGTACCAAAGGCTTTGCTGAAATCCAAATAAATTACATCTAGCATATGTCCTCGATCCAGCTCTCTGGTCACCCAATCAAAAAATTCAATCAGGTTCGTTTGGCACGATTTACCTTTTGTAAAGCCATGTTGCCTCGGATCCTGTAACCCATTAGATTCAAGGAAATACACTATCCTTTCTTTCAGCAACACTTCCATTATTTTTCCAACAACTGAAGTGAGGCTCACCGGCCTGTAGTTTCCTGCTTCATCCCTGTGACCACTTTTATGAATAGGGACCACATCCGCTCTCCTCCAATCCCCAGGAATCACTCCCGTCTCCAGAGATTTGTTGAACAAGTCTTTAATAGGACTCCCCAGAACCTCTCTGAGCTCCCTTAGTATCCTGGGATGGATCCCGTCTGGTCCCATCGCTTTGTCCACCTTCAGTTTTTCAAGTTGCTCATAAACACCCTACTCCGTGAACGGCGCAGAATCTACTCCATTTTCTCGTGTAACTTTGCCGGACAATCTCGGTCCTTCTCCAGGATTTTCTTCTGTGAACACAGAACAGAAGTATTTGTTTAGCACATTTGCTTTCTCCTCATCACTCTCCACATATTTGTTCCCAGCATCTTTTAGCCTAGCAATTCCATTTTTTATCTTCCTCCTTTCACTAATATATCTGAAAAAATTTTTATCTCCCTTTTTTACATTTTTAGCCATTTGTTCTTCCGCCTGTGCCTTCGCCAAACGTATCTCTCTCTTGGCTTCTTTCAGTTTCACCCTGTAGTCCTTTCTGCTCTCCTCTTCTTGGGTTTTTTTATATTTCATGAACGCCAACTCTTTCGCCTTTATTTTCTCAGCCACTAGGTTGGAGAACCATATCGGCTTCCTTTTTCTTTTGTTTTTATTGATTTTCTTCACATAAAGGTCCGTAGCCATTTTTATCGCTCCTTTCAGCTTAGACCACTGTCTTTCCACTTCTCTTATGTCCTCCCATCCTAACAGCTCTTTCTTCAGGTACTTTCCCATTGCATTAAAGTCCGTACGTTTGAAATCTAGGACTTTAAGTATCGTGCGGCCGCTCTCCACTTTAGCCGTTATATCAAACCAAACCGTTTGATGATCGCTACTACCCAGGTGAGCACCCACTCGAACATTAGAGATACTCTCTCCATTTGTGAGGACCAGATCCAATATCGCTTTTTCCCTTGTGGGTTCCGTCACCATTTGTCTGAGCAGAGCCTCTTGAAAGGCATCCACAATCTCCCTACTTCTTTCCGATTCCGCAGACGGAACATTCCAGTCCGCATCCGGCAGGTTGAAATCTCCCAACAGCAGAACCTCCTCTTTCCTTCCAAACTTTTGGATATCCACAATCAGATCCTTATCAATTTGCTGCGATTGAGTCGGAGGTCTGTAGACTACACCCACGTAGATAGAAGTTCCATCTTCTCTTTTCAGAGCAATCCATATCGCTTCTTCCTCTCCCCAGGTCCCTTGCATTTCGGTCGCTTGGATATTGATCTTTACATAGAGAGCTACTCCTCCACCTTTATGACCATCTCTGTCCTTCCTAAAAAGATTATATCCCGGTATGTTTGCATCCCATCCATGTGATTCACTGAACCATGTCTCTGTGATAGCAACAATATCTAGATCTGCCTCTAATATCAGGGCTTGCAGATCATGAACTTTGTTGCTTAGACTGCGAGCATTTGTGGTCATCGCTTTCCAGCTATTTTTCAGCGATAATCTCCTTTTTCGTATGGATTTTTGTGTCGTTTCACTTTCCGTTGCAATACTAAGAAATGAGTTGCTGATATTGCTTATGTTGCAGCCTTTACTACTATCACATCTTTTCTTTTGCCGGGGGTGGTCTCTATAATTGTCCTTCGTACATACACCACCCCCACCTTCTAGTTTAAATGCCTGGAAAAATATTGTCTAAATTTCTCTGCAAGGTTTCTTTTTCCTGCTGTAGTAATATGTAGCCCATCAGTGCAATATAGCTTCTTGTCCTTCCATGTATTTCCCCATCCTCCTATGTACCTGAAGCCTTCTTGATGACACCAGGCTCTGAGCCATCTATTAAAGTCCTCTGTGTTTTTCATTCTTTGCTCTCCTTTTCCATATGCAGGCAATATTTCAGAAAAAGCTAAAGTCTTTACAAAAGGTTTCACGCCCTCACCAAGCTCCCGAAAAGCTTTCTGTGCTGCAAGTGTGGAGTTGTTGGCCAGGTCATTTGTTCCCAGATGGATAACAACATCAGTGTTAAAATCCTTAGTTTCTTCCTTAACTATAGTCAGTATTTGCCTGGAACTCCTGGTAGCTGAGGATCCTGGAAGACATTTCACTATTTTGGACTCCTCGCCCTGTGTTCCAAGGTTAATGCCTCTGATGATGGAATCCCCCAACAGTAATAGTTTTCTGTTTTTGGCTTTTTTATTTGTACTTAGGGTGCTCTTGTTCTCTTGAGTTTCCTTCATTGGTTCCAGTCCCACCTCCCTTCTGTTTTCCTGAGTATCGCAGTGCACTAGTGGAGCGAAGGAATTCTGTAGAGGTAATATTAGTGAAGGTGGATGTTTCTGTGTTACATGTCGCAGTCTTCCTGAGCCTACTGTGACCCATTTATTCCTGGGCTGTTTTATTCTTTGAGGTAGAGGTGGTAAGTTGGTATGATTTTGTGGAGTGATGGAAGCTGCTTTAATTGTATTCAATTCCTGTTTAAGTTTGCAGAGCTCCTCCTTAATACTGGCAAGTTGAAGACAGATGGGGCAAGCCTTAAGCCTCCAAATAGTATGTCTTGGAATTAAAGCACCACAGTGATTGCATAGAATAAAGGTCATCTTGATTGGTTGTGAAGTCCTGATTATATGGGTCTCTATATATGAATAGTGGTCCCTGGGGTTGGTGGGACTATAAGTAAGACTACTAGTAAGGCAGAAATATAGGCTCTATACCACCTAAAACACAGTATTTTAAACAAAACTGCAGGAAGAAGAAATAAGATTTAACAGAGGAAAGAGAAGGATTTTTTTGTGCTTTTTTATATTTTTTTTTAGTAAGAAACAGGGAGGAGAAGAGAAATTAAGCAGATATAATGCTGAAAACCAGTGAAAAGAGCAGAATATGAAATGGTGAGTAACTTAGCTTTTAGAAGTTCACAGGGCAGCCTTGTTTCAGCAATGTCCCAAAGATAATGCAATTAACCTTAGAAGTAAAACAGAACCCCTCCCTTCTCCACCTAATCAAACACAATGGCTAAAAACTAGTGAGTCAGAAATATAGGCTCTATACCACCTAAAACACAGTATTTTAAACAAAAATGCAGGTTCTATCAGTGCTACCCTAAAACACAGGATTTATAACAGATTTTCCCTACTTTAGTCACCCTGAGCCACAGGCACCAGAAATATAGGCTCTATACCACCTAAAACACAGTATTTTAAACAAAAATGCAGGTTCTATCAGTGCTACCCTAAAACACAGGATTTATAACAGGATTTTCCCTACTTTAGTCCCCTGAGCCACAGGCACCAGAAATATAGGCTCTATACCACCTAAAACACAGTATTTTAAACAAAACTGCAGGTTCTATCAGTACTACCCTAAAACACAGGATTTATAACAGATTTTCCCTACTTTAGTCACCCTGAGCCACAGGCACCAGAAATATCAGCTCTATACCACCTAAAACACAGTATTTTAAACAAAACTGCAGGACTAGAGAGTTGCGCGGGGACAGAAATCCCACCCGTCCCCGCCAAAGTCTCACCCATCCCTACCTGTCCCCGTGAGGAATCCCTCCATCCCCACCTGTCCCCACGAGTAAAGTCCTCCGTCAACGCCCGTCCCCGTGAGGAATCCCCTCCGTCCCCACCCGTCCCTATAAACTTCAGAAATAGTTATTTCATTTAATTATGCTACTGAATTAAAGGCTCTGGTAGAAACCCATTTACAAATAAGCAAAAAGACTTTATTAATTTGGAAATATTAATTGGGAAGAATACACACTTTGTAAACGGGTTTCTACCAGAGCCTCTTTTGTTTATAAATTTTTATCAACACAACTAATATACTACTTTATCCTGAAGCAAAAAAAAAAGAAAAAAAGAAATAGAATTCTTTTCCTACCTTTGTTGCCTGGTTTCTGCTTTCCTCATGTTCTCATTCAGTTCCTTCCATCCACTGTCTCTCTTCCTTCTGCGTCTTCCATTTGCTCTGTTACTGTGCCTCTCCCTTTCTCCCCCTTCCAAATTGGTATGGCACCCATCTTCTTCCCTCCGCTCCCCCCGTAGTCTGGCATCTCTGTCTTCTTCCCTGCCAGCGTCTTCTCCCCACTCTCTCTTCCCCATTTCCTTTCAGTGTCCTTCTCCCCCCCATCTTCCCCATGTCCTGTCAGCGTCCTTCTCCCCCCTCTGTCTTCCCCATGGCCTTTCAGCATCCTTCTCCACCCCCCCCATCTTCCCCATGGCCTTTCAGCGTCCTTCTCCACCCCACCCCCATCTTCCCCATATCCTTTCAGCGTCCTTCTCCACCCCTTTGTCTTCCCCATGTGCTTTCAGCGTCCTTCTCCCCCCCGTCTTCCCCATGTCCTGTCAGCATCCTTCTCGCCCTTCTGTCTTCCACAAATGCTTTCAGTGTCCTTCCCCCCCATCCCCGTCTTCCCCATGTCCTGTCAGCATCCTTCTCGCCCTTCTGTCTTCCACAAATGCTTTCAGTGTCCTTCCCCCCCATCCCCGTCTTCCCCATGGCCTTTCAGCATCCTTCTTTACCCCTTTGTCTTCCCCATGTGCTTTCAGCGTCCTTCTCCCCCCGTCTTCCCCATGTCCTGTCAGCGTCCTTCTCCCCCTTCTGTCTTCCACAAATGCTTTCAGTGTCCTTCCCCCCCACCCCATCTTCCCCATGGCCTTTCAGCGTCCTTCTTCACCCCTTTGTCTTCCCCAGTGCTTTCAGCGTCCTTCTCCCCCCTCCTTCTCTCCCGCCCCGGGTGCAGCACAGCCGGCCAGGTCCCCTTACTTTTGTGGCGCTTCCGCGACCGACAACAGCCCCGGTCTGACAAACCTCCCTGCCCTTAACCGCAAATCTAAATTTCCTTCTTACAGCTGCTGTAAGAAGGTAATTTAGATTCGCGGTTAAGGGCAGGGAGGTTTGTCGGACCAGGGCTGTTGTCAGACGGTTGGGAAAGCGCCACAAAAGTAAGGGGACCTGGCCGGCTGTGCTGCACCCGGGGCGGGGTGGGGCGGGGCGGACCGCCCCCCTCCCTTGGTAGCCACTCGAGCCGCGAGGCTACTCCTCCTTACCTACCCTGCCTGCAGCACAGAGCCGAACGGAAGTATTCCCGACGTCAGCGCTGACGTCGGAGGGAGGGAGGGCTTTGTTTACCGACGTCAGCGCTGACGTCGGGAAGACTTCCGTTCGGCTCTGTGCTACAAGCAGAGCAGGTAGGGAGAAAAGCCGCGCGACTTAGTACATCCAGCCCCGCAGGAACCCTGCGACCCTCGGAGGCGTCCCCATGGGATCCCCGCGACCCGTGCAGCTCTCTATTGCGGACCTTCCCGCGTGCCAGCTGCAAGGCCTTCGTGTGCCACAGGTTCGCCATCGCTGCACTACTACCTTATATACTCAAATATAAACCAATCCAAATATAAACTGAGGTAACCTTTTTTTTCTCCCAAAAAGGGGGGGAAAGGTTGACAAGTGATAAAGGAGGGTTTATATTCAAGTATAGGTATTAGTGGTCCAGTGGTGAGCTGGGACAGGAGCAATCCCTCCTAGTCCTGTCTCGGCCGGCTTTGTGCCCTTGCCCCCTCCTGGACTTGTTGCAGGCCTTCCCTGGGCCTACCTTGAGCCCTGGGGGTCAAGCAGTGAGCCAGGACAGGAGAGACTCCTCCCATATCCTGTCCCAGTTGACTCTGCACCACTCCTCCTCCCGCAACTGAAAAGGACTACTAAACTAAACTAAACTAAACCTTAGGTTTGTATACCGCGCCATCTCCACAAGCGTAGAGCTCAGCACGGTTTACAGAATTAGGATAGAAAGGAACTCCAGAAGAAGAGGGGTTATAGGAAAGGAATTAAGAGGGTAGAGAGGGGCCAGGGTACCAGAGAGCGGAAGGTGTTAGATTTTTGAAAAGAGCCAAGTTTTCAGGTGTTTGCAGAAGAGTTGGAGGGAGTTTGAATTTCTGAGTGGGGATTTGAGGTTGTTTCAGAGTTCTGTGATTCTAAAGGGGAGAGATGTTCCTAGTTTTCCTGCGTGGGATATTCCTTTTATAGAGGGGAATGATAGTTTCAGTTTTTGGGAGGATCTGGAGGAGTTAGGGTTTGAAGAGTTCCAAAGGAGTGGAATAACGGGAGGAAGGATGCCGTGTAGGATCTTGAACGCTAAGCAGGCACTACCTTGCACACTCTGGTGGTTCAGCGGTGAACTAGGGCAGGAGCAATCCTCCTATGTTCCTGCCTCATGCAGAGCCACTAAAGAAAATGGCTGCCACAAGTTCCTTCTAAAACTTTGTGAAATCACGAGAACAGGGATTGCTCTTCTCCTGGCTCACCACTGGACCCCAGGAGTCAAGGCAGGTCTGGAGGAGGCCTACAATGGGTCTGGTAGGGGGTGCACAGCTGGATGGCTTGAATATAAACTCAGACCTCCATTTTTGGGCCCCAACATTTTAGTTTATATTTGAGTATATACAGTAAATAGTAAATGATTTATTGCATGTATTAAAAGGATTTCTCAGCATTTTGATGACAAGTATAAACATGTACAACATATTTTTAATGTCCCACTATCATCTCCATTGGATGTGTGATATTTCATCTGCTGTTTAAGTGATCTGCTGGATGATTTGATAGCACATTTATAGTCTTTGTGATGGTTAGGTGTTTTTTTTGAAGTTGGACAAGTTTTGGTTGTGGTTTGGTTCTATTTTATTGCTTTACTCCTTTAAACTCTTTGAAGAAAAATATATCTGAAAATGAATCAAAGATTTTTTTTTGTTTTACTTAGTTTTACTATTTTATTTAGTTCAGTGAACTAATCAATATACTTCTTTTCCTCAGGATCTACAACTGACAAGAAATCATTGGTGGAAAACATAAAGGAATAAAGCACACAAAAACAACCAAACTACCATCAAATTAGGTCAAAACCCAACAACAACATAAGTACTGGCAAATTAGATGCAAAGCATTGATAAAGAAGGCTAAAAAATGAACATGAAGAGAAACTTGCCAAGAGGCAAAAACACATAATAAAGAAGAATAACAGTCATCTGGTGTGATATAACATTAGCTGAACCAGCCATCTGTTGGTAAATAATTATTGGATGGGTGGGGTGATGAAGGGGGGGATTTGGTGTGAGGGGAATATATTAGGTGATAATAATAATAATAACAACAGTTTATATACCGCAGGACCGTGAAGTTATATGCAGTTTACAATGATTAGAAAGATGCTGCAAATTGAGTGGAACAGTTGGAGATTAGTGACTAACAGTTTAAGGGATCAGTGTTATGAGAGAGATTGTGATGGGAGAGATTATACAGATTCGTTATCTAGGTACTTCAAGAACAGGTATGTTTTTAGGTGTTTCCTAAATTCACCATAGTTATTTGCGTGTATAATTAGTTTTTCCAGGTCTTTGCCCCATAAGGCTGCTTGATAAGATAGAAGATGTTGATGGTGTCTTTAAAATTCACATCCTCTAACCGATGGGGAGATGAACTTCAGGTGTGTACTTCTCTTATGTCTGTTGGTTGAGAAGGAGAAGAGGCCAGTTATATATTTAGGGGCTAGACCAGATAGTACCTTAAAGCAGAAACATCAAGGGTCTGTAGAATAAGGATTGAAAAGTGTAAAAAGGAAGTAAAAAAGGGTTAATGGACAATGCTTTTAAGAAGAAAAGGGATTGGGGAGGTTTTGAGGAGATTGGGGTAGAGCAGTGAGGGATTGGTTGGATGTTTGTGGCAGGTTGGAGGGAGTTCTGTGAGGAAAGATGGAAGGGTAGGGAAGTCTCTTCAGAAGAAAAATTATCCCTCCCTTCCTCCCATGTGTGTTAGTGTCTGTTTTGTGTCAGTGTTGGGGGGGGGATATAGGTTTTATATGGATTTAGGAGGGTTTGGTTTAGTTTTTTGGGTTGGGAGGATGCAGTTGCGCTTTTGGTGGGGCAGAAAATGGGGCACTGGCCCAGTTGGAGCTAGGGGATCAGCAGTTAATAATAAATAAAAGTAACACTTTTAGGTGACATCGCTGCAAGGGGAAGCATGGTCTGTCATTACCCCGTAGGTCATGTGTGGAGGATGTTATAGAATTTAAAGACTTAATGGAAGAGGTTAATGTAGCTGGGTTTTTTTTTTTAAAGATTAGAACAAGTTCCTGGAGGAAAAGTTTATAAACTGTATTGAGACAGACATGGGAGTAGCTACTGCTTGCCCTGGATCGGTGGCATGAATGATTTTGGACAAAGATTAAGAACATAAGAATAGCCTTACTGGGTAAGACGAATGGACCATCAAGCCCAGTAGCTCGTCCTTACAGTGGCCAGTTTCATTGGGGGAGGGCAGGGGGTGTTCAGGCAGGAGGGATTGGGTTTTGCTGCGGGGGGGGGCGTGGTTAGGGGGGGCTACTTACAATGTAGACCAACATTTTGCTCTACATAGTACGTGTCTCCCACTAGCCTAGGGAGACCCGTATGGCTGCCTAGGCCCGCCTAAGTCTACTTCCAGGCCAAACCACACCTGCGCCTAGCCTTAGGCAGGATTGCATGCCTCTCTATGCTCCTGGAGGCACCTCCAATATAGGCAGCCTGCCTTGGGAGCTTTTTTTTTTTTTTAAATGTGCGTCCCGATTGGCTGGTTAGACAGCGGTAAGATGCCTACTGCTGCCTACAATCGGGATACCGCTTATAGAATCTGGGCCTTAGTTACTATTTTGTAAGTGAACACTTAAGTGCTTTAGAACCAAAATCACTTGTTTGGGGCTGATCATTTGTTTTCAGCAACATTTAACTGAATATTGCTGCTGAAAATTGGCAATTATCAGGTAAGTAATAATTTGCTACTTTGGGGGCATTCTGAGGGTAGAATTAGCACTTGGACACTTGTGTGTTAATATTCCACACTTATCCAGTCAGGTTAACCGCATAAATGGGACCATATAAAACACAAGAGATGCAAAGTCTCACTCATTAGGAGTGTCACAACTCATTTGAAAGCTTTCTCACTCACAATCTTTGAGCCCTTTTTCTAATTCATCAGAGCTACAGTACCAGTCGCTAACCTTGATCACAAAAATCTTCAGTGGGACATGAACCTGCAATCTTTAGAGATCAGCTGTAGCTCTTGGCAGGTTGCTCTAACCAGTAGGTTACTCCTTTATATGGGTGGCTTAGTGGCCATTTTATGTTCCCCCTGCTACCACATTAATGTCCATGTCTCTTGTCTCTTGCTTTGACCTATTCATTTGGATGTTCTTTCTAAAATTCTGCTCTGTGATTGATGTATCTCTGTTCATCTTTTTTTCCCCCTTATGTTGCTTACATTCCCCAGCTTCAGTGGCTCTCCTAAATTTAGTATGGGCTATGTAGCACCTATATTTCTCTGGCTGCATTGTTTCTTGTGGTCTGTTAGACTGCTTTGATTTCCACTGCTTTTTGTTCAAGCTATGCTTGTGTAAAATTTGTACAAGTAAGAAATGAAAAATAGAAAACAATAATAGAACATTTCAGGGGTTGAAGACCCTTTATATTTGACCTTCTGATTTACAAAGTGAAAGGCATAGCAATCTGTAACAACACACAAGCATTCACACCCCACTGCTTAAATTTATAGCATCCACTGAAATGTTACAGAGAATGATGTTTTATTTTTTCTTGTTGAGATGATACACATTAAAATGCAGGGAAAGGAATTCAAATAAATTAAATAATAAAACTGTCATGCTGGCTAACATCATGTATACACCTCCAAGATACTCAACAAGACATTACTCTTGAGTAAAATTTCAGCTTGACATATGTCTGAAGTACATTAGGCAGTTGATGAAACAAAGATTTTATAAGATACAAAAAGACATGCTATTTCTTGTCCTTGTCAATACCTTCAAGTTTACTGACCAACACAATAAAATTTTAATAATATTAACAAGAGAATGATAAATAGTTATTGCTAGGTACACTGACCTGATCAATGGCTGAATGAGGAATATACCTGATTGTCAGTATTAGAAAGGCCAATCATAAATGGCAGGATATAATATACTATTTATACAGTTGATGCATGGAGTATATATGTCTTTGTAAAATGTCTACAATGTTCACTTTTCCCCCTTTTATAAGCATTATTTTAATTCTTCATTTTATTATAGCGTTGTAAACCAGCTAGATATTTGTTGATGGTCGGTATATTAAAAATAATAAAACTTGAAACCTGAAACAAGGTATTGGTGTCTGAGTGAGTGGGTAGGATATGCATCTCCAAATGAGTGAATGAGGTGCATGTGAATGGGTCAGTATATAGGATCTGTGGGCCAGATTCTGTAATTGGGCACCTAAAAGGATAGGTGCCTATTTCATGTCAATCACACTTACTTTAGGTGCCAGGGTTTAAAAGGTCTACATTATAGGCACCTAAGTACTTTAAAGAATCATGCCTATTGGTGCTGATACCCTTCTCTGGCCTCAGCTCTCCTTCTGATGTCACTTCTTGGTCCCGTGACCAGGAAGTGACTTCAGTGGGAAGGCCAAGGCCAGTACGAGCAGCACGTTGGCAATTCTGTTTGCACTGTGAAGTTAAAGTTGTAGGGGGAAGGGAAGGGGTGTGCACGCATGTGGCAGTGGACATGGAAGAAGCTGGGGGTGGGGGAGCAGAGAAAAGGGTAGGGGTGCCACCTCACCGGGTGTCTCCCACCCTCACTTTGCCACTAGATATAAGTGTCAGATGGATTGTCAGGGTGAATATTAAAATCCTCGAGAAGGAGGAAGAAGAATTAACTAATATGGAAGGCCAAGAGTCAAACTCAGTGAGAAATAAGGAAGGGGACTTGTCAGGGGGACAGTAAATGACTGCTAACTGAAGAGGTAGAGAACAGGCAGATGGAGTAGACTTCAAAGGAAGAAAAGTGGTGTGACTTGGGTGGGAGAAGAGGTTTAAATCTGAAAGAAGGAGAGGGAAGAAACCCAACATCTCCACCTCGACCAGTAAGGCGAGGTATTTGGGAGAAATGGTTGCCCTAATGGGAGAGGGCAGCAGCTGCAGTGAAGTCCTCTAGGTTAATCCATGTCTCAGTTAGAGAAAGCAGGTAAAGGAAATGGGAGATTAAGAGGTCATGGATTTGGACAGTTTGTTGAAGGCAGAGTGAACATTCAACAGGACACATGAAAAAGGGATAGAGTAGGATGGAAGGAGAGGAATAAGGATGGGGTGGTTGCACATATGGGGAAGTAGATGGCGTGGAAGGCCAGGGTTGGGATTTACATCCCCTGTGGTGAGCAGAAGGAGTAAAGCAAATGGGGAATAGTGACAGCAATGATGAAAACAGGAGAAAAATGGATAAATGTAAGAAATAAAATGTTTGAGCTTGAGAGCAGAGAATAAGGTAGATGACAAGTTGGCTGGTGAGGGAATAGGAAAAGAATAAGGATAGCAAGAATGTATGGGTAGAGTGGGTTCTAGCACATAACAAAGAGTTAAAGAGATGCCTGGGTGAATAAATAGGTGTCTTAAGCCTGGGAAGTAAGATTCCTAGAGTAAGTCAATCTAGCTTTCCTGAGAGCCCCCTCAAGGGTATTAATATTGCGAGCTATCCTCTTAATCCTACCACTAGTAAATGTAATAATACCACCCCACAAAACTGTTTTTACAGCCTCCCAGAACATGACCGGATCTTCCTGATGCTGAATATTATGAACACAATACTCTTCCCACTTCGTATTTAAATAAGTTTGAAATTCAACATTGCATACCAAACGGGAAGGAAACCAACAAGAATTCATCACTTGATAGTGAGGATCTCTCTTTATGTGTAACCAAATTGGGACATGATTGTAAATCACAACTGCACCAATACCTGTTTCCATGCATTTGGATAGCAAAAACCCAAAAGAAAGGTACATTTATGGGGTAAACAACTTTTGTGTAGGAAAGAGGAGCAGATCTTGGGTGTGATAGGGTGTGATGATCTTAAGGTGGCCAAACAGGTTGAAAAGGTGACAGTGAAAGCTAGAAAGATGATAGGATGCATGAGAGAGGTATGGCCAGTAGGAAAAAAGAGGTATTGATGCCCCTGGATAAAACTCTGGTGAGACATCATTTAGAACAGGGGTGTCAAATGTCAGTCCTCGAGGGCAGCAATCCTGGTGGGTTTTCAGGATTTCCCCAATGAATATGCATGAGATCTTTTAGCATACAAATAGATCTCATGCATATTCATTAGTGAAATCCTGAAAACCCAACTGGATTGCTGCCCTCAAGGACCGACATTTGACACGCCTGATTTAGAACACCATGTACAGTTCTGGAGACCACACTTTCAAAAAGATATAAAAAGAATGGAGTCGGTCCAGAGGAAGGCTACTAAAATGGTGCGTAGTCTTCATCACAAGGTGTATGGGGACAGACTTAAAGATCTCAATATGTAAACTTTGGAGGAAAGACAGGAGAGAGGAGACAATAGAAACATTTAAATACCTATGTGGCATAAATACACATGAGGCAAGTCTCTTTCAATTGAAAGAAACTTCCAGAGTGAGAGTACAAGGTGCAGGAGGTAAAAGGCGCAGGAGTAATCAAAAGGAAATACTCTTTTACAGAAAGAGTAGTAGATGTGTGGAATAGTCTCCTGGGTGAAGTGGTGGAGACAAAGACTGTGTTTGAATTCAAGAAAGCTTGGGACAGACATGTGGGATCTCTTAGGGAGAGAAGGAGATAGTGGATTGCTCAGATGAGCAGACTGGATGAGCCATCATGTTTCTATGACCAAAGCAATTGCCATAGCAGATATGAAGATATAATTAATGTGGGAAAAGGAGCCTTGAGAATGAGACAGATGCATGTAATCCTGAGACTCCAATGATCCATCAAATCTAAGGTCTGTCAGAATGTCAACAGTACTTGCCCTAACCAAGTGCACATCTAACATTTGATTCAAATCTACTGCAATTATAAGGGATTGCCCCACAGGTACACTAAGGGTTCCTGTTACTAAGCTGCACTAGTGTTTTTAGCGCACGCTAATCTACCCCCCCCCGCGCTACGCAGAAAATACTAACGTCAGCTCTATGGAAGCATTAGCGTGTAGCACGTGCGGCAATGTAGCATGCGTTAAGCGCGCGCTAAAACCGCTAGCACAGCTTAATAAAAGGAGCCCTAAATGTTGCAAAAACAGAAGATCATAACTATTAGGTCCATAAACCACAAACAAATGGAATTTTTGGCCTTGCACTCACAGTTGCAGAAGTAAGTATTGACCCACAGGGTCATTAGCCAATTACAGCATGTTACTCAACCAGGATTTTCTCATTAGGACCACTACTGCCCTTCATCAGCCTTCAAAATAGAAAAAGAACTCTTAATCCTCCCAAAAATGCTATAGCTTGAAATGTTATGAGGAAATGAGCCTTGTCTCCTGCAAACATACCACATTTTCAGGCGGCCAAACTGAATTTATGGCTTGCCAATACTGTGTTAGAAGCCTCCTCTTATCTTGATTTTAGAAAACAGATAAAAACTCAATTATTCAACAGATTGGGTTCTTAATGTATTTTATTATTTTAACATTTTTTAATCCATTTTAAAATTGCTTGTATCTTTTTTATAATGTATGTATTTCTCTCTATATTATAAGCATATAATTTACCGAATCTCAAATGATTTGCATTGTTTGTGCTATGCTTAATTGTTGTGAACTGCCTAGAACTTTTGGGTATGGCGGTATATAAAAATAAATTATTATTATTATTATCCACCTGAAGGTGATTCAAAGCTGTCGAGATCTTAGTGCTCTTCATAGAAGACATGATCCTTTCCCATGTTCCATGAAATGAACTTAGTAGTTAACACCAAAACTTTGCCAAAAGACCATTACCCAAACAAAATGAAAACTTCGTGTCCCAGGAGCCCAGCCTCTACCAGGAGACACACAAGTGTGCATAGAAGCAGTGGCGTACCAAGGGGTGGTCCGCCCCGGGTGCAAGCCCTGAGGGGGTACTCCCGCCTTAAAGCCGTTGGCGTCTGGTTCCCCCCCCCCGACATCCGGATTCTCCCCCCAGCCCCCCGCATCATTTGCGGTGGAGAAGCAGCCTGCAGCGGGATCGCGATGCCAGCGATCCCTGGCCTGCTTCAGCGCTGCTTCCTCCACCGCAGTCCCGCCCCTCCTCTGACATCAGAGAAGGGGCAGGACCACGACGCAAGAGGCAGCGCCGAAGTAGTGCAGGGATCGCTGGCATCGCGATCTTGCTGCGGGCTTCTTCTCTACCATAGGTGGTGCGGAGAGGCCAGGGGGATGAGCGGTCCTTCAGGGTTAGGGGGCGAGCGGTCCTTCGGGGTGGGTTGGGGCATCAGGCCTTGAGGGTGGGGCGGGCAGGCAGGCCTTCAAAGGGGGGATAGGCCTTCAAGGGGGGGACAGGCAGGCAGGCCTTCAAGGGGGGGGACAGGCAGGCAGGCCTTCAAGGGGCGGTCAGACCTTCAAGGGGGGGGGACAAGCCTTCAAGGGGGAAAGACAGGTAGTCCTTCAAGGGTGGGACAGGCCTTCAAGGGGGACAGGCAGGCAGGCCTTCAAGGGGGAGAGGACAGGCCTTCAAGGGGGGGGACAGGCCTTCGAGGGGGGACAGACCTTCAAGGGGGATAGGCCTTCAAGGGGGGGACAGGCAGGCAGGCTTTCAAGGGGGGGGACAGGCCTTCAAAGGGGGACAGACCTTCAAGGGGGGGGATAGGCCTTCAAGGGGATCAGGCAGGCAGGCCTTCAATGGGGGACAGGCCTTCAAGAGGGACAGGCAGGCAGGCCTTCAAGGGGGGGGGGGACAGGCCTTCAAGGGGGGGAAAGGCAGGCCTTCAAGGGGGGGGACAGGCCTTCAAGGGAGATAGGCCTTCAAGGGGATCAGGCAGGCAGGTCTTCAAGGGGGCGACAGGCCTTCAAGGGAGACAGGAAGGCAGGCCTTCAAGGGGGACAGGCCTTCAAGGGGGGAGACAGGCCTTCAGGGATGGGATGCAGACCTTTAAGGGGGGGACAGGCCTTCATGGGAGGGGGAGCCCTGGTGTAGAAGTACACGGAGGGAAGGGGGGGTTTAAAGAGACGCGCATATGCCGGACTTTGGGTGGGAAGAAATAATGGGTCTGAAAATAGAGGAGAGGGAGAGAGATGATGGACCATGGTTTTTAGGGAGGGAAGGAACAGAAAGGGAGAGAAGTTGGACACAAGGGATGGTGTAGAGGGAGGGGGTTAGAGATACTGGATAGGAGGGTAGTTGGGAAAAGAGAGGGAGAGATGGTGGACCCTGGGGTGGTGAGAAAGGAGGAAGAGATGCTGGATGAAAGGGTAGTTAAGAAAAGATGGATCTGTGAAGGGAGACGAAAAAAGGAAAGATGCCAGACCTCCTGGGGAGGGAAGGGAAACGGGGAGGACAGAGATGGCAGCTGGATGGTTAGCATGCAGAAAGAAGGAAGAAGGAGACCCTGGCAAGCAAGTTATTAGAAGACAACCAGAGCCTTGGACCAACAAGATTTGAAAAATAACCAGACAACAAAAGGTAGAAAAACTAATTTTATTTTCTGTTTTGTGATTACAATATGTCAGATTTGAAATGTGTATCCTGCCAAAGGTGGTGTTAGACCGCAAACGTGAGCTAGGATTTAACAGAGAGAGGAAAAGTCCTTTTTGTTTCTTTATTTAATTTACACCACAGTGCCAGTGTGGTTAGGAGAAGCCAAAGGGGGGTGAAAAAGCTATAAAATAAACCGACCAGGATGTATGAAAAAAAAACCACCCAATTGGGCAGGAAAGTCAAATCGAAAAACCAATTCAATAGGCTGAATCGAATCGAAAAAATTTTTTTTTCCTGAATGGGGCAGCACTAGTTTATGCTACTGTCTTAGACTTTAGAACCTGGGATTGGGGAGAGATGGCATCCTCAGTACTTTATAATGCAAGTGAAACGAGGATTTGGTCAGACTTTTGAAGGGTCTGCAGAAGAAAAATATTGTATAGGCCGGGGACATGAGACAGCAGGAAACGGGAACTTTTCTTCCTTCTATTTTTGTGAATGGCAAGGCTGAGGATGTCAGAGAGTTCAGTTAAAATACGTGCTTTATAAGAAAATATAATAATGTGTTTTATAAAGTTTATAATCCAAAACCATCTCAATGTCCTTGATGTTCCTTTAATTTTCTTTTAAACTATTTTTTTTTTTTAAGGCCTCAGACTAGCCATTAGGTGCCATGCATTTCTATGGTCACCAGACAAACTTATGGCAATGGCATCCTCATTAGACCCATTGTATATTTTTTTCACATTTTTCTTTAGTGTCTCATATAACTTAATTCTTAAAATTATTATAACTTAATTGACTTATCTTAAGTCAGTCTTGTCTCATATTGTTATCGGGAAGGGACCTGTCATTCCGTCATGTTTCGCCTTCTGGCTGTTTCAAGAAAAGTCCCCCCTTTTTCAAACTTATTCGCACCATCCCGATCTGTATGCAATAAGCTCGGTTATTGTAGCTCGGTTAATGTAGCTGGGTTTAAAAAAAAAAAAAAGGTTTGGCCAAGTTCCTGGAGGAAAAGTCCATAGACTGCTGTTGAGACAGACATGTGATGGTAGCATGTAATGTTGCTACTATTTGGGTTTTTGCCAGGTATCTGTGACTTGGATTAGCCTCCGTGAAGATGGGATACTGGGCTAGATGGACCATTGGTCTGACCCAGTAAGGCTATTCTTATGTTCTTAAATATGGAAGCACCACAGGAGGAATCCAGTCCCACTGAACCCCATGTTCTACTATCCACCTTCCATTCTTCTCGTCTCCATTCTCCCATCCCTCATCCCCAAACCCTTCTCCAACCAGAAAAGTGGACCCAAAAGAACCTCTCCCTGATTCTATCTGATCCAGCAGGTTTTCCCTCATGAATGCCAGAGCTAGAGTTCCCCCTCCCCCTCTAAAGTACAGACAGATGCAGATTTAAGGCAGGGAAATGAAGTTGGGAACTTAGCTATGATCTTCAGCGCTAGGCTTATAAATTAAGGAAAACTTTTCTCATGGTATAGGCTTAATGGTTTTTATATTCTTCCATGGAAACTTATTGGCTAATTTCTAGATCTTTCTGGAAATAACTACATTGAAATCTGCATTTTAGTAACCTGAGAAATATGCTCAGCTCTATGAGGCCAGCTATGTAATTTAAACCAGCTATTTAAATGTAAACCAAACACCAGCTGGTTCTCAGAGGATGATGTATCTATTTATCTTTTGTATGAAAGAAGCAAGAAAATATTCACATAAATATGTCCTGGGATACGAGCCCAGGATCCCTTTATCCATATTTTTTCTTGCCAAGATTCTTCCTAGCTGCACCTGTTGATGCTACACTGATTGAGAAATGGCAAGGCAAAGCTCAGTACCATGGATACTATTTTACTCTATAAAAGCCTGCAGAAATCTTTTTGCGGTTTCACACAAGGACTGGACTGCAGAGAAAGCCTAGGACCTTCTGCAATTATTGCCTTATCAGTTGCAACTGGAATTCCCAACAGCCTAAAAAAGATTTAAGCAAGCATTATGGTTGACCTTTGCATAATGCATAGATGATTGTTCTCTATGTTCAGGTATGAAGTCTGTAACCTTTCATGGTTGATTGGGAACCATATTTCATGTTTGAAGTCCATGACATTATTCACAGCTAGAGCTTGTCACATGTCTGCAATTGGTTTCTGTGAAATCTCATCTATGTAGTTTGATTTTTCTTATGAGATTATTTACATAGATGTATTTATACAGTTATAGGCAGCGGAATGCTTTTTTGTTTGGTGGGGGGCCAAAAGCTCTGCTCCCGACCCTACCCAATCTCCACCCCCAGATCCCGCTCCTATGGTTAACCACAAAATTAAACTACACAAAGCACACTGTATGCTTCTAAACATTTATTCCTACCAGAACACAGATAACCCCTAAGCAAATATGGGACCACAAACTAAAAGTACTAATATATAAAAATGAAACCCTAAGATGCAAGACTCTGCATACAATCTCCCCTAATACTGTGCAAAATATGAAGACAGTAGATTGTCACCACCCGGCCTTCGCTAGAGTAGCCGTAGTGCCGTGGCGGGTGACTGCGCCGACATAACCGCACCACTGAAAAGGGAGAATGGCCCTTCAGGGTGAGAATGTCAAAACTACATAAATCAGGTTCATTGCAAACTAAAACAGCAAAGAAAAACTCCCAAACAGTTTCCAAAGGATAAGTTCAGATTTATTATATCACCTTTCTCCAAGCTCAGACTCTCAGGTAAGTTTATATCATTCCAACAGGCCCTATCATCATGCCAGCAGAAAACACACAAAAAACAACCCTGGCTTCTAACCATTCAACCAGGTTTTAGTAAGTCCCCAAAAGTACAGCATCTTCTGGGCTGCTTTACTCCCAAGCAGGCCCAGAAAACAATTATCAGAGAAAAACAAAACAAAACACTCTGATAGTGCTCTGGGCTGGCAAAAAGGCCACAACCCAGCAAGGTGCCCTGACTATGCAATATCAGTTATAAACTTTCATCAAGGTTAGTCAGATTAACAGTTTCTATGCCTGCCTCTCACCAGCATTGGCAGGTGTTTGCTCCACAGAGCAAATTGTGGGGCCTCAAGTTTCTGTGTAGCTTTTAATAACTTTTTCTACAGATAGCACGTAAGAAAAAGAATCCCACAAAATATCCCACCCGGATGCCACAGCACACATACCTAATGTGACCATTTTTTTTTTTTTTCATCAAAACGGGACATCTATTAATATTCAGTCCCGCCCTAGACCCACCCCAATACCACCTTAGCCCAACCCCCAATTTCTTCCATTCATTTTTCATGTACACACAATATCTTATTATTTCATAACCATAAAATTAAAAAAAAATACAAAGCACCACTACTTATGAGGAATTTAGGAAACGGCTGACAACACACCTGTTCCTAAAGTATCTAGACAACTGATCCTCTCTTCTCTCTCCCCTCTATAGCGATTAATTTGTTCTATTGATCACTCTCTCCTCAAAAATGGATTTCCTGTCCTATTAACCCTCTTTCTTCCTCCCCTCTTAAAGTCAATCAATTTGTACCTTTGCTTAATCTTTGTAAACTGCATAGAACTTCACGGTATTGCGGTATGTAAGCTGTTATTATTATTATATGCAGAGAAAATGTTAATTATCATTTATATTTGGGGGGTTTTCAAAGATGTCACCTCAGTAACTATAGAAAAATAGACAAATATAGTGCAAAATATAGACAGCAGATATAAATTCTCAAAACTGACACATTTTGATCACTAAATTGAAAATAAAATCAATTTTCCCTACCTTTGCTGTCTGGTGATTTCATGAGTCTCATGGTTACGTTTCCTTCTGACTGTGCATCCTTTCTTTCATTTCTTTCTGTACTCAGGCCCAACAATTGTCCCTTTCTATTCCCTCCCTCCTTCCTATGTCCTTAATGCCCCCAGTGCCTCCTTCCTATGTCCTTAGTGTCCCCAGCGCCTCCTTCCTATATTCTTAGTGCCCCTTTCTATGTCCTTAGTGTCCCCAGTGCCTCCTTCCTATGTCCTTAGTGCCCCCAGATCCAGTATCAGTTCTCCTTTGTACCTTTGTTCCAGGTCTCCCTCTCTCTCCCTCTTCTGTTATGATCTTGCCTCTCTCTGCTCTTCCTCAGGGGCTCTCCTCCTCTGTCTGCACCTCCCAAAGTCCTGCTTCTGCCTCCTGTCTTTCCCCTTTGGTCCAGGCCTTTATCTCTCTAGTCTTTCTTCTACTTATAACCCCCCATTCTCTGCCTCTTTCTCTCCTTCCTTCATCCCTCCTTCCTATGTCCCCTCACTGCCTTCCAGCCTTTGTCCTACCCCCTCCCAAAAAGCCTACCTCCCCCAAAACCAGTCTGCCTGCCTGCCTCCCCCAAAGCCAGCCTGCCTGCCTACCTCCCCCAGAGCCAGCCTGCCTGCCTTCCCCCCCTCAGAGCCAGCCTGATTGCCTGCCTCCCCCAAAGTCAGGCAGCCTGTCTGCCTATCTCCCTCAAAGCCAGACAGCCTGCCTGCCTCCCTCCCCCAGAGCCTGTCTGCCTCCCTCCCCCAGAACCAGCCAACCTGCCTGCCTGCCTACCTCCTCCAGAGCCAGCCTGCCTGCCTCCCCCAAAGCCTGCCTGCCTACCTACCTTTCTGCCACGCAAAAGCCAGCCAGCTTGCCTGCATACCTCCTTCTCCCCCTAGCGTGGAAAAAAAGCCTACCTCCATGCCTGATTTAAACTTCCCCCGGTACACCGCCGCTGCTCCTCTGCTTACCTCCCTGCCACTAATCGTGCCCAGAAGCCTTCTTCCCGACGTCAATTCAGACGTCGGAACGTCCTCTCCGACATCAGAATTGACGTCGGGAAGAAGACTTCTGGGCGCGATTAGCGGTAGGGAGGTAAGCAGAGAAGCAGCGGCAGCGGACCTTGAGGGAGTTTTTTTTTTGGTTCGGCAGGGAGGGACAGGAAGCGATCGCCTGTCCCAATGTCCCCGCGCAAAGCTTCGGGATTCTGTCCCTGAAAACGGGACATTTTGGCATCCCGAAGCTATGTGTGGGGACAACGGGACAGGGGATCTGAAAATGGGACTGTCCCGTTCACCTTACACATACCCCAACTTTATATACCCCCCAGCAATGCCATAAATGCTGTAAGGGTTTTTTATAATAGGAAAAAACCCCCCAAAAGAAACAAATCCAGAAGTTCATTGCTAACAGTCAGGTCTTTTAAACAGTAAAAAGGTTTCACCAAGCACAAAAACACGCAGGCCTCAGTCCTTCTCAAAATACAAAAGAGAAGAAAAAAAACAAACCTCAAAATGGTTACTTGCCAACCACGCAGAGGTTTATCTCCATTTCCTCTGTAAGAGTAGGATTCAGCTCTGGCTTAGTAATTTCCATGCTTTCCCCTCCTAAGCATAGCTCTGGAGTCTTGGGTTCTTCAGGACCCTGCCATTCCATTGGGCTCTCTTCTGGTGACTGCTGCTTGGCCTGGAGAGCTCTTTATAGCCACTGTTCCTGCAAGCTAGGCTTAAATTTAGTAGGACCCCACCGAAACCTAGATGAGAGGGAAGCAGGCTTCAGCTCCCTCTGGCTCCCCGGTCTTTCCTCCTCTCTCCTAACAGGGTTCTGCCTAGGCTCAGATTGGGGATAGGCAGTTCTGGGTGCCTTGAACTGGTTTCTGATATATGGTTGCTTATTCCTACGGCGTGGAAGCACTGTTTTACTGCTTTCTTGTGTATCAGGGCTGATTATAAGGTCTGAACTGTCACAAGAGGTAGTAGTAGTAGTAGTACATTTGGAAAAAACTGATACAAAATAATCACCACTTTATAAATTAACAAATAGAAATAAAACAAATAATGAGAAATAAGAAAATATCATTTTATTGGACTAATCCATTTTTCAATTAGCTTTTAGAAGCCAAATCTTTCTTTAAGACAGTACAGTATACTGCTGTTATGGTATCCTGTCGTGACCTGAGGAAAGGGATTTGGTCCCCCAAAAATTGCCTTATTTCCATTTCCTGGGAGTGGATGGTTCGGTGTAAGGTATCCTTGGAGAATACTATTGAAACAGGATATTTAGGGAGTCCTATTAGAGAGGTTCCAATAATGGTGAAAGAAAGCCAGGAGGGTTTAGGAGGAAGGCAGAGTAAAAGACTCAAATTTTCCCTGTCTTCTCAGCAGCTTGTAGTTGCAAGGAAAAAACACAATTTGAAGTGTCTGTATGCAAAAGCTTGGATCCTAAAAAATAAAATAGGAGAGTTAGAGTATATGACACTGAATGATGAACGAGATATACTAGGGATCTTGGAGGCCTGGTGGAATGGGACACTGTGTTACCTGGGTACAAATTATATCATAAGGATAGAGTAGATCAAATTGGAGGCGGAGGGGAGGCGGGGTGCACTATATGTTAAAGAGGGAATTCAATCAAATAAAATAAACATTCTGCATGGCATAGATAGCAGTGTGGAATCCTTATGGTTAGAAATTCCATGTGCGAAGGGAAGGAATATAAAGGTTGGGTTATACTACTGTCCCCAGGAGAAAATGAGCAGACATAAAGAAATATTTTCAGAGATTAGGAAAGCTGAAAAATGTGCAACACTATAATAATGGATGATTTCAATTACCCCAACATTGACTGGTTAAATGGTACATCGGGGAGTGCTAAGGAAGTAAAATTCCTAGATGTCATAAATGACTGCTTCTTGGAGCAACTGGTCTGGGAACTGACAAGAGGGGGTGCTATTTTAGATTTGTCCTTAGTGGAATGAAAGACATAGTTCGGGAGTTAACTTTGTTGGGTCCTCTGGGAAACAGTGATCATAACATGATCGAATTTGAGCTGCTACCGGGAGTAACATTGCAAAAGAAATCTACTGTAGGGGCGTTTAATTTTCGAAAGGGCGACTATGAGAAAATGAGAAAAATGGTTAAAAAGAAGCTAAAAGGATCAGTTGCAAAGGTTAGGACAGTAAGCTAGGCGTGGATGTTATTTAAAAATACCATCGTGGAAGCCCAGACCAGATGTATTTCACATATCAGCAAAGGTGGAAAGAAGAGGAAACGAGAGCTGACATGGTTAAAAGGTGAAGTGAAAGAGGCTATCAGAGCCAAAAAAACATGCTTTAAATAATGGAAAAAAGATCCAAATGAGGTAAATAAGAAGAAACACAAGCACTGGCAAGTTAGATGCAAAGCATTGATAAAGACAGCTAAGAAAGAATATGAAGAGAAACTTTCAAAAGAGGCAAAAACTCATAGCAATATTTTTAGGTACATCAGAAGCAGAAAACCTGTGAGGGAATCTGTGGGACCGTTGGATGATCAAGGAGTGAAAGGGACGCTCAGTGAGGATAAGGCCATAGCAGAAAGACTGAATGAATTCTTTGCTTCAGTCTATACGAAAGAAGATGTAAGAGATCTACTTGAACTGGAAATGGTTTTCAAGCGTGATGATACGGAGGAACTGAAATAAATCTTGGTAACATAGTAATATAGTAACATAGTAGATGATGGCAGATAAAGACCCGAATGGTCCATCCAGTCTGCCCAACCTGATTCAATTTAAATTTTTTTATTTTATTTTTTATAATTTTTTTTTTTAATTTTTCTTCTTAGCTATTTCTGGGCAAGAATCCAAAGCTTTACCCGGTATTGTGCTTGGGTTCCAACTGCCAAAATCTCTGTTAAGACTTACTCCAGCCCATCTACACCCTCCCAGCCATTGAAGCCCTCCCCTGCCCATCCTCCACCAAACGACCATACACAGACACAGACCGTGCAAGTCTGCCCAGTAACTGGCCTAGTTCAATATTTAATATTATTTTCTGATTCTAAATCTTCTGTGTTCATCCCTCGCTTCTTTGAACTCAGTCACAGTTTTACTCTCCACCACCTCTCTCGGGAGCGCATTACAGGCATCCACCACCCTCTCCGTAAAGTAGAATTTCCTAACATTGCCCCTGAATCTACCACCCCTCAACCTCAAATTACATCCTCTGGTTTTACCATTTTCCTTTCTCTGGAAAAGATTTTGTTCTACGTTAATACCCTTCAAGTATTTGAACGTCTGAATCATATCTCCCCTGTCTCTCCTTTCCTCTAGGGTATACATATTCAGGGCTTCCAGTCTCTCCTCATACGTCTTCTGGCGCAAGCCTCCTATCATTTTCGTCGCCCTCCTCTGGACCCCCTCAAGTCTTCTTACGTCTTTCGCCAGATACGGTCTCCAAAACTGAACACAATACTCCAAGTGGGGCCTCACCAATGACCTGTACAGGGGCATCAACACCTTCTTCCTTCTACTGACCACGCCTCTCTTTATACAGCCCAGCATCCTTCTGGCAGCAGCCACTGCCTTGTCACACTGTTTTTTTGCCTTTAGATCTTCGGACACTATCACCCCAAGGTCCCTCTCCCCGTCCGTGCATATCAGCTTCTCTCCTCCCAGCATATACGGTTCCTTCCTATTATTAATCCCCAAATGCATTACTCTGCATTGAATTTTAGTTGCCAGGCATTAGACTATTCCTCTAACTTTTGCAGATCCTTTTTCATATTTTCCACTCCCTCTTCGGTGTCTACTCTGTTAAAAATCTTGGTATCATCTGCAAAAAGGCACACTTTTCCTTCTAACCCTTCAGCAATGTTACTCACATACATATTGAACAGGATTGGCCCCAGCACTAAATCTGGAAGATGTACTGAGCCAAAGCGACAAGTTAAAAAGTGATTTATCACCAGGACAAGAGGTCGCTTCAGTGCCCAGGCTCCCCCTTAAAAGGGGGCGAGCCAACGGCGCGCGGCCGTTCGGCGTGCGGCAAAGGCGCTCGCCTTTGCGAAGGAGCCGAGAGAAGGAGCCAGGAGTCCTGGCTGCGCAGCAGCAACTTCAATTTTCAACCTTCAATCTTCCTAATTAAATTCTAAAAAAAAAAAAAATCTATCCTTTCTTCTATAATTATTTCTTCTCTCTCTACTTCTCCACCTAGCTGCACGTCGGGCACACTCCAGCTCACAACTTTAAATCACAAGGAAGGAAAAATGGAGGCAGCAGAAGGCCAGCGAAGCTTTCCAGTATACTGCATTGACTGTCACATGTATGAATACCTCCCTTCTGGGAGGCAGGCCTACATATGCAGTCGATGTCAGGAACTGGCTAGCCTAAGGAAGGAGGTCGGGAGACTGCAGATCAAAGTACAAGAGCTAGAGGGACTCCGCTCCATAGAGGAACCAAGGGAATTTGAACCAACTGAGGACACCACCAGAGAAAACTACATCAACGAACAGGTCAGAGAGCTCGAAAGATTCATCGAGGAGGCATGCAGGATGGTAGAAACACAGGATCACCCGCTCTTCAGAAGGGAACAAACGGATGGAGGACAGGACCAGCCAGGAGCCTCCAGGACCCACCAGGAGCTGAGGGAGAGGAACCTTGCGGAGAAACCAATCAGGAGAAAGAAGGATTGGAGGACCCAATCATCGACACAGACCTGAGACCCAGGAGGAAGCTGATGAGAGGAAAAACTGCTATCATGGTGGGAGACTCAATCCTGAGAGAGGTGGACAGTCACATAGCAGGAGGCAGAGCAGATCACCTAGTGACATGTCTCCCAGGGGCGAGGACAAAGAACATCTCCGAAAGAATCGAGAGAATTATGGAGGGAGCTGAGACAGAGGAAACAGCAGTGATAATCCACGTTGGAACAAATGACGTCAGCAGAAGAAATTTCAACATGACTACACTGACCGAGCAGTTTAAGATCCTGGGGAGGAAGCTGAAGCTGAGGACAGGGAAGATAGCCTTTTCAGATATCCTGCCAGTACCAAGGGCAGATGCGAGGAGGCAGACCGAGCTGCAAGCAACAAATGGATGGCTGAGGCGATGGTGTGATGAGGAGGGTTTCCTCTTTGTACGGAACTGGTCAACCTTCCTGGGGAAAAACAAGCTCTACAGGAGAGACGGACTGCATTTGAGCACGGCTGGGACGAGGATGCTGGCACGAAACTTCCAGACCTGCATAGACATGACTTTAAACTGATAACAAGGGGAAAGCCGACAGTCGATCTGACCTCGACACATCGGACCACAGTATCGAACAAGGATACTGAAACAGGAAAGGGCGATAGTGGACTAGAGACAAAATGGACACTTTATGGACATAAACCCAAATATGCAGTACAGGGACCCGAGAGGAAATCAGAGCAAAAGAGCAAGACAAGGAGGAAACAGCCGGAACCAGAGGGCTATCAAAGAACAAAGAAGCGGGCAGAGGACAGGATAGACACACCACAGGAGGCAGACCGTGAGGAGGCAGCCCGTGAGGAGACCAGCAAGGGCATCAAATCAAGAGTAGATCCAAAAGAAAAGGTAACAAACTGGGACTTAAATTGCCTATATACAAATGCTAGGAGCCTAAGGACTAAAATGGGGGAGCTAGAAGTTATAGCCAGAAATAAGGACCTAGACATAATAGGAATCACAGAGACATGGTGGTCAGAGGACAACAAATGGGATGTGGCCCTGCCAGGGTACAAACTCTACAGGAGGGACAGGGCACACAAGAAGGGGGGAGGAATAGCACTGTATATAAAGGACTCCAATCCTTCATCCAGAACAGAAACAACAATAAGGGCAGACAGTCTGGAGTCACTATGGGTTAAGCTGACAGGAGGGGAAGGAGCTGACATCAAATTGGGACTGTACTATCACCCACCAGGACAGCCAGAAACAAACGACCTGGACCTGGAGGCCGAACTGAGGCAGGTGTGCAAAAGTGGAAGGGTGGTGGTTATGGGGGATTTCAACTATCCGGGAATAGACTGGGACATTGGGCTCTCAAATTGCATGAGAGAAACTAAATTCCTAGAGGCAATAAGGGACTGTTTCATGGAGCAGCTGGTCACGGAACCAACGCGAGGGAATGCCACTCTAGACCTAATCCTCAACGGGCTAGAGGGACCCGCAAAGAAAGTGGTGGTAATAGCACCATTAGGGAACAGCGATCACAACATGATCCTGTACAAATTAAACATGGGAACATCAAAGGTGAAAAGAACCACAACGACAGCGCTCAACTTCAGAAAAGGAAACTACAAGGACATGAGGAAAATGGTAGGAAAAAAGCTCAGCAACAGCTCAGGAAAGATGAAGACCGTAAAAGAAGCCTGGACACTGTTTAAAGGCAGAGTGCTCGAGGCACAAGACCTGTGCGTCCCAAGATTTAGGAAAGGGTGCAAAAAAAATCGAACTAGAAACCCAGCATGGATAACAACTGCAGTTAAAAAGGCGATAAGTGACAAGAAATCATTCTTCAAGAAATGGAAAAAGGAACCAACAAAGGAAAACCAGGAAGAGCACAAAAGACACCAGAAAGAATGCCATCGAGAGGTCAAGAAAGCAAAGAGTGAATATGAGGAAAGACTGGCGGGAGAAGCAAGAAACTTCAAACCCTTCTTCAGGTATGTAAAAGGGAAACAACCAGCCAGAGAGGAAGTGGGACCACTGGACGACGGAGACAGGAAAGGAGCAATAAAGGAGGAAAGAGAGATAGCTGACAGGTTGAACAATTTCTTCTCGTCAGTCTTCACCAGAGAGGACACATCCAATATCCCAGAACCCGAGGTGATTATAAACGGAGAACACGACGAAAGGCTGGTACAACTAGAGGTAAGCAAAGAGGATGTCCTCAGACAGATAGACAGATTGAAGAGCGACAAATCACCGGGCCCAGACGGCATCCACCCAAGAGTACTAAAAGAACTGAGAAACGAAATAGCAGAGACACTTCGCCAAATATGTAACCTCTCCCTAAAAACTGGGGAGATCCCAGAGGACTGGAAAATAGAAAATGTCACGCCCATCTTTAACAAGGGATCAAGGGGTGACTCGGGAAACTACAGGCCTGTGAGCTTGACCTCGGTTCCGGGAAAGATGATGGAAGCAATGGTAAAGGACACAATCTGCGAACACATAGAAAACAATGGACAACTGAAGTTTGAGTGCAGAGCTCCTCTCCCTGGACAATATCAGCAGCAGTGGGAGATCAATTGCTTTTACACCTAAGCAGCAACGGGACCAACCCACCAAAAACCCACAGTCCCGGTCCTGCAAAAATATGAGCTCCACCCTCCCTGCAGTTCGCTAGGAAAATCAACTGCTTTTACACCTAAGCAGCAGCAGGACCAGCCACCACTACCAAGAGCCCTTTGCCCCGATCCAGCCAGGCATGTGAGCTCCTCCCTCTGCAGTCCATTGGAGAGATCAATCTACCTGCTTTTAAATATCAGCAACAGTGGGAAATCAACTGCTTTTACACCTCAGCAGCAGTGGAACTATCCGCAACTACCAAGAGCACACAGACCCGATCCAGCCAAGAGTGTGAGCTACACCTCCCCCTGCAGTCCACTAGGAAGATCAACTGTTTTTTACACCTAAGCAGCAACAGGACCAGCCACCACTACCGAGAGCCCTTTGCCCTGATCCAGTCAAACAAGTAAGCTCTTCCCCCAGCATTCCGTTGGAAAAATCAATATGCTTGCTTTTAAATATTATCAGAAGTAGGAGATCAACTGCTTTTACACCTAAGCAGCCTATAATAGGAGCCCTTGCCCCGATCCAACCAGGCATGTGAGCTCCTCCCCCTATATCCCGTTTAAGAGATCAATCTACCTGCTTTAAATATCAGCAGCAGTAGAAAAACAACTGCTTTTACATACAAGCAGCAGCGAGACCTACCGCAACCACCAAGAGCCCACAGACCCGATCCTGCCAGGAGTGTGAACTCCTCCCCCTGCAGTCCATTGGAGAGATCAATCTGCCTGCTTTTAAATATCAGCAGCAGTGGAGATCAACTGCTTTTACACCTAAGCAGCAACGAGACCAGCCACAACCACCGAGAGCACACAGACCCGATCCTACCAAGAGTGTGAACTCTTCCCCCCATGCAATCCGCTAAGAAGATCGACTGTCGGCTCCGGGCGGCTTTCCCGCAGAGGAGAGAATCCTGCATTCACCGTGGGCCACATCTGGGGCAGCCTCCTTGGAGTGGCTGGGGCACGGGCAGTGTGTCTGGGAGGGAATGCATGGATGGGAGAACATCGCAGGGGAGGAGGCATAGGCATCCTGGGACTGTCTGCCAAGTCTCTTCCCTGAAGAAGCCCTTTCTGGAAACGTCAATCGCTCCTTCTAAACTTACTTGCTCCACTTCATCACTGACGCTGAAACCGTGGATTGAAGACAAAGTTTTATTTTATTTTTCATTCCAGCTTATGATTTATCTTTAATCTTATCTATTGTTTTGCCTTTTGTCTTTGTTTTGTTCTATTTCTTTCATTTAAATTTCTCCAGAATTCTACTGTTCAACGGCTCCCCCTTCTGCTTCTATTCCTTTCTCTCCTCTCTTCTACCTTCCAAAGTATTTAGATCAATGCTGTCTTGTTAAAATGTTTATTTTATTTTTATTTTTCCTCTAACTCTACTTTTCACTTCTCTATTACCCTCCAGGTACTTTAGTTAGATTGTGAGCCTTCGGGACAGTAAGGGAATTTTTCAAGTACCTTTCTTATTTCTAATCTTAATGTATATTTTCTGTAAACCGCTTAGAACCTAACGGATGTAGCGGTATATAAGAAATAAATTACATTACATTACATTACATAGAAAACAATGGACAACTGAAGGCGAGCCAGCATGGCTTCTGCCAGGGAAGGTCATGCCTCACGAACTTGCTGTACTTCTTTGAGGGAATAAACAGCCAGATGGATAAGGGGGAATCCATAGACATCATTTACCTTGACTTCCAAAAAGCCTTCGACAAGGTACCTCATGAACGGCTACTTAAAAAGCTGTGGAACCACGGGGTGCAAGGGGATATCTACCGATGGATCAAACACTGGTTGGCAGGCAGGAAACAGAGGGTTGGAGTAAAGGGCCAATAATCAGACTGGCAATGGGTCACAAGCGGAGTTCCACAGGGGTCGGTGCTGGGACCTCTACTGTACAATATATTTATTAACGATCTGGAGACGGGGACAAAATGTGAGGTTATCAAATTTGCTGATGACACCAAACTCTGCAGCAGGGTTAGAAATACGGAAGACTGTGAAGACCTGCAAAGGGACCTAACGAGACTGGAAGACTGGGCAAAAAAGTGGCAAATGAGTTTTAACGTAAAGAAATGCAAGGTCATGCATGTAGGGAAAAAGAACCCGATGTTCAGCTACAAAATGGGGGGAACACTGCTAGGGGTGAGTAACCTTGAGAGGGACCTGGGGGTGATGGTCGACACATCACTGAAACCATTGGCACAGTGTGCGACAGCCTCAAAGAAAGCAAACAGAATGCTGGGCATCATCAAAAAAGGTATCACAACCAGGATGAAAGAAGTCATCATGCCGCTGTATCGCGCAATGGTGCGCCCGCACCTGGAGTACTGTGTCCAATACTGGTCGCCGTACCTCAAGAAGGACATGGCGGTACTAGAGGGAGTGCAGAGGAGGGCGACTAAACTGATAAAGGGTATGGAAAATTTTTCATACGCTGACAGGTTAAAAATGCTGGGGCTGTTCTCCCTGGAGAAAAGGAGACTTAGAGGGGACATGATAGAAACCTTCAAAATCCTAAAGGGCATAGAGAAAGTGAATAAGGACAGATTCTTCAAACTGAGGGGAGCCACAAACACTAGGGGTCACTCAGAGAAATTGAAGGGGGACAGGTTTAGAACAAATGCTAGGAGGTTCTTTTTTACCCAGAGGGTGGTGGACACATGGAACGCGCTTCCGGAGGATGTGATAGACCAGAAATCTGTACAGGGGTTCAAGGAGGGTTTGGATAGGTTCCTGGAGGAAAAGGGGATAGAGGGGTACAGATAGAACTTGAGGTAGGTTATAGAAGTGGTCAGAAACCACTTCACAGGTCGTGGACCTGATGGGCCGCCGTGGGAGCGGACCGCTGGGTGAGATGGACCTCTGGTCTGACCCAGTGGAGGCAACTTCTTATGTTCTTTTGTATGTATTCAAGGGTATTAAAAGAACTCAGAAATTAAATTGCTGACCTGATGTTAGTGATCTGTAACCTGTCGCTAAAATCGTCTGAAGTACCTGAAGATTGAAGGGTGGCCAATGTTACACCGATTTTTTAAAAGGGCTCCAGGGGAGATCCAGGAAATTACAGACCAGTAAGCCTGACTTCAGTGCTGGGCAAAATGGTAGAAACAATTATAAAAAATAAAATTGTGGAACACAAGCATGGATTTAATGAGATGGAGTTAGCATGGGATCAGCTGAGGGAGATCTTGCCTCACAAATTTGCTTGAATTCTTTGAAGACATGAATAAACATGTGGATGAAGGTGAGCCGGTTGATATAGTATATCTAGATTTTCAGAAAGCTTTTGATAAAGTTCCTCACGAGAGGCTCCTGAGAAAATTAAAGTGTCATGGGATAGGTGGCAAAGTTCAGTTGTAGATTAGGAATTGGTTATCGGATAGAAAACAGAGGGTAGGGTTAAATGGTCATTTATCTCAATGGAGGAGAGTAAACAGTGGAGTGCCTCAGGGGTCTGTACTGGGACCAGTGCTATTTAACTTATTTATAAATGATCTGGAAATTGGAACGAAAAGTGAGATGATTAAATTTGCAGATGACCTTAGGAAACTGGAAGACTGGGCATCCAAATGGCAGATGAAATTTTTTAAAAATTTATAATTCTTTATTGATTTTCAAAAATAACAAAAAGTGCAGAACAGTATATAAATATGAATCATAAAGCACTTTTGTTCATTCAATAACCATATCTAATATAATAAAACGGTAAGCTGCGCATGCGCACTTCCTTTGCATGCGTCCGTTTTCCGTGAGCAGTAGCTAGGAACTGCGCATGCGCGGCTTACAGTCTGGCCTTCCCTGCTCTCCACCTGCGGAGCGGCGGCTGCCAGCCGCTAGCACCCCCTGCCCTCTCCGTCACCTGGCTCCCTTGCTGGGGTTTTTCGCGGTGGCGGCTCCTCTTGTGTCCGGCCCTGTGTACTTACCCGCCAAACAATTTCTGCCGTTGCCGAAATTTGGCCCACCGTTCCTTCTCTTCCTCCATCAGGTACAGTTCAGCTCTGCCTATGTTAAAAGGAGCTGCTTTGAAATTGGAGTCCTGCCGCCACCGTAACACGTTCCCTCTGCCGCGGTCCTATATGTCAGAGAAGGGGTGGGATCAAGGCAGAGGGGAAAGTGCTACGGCAGTGGCAGGCCTCCGATTTCGACGCGGCTCCTTTTAACATTGGTGGATTCACTGCACCTGATGGAGGGAGGGAAGGAAAGGTGGTTGTGCGCTGTTGAGCCCCTCTTTGCCCTCAGACCCTCTCCTAACACTATCTGCGCATTGTGGATGCTCCCTCCTGCCTCAGACCACTGGGGGGAGGTGCCTGTCTTCAGCTGCCGGGATGGAGAGAGGGAAGAAGAAAGAAGGGGCCCTGGCAAGCGAGTTATCAAAAGCCAACCATAGCCTGGGACCCCTACATGATATGAATAATGACCAGACAACAAAAGGTAAGAAAAATAATTTTATTTTCTGTTTTGTGATTACAATATGTCAGATTTGAAATGTGTCTTGAGGGGGAGGGGCTGCCGCTGCGAAGGGCTTTGGTGGGGGAGCCAGCCAGACCGCGAGTGTGAGGCCGTTGTAAGCGCGGATTGGTCAAGGAGCCGCCCGCAAACAGTTTTGCTCTAGGGGGGAAGACAGAAGGGGCCATGGAGAGACAGGGAGAGGGTTAGGGGGGAGGGATGTGCTGGGGGAGACAGAAGGGGCCATGGAGAGATAGGGAAAGGGGCTGCTTTGGGGGGAGGGGTGCTGGGGACAGACAGCTTTGCTCTGGGGGGGAAGACAGAAGAGGGCCATGGAGAAACATTTGGGGGGGAGGTGGGTGCTGGGGGCAGACAGCTTTGCTCGGTGGGGAGGGGGAGACAGAAGGATACAGACAGCGGCCAAGGAGAGAGAGATAAAGAAACACAGACAGACAGACACATCTATTCTAGCACCCATTAATGTAATGGGCTTAAAGACTAGTATAAGAATATATCCTCCCCCCTATCTCTACCAATATATTCAATCAAAGATAAAAACGAATCAAAGAAATATCCATCCCCCTCACCGCTGCCCTCCTTACCTCCCTGGATGTGTGCAGATCCCCAAACATTGAAGCTAAAGACAATTATATCATGGTAATAAAAGATGTCAATTGGCCACAAACCAGCTTGAATAAATTACTATGTCCCAACATATCAGCATACATTTTCTCATATCTGTAGGTTAAACATAAATTTGCCCACCAAAAAGGAAAACAAAGGTGATCATAATTTTTCCAATTACGAGTTATCATCTGTATAGTTACCCCTGTCATGACAAGGAGTAGTTGATTTTTATATCTATAGGGGGTTTAGGAAGTAATAAGATTCCGCATACAACAATATCATATGTCAATGGAATCGATGAATCCAATATGGTATTAATCTGTCCCCATATCGATTTCCAAAAATTAAGTATTAAAGGACAATAGAACAACAGATGATCTAATGTCCTTATATCAAGATGACAGTGCCAGCATTTGTTAGATTTAGAACTGGGGTCCAAAAAGTCCTATGCAATTAAAAAAAAAAAAGTTTGTCTCATTGATGTACATCTCATCCTTCAAGACCAAATTTGTGGCCATTGAGTAGCAGAAGTCTGTTGCTTTATCTCAATGCTTCAAATATCTTTAAGACTAGTTTTTGGTTTTTTATTTAAAAATTCAGATATTAATTTATACCACCGGATTGCCTGATGTCCTAGGAAATTTGTCTGGAAGCATAGGGCCTGCAAGCTATAATGATTTTTTTAATTTCACCAATCAGGAAACCCTCTCTGAATGACCTGCTTCAACTGCAACCACTTAAATACTTAAAAACAATGTTTGTTTATGGCTAATCAGGGACTTCCTTAGGCTACTCCCTAAAGAAGTCCTTGATTACCTTAGGTGCTTCAGGCCTTTCCCAAGGGAGGAGCCCGAGGCGCCTCCAGTTGGTTTCAAAATGTTTTAATATGGAAGTGCTTTCTTGATGACATCTTTTCTATATGGACATTGACCCCTGGAAGGGGTGCAGTTGCAAAGCTAAGTAGCCTTTAAAGCTAAAGTAATTTCTAAGAAGAAAATTGTTTTAAAAAATTTTGATTAAGAAATAAAAATTTAAAGACTTCACAAACATAAAAGTGGAATCAATGATGATTGCCCCAGATAAGGTTATATTACCTGGCTGGTACTCTGAAGATTCCTGAAGATTTGTCTATTGCTTTAAGCTGTGCATTATTTGATATCCTATACACGGTTTGAAGTTTAAATATAACCGGACAAGTATCATCAGTTGTCTATGGATGTGATGCTCAATATTGATATTATATCTGCCATTATAAAATTTTTTATATAAACGTTATATAGTATGTTTTCATGAAATGTTCTGCCCAGTAATTAGACTTCACATATCAATTTCATCAACATTCATCTTTGTTGTGGTTTGGTTTTAATGTTTCATGATTAGGTTACATTTATATCTGCTATTATCAATTCTTATCATACAGCATTATCTAACATGTTCCTATGAAATATCCTGCCCAGTGATCAGGTAGCTTTTTTTGTTTAGTCATTTTATACATAATTCATTCTTTTTATATCTAAGTCATTCCTTTTGGTCATTTTAATTACATTATTTTAAGTATCTATGTTTCATTAGAGGCTCTTCAGGTTTTTATATGATGTATTTTTTTATATAGTTTAAAGAAGAACTGTTTTCAGTCTATTTCTTTATCTTTGCAATTAAATTCCATTGGTATGTATATTGTCTTTTATGATAATATTGGTTTTTAATTCTGAATATGCACTTTACCATCAATAATGCAGCAGAGTGAATTCACGGGCGGACAAGGCCGAAGCAGCCTGTTTAGAGTGCTGCCGGCTCGATGCTGCTTAGGGAGGTATGCAGGGCTCGCTCGCGGTCAGCGGGGTTCGGATGGGAGAGAAGGATGGGGATTTGGCTCCGTGGCAGGGGCAGGTGCTCGGGGGGGGGGGGGCAGTAATGCTCGCTCAAGGGTTCTGCTGCACAAGGGATGGGAGGGAGGGAAGGGAAATAAACTTCTGGCAAATCCCGGGGTAGGTCTTATTTTCAGGGAAACATGGTATAAGAGGGCCTAAGTTTATCTGAAAATAGGACCTCAGTTGTTGTTTTTTTAAACATCCAGTCCATATTAAATGGAAGATAGCAGATAAAGACCAATGTAGACTCTAGATTTGTACCTGCCATTCTGTGGAGGTTGCATCCCTCCATACTCTTGTTTAGGGTTGTACCTGACACTCTAAGCACATAATTTGTCCACTGAGTCACAGGGGCTTGAATGGACTCTTCAGGTTCATTTTGGAAACTTTTTCAAGGACTCAAGTGATATCACACTACACATTGTTCAGGTCAACAATCTCTACACTGAGATGCTGCCAGTAAGATGAATGAGCACAAATATTAGTGGACATATTGGCAATGATGATTAAAAATGAAGGCAACCCTATGAAAGATTATTTAAACATTCACCCTTAGTAAAAGTCCCCTTTAATAGACAGTCTTTGTAGTGGTTAAATCTACAATCTGAAGGCTCCTTCCACTTTCTTTCATATACTATTGCCTGGTTGTAACTGGCTTTTCCATTGTCCTCTTTTTTTTTATAATGATCTTATTCAAATGATCCATTTTTGTAATGTCTTATTCAAATGATCCAGTGAGTTGGAACTTTTGATTTTAGGTGATACAAGTGAATCACATGACATTCAACCAGGGATAGGGTTATAGAGGAAGAATACACAATCTCAAATGGACACTCCTCTTGGTCCTTCGGAGCTGACGGCTACATTGTTAGCTACGCTATAGTCCAGGCAAAGTGATTACATCATTATGCTGGATTGTGGGTAAGCAGACTCCCATTAGCTTTTGTTTTAAACAAAACTCACTGCTGAACCCTGCAATTACAGCTACAGAAACTGTGTGAAGCTATGCCCAAAACAGTGTTTGGTTGTTGTTACTAGCAATAAAGATTATATATATGCCAGAAGTCAAGGAGTTATCAGCATTAATTATGGTTAGAGTATTTGTTGTTGGAATCAGCATATTTCTTGAAAGAGAAAACATTATCCTACAAAATATATGGTCTTCCTTATCCTATTTTCTCACATTGTGCCTAACCCATACAGCTATATTTCTGCTGCTAGTAGAATCACAATAACAATACATTTTAACAATAAAGAACACTGGTTGACAAATTCCTAACTCTAAATATATATTATAGATGTTCACTGCTAATACTGGACAGAATCAAACTGAGTTATTTATATGCAGCAGCACTTTAGATAGATGTAAAAATTGAAATTGATGCATTCTGGTCAAGCTGTGTACAATTTCAGTAGTATTTTAGAAAATAATCTGATGACATAGAACTTTTTCAATATTTGCAGGGGTGTACATATATTTGCCTGCATGTGCAATGGGAGCAGGCATTTTACAAAGATACTGTGACAGGGACCCTGTGCAGCAAACCCATGACCCTGAATCAGGTACCAGTCAAGTTCCTAGTCCTAACCCTGAGAGCAGTTGGAAGCTGATGGTATCTTAAAAGAGGGCAAAACAACCTAGAACCTGGAGTTTTAATCCTGCCTCATTAAGAAACAGCAGCTTAGAACCCAGGCTGGAGAGTAGAGGTCACTTTAAGATTCTGCCTGCAACTCCCAGGGGGGTTGGGCAAAAGAAATCAAAGCCGGGTTTCCTGTGAAAGCTTCAGGGGTAATGGAAGAAGGAAGAAGCTGGGGGAAAGTGTTGCCCCAAGAGCTCAGCTGACCATGCTGGGAGAAGGACAAGCACTATGAGAGTGACTTGGAAATGCAGAGGAGTTAATGTCTGATGAAGGAAGCAATCTGGAATACTCTGTTATGGACTGAGAGAATTCATCTGGCTTTAATGCTGGAGAGGACATGGATTTGTGCTACAGCCAACACACAGGGTTTTGTTTTTGTGTGTTCTTGCCTGGGGAATGATATTGTGCTGTGTGGTTGTTTATTTTCTGAAACCACCTGGGCATGACACAGAGAGCTAAGAATTGAAATGTTGAAGTAACAGCATGGCTACTTGGTCAGTTAATCAATGGTGCATTTTTTTTTGTATGCTAAATTTTGCCTTGAAGCATTGTTCCATTCAAGTCTGGAGGATTATAAGGGGACAGCTTTATTGTTTTGCATAAACGTAGCAATACAATTGAGACGGAGGTGATCATCCATGGGAATAGCTCTCCCTATCCTAGGCTGCCTGGTGATTAAGGCTTGTTATAAGGCAGCACAAGCTAAAGCTGAAGGAGCACTGTGAAAAGGAAGAGAAGAAAAGTTTGTTTTGGAGATCCCCTCCCCCCCTCCATGCTAATTGAACCGTTTTGGTTGGGAGCTGGGACTGATTAGATAGTTCTAACCAGGACTGTGTAGACTGCAAAGTGGAACTCATTTTGTTGTGGATTTTTTTATTTCCTTTTTGCTTTGGCCAGCTGACTTAATTAAAGATTGACCTGTGAGAAAGTATTATTCTGACATTTGAAGATATTATGTCTGATATTTTGCACTGAGTGCTAACAATAAATGCCTCATGTTTCTATACCAGTGTGCATGGGAGACACTGTGGGGCCCATAATCAAAAAACATAGACATCCAAAAAGCATCCTAAATCAGTACTTGGACATCCTAATTGCCAGGACGTCCAAATGCCAATAATCAAAACTGTCTTTGTGTACATCTAGCAAGGTGTTCCAGCCTCTGTACATTTCGAGCATGAGATGGGCATCATGAAGGTGTGTTCTGGGTGGGCTTTGGGCATTCTCAAGAGCAGGTTAGACATGGACATCTTGCTGCGATAATCAAACATTTTGCAAGACATCCTGGACAGAACTTATATGTTTGGAACCAGACCTGTTTTAGAAGGGTTTAAGTACCACAAAGGTGCCCAAATTGACCAGATGACCACTGCATGCAACAAGGTAAGACACCCCCACATTTCCCCAGTGCTCATGGACCTCCTCACACCCACAAAGATCAAAATACAAATGTACATACCTGTCTCCAGAACATCAGCACCTGGTATAGGAAAGCCTAGTAGAGCTTCACACAGGTGTCTTAAGTAGCCTGGTAGGTAGGCTAGTGAACCATAGAGAGGAGTAACAAGTACCATAATCCACGCTAACTACTACATTCATGGTAGAAAATGTAAGTCCCCCAAACCCTACTGTACTGCCATATAGATGCCACCTGCAGCCATAAGGGCTATTGGGGTTATAGACAGCTGGGTATAGTGGGTTTTGGAGGGCTCACCATAACCTATAAGGGAGATCTGGTGAGATGTTTATCTGGCACCCTTTATACAACATTCACAGTAGTGATCTCTAAGGTGACCCACTGCTCTGTTGCCATGTCTGGGTAGCCAGTCCATTACAGGACTGGCCCCTTTCACATCCAAATGGTCTTGTTCTGGGTGTTTAGGAATTGGACAAAATTTTGGTTGAAAATGTAGTATATAGATGTCCTGGCGGTCTGGGCGTCCCAATGGCCTGGACGTACAGATAGAGGATTTAAAAATATATATATTTCTAGACGTATGGTGGTTTACCTTTCTAAAATAGGCATTTTCTTACTGCCGACTTTGGACAGCTAGTAACATACATCCAAATCTGACTTGGATGTATGTTTTTAAAATGCCTTTCCAAAATTTTTTTAGGTGACTATGATTTTGCCTAGGCCACACACCTTTATTTCATGGCAGGGCACCTTGACTGGATGTCGCGTGACCTGCTGAGCATCCCTGCCACAATGCACATTGAAGAACTGAACAGAGGAACAAAGCAACTCACACATATAACACATGAAAGTAGGTGTTTTATAAAATAAGGGTGTAAAGATTTGCAAAATGTCAAACATGCAGGTGTAACATAGTATGAGCTATGAAACATCAACTTGTATGTGTATACATTTATGCCTGCTATTTTGCAAACCTACACATGTATATGCTACTGAGAGAGGCTGCACTTTTTATTTTTAATTTTAATTTTGGAGGAGGAAATGAGTAACAGGATGTTAAGAACTCTCTTAATTACTCTTGTGAAGCCCTGGCCTAAAAAGTGTTTATTGCAAATCTGTGAAAGCAAGATAAATGCTGTAAATCTCAGCTTTAATATATTGAGGTATAAATGTACATTCTCTTTACTGAAATCGGAATACAATACACTTGTAGATTTTGGTTCTGTTCAAGTTATACCCAAATCACACCCCTTTACAATCTATAGTATAAATAGATCAGTTAATACAAGTGTGAAAACTAGCTTTCTAAAATCTGATTTTACAAATATACATGATATACACAGGTAAATGCTGGTATTTTACCTGTGTACATCATGAATAAGGGTTCCAAAATAAGGGTCAAAGTATACAAAAAAACAAACTTGTTTTAATTTTTAACTTGGGTTATAATCATATATAAAAAAATTATGGGGCTTATAATTGAAAGAGAAAAACATTCGGCACTTGGACGAACATTTCTCAAAAACGTCCAAGTGCCGATAATAAAAACGGGTTGTGGACATATTTCTAAATGACCTAGGCCTTCATAGTGCCGCTCAACATCCAAAGCTAAATGGGGCGTTTCGGGAGGCGTGTCAAGGGTGAGAGTTGGGTGGGACGTGGGCTGGCTTAGACTTAGTCGTACAGCATGTATAACCGAAAGTTTAACAACAGAGCCTAGACGGAACTTGGACATTGTGACTTAGACCATGTAAAACATGGTCTAAGTCACAAAAACCCACCTAAACTCACCAGATAAGCACTGCAAACACATAACACAGACCCCCAGTGATCACCAACCCCCCCACCCCCATAAAAATTTTATTCACAACTTTAAATTTCAGCCTCCAGACCATCATCACCTGGCCACCTGTCATAGGAAAGCTTAGCCGTCTAGCCCAGAGGCACCTTAAGTCGTCTTGGGGGTAGGTTAGGGACCCATAGAGAGGAGGACCCATGCCCATAAGCCCCTGTAATCACTGCATTGATACTGAAACATGTGCACTGCCCTATACACCCCCAAAACCCTTTTGTACTGGCATATAAGTGGCTCCTGCAGCCATAAGGGCTATTGGGGTAGTTGATAAGTGGGTCTAGGGGATTCTGGAGGTGGTTTGGGGGGCTCACCGTCACCTATAAGGAAGCTGTAGTGAGATGAAGCCATGGCACCCTTTTTGTGAAGTTCACAGCAGTGCCCTGTAAGGTACCCCACTATTTAGGTGGCATGTCTGGGTGTGCAGTCCATCACTTTGCAGACCCCTCCCATGTCCAATAGGGCTTGTTCTAGGCGTTTTGGACTTGGACGGAAGGTTGGACAGAAATGTGGTAGAAAGATAGATGATTTAGTGGCTTGGACGATTAGATTGACAGGACGTATAATTAGACAATTTTCAAAAGTAAAAAAAGTTGGACATGTTTTTTGAAAATGTGTCTTAGGCTCTTTTTAACTTTGAACGACTTGCGAGATGGACGTAAATGGACTTAGACGTCCCTTTCGATTATGCCCCTCCATGTACTTACCCTGGTAAGCTATTTTCCAGTAGATAGGCGAGTCATTCTAGACAATAACCCCTCTTTTACAAAGGTGCGCTATGCTTTTTAGCTAAATATTAGTGTGCGCTAAACATGCAATAAACGCTAACACGTGCATGTTATTCTATGGACTGCATTAGCAGTTAGCGCACGTGTTGATTTAGCGCGTACTAAAACGCTTAGCGCATCTTTGTCAAAGAGGGCCTAAGGTTATTTTCCCATACTTGCATGCTCTGCAGAAGGAATCCATTTCAGATTTTTCACTCTGCCTCTGTAGTATTTCACTGATCAGTTTAGCGCCCTCTATAGTCAGTACCCAAGCACTGAAAGGCACCCACCAACTGTATGTGAAGTAGAGGCACCTGTAATAATAGGCTAAACAAAGTGCTCTTCTGAAAGGAATGAAACAGTACCATTAACCGCCAACACAGGCTCCAAAGGAGCTCAGCACAACTCCCCAACAAAAGGAACATATATACAAATTCTTTCCTACCCTCAAGGGACCTCCAAGAATCATCATGGAGAAGCATAAACAGACAAACTGTAAACAGGTACAGAAAGGACAGGGCAGAGAGTCTAGAATGTCTCACCTATCTACTGGAAAAGAGATTACCAGGGTAAGTACATAATCTCTTTTGCTAGTGGAATAGGTGAGACATTCTAGAAAATAGGGAGATACAAAAGCAGTCCCTCCAAATAGCTAGGGTGGGCTTGCTGCGTCGTCCCTTAAGACCGAGGACTCACAGGCTGAGTCCTGCCATGCAGCAACATCCATTCTGTAAAATGTAACCAACGTGGGAAGAGAAAACCACATTGCACTAATGATACTGTCAGATACCCCTGAGAATGTGTCAAAAGTGACTTTGTGACTCTGGGAGAGAAGGTGAAACAGTCAGGTGTGCAGGTGGTATTCTCGTCCATCCTCCTGTCGAAGGTAAAGGCAGAGAAGCTCGCATCCTGGAGATGAATGTGTGGCTACATGGAGGTGTGGTCGAAAGCATTTTGGCTTCCTGGACCATGGGGTGACCTTCCAAGGGCTACTGATTGAGGTGGATTGGATGAGGCGGTTGTTCAGGTAGGTTGGGCTGTCTCCGTTTAAGGCTTTAAATAACATACAGTAGAATTTAAATAGTATTCTTTCTTGGATTGGTAGCCAATGTGAGTTGATGTATGCTTCTGTAATATGGTCATGTTTTCTCAATGAGTAGATGAGTCTCAGAGCTGTATTTTGGATTGTTTGTAGTTGTTTAGTCATTGTAGCAGGGCAGAGGAGGTAGAGGGTGTTGCAGTAATCTAGTAGATTTAGGATTAGGGATTGTATTATAAGCTGGAATTGTGTTTTTTTCGAAGAATTTCCTGACTTGTCTTAGGTTTCTCATCACTTTAAAGGATTTCTGTATTGTTTTATTTATTTGCGATTGCATGGTGCAGCATCGGTCTATAGTCATTCCTAGAAGTTTTATGGTAGTTTGAATGGGATAGATGATTGTGTTAATTTCTATATTGGTTATAGTTGGGACTTTGTCATTTTCGAGGAGGATGAATTTAGTTTTGTCTGTATTGAGTTTCAGTTTGTGATCTTTCATCCAGGTTGCTACTGTTTCTAGTGTTCAGTGTAGTGTGTTTGTCATGGCGGTCTTTGGTTGATCAAAAGGTATGAGAATGGTAATGTCATCTGCATAACTGTATATAGTGATGCCTAGATTATCTAGGTATGTTCCGAGAGATGCAGTGTATAGGTTGAAGAGAGCAGGGGATAGCGGGGATCCTTGTGGTATGCCGCAAAGGTTGGACAAAGGTTCATATTTTTCTGTATCAGATTTTACTCTGTATGTTCTGGTTTTTAGGAAGCCTTCAAACCAAGAGTATACTTTATCTGAGATGCCTATTTGAGGAGTGGTGGCTCGTGGCCAGGGGTGATGTTTATGGGACGGTAATGGAATGGATATCACAATATGATAGTGCAGTATTTTTGTGGAGTTTTTCTACAAAAGTGCCTGTTTTTCGTATGATTCTGGGTAATTCTAGTTACATACAAGCATATGTGTTAGTTAAGGCCACATCCAATAGAAGCGTACGACAAACTGGTGAATAAAAATCTAAATATAAATGAAGCTAAAGCCAGAAAAACACACTACAGATTAATATAAGAGAAAGAATGGTGTTCTTTTTGTGTACTTTGCTGTTGGGCCAGATCATGGAGGAAATCATAAAGGATACATGGAATCCATTTTGGTTCTCTGTCTTTACTATATCTTCTCAGTCTTTGGAATCCATTTTGTTTTCCAAGTCTTTGTTCTCAGCATCGTGGTGTTAATTAATACCACATGTGCTGTAGACTGGTTAGGAAGATAATGTGTCCCAAACTAAGATATAACAAGAATTAAATATAGTTATGAATGAAAATTATGAATGTATGGAATGCTTGGCCAAGCAAGTATGAATGAAGTAAATGTGATTGTATGACTGTGTATTGAACAAAAGAATGGGTTTTGAAAAAACATATTATATATCTTTGCAACCTAAAGAAATCCTAAAACATCTGGAAATGAGTAGCAGTCTCTAGTGTAGAGAGGGGGAGACCACCCCTCCTCCTCCTTTTCTAGGAAGGCTTCTGTGTAATGGCTATGTAATTTGAACCTGTCAATTTAGCTTCTCTTTTCCTCTAAGGCTGAGAACATTTCAGCATCTTTTTAACAAATAATTTCTCTTAATATACTTTTGTGAAAATTATGATTTATATTCAGAATCGACTATAAACAAACAAATGAACTTTTCTGAAACTTTTGTCTTTGTCTAATTTGAAACACCTCTTTTGTTGATTTTTATTGGTTGTCAAACTGATGATGTCACTGAGCCAAAAGTATATAATAGAGGGTCATGAGATCCTGAGGTGAGCTCATTATCAGAAGGCCAGCATTTGGTAACTATAACGATCTCCCATTAGCGCAACTGTTAATGCAAGCAATTATGCTTTATTCTTTTGAATCTCATAATGGAAAAATAGAAACAAAAACTCAAATCTTAATTATAATTTTTAAAACCTTGCGCTGGTGTCATTTTGCATGTTTTTTAAATTATATTTAAAACCTTGAGCTTTCAAGAAGGCGTCAATGTCCCTTACTTAATTGGCGTCCCTGGGTAGGCGAGATTCGGCACCTCTAAGCTCAATTGGTCCTTCATGAAACTTTGGTGAACAAAGATTTCACATGGTTGTGAACCAAAAGGGCGTGTTATCCGAAACACGGACCGTGTTGGGTCCCCTGGTTGGCTATAAGGTTGTATATATTACTGCATTTTTTCTATTAATAAACAATGCCTGCATTTTGTACGTCATCTGCAATTTGTTTGTTGTTTTTTTGCTAGTTGTATGAGAAGCATTTTTTTTCCTGTGTTGAGGTGTTGTCTGGCTGTGTCAATGAGGGAGCCTAGTAATGTCTCTATGCTGAAGTTGGATCTGAAGCCAGATTGTGTGGGGTGAAGTATATTATGGTCATCTAGATAGTTGGTGAGGTGTTTGGCTACTAGTCTTGCTAATAGGTGATTTTAACATGCCAGATGTTGATTGGGGTATCCCTATTGCAGGGTCTTCTAGAAGTAGGGAGATTCTGGATTCTCTACAAGGAGAACTGTTCCAGCAGTTTGTAATAGGGTCATAGTGGACTTAGTGCATACAAACGGGGAAAGTGTTTCTGATGTTACAGTGATCACTGCATGGTATGGTTTAATATTAAGATAAGTATAGAGAGGGCAAAGGTTCTAGACTTTAAAAAAACTAACTTTGTTCGGATGGGGGTTTATGTCAAGGAATTATTGTCTAGATAGGAACATCAGGAAGGAGTGGAAATGTGGGCAAAACTGAAAGCAGTGATTGTAAGGGTGACAAACCTTTTTGTGAGGCAAGTAAGTAAAAGTAAGAGGAAAAGAAGGCCACTTTGGTTTAGAGAAGGACACGGTGAGTGAACCCCATGGGAAGCCATGGTGAGCTGCAGTTTGCCCGCGGGCCATGGAGATGCTATAGGCCAAATCGCCGTAGACATGGGAACAAAACTTTTCACCGCCTGCAATAATGGTGAAAAGATTTATCCCCGCAGTTAAACACACCCCCTCCTTCGTGACTGTAATTTAACATACCATAGACTGGTCTTCAAGTTCCTCTGGCAGCCATGTTGTCTTCATCGCCGACTTGTGCTTTTCTGCATTGACTCTGCCCCTTTTAGTGTGCCGGCGCACGATTGGGTCACCTTTTCCCACTCAAGCAGTGAGGGAACCAATCGCTACTGCCACACATGATCTTGAAAACCCCATTTAATGGGTTGTAGTGGTGCAGCAGTAGTGATTCAGAAGGGTTTCGGAGCTTCAAGCAGGAGGACCGGTCGCTGGACTGGAGTTACCCACACTAAAACTGCAGACTCAGAGCTGGAACTAGAAAGTTCGGAGCTGGAACTTAGCAAAGGTTCTAAGTTTAGGTGGGCCGCGTCCCCACACTTTCCTTCTGCTTGACAGCCCAAGGTTCTGGGGGGGGGGGGTTTTCTTTATTTGTTCTGCAGTCCGGTTGAGCTGATCGTGAGGGAATCCAAGATCAGCTGAGCCGGCAAGACTTCGCAAAGCTGCAGGCTCAGCTGATCTTGTATTCCCTCGTGATCAGCCCAACCGGACTCTGGAGCAAAGGGAAGCCCCAAACAGCTGAGCCTGCAGCTTCGCGAAGTCTTGCTGGCTCAGCTGATCTTGAATTCCCTCATGATCAGCTTAACCAGACTCCAGAGCAAAGAAAGAACCCCCCCAACCTAAATCCAACTCCCACTCTGATCTGGTGGTATCTTTTTTTTTTTTTCTTCCTCTCCTTCCCTCCTCCTTCCTCCTTCGTGTCATTCTCTTTGTACTGTATAGCCTACAATTGGGAGCTTTCTTTATAATAATTGTGAGGATCAGATATGGCTAAGAAAGACTAATGGTTACAGCTAGAGCTGTATCAATGATAAAGCTTGTATGGCTGAGAAACTGGGAGATAGACCTAATGAGCGGACTAAGTGATTCTTGTGTATTTGCTGTGCTGGTATCTTTTCTCTCTCTAATGAGTGGACTAACCCCCTCTTCTATTAAACTGCGCTAGCAGTTTATAGCTCAGAGAGCCGCGCTGAATGGCCCATGCTGTTCCTGATGCTCATAGGAACTCTATGAGCATTGGGAGCATTGCACGCAATTCAGCACGGCTCACTGCGCTAGAAACTGATAGCGCAATTTAATAGAAGAGGCCTCCAAGTGATTCTTGTGTATTTGCAGTGCTGGTATCTTTTCTCTCTCTCTGAGTGGACTAAGTGAGTCTTGTGTATTTGCTTTACTGGTATCTTTTCTCTCTCTCACTGAATTGATTCAATTCGTTAAAAAAAAAATCAGACTCCAATTCAGGCTTGGGCTTGTCCTCTGTTGGAGACGGGGAGACTGGGGAGAATGGCAATTAACAGTACATGTTGTATTTTGTTTTTGTATAGGCTGGGATAGCAAACTTTTAAAGTTGCAAAGAATGTTGTTTTCCTTTATATGTTAATAAAGACATATAAAATCATACCTGTTTGTGAGGCTTATATGGATGCTGCAGGGATGGTGGGGATGGGGCGGGGACAGTGGTCACGGGAATGAGAATGGGGCGGTGGTCACGGGGATAGGGCAGGGACTGGGACTGGGACTGGGACTGGGACAAATTTTTCCCTGTGTCATTCTCTACTTTGGTTTTCAAAAGTAGTAGCTGAGAAGGTAAGGAATAAGAGGTTAGCTTTCATAAAGTACAAAAGATCACAGAAAGAGGAAGACAGGCAAAAAAATCTGGAAAAGTTAAGAGACAGTGGTCGTGTAGTCAGGAAAGCAAAGATGCAAATGTAAGAAAAAATAGCTGACACGGTAAAGTGGGGAGACAAGACTGTATTAGATATATTAGTGATTGGAAGAAATGCAAAAGTAACATTGTGAGACTCAAAGGTGAAGGGGAGGAATATGTAGAAGCTGATAAAGAAAATGCCAAATTGCTTAACAAATATTTCTGTTCTGTGTTCATGGCTGAAGCACTGGGAGCAGAACCTCAGAAGACAAACTTGAATAGGGTTAGAGGAGTAATAGATCCTGATCGATTTTCAGAGGTTGTGTTCATGAGGTGGTAGCTAAAATAAAGGTAGACAAAGTGATGGGGCCGGATGGTGTATATCCAAGGTTGCTGAAGGAACTTAGGAAAGTTCTGGCAGCTCCGCTGACTGACCTTTTCAATGAGTCTCTAGAGTCGGGAGTGGTACCAGAGGACTGGAGAAGGGCGGATGTGAAAGTAAGGAAGAAGTAGGGAATTACAGGTGGTAAGTCTGACTTCTGCGGTAAGCAAATTAATGGAACACTTCTAAAACAGAGAATGGTGAAGTTTCTGGAATCCTATGTATTACAGGACTAGAAGCAACATGGATTCACTAGAGGTAAATCTTGTCAGACAAATCTGATCAATTTTTTTTTTTACTGGGTGACCAGAGATTTGGATAGAGGATGTACACAAGATGTGGTATATTTAGATTTTAGCAAGCTTTTGACAGTATTCCACACAGATGGCTAATAAAAAAATGAGTGCCCTCGGGATGGGTCCCAAAGTGATGGGCTAGATCAAGAACTGATTGAGTGGAAGGCAACAGAGGGTAGTGATCAATGGAGATCACTCTGCAGAAAGGGATGCTACCAGTGGCGTGCCTCAAGGTTCTGCTCTTGGGCCTATTCTTTTTAACATTTTTATAAATGATATTGCTGAAGGGTTGTCGGGTAAGATTTGCCTCTTTGCGGATGATACCAAAATCTGCAAATTAGACATGTTGTGAATAACATGAAGAAAGACCTCGCAAAGCCTGAAGAATGGTCTGAAATTTGGCAGCTAAAATTTAATGCTAAGAAATGCAAGGTCATGCATTTGGGCTGCAAAAACCTGAGGGAACAGTACAGTTTAGGGGGTGAAGAACTTTTGTACATGACAGAAGAACGGGGCTTGGGTGTGATTGTATGTCATGATCTTAAGGTGGCCAAACAGGTTGAAAAGGTGATGGCAAAAGCTAGAAGGATGCTAGGGTACATAGGGAGAGGTATGGCCAGTAGGAAAAAAGTGGTATTAATACCCCTGTATAAGACTTTGATGAAACCACATTTAGAATATTGTATACAATTCTGGAGGCCGCACCTTCAAAAAGATATAAAATGGATGGAGTCGGTCCAGAGGAAGGCTACTAAAATAGAAACATAGAAACATAGAAAATGACGGCAGAAAAGGGCCATAGCCCATCAAGTCTGCCCACTCTACTGACACCCCCCCTGACTTTACTGACCCACTCCCCTGACTTTACACCCTCAGAGATCCCACTGAATATCCCATTTACTTTTAAAATCTGACACGCTGTTGGCCTCATTGCAGTGGCAGTTCGTTCCAATGATCAACCATCCTTTTTGTGAAGAAGTATTTTCTGGAATCACCATGAAATTTCCCTCCTCTGATTTTCAGCGGATGCCCTCTGGTGGACGAGAGTCCTTTTAAGACAGAAGATATCATCTTCCACCTCGATACGGTCAGTGATATATTTAAACGTCTCAATCATGTCTCCTCTCTCTCTTCGTTCCTCAAGTGAGTACAGCTGTCATTTATTCAGCCTTTCTTCGTACGGGAGACCCTTGAGCCCTGAGACCATCTTGGTGGCCATTCACTGAACTGACTCAATTCTCAGCACATCTTTCCGGTAATGTGGTCTCCAGAATTGTACACAGTACTCCAAATGAGGTCTCGCCATAGATCTGCATTATGACTTCTGGCATCCTGCTGACAAAACCTCTATGGATATAACCCATCATTTGCCTTGCCTTGGAGGAAGCCTTTTCCATTTGATTGGCAGTTTTCATGTCATCACTAATGATCACTCCTAAATCACGTTCTGCCGTGGTCCTAGCTAAGGTCTCACCATTTAGTGTGTAAGTTCTGCACAGATTTCTTTTACCCAGGTGCATTACTTTACATTTTTTAGCATTGAAGCTTAGCTGCCAAGTCGATGACTAGTGTTCCAATAGTAGTAGGTCCTGCGTCATACTGTCAGGCAAAGTGCTTTTATCTACTATGTTGCACAGTTTGGTGTCGTCAGCGAACAATGATATCTTTCCTCTAAGCCCTTGGGTCATATCTCCTATGAATATGTTGAATAGGATCGGGCCCAAGACCAAGCCCTGTGGCACCCCACTGGTCACTTTCGATGTTTTGGAGGGGGTACTGTTTACCACCACCTTCTGAAGTCTACCGCTTAGCCAATCCCTAATCCACGCAGTTAGTGTTTCCCCTAATCCCAGTGATTTTAGCTTGTTCAATAACCTGCGGTGTGGGACGCTATCAAAAGCTTTGCTGAAGTCCAAATACACTACGTCCAGGGACTCCCCGGCATCCAGTTGTCTTGTTACCCAGTCAAAGAAGCCAATCAGATTCGATTGGCAGGACCTGCCCTTGGTAAATCCGTGTTGGTGGGGATTACGTAGATTTTCCTCGTCCAGGATCTTATCGAGTTTCTGTTTGATCAGCGTTTCCATGAGTTTGCTCACTATGGATGTGAGACTCACTGGTCTGTAATTTGCTGTCTCTGTCCTGCAGCCCTTTTTGTGGAGTGGAATAACGTTATCTGTTTTCCAGTCCAAGGGGACTCTTCCCGTGCTTAGGGAGAGATTGAAGAGCACGGAAAATGGTTCCGCCAGGACTTCACTCAACTCTCTGAGCTCCCTGGGGTGTAGGTTGTCTGGTCCCATGGCTTTGTTTACTTTGAGTCTTGAAAGTTTGCAGTAGACGCTACTGGGCGTAAACTCAAAATCTTGAAACGGGTCTTTCTGGCTTTCCCTTGTCTGTAACTGTGGACCGGATCCCGGCGTTTCACAGGTGAAGACTGAGCAGAAGTATTCATTTAGTAGTTCGGCCTTAGTGGAATCCGATTCTGCATAATTCCCACCCTCATCATAAGGCATATGGAGAAAGATTTAAAGATCTCAATCTGTATACTTTGAAGGAAAGGGAAGATATGATTGACACGTTTAAATACCTATGTAATTTAAATGCGCATGAGTCGAGTCTCTTTCATTTGAAAGGAAACTCTGCAATGAGAGGGCATAGGATGAAGTTAAGAGGTGATAAGCTCTGGAGTAATCTAAGGAAATACCATTTTACAGAAAGGGTGGTAGATGCATAAAACAGTCTCCCAGAAGAGGTGGTGGAGACAGAGACTAAGTCTGAATTCAAAAGGGCCTGGGACAGGCATGTGGAATCTCTCGGAGAGAGAAAGAGATAATGGTTACTGCGGATGGGCAGACTAAATGGGCCATTTGGCCTTTATCTGCCATCATGTTTCTATGTTTCTATTGCAACCCTGCAAATCTCCTCAGTAGGGACAGATTTAGCTTCAGACCATGGAAAGTCACACTCCTGGTAGAAAGTGCATTGATGGAAATGGGAATGTTTCCCAGAAAAATGTAGGCTGACAAAATGGCCCTATGGATCCATCTGAAAATCGTGGCCTTAGAAGCAGGAGCACCTCACTTAATCAAATGAGTCAGCACTAACAGATGGTCAGAGAGGTGAAACTCATTAGTGACCTCCAAATAATGCAGAATCCTGTGTACGACCAGTTTCTTTAACAGGTGGCCCTAAGTCAAGGATCCTGTGGCAGAAAGGCAGGTAAACACACTGCCCAATGAACAGGAAAAGCTGAAACAATGGCCTAGAGCATCAAAATTAACAGAGAAGCATCTGAAAGAAGCCAAAGGAATCTAAAGACGTGCTCAGCCCCAAAGGCTGCAACCCACATGCTCGCATGATCAAGTTGAAGCCACCAGCATAACGCAGCCAGGATGAACCAGGATCCTCTGAAGGACCAACAACCCAGGAGTAAAAATAGACAGAAGAAAGCTCCTACTGCCAGCACTGCATCAGCACATCGAGTCCTCCCCTTCCAGGCTCGGATTTTTGACGGAAAAAGAGAAGCACCTTCCAGAATCATAAAGTGGTCATGAGATCAATGTGGAGACTCCCCCAGCACTCCACAATCATCTGAAATGCCTGTAGGAACAGGATCTACTCACCCAGATCCAGAGACCATCTGCTGAAAAGGTCTGCTTACACATTGTCCAGTGTCGCCACATGCACTGCTATCAATGTCAGGAGAAGATGTTTCTGCCGAAGAAAAAGAAGGCGGGTTTCCTGAGCCAGAGGAGTGCTCTTGGGCCCTCCCTAACAATTTGCATAGGCTACTGCCGTCACATTATCAGAGAAGACCCTGACCGCTTGGCCCTCCAAGGAATTTTATCAAGGCCAGACGAATGGCTCTGAGCTCCAGTCAGTTGATGGACCACTTTCTCTGCATCTGAAACCTCATCTGAGCCAAACAAATGACCCTGAGCTCCACCGGGCAGATGACCACTGTCTCTGTGAGAGTGTCCAACCTCTGAACAGGACAACGACTGCAATGAGCTCCCCAGTGTTGATGATTTCTGGAATTTACAGGTGTTACAGTTGTTACCGATGATATGAAAACTGAGATTATGAATGAATCAAACTTAAGTGAATACATTAAAAAATACAGTTATCTGCACATTGCATTGGAAACTCAGCCATGAGGCCTTGTAATAAATAGATTTAGCTAGTTTACAGATTAGCATTCCCTGTCTAAATTGCTGATTCTACATTTCAGCTAATGCTAAGAAGTTCAGAAGGTTGATTTGGTTGATTTTGTGACTCTTAAGAGACACAGATTTATGTAATAATAATAATAATAATAATAATAACTTTATTCTTATATACCGCCAACAATCTTGTGACTTCTAGGCGGTTTACAGCAAAGAATATTGCAATGTACATCTGATAGTAACAGCATTAATGATAATAACAACAGTTATGTATTGCAGGGTCGTGAAGTACCTTGCGGTTTGCACAGGGTTGGAAGTTAGTGATTGGGGTTAACAGTTTACAAGAACAGATTTGGGGAGTGATTACGAGGGGGGTTATTGTCCTTGTTCGTTGCCTAGGTATTTTGTGAACAGATATGTTTTCAGGTGTTTCCTGAATTCTCCATAGTTGTTTGTGTGTGTAATTAGTTTATCTAAGTCTTTGCCCCATAAGGCTGCTTGATAGGATAGAAGTTGTTGATGGTATCTCTTATATTTGCATCCTTTGGCTGGTGGGGAGATGAATTTCAGGTGTAATCTTCTCTCATGTCTGTTGGTTGGGTATGAGAAGAGGACTGTTATGTATTTAGGGGCTAGACCTGATAGTACTTTGAAGCATAGACATCCCAGCTTGAACTTCGTGCGTGCCTCCATTGGTAGCCAGTGCAGGAGTCGGTAGGAAGGGGTTATATGATCGGACTTCTTCAGCCCGAAAATCAGCCTGACTGCTGCATTTTGTATCAGTTGTAGTCTCTGCATTTGCTTCTGGGAAATTGCCAGGTGGGTGATGTTACAATAATCAAGGTGGCTTAATATTAGGGATTGTACCAGTATTCTGAATGCTGAAGCGTCGAAGTAGGCTCTTATGGACCTAAGTTTCCAGAGAGTGAAGAACCCTTTTTTGACTAGGGAGTCCACATGGTCTTTCATAGTTAGACCTTGGTCTAGTATTACCCCCAGTACCTTCATTGTTGGCTGGATGGGGTAGTTAAGATTGTTTATGCGTAATGATTTTGTCGTGATATTTGAGAGTGGCGAGGCTATAAAGAATTTAGTTTTATCTGAATTGAGTTTCAGTTTAAATTCTGAGGTCCATTGTTCCATCAGGTTTAGTGCTTGTGTTGCTGTGGGGGTGATATCGGAGGGAGAAGTATTGAATGGGATAATGATTGTGAAGTCATCCGCATAGCTGAATACTTTTATACCCTGTTGGGCCAGCTGCATGCCTAGTGAAGATATATAGACGTTGAAGAGTAGTGGGGATAGAGGGGACCCCTGTGGAACGCCTGATGGGTTTCTCCATGTTTTAGAGAGGCTGCAGTTGAAGCGTACTTGATAGGTGCGGGATGTGAGGAATCCTCGGAACCAGTTAAGTACTTCACCTCCGATGCCGATTGCGTCTAGACATTGTAACAATTTTTTTTTTTTTTGTGATCCACCAGGTCAAAGGCCGAGCTCATGTCAAATTGCATGATTAAGGCATTATGTCCCTTGCTGAGTAAGTTGCGTGAGTATTCTAGGGTAGCTGCGATCACCGTCTCTGTGCTAAACAGAGGTCTGAAGCCAGACTGGGTTTCATGTAGTAGCGAGAACTGATCAAGGTAGTCCATCAATTGGGTGTGTACTAAACCTTTCATTATTTTTACGAAGAATGGAATGGATGCTACCGGTCTATAGTTAGTTACTAATGATAGGGATTGTTTATGATTTTTTGGAATTGGGGTGATTATAATGTGACCGTTTTTCGTTAGGAATTTTCCGTTTTTGAAGTTATTGGTCATATTATTCCATAGTGTTAGTTTGAAGTCTAATGGCGCTGCTTTCATAATATTGGGGGGACAGGGATCAAGGATGCAGTTTGATTTAGTATATTTGTTGTAAAGTTTTATGAAGTTGCTCCATTCTAGATCCTGAAAGGAGTTCCAGAACATATCCGCTGGTATTTCATTTGCATGTATGTTGGTTATTTGATTTCCATATGTGTTGTTTGTTGGGCAGTTGTTTCTTAGGTTCACAATTTTTGAGTTAAAGTGATGTGCTAGATCATCTGCTGTTGGAAGTTTTGTGTCGTGTTTGGATTGGATGTGGCATGTGGTATCAAATAGATTTTTAACCAGGTTGAACAATTCGTGTGTGTTGATTCTTTTTGAGCTCGTGTCGGATGTATGTATTTTGGATGAGTAGAATGTTTTTCTTTTTTCTTTTATCAGTTGTTTGTAGTCCTTTATGTTTGATTTCCAATTATTCCGGTCTGATATTTCTCCTGTTTTATTCCAGATCCTTTCTAGTCTTCTTACCGACTGTTTCATTTTTAATAGGTCAGAGTCGAACCAGTTATTATATTTGTTTGAGTGGTTTGTTCTGTTTCGTTTAGGAGCTATTTTGTCTAGGATGGATGTGCTAGTTTTCGTCCATTGTTCCCAGAACTCATCCCCTTCGTATATCTCCTCGCACGATTCGTAATGCGCCCAGTATTCCTCTGGGTTTATGTGTCCCCTTGTGAGATGTTCTTTTTTTGTTCTCTTTGGGTGAGTTTTTTTCTTTTGGTTGGTTCCAGATTAGGTTGAAGTAGTAGGTGAAATGATCGGACCAGATGTCGTGGTGCCAGATACCGTCGGATATGGAAATAGTGGGATTTAGAATTTCTTTTGAGGACATGGCTACCAAGTCTAACTGATGGCCTTTTTCGTGAGTTTGTGAGGATGAAAGGAGATTGTAGTTGAGTGAGGATAGGAAGTTTTTGAAATCTTTTGTGTCAGGATTGTCCTCGTTCTCTAAGTGTAGGTTTGCGTCTCCTACTATAATATTGTAGGGCGGGGTGATTGAGTTATGTAGAATGAATTCGTAGAAGTCTTCTCTGGCCTTTGACCAACATTTTGGCGGGACATAAAATAGAATGCAGGTGAGGTATTCCTCTAGATCCTTGTTACTAATTTTGCATGCTAGTGTTTCTAATTGGTTGGTTGTATTGGAATCTACTAATTTAAGTTCAAGTTCTTCCTTGAGGATGACTGCCAATCCTCCCCCTCTTTTGTCTTCACGGTTTAACATGAGAATTTTATAGTTATGTGGTATTAGGTCGTTTAGTATTGGATCCTCTTCAGATAGTAGCCATGTTTCCCCATGGGAGCCCTGCTCCGCCCCCCTCCCGACACAGGAAAGCAGCCTTTAAAAGAAAACTCCATCGGAGGTGCCTGTCCTCGTTTTTCAGCCCCTGCATCGAGAGAGGAGCGTGGGAGCCCTGCTCCGCCCCCCTCCCGACACAGGAAAGCAGCCTTTAAAAGAAAACTCCATCGGAGGTGCCTGTCCTCGTTTTTCAGCCCCTGCATCGAGAGAGGAGCGTGGGAGCCCTGCTCCGCCCCCCTCCCGACACAGGAAAGCAGCCTTTAAAAACAAAACTTCATCGGAGGTGCCTGTCCTCGTTTTTCAGCCCCTGCATCGAGGGAGGAGCGTGGGAGCCCTGCTCCGCCCCCCTCCCGACACAGGAAAGCAGCCTTTAAAAACAAAACTTCATCGGAGGTGCCTGTCCTCGTTTTTCAGCCCCTGCATCGAGAGAGGAGCGTGGGAGCCCTGCTCCGCCCCCCTCCCGACACAGGAAATCAGACCTTTATTGTTTATTTAAAGACCACTTGTGATCCCTCACACAAGCTACACGCTCTCTAACTAACATAACAGCATACACAACTCACACAACTACTATAACTAGCAACAGTAATTTACTCAATCCTCTTTAACTTAACTGGTTGCTCACTGGCTCCTTCCTTTCCTCTCCTTTTTCTCTTCTCTACTTGCTCCTCCAGCTGGCCCAATAATAACACTTCACCTCCAAGCTCCTGATCTAATTCTATAAAAATTTGACCCCCACCAAACTTTAACTCACCAATAAGACCAAACCGAGTTTCCCGGATAGTAAATTTCCCCTGCATCACCCCGACCTAACGCCCCAAACCCCCCTTCTTGCCATGCCTCTAACTATGCAGGCCACCACCCTCCCCGCGCCTCCTCCCACCACTTTACAAACCACCCTCCCGCCCATTCCCACTCCCACCACTTCCACTACACTCCTTACAACACTATACTTCACCATCCCCATTATTACAGGCCAAGGCAGATACAGAGATATCTCCCCCCAACTTAAAAAAAGCCGTTCCAGAAACCCTGCCAACCTCATCCCCATTCCTCCCTCTCCACAAACCCCCTCTCACAACACACTCAAATTGGCACTCATCAATGCAAGATCAGTCAACAACAAATCCTTCCTCCTACATGACCTCATCTGCGACAAGACTTGGGACGCCCTCATGATCACCGAAACCTGGCTCCAAGACAACGAGGGGATAACGCTAGGCGAACTATGTCCTCCAGGCTACCAGGCTCTAACCTGCTCGCGTACCTCTGGAAAAGGAGGTGGAGTGACTTCCATTATCAAAACTTCCGCCACACCAAAACTAATATCCAAAACCAAAACTCCATCAATATTCCCTCCCTAGAAGCTATTGCGTTCACCTTAGGTCACAAACAAAAAACCGCCCTCATACTCCTCTACAGAACCCCCAACTCCCCAGCAGATACCCTAGAAACCCTCCTCGAATTTATCACTGAACTAACCATCTCACACAAACACATGACAATCCTAGGAGATTTCAATTTCCCAGACTACCCCAACACCTCAGGACAAATTGACAACTTCCTCTCCTCCCTCTCCGACCTAGGATTCCACCAAACTATAACCACCCCCACGCACTCAGCAGGCAACATCTTAGACTTGCTTTTCACCCTCAGAGACCCAACGACAGAGCCCCAGCAAACTTACACCTCCACACCTGTCCCATGGTCAGACCACCACCTCATTGAATTCGAACTCCCACTCGATACGGCCCTAACCCCACGTAAAGATCCCACCCCCCCCACCCTACGTCAACTCCCTAACTCGGTCAACCCTCAAGATATGGCCGCAGGTATTCGCACCCTAAACGAATCTTGTACCCAACATCCCCTATCAATTGACCTGGCAGCCGCCACATGGCACTCTAACATCCAATCCCTCTATAATAACCTGGTCCAAACAAAAACAACCCAAATAATCACCAACAAAGCACCTGCTCCCTGGTACACTAATGACCTCCGATCCATAAAACGATCCCTGAGGAAAGCAGAAAGGATTTGGGCCAAACATCCGGACAATGAAACCAAAACCCACTGGAAAAACATATCCACCACATACAAAGCTGCCATTCTAGAGGCAAAAAAGACCTACTACTCTCGTCTCCTACAACAAGCCCCTTCTAGATCAAAACAACTGTTCACCCTCACCAACCATCTCTTCACCAACGCCCAAAGGAATAATCATATCAACCAAACAGAACTCGATAGCGAAACTCTCTCAGACTTCTTCCAGTCCAAAGTACAAAACATTCGAGCTAACCTCGACCTCAACACCAAACCCACTCCTACTCAGCTCCAACCAATCCCATATACCCCCCCTTCCGCCACTCTCTCCCAATTTCATTTAGCTACTCATGCGGAGGTCCTCGAAACCCTGAGAGAACTCAAACCCTCCAACACCATCCTCGACCCCTGCCCGTCCAGCCTCCTGCTGTCTGCCGGAGACGCCATGGCAGAATCCATCCTCCCCATCATTAACACCTCTCTAACTACCGGAACTGTCCCCCTCAGCTGGAAATCAGCTATTATCAAGCCCACTCTCAAAAAACCCTCCCTTGATCCTAATGAACCTGGCAACTATCACCCAGTCTCCAACCTCCCAATTGTCTCCAAACTCCTTGAACGAATTGTGCTCCACCGCCTACACCCTTTCATTGAAGAACAAGCTGCCCTATCCCCAGCCCAATCCGGTTTCCGTAAGGGCCACAGCACAGAATCAGTACTCCTTGATATCATCGACGACAGCTGGTCAATACTCGACAAAGGCAATGACGCCCTACTAGTCCTACTTGACCTTAGCGCTGCCTTCGACACAGTTGACCACCACCTACTCACATCTAGGCTCCACGACCTCGGTATCAAAGACACAGCCCTCCAATGGATCACCTCTTTCCTTCACCAAAGGACCCAAACTGTCCTACTAGGGACACATAAATCCAACCCTAAGCCTATCAAATATGGCGTTCCTCAAGGCGCCCTTCTATCCCCCCTCCTATTCAACCTCTACATCAAACCCGTCATCGATATAGCCCAAAAATATAAAATCAAAATCCACTCTTATGCAGATGACATCCAGCTGCTCCTCCCCTTAGGCGAAAACCGGCCATCCCAAATTGCTAACCTCGAACTCTGCCTCACTGACATGAAAACTTGGATGTCAAACAACAAGCTTCAACTTAACGCCTCCAAAACCGAACTCCTATGGATCAGAAACAAAAACACCAAATACCTACGACCTACACTAACATGGGATTCCACTCTACTAACGGCAGCAGATCAAGTTCGCAGCCTGGGAGTAACCCTAGACGGACACCTATCCCTATCTAACCACATATCCCAAGTGGTCTCCACCTCCTTCTACTACCTTCGCCAACTGAAAAGGATCAAACCCTACATCTCCACACCAGACCTCGCCCAACTCCTATACGCATATGTCCTCTCCAGACTGGATTATTGTAACTCCCTATTTAATGGACTAACCAAAAATAATATCAAACGCCTCCAACGGGTCCAAAATGCAGCCATCCGCCTCCTACACAACCTCAACTACCGCGATTCCATCTCCCCGGCACTCCATGCTGAACACTGGCTCCCGATTAGCCAACGCTGTACTTTCAAAGCCCTGGCAATTGCTCACAAGAGAATCTACTCCACCACCCCCTCCTACATAAAATCCAAGCTTCCCATCTACAACCCCTCTCGCACCCTCCGCTCACAGTCAGAGATATGCCTATGCACCCCCCCGGAAGATCCCTGCTCACAGAAACTGCCCACAAACGATCCTACAGCCACTTCATTCCACACCTCTGGAACCAACTCCCCCCCCAACTTAGACAACAGAACTCATTATTAACATTCCGTAAATCGGTAAAGACCCTCCTCTTCAACTAAAGATCCCCTCTGTCTTCTCCCCCCCTTAGGCCCCACCCTCCACTCTATCACCTTCCCGAACTTCCAGTATGACCCTCTCTTCTCTATCCACTAACAAATTGTACCTAAACGCTTATAACTTTCCTTAAACTAAACTACTGTATTTCCCCCCTCTCTCTTTCTGCATACTCTCCCTGTATTTAATTCTCTCCAAAAACTATTAATCCAATCCCTAAACCTGTTGTACTACTTATATGTCTAGTTACTCCCCACTGTGTATGTTCATTTGTAAACCGTTCTGAGCTATTGGGAGGACGGGATAAAAATCTAAATAAATAAATAAATGTTTCCGTTAGAAAGAGGCAGGCTAACTTCTTGTTGATGATCCAATCTTTGATTAGGAAAGCTTTGTTTCTTACTGATCTAGTGTTGAGGTAAGCGCATGGAACAGTGGTAGTTGGGATGGGTATGATGGGTGTAGTGATTTTGATGGGTTTTAATGTACCATTGTTTACATACATCTATGGGATAAGGTTCTCAGAGGAACAGAAAATTTAGGTTTTTACAGAGAATCTGTTTCTTATAGATTAGAAAATACAATACTACTTTGAGGAAGTAGGGCTTTGTAACTGACATGATTGATACTTGGAAAAGTCAAAGATCAAAACTGATTTAGGAAGAAAAGTGAAACACTGCCACCTGCTGGGTTTAAAAACTTAACAGAATGGACTTTAATGTTAATATGACGTAAAGCATTTTTGGAAAGGAAGTCATGTGATCAACTGTGCCATTGTATTCTAAAGCATGCTAATTATTACAAATTATGTCACTTAGGGTATAAATCTGTTTGCCTTGTTTTCTCTCTTTGAAGAGCACTGAAATTTTGAGGGCTTGCTCTTCCCAGACTGTGGAAGCTCTGTCAATAAACCATTTGTTTTTACATGGCTTTTCCTCGTCTGTTATTTGAATTCACAGAACGGAGTATCTAGCCCAATGATGTGGAAAAGAGAATCCATTCTGGCAATTCTTTTGGCCTCGATGATCAAGTCTCCAGCCACTTGGTCACCAGCCCCAAAGGCTGGAATCTGCCCTCACCACAATCTAGGAGACAATGAAGAGTGGAACACCCCTGCAGAAGGACTGTGGGCAAATCTACCAGCCCATGCTTGCTCGAGTCTATAGGGGCTACAGCAGACAAATCTTGCAAGACATCTTGGCGTGGCTCCCAGTGAGAAAGTAAGGCAGGCTGAAGAGGATGTATGTGCGCCCTTGTGGGAACTAGTGGCGTACCTAGCTTATGTCAAAACAACACTTTCAAATGGGAGACTGATGTGGTCATAAGATGTTATAATGATATAAATTTCTGCAGGAACAAATGGGAAACCAGTATTAGCTTCTAATTGCTCAAAAAGAAGGAAAAAACCTCAGAAAAAGGCCTCCCCACCACCACAATGGTGGATATACAAGTGGTTAGGCCATTGTATATCCACCATTGTGGTGGTGGGGAGGCCTTTTTCTGAGGTTTTTTCCTTCTTTTTGAGCAATTAGAAGCTAATACTGGTTTCCCATTTGTTCCTGCAGAAATTTATATCATTATAACATCTTATGACCACATCAGTCTCCCATTTGAAAGTGTTGTTTTGACATACATTGGTTTTCAATACATCTGAGTTGTAGTAGCTAGTACCTAGCTTATGTGACACCCAGGGCCCATCATTTTTTTGACACCCCCCCATCTGTATGAAAAACATGATTTTTAGTAACAATCCACACGTCACACATGAATACCTAGGAAAAGGCAGCATCTTACATACTGCAGTGAGCAGTACATCAATAAACCCATTGTAAAATTAAACAAGCCAGACTAGTAATGATCAATCCTACACAGCCAATCCTCTTTTTGAACACACAGAACATAGAAAACACCTTCGCCTAGTATGTAATCATAAACTAACCCCTCCCCCTTTTACAAAACTATAGTGTGGTTTTTAGCCACAGTGGTAACAGATCAGATGCCAACGCTAAAAAACTCTTTACAGTTTTGTAAATGGGGAGATAGAATAAAAATACATAGACAAAGGTTAAACTGAAGCACCAAGAAGGTGGACTCTGCATACAATGCAACATCACAGAAACAGCGATGCATCTCACCTAAAGCAAAAAATAAATAAATAGAATTTTTTTCTATCTTGTCTTCTCTGGTTTCTGCTTTCCTCATCTTTTTGTCACTTTCTTCCTTTCATCCACTGTCTACCCTCTCTCTGCCCCTTCTATATGGCATTTTCTCTCTTTCTATTCCCCTTTCAGAAACTTTATGTCTCCTCCTTCCATCTCTCCCATCACCCCCATTGGTCTGGCATCCATCTTCTTCCCTTCCCTCCTCCAGTGGTCTGGCATCTCTCTCCTCTCCTCTTCTTCCCTCTCCAACACCCCCATGGTCTGACATTTCACTTTCTCCTTTCCCATCCCCCTACTGCCATCAGCATCTGCCCCCTTTCTCTCCCTGCAACCCAATTCCATGCAGTATCATTCCCCCTTATGTCTCTTTCCCCGTAATTCCATCAGCATCTGCCCCTTTCTCCCCCACCACCACGCTTCCATACCAACCTGACCCCTTTTCTCACCCTCCACACCCTTCCATACCACCCTGACCCCCTTTCTCACCCTTTACCATGATTCCATACCACCCTGACCTCCCTTTCTCACCCTCCACACCTTTCCATAACACCCTGACCCCCTTTTTCACCCTTCATCATGTTTCCATACCACTCTGATCCCCTTTCTCACCCTTCACCATGATACCATACCACCCTGACCCCCCATTTCTCACCCTCCACACTCTTCCATAACACCCTGACCTCCCTTCTCTCCCTTAACCACCCTACTATGCTCCTTTCTTTCTCCATCCCACATCAGCAAGGTCCCGCGATGACTGCTTCTGCTCTGGATGGAAGAGGTAAGTGACGTCGGAGGGGACTGGGCCGGCAGATGCAGGGAGTTGCGGCAAGATCCTGCGATGACTGCGGCTGTCAGCCACCCCCCCCACCCCTTGATGTTACTTACCTCTTCCGGAACAGAGGCGGTAGACGGCGCAGTCATCACGGGACCTTCGTACACTTCAGCGTGGCTGCCGACTCTACTCTGTTATAAGTATGGCAGCCGCGCTGAGGTGCCTTTTGGAGCAGCACGGGAGGTTCCGGATAGAGAATGACAAGGGGAAAAAAATCTGTCCCCGTCACTGCACCGTCCCCGGCCCACCGTCCCCATCACCGCCATCCCATTCATCACCCTGTCACCGTCCCCGCAGCATCCATGTAAGCCTTAGTACTGCAATGTTTAGCTTATTCCTTTCTTATAAATCAAAGTTTTGACCGCTGAACTGGAGAAAGAGATGTTCAGCTGGCAGGGCTTTGTTTATAAATTTTTATCAACACAACTAATATACTACTTTATCCTGAATGAAAAAAAAAAGAAAAAGAAATATAATTTTTTTTTCTACCTTTGTTGTCTGGTTTCTGCTTTCCTCATCTTCTCATTCAATTCCTTCCATCCACTGTCTCTCTTCTCTCTTCGTCATCCATTTGTTCTGTTACTGTGCCTCTCCCTTTCTCCCCCCTTCCAAATTGGTCTGGCACCCTTCTTCCCTCCATTCCCCCCATAGTCTAGCATCTCTGTCTTCTTCCCTACCAGCATCTTCTCCCCACTCTCTCTTCCCCATTTCCTTCAGAGTCCTTCTTCCCACTATGTCTTCCCCATGTCCTTTCAGTGTCCTCCCTACTCTCTGTTCCTCATTTCCCTGCAGCATTTTCTCCCCACTCTGTCTTCCCCATGTCCTTTCAGCATCCTTCTCCCCCTCTGTCTTCCAAATGTCCTTTCAGCATCCTTCTCCCCCTCTGTCTTCCCCATGTGCTTTCAGCATCCTTCTCCCCCACTCTGTCTTCTCCATGTCCTTTCAGCGTCCTTCTCCCCCACTCTGTCTTCCCCATGTCCTTTCAGTTTCCAAGTTTCCAAGTTTATTGGTTTTTAATATCCCGACCATCAAACAATTGTCTGGCCGGTTAACAATCAGATTAAAAAAGAATTAATAGTAGTAGAATGTGAATGGGAATATCTTAAATTAAACATAAATGACAAAGACTTGACATACTGGAATGTGAGGAAATTGTGGGGGAAGGGAAAAAGTTACATTGTATAGAAGAAATGGAGAGAGTGGGGAGGGGATGAACATGAGGAGGGGGGAGCGTTGAAGTAATGAATAATGGATACTTGCCTAATGAAAGAAAAAGAGGATTTTTTTAGGTTTGGTTAAATGCGTCCCGAAATAAGAATGTCTTTAAATTTGTCTTAAATTTAGCAAGTTGTTGTTCATCACGGAGATGTTGTGGCAGTGAGTTCCACAATGTTGGGGCGGTAACAGCGAAGTTGGTTTTACGAGTATAATAAAAGTCTTTTAGAGACGGTATAAAAAGGAGTTTTTGGTCTGAAGATCTCAATGTGCGAGGGGAACTTTGAGGTATAAGAAGCTTGTCAAGAAAAGTTGGTTGATGTAGAAGTTTGATTTTGAAAGTGAGAAGGATGATTTTGTAAGTAATACGGTAGGAGATAGGAAGCCAATGAGCTTCCTTTAAGAGAGGAGTGACGTGGTCAGATTTACTTTTCTTATAGATAAGTTTTATAGCGGTATTTTGTATTAGTTGGAGGCGTCGTAGTTCTTTTTGTGAGAGGCCATTAAGAAGAGAATTGCAGTAATCTAGGTGAGAAATTACCAAAGAGTGGGTCAAGATGGTGATAGAGTCAGTGTTCAGAATGGAAGTTAAAGATCTAATAATGCGGAGTTTAAAAAAACATACTTTTACTACAGAGCTGATATGCTCATGGAAGGTGAGATTGCTATCGATGATGACGCCGAGTAATTTAATTTTTGTTTCCATTTGTAATGGAGTGGATTTGATAGAAATAGTTCCGAGTAATGATTCTGATTTTTTGATGGGAAGTAGAAGCACACGGGATTTATTTATGTTGAGTGCGAGTTTGTTTGAGTATAGCCAATCATGTATGTTATCCAGTTTATTATTTATGTCTTTTGTATCTGAAATATTAGTAGTGTTGATAGGATGGAGGAGTTGAATATCGTCGGCGTAGGCGAAAATTGTAAATCCTTTTCCCCCACTCTGTCTTCCCCATGTCCTTTCAGCGTCCTCCCCCACTCTGTTTTACCCATTTCCCTTCAGCATCTTTTGCTCTCCACCCCACATTTCCTCCTCTCTGCCTCTTACTTCGTGGCGCTTTCACGCCCCCCCCCCCCCGGACAACAGGCCCGATCTGACAAACCTCCCTGCCCTTTACCTGTGGCCGGCAATGTCTAAACTGCCTTCTTACAGCAGCAGGAGCATTGTATTTGCATATGGCTGCCGTAAAGGTCGTCTTTGATGCAACTTCCGGTTGCGTCAGAGATGACCTTTATGGCAGCTTTAACGCTCTGGCTGCTGTAAGAAGGTAATTTAGACTCATGGCCATGAAGGTAAGGGGCAAGGAGGGAGAAAGGGAGCTGTTTCAATTTCAACTCGGCAGCGGCAGAAAGGAGGGAGGGAGCGCGATAGGTGACCATGCGCGTTCCCTCTCTTAACTGCGGGGACAAGGCCATTCACCGCTCCATGGGGCAGTGAATGGCCTTGTCCCCATAGCCACAGTGGACTCAGGTTTTTCCTCACATTGTGGCAGGTTACCCACGGCTACCTGCGGCTAGTCGCGGGTAACAGCCACCGTGTCATTCTCTAGTTCCAGATCTGGCCGGCTGGAGCGTGCACCCAGGGTGGACCGCCTTCCCCCCCCCTTGGTATGCCACTGGTGTGAACCACGAAGCCTAGAACTTGAAGATAATCCCACTTGAAGGAGCCGGCTGCTCCAAAAGTACAGAAATCTGTACACACAACTTATGTCAGTGAGTCCTGGGCAGGCAGACATAGCCTGCAGCTGTACCAACGAGGTCTCCAAAGCATGCCAATGACTTCATGGGCTACAGATGACTCATACTGAGAATGACAATCTAGCCCAAGTCCTCCAGTTCCTGAAGCACCTGTTCTACTGTGCGATGTCCCTTGGCAAATGAGGGTGCTCTGATCTACCAGTAGTCTAGATAAGGGTGAACTTGCAGACCCATATTCCTCAGGTAAGCTGCATTACCACCATCACCTTGGTGAAAGTCCAAGGCACTGTTGCAAGCCCAAAGGAAAAGGTTGAGAACTTGTAAAGTTGCTCCAGAACATGAAACGGCAGAAACTTGCCATGGGCCAGAAATATGGGAATGTGTAAGCACATCTCCATAAGATCCAGAGATGCCAGACAGTTCCTCGGACCCACTGCTGCAATGACCGACCGCACTGTCTCCATTCGGAAGTGGGGAAGTTTGAGAGCTGCATTCACATGTTGAAGATCCAGAATAGGCTTCCAACCATAAGAGATGTTCTTCGGCATACTTAAGTATAAAGAGTATCTGCCTGAGCCTGAGAGGTCACATGACACTGGCTCTATAGCTTGAATATGCAGCAAGCACTGAACAGTAGCCTGGACTCTGAGCGCCTTGTCCAGTCATATGGATAGAGAAACTACAAACCAATCTCACAAAGGCTGTGCAAATTCCAGCTTGTATCCTGATCGAATAATGTCCAAGACCCACTGGTCTGCTGTAATGCGCATCTAGGCAGGCAGAAACTCCGAGAGCCAACCCCCTATCCACAAAGAGGCATTTGATATCCTGGTGTCATTTTATCTTTCTGGTAGGTTGTGCAGGATGGGCGGTGGAAAGTTGGGAACGCCTGTAGTTCGCATATCAACTTTGTGAGCTCTGGGAAAATCTCTGTGACATGGAAAGTACATACTGTCTGGAGCATCTGGAGCCATGTAAATTAGAATGCCCAGAACCCCTAGAGGGTATGGGTCTACTATCAGGCAGGGACTTTGGGCAACGTCCATTACCGAATCCATGAGGACCTCCAGGCCTGTGCAAACAATAATTGCCCCTTAAAAGACAGCCTCGCTAAAGTCGCCATGGAAGTGGAAACACAGCCCACTGCCTGACCCAGAGCATTCAGAGGGCGGGCCAAAAGCTATAATTCTAACATCTTTGCCAGCACTGTGAAAAGAACATATAAGGCATCCATTATATAAAGTGTCCCAGCCAGCAGTAGTTGAGGAGGAGGCTCCATCGCATCAGTCTCTAGCATGCGCAACCGAGAGAGACAGGTGTGTACGACAAAAGACATCGTCACAGAAGCTCTGATGCCCAAATTGGCTATTTCAAAAAGTGTCCTGAGGACCACAGCCACACAGCGGTTCTTCATAGCTTTCAACACACCACCTCCTGCACTGGGAAGATAGGTACGCTTAGTCACTTGTGCCGCCAAGGAATCTACCTTGGGATGCCCTAAAAGCTGCTGACATGCTTGCGCCAGGGGAAACAAGTGTGACATAGCTCTAGCACTCCTCAAATTACTTTCAAGAGAGTCAAACTGCTCAGAGACCATAAAACTCATATCCGGATGCAAGGGAAAGGTCGCAGAATGCAAGTGTCCACTACAAAGCCTGTACAACTGAGTGGCTAAGCTCAATTCTTGCAAAGATGCAGTAGTAAGAACAGGTAGAGCCGCAAACTTGATTAAGCATAGGACAACAGAATCATTACCAGGATCCTGGGCCCCCAAAGGATCCATGGATCCAGCACATAAGCCCAGATCCCCTGATCCAGGAAGGGCTGCACTGTCAAACAAGAAATTAGAGGTCAGGATCAGCAGCCGGATCCCCCAAATAAGGAGCATGCAGATCAACAGCCAGATCAGGTGGAGGCGAGGACACGCCTGAAGGCACCATGCCACCCAAAAATGACCTGGGAGGGAAAGGAGACTGCTCAGAATGCGCACCAGGCCGGGCAGAAGTGCAAAAATGCAGCCGGCACACTGCAGAACACCACTGAGCCCCCTAAGCTTGCCTAACAGTCTGCGCTCAACCCCTGCCTAACAGAAGGTGAGACTACTTCAGGGACTACTCCAGAGCTCCAAGAAAAACTATGCAGACTAGTTAACAGGTACCCAAAAGGGATCAGCCTGTCTGCTACAGACCAAAGTCTGTGAATTCTCAAGCAAGCAGAGCTCCAAATTTGCTTCAAATGTGAAAATAACCACAAAGGGAACAATAAAATAGGGAGAGCAGAACACACACAGCTGCAGACATGCGTGCAGAAGGAACGATTGTAGAGGGCGCTAAAGCAATATGTGAAGTACTACAGAGGCAGAGTGAAAAATCTGAAGTGGATTCCTTTAGCAGAGAATGCGAGTATGGGGAAATAACCCTATTGGCTAGAATGTCTCACCTATTGATTGCACTGGAAATAGCGATTATTTTCTCTAATTGTTTCTAGACTCTTCTTTAAGTTGATGCATTAAACATCTAATTAATCTGCACAATTAAAGGAACAATCCTGGACTTGTAGACATAGCAGGTGTTCATGTTATCTACACTAGTTGAGCACTTGTAAACATCTGCATCCAAATTAGGCAAATAAAGCAAATCAAATCAGGATAAAAAAAATGGAATTAAATTAATCTACAGCAAACCACATTTGGCTAATTATGTTAAGGCCCAGGCTTATAAAAGGTTTAGATTTAATCTAAACTAGCTCATATATCCTTAGTTCAAATCACTAATTTGAAAGATTTATATAATTTGTAGGTCTACTAATGTTAAATACAAATTCAGTTGAATAATGTTATAGTACTTACTTAATAGTAAATTATATGAATTCTTAAAGGTAGAGAAACTCCTACATGGCTTTGCTGGTTTTCATGCTGCCAACATAAATACCAAAAGTGAAATAAGTAGTTCTTAACAGGCTTTGAATTTTCATTCTACTAAGATGCATTTACTGAAAAATATTTTTAAAAATCTATTCCTTTATATTCTGTTCCTAATTTCTAAAATGCTAAACTGCCTATGGAACTTTTTAAAAATATCACGTTAGTCTTCTTCGTTCATCACAAATCTTTCATTCAGTGGTATAGCTAGAACTGAATAGGACTTTGGCGGGCAGAAGAAATAAGTGTAGGCTCCTATTATAACATCATGCTGCCCAAGATGGGAGTGGGGTCCCTAACAAAGCTTCATTTGGATTAGAGTATAGGGTGAAGAGGTATGTATGGAAAGTGAGGGGTGTTTGGGACAGGATATCATGAGTGGCATTGTATATGGGCAGATGTCTGGAGTGGAAATATATATGTTGGGGGTGAGATAGTATGTCATATATGGCAGGAGGATAAAGACAAACCAAAGAAAAGAAAGAAAGAAGCAAATCTGCCTCAAAAATATAGCAATACAAAAAGACAAGGAGAGGTAGACGAGATGTCCCAAAATAACCAAATAGTTACTTTATTAATACAAATAATGAATTGTCATAAAGGTCTATGGTTTGGTATCCATCATGTTTAGAAAGTCTTTCTATGAAAGTCACAGATCTATAAAAAGGGACCTATCTGTGTAAGACAGGTCTTTTGTGTTGTCACAACTAGGATCCCGGTTTCGGCATCCGAGGATGCCTTCGTCAGGGGATAGTGAGAACATTGTTGTAGATGAATGGGTTGTTTAAACTTGTAAAAAAAACAGTGGCTCAGCTGATAAGGGATGGCATCTCCTGCAGTAAAAAAGGGACGGCATCTCCTGCAGTAAAAATTGCGCCAAAAACGCGCATCAGGAACCAAGGAGAAGAGATACCAATGCATAGTAAGGGCATGAGTGGGAAAATGTCCAGGGTAGTGGTGAAGGGTGGATTGTCTGAGGTAAATACCAAGGCAGTTGTCAGGAGTGCAGACATGGGTTCAAAATCAATAGTCTCACCCACATCTGTCACTGGCAGATGAAAGGTTTGAGTCAGGATTCTGGGAGGAGGTGATTGCACTAGACATATGTATTCAGTGTTTCTATGCTGCTTCCAATGGGTGGAAAGTTTGAAATAAACTTGAAACTTGAAAGACAATGCTGAGGAAAAGTATTATTGACTGTCCAATACACTCTGGATGGTGTTGAGTGGCCTAGCGGCAGAGCCAGGGCAGCACCAGAAACTGTCCTAATTTATCTGAAAACTTATAATAATAATAGCTTTATTTATATCCCATCATATCTTTCAGTTCAAGACTGTTTACAACAAGAGAGGCTGCAGGAATGCAGCGACATTACATCAAGAGCATGAAGTAGGAGTAAAAAAATAGGTGTGCAACATAATTATATATATCAGAAGGCAGGAGCATGCAAGTAGACGTAGAGGAAATCATTTGAGAAAGTTTAAACAAATTTATCAAATAAATGGGTTTTCAGTGATCTTCTAAATGATTGTTATGACGATGAGTTAAGGAGTAAGTCACTTAGAGTATTGTTCCACCTTCCTGCTTGGAAGGAAAGTATCTTGTTGAGGAATCTTTTGAATTCCTCGACAAGGCTGCCTGAGCTGAATATCGGTGGCACCAGGACAACAATCAGTGGCTACTTTTTGCCCAGATATTTGGAGATGAATTGAATAGCTGGGTACAAATATACTGTAGATGTGTGGTCAGCATTTGAAGGCAACACTACCAGAAGGGTTTACAAAATCATGTTATATACATATTTGTTTTTGTTCCACAGTTGAACAGTTCAAGAAAGTATGAAAAACTCATATTTTTACAGGCTTTCCTACCGTTTAAATGACAGTATTTAGTACTGTAGATCAATTCATCCTTTATTCAACTTTCTTTTTTCTTTATTTGTGTTTTTGAATGTTATGTATATTTTTTATTAAAATCATCAGCTGGATAAAGATCCTATTTCTTTACAAATTGAAATTAAAGGCGATGGAACTCCTCTCATATAAGGAAAGACTAAAAAGGTTAGAGCTCTTCAGCTTGGAAAAGAGATGACTGGGGGAGGGAGGGGATATGATTGAAGTCTACAAAATCCTGAGTGGAGTAGAATGGGTACAAGTGGATTGATTTTTCACTCCATCAAAAATTACAAAGATTAGGGGACACTCAGTGAAGTTACATGAAAATACTTTTAAAACCAATAGGAGGAAATTTTTTTCACTCAGAGAATAGTTAAGTTCTGGAATGCATTGTCAGAGGTTGTGGTAAGAGCGGATAGCGTAGCTGTTTTTAAGAAGTGTTTGGACAATTTCCTGAAGGAAAAGTCCATGGTCTGTTATTGAGAAGGACATAGGGGAAGTCACTGCTTGCCCTGGATCTGTAGCATGGAATGCTGCTACTTTTTGAGTTTTGGCCAGGTACTTGTGACCTGGATTGGCCATCATGAGAATGGTCTACTGGGCTTGATGGACCATTGGTCTGACCCAGTAAGGCTATTCTTATGTTCTCGTGTTCTTAAAGAGGTTGTTGAGTTTGCTGTTAATGCTGGCAATATTACCAGAAAAGAAAATGATTTCTTAATTGTGAAAGCTCCTTCTGTTCTACTTTTCTACACTCATCCACAATTAAACACATCTAGTATCGAATCCCCAGGTAGACCTATAGGGAGAAATTCTAGAAACAGCTCCTAAACTTAGACTCCTAAACTTAGACACCATTTAAAATGGCAAAAACCCACAAAGTTAAATCATCTACTGGTGCCTAAATAGTACGTGCTGGAATCATGCCTATGTATGCACTTAAGGCTGGCTAATGCCACTATGGACATGGCTTACACCACAAGTGGCGTTAGGTGGCCTAAAGCAGTGTTCTTCAACCTTTTGACACCTATGGACCGGCGGAAATAAAATAATTATTTTGTGGACCAGCACCTGTCCGCGGACCGGTAGTTGAAGAACACTGGGCTAAGTCGTGCCAATCTCTACCCAATCTCCGCCCCAGACCTCACCCTCATAATAATACTAATTGTAACACCATTTTTTCCATTCTTTTTTCATATATACACAAACACAATATAATCGCATTAACAACACATAATGGTTCAAGTTTCAAGTTTCAAGTTTCAAGTTTAATACGTTTTTGATGAATCGCTTCTTCTAAATTCGAAGCTAAATTAACCACAAAATTAAAATACACAAAGCACACTGTATGCTTTTCAACATTCATTCTTACCAGAAAACAAATAACCCCATGTAAATGCAGGACCAAAAACTAAAAGTACTAATATTTACAAAAAAACCCTAAGATGCAAGACTTTGCATGCAGTACAACCCCAGAGGAAAAGAAACAAATGCATTTCTTCTTGAACAGACAGCAGATGTAAATCAACCACTAAATTAAAAAAAATAAAAGCATTCCCCCTACCGTTTTTGTCTCTCTCCCTCCATGCTGTGCCTTGCCTTCTGGCCTGTCCCCTGGTGTTACCTTCAGGCCGGTCCACGGTGCAATCAATGTGGCGTCTTGGGGCCGGCTCCCTGAGTGCTGCATTGCACAAAGCTGTGGGCAGCGGCTCCTCACGCACATCCTGCGCCTCATCTGGAAGCGTTCTCTATGACTTTGCAACATCAGAGAGAAGGCTTCCGGTTCAGGCGCAGGATGCACGTAGGAACTTTTTCCCACAGCTTTGTGCACTGCAGCACTCAGGGAGCCAGTCCAAAGATGCAGCGTTGATCGCACCATGGACCGGCGGCTGAAGAACACTGTCTTCTGCCCGATGGACGTGCCGGACCTGTAGACTGTAGACTGTAGACTGTAGAAAATTTCTGCAGACTGGCACCGGTCCACGGACTGGCAGTTGAACAACATTGGCCTAAAGCACCTATGTAGGCATGATTCACAACAAGATAGGCCTACATTGCTGATGCCTTTCGCAGAGGCATAATTCTTTATAGGGCATGTGATTGACATGTGATCGGTGACTGCTTTTTAGGTGTGCACCACTATTGGCACCCTGTAGCATATCCGGGCATTCCTTGTCATCAACAGCAGATGAATCCAGAGACTAGTGGAATTACGTCCATCAACCAGCAGGTGGAGATAGAGAGAACTGAATTGTCCTCAGCCTTCTTGGTTGCACAGCTTCCTGGCCAACCAGTATTCTCTATCTCCTGCAGGCTGATGGATGTGTTCTTCACAGCTCCTGGCTTCTGCTTGTGGATTTCGGTCCAGGCATTGATATTTCAAGATGAGGGGTGTTTGGCTGAGCGGTGCCAGCTTTAGGGGTTACACCTGGGCCCCCCAGGTCCCTGCCTCACCCTCTTCTGGGATACACCTGTTCACCGCAGGTCCCTCTCCCTATTTGCCGTTGTGACTTGATTACTTCTCCTTTCGTTAAAAAACAAAACAAAAAAACAACAACCATGAAGTTACTTGTGAGGAGTACCGGCTTTCCACAGTGGTTTTCATCTTCAAGAGCTTGAGCTCCCTAGCTTCTGCCAGCATATGTTCCTGCTCCTTCGGTTGCTCTTTATTGTTGATATCGGGTAAGTGTTTCTTTCCTTTTGTGGGGGTCTGTTTTTCAGTGCAGTAGCATTTTGGGCTCCTGCTCCTGGCAAGGGGCTTGGTTGAGCGGTCTGACCCAGCTCCGCTGTAATTCAGGCGCTCAGATGGGCTGTCTTCGCTCCTCTATAGAGAGCTCCGGCAGGAGAGGTATGTGGACTTTTCCCGCACGGGTGAGCAGTGGCCGCTTTTTCTCTCGGGCATTGGCAGCCATTTTGATTTGCCTACAACATGGAGCACGTTTGGTCCACTGTTCACTGAGGTGTTCAGGCTGCTTTCCGATGTAGTGTTCCTGCCGGGTTGCTGTGGCAGTTCGCCTTTCTCGGCGTACTCAATGTGCAGTAGTCGGGACGCTGGATCGGGTGCTCTAGGGAGCCGACGGTCTTCATGTCTTCTCTGCCGGTAGTTAGTCTTCGGTGCGCTGCAGCGGCGGTTGTGCCTATGTGTCCTGAACATGCCGCATAGTTTTCCTGTCATATAGCTGATTTTCTTCCTCGGTGAGGAGTTGTTTCCGCTGTTTATACCCTCCCTGTATTTTATACCCGGATGGAAGTTTGATTTTTGACTTTTATTATTCTTCACTATTTTGAAAGCGAGGGTGATATATTTCCTTTCTCCTGTGGAGGTCAGGTGCCATTTCCAAGTCTCTGTGTGTGGGTTCACCGGTGGCTGGGGATATTTCTTTGTGGGCATGGCCTCCTGCGTGTTCTGCTCTTTTGCTGGTCTGCTCTACTCCTTTTCGGTGGTGGGCTGTGTGAGCTTGTGGCTGATTTTTGATGGTCATGTGGGTATCATAGTATGGGCAGGGACCTGCTATAATGCCGTTCTTATGGGAAGACCTTTGCCTAGTCTGGCCTCGTTTGGCACGCTTTATTTTGGTTTTGGTGGTTGAAGCTAGGGGCTGATGGCAGTAAGTGGCCGAGTTGTCCTAGTGTGGGGTGCATTAGTAGGGGCGCCATTTGGTGTAGGTTATGGTGCCAGGGACCGCGGTGCCGTGTCTTTCCGCTGAATGAGTTGTGGTGCTCGGTTTTCTGGTTTGCCTTTTTGTATTAACACGGTCAATAGGCTGGTTTCTACCTGTGGTTGCTATATTTCAGGGCTTTCTACCTAGCGCATCTCTGGCTGCTTCTGGGGACATGGCTATTTCACTGTCCTTGCGGTTGTTTGCAGGGCTTCCTCTTACTGGCGCAACACTTGTTGCTTGATGCGGGCGAGGCTGCTTGTGCCTATGCTATGGGTTGGGCCTTCCCTTTGGTGTTTGTTGCTTGTGGCACTGTTAGGGGGGTACTATGTTTGTCCTCTTTATTTCAGTTGCGTAGTCCTTGGGGACTTTGGTGGAAGCCTTTTCCACATTTATTTGGGGCACGCTGAGGTCCTGTTTCTGCAGTTGTGCCCACTTAGATTCTGTTTTACGTTGTGTGAGCTCGCATTTCATATCTATGACTCTCGGCGTCTTGCCGTATACTCTCCCCTTTAGTCTTTTTCCCATGATTGACAGTGTCTCTTATTTGCCTATGGGCTTCTTCATGTTTCCAGCCTATTGTCCTTTGGGTCTTGGGGTGGTGCACGAGATGTCCCTGTGTGCTGGTTTCATGTTCTCTATTTTCAGCATTTCACCCTTTCTCTGGAGGCTCCTATATGGACTTTTGGGTTCTAGAGCCTTTTCAGGCTTGTCTATCAGCTTGGCACAGCTATATCATGGCCTCCAGCTGTAGACATACCAGTATACCGAAGTCGCCTACCTGAATGGGCGGTTGATCTGGCCGTCTGGCACAGGAGGGGTGACTCCGTGACGAGACCAGACCCTGTCATCATGGGAGAGGGGACACTGAAGGTACCTGTTTCAGTGTACCCTCATATGACTCTATGCCTCGTTTGCATGTTGCCCCAACGATTTCAACTTCCTTTGCTGAGCGCTGCTAGGCTTTGGGGTGTTCTGTCTCCCTCCTGTTCCTTACGATACAAAAAAAAAATAAAATTCTATATATATAAATAAATAAATAAAATAAGATTTTCCCTCCTGTCCTTTGGCAGTTTTCTAGAGGTCATTGTTCTCCTATAGAGGACACAGATTGTTTCTCTTCTCTCGCATTGTCACAGGCCTCTGTCGTTCTTTGATTCTGGCTAGTGACATGTTCATGCATGATAGTCTGGCATTTTTTCACCTCTTGGGGTTTGGTTTAGGTTTGGTTATTATCTCGGTATCTCCTTTCTCTCCTTCCTTTGGGGTTTGGTACTTTGGTTGTGCCTAGCCTTCCCTTTTTCCTGCACTTGTGGTTGTTTCTTTCTGGCTGACTTATTTCTCTGTTTGTGTGCCTGGAGTTCGAACGGCTGCAGTTTATGGCTGGTTTGTCTCCTAGCCAGTTCTTCAGCGGCCATTGGTGTTTATCTACCCTGGTGCACATGTGGTGCAATGGGGACTTAGTGGCGAGCAGTGTACTTTTTAGCCCACTGTCTGGAAACCACTTTCCCATTCCTCCTTTTCCTATAGGTAGAGTCTCCTGTGCCACACTAGGTATGGTACCTCCTTTCTCCCTTTTCTGATGCAAAGGGGTTTCTCTTGCGGATGAGTCTCCTGTGCCGCTCTTTTGGGGTAAGAAGTGGATTCTCTTTTTGTCTCCTGTATTCCATTTTAAGGATTCCTGTTGTGCCAGCTGGCGCTGGGATACCTGTTATGAGGGGTGCATGTAAGATTTGGCTTCTCCTGTCTTGTGGCTGGCTTGCACGCCCTAGACACAGTTGGTCGGGAAGGCGGTCGCTCTGGATGTTGCTCCATTCAGTAGCAGTAGCTATTTGTTTCAGTCTATCTTGGGGATCTTCTTACTGTCTTACCCTACTGGTCTGGTTTGCCATTATACTCTGTTTTTCAAATTTATTCCTCACATTAAATATGGGTTCCTGCATTTTGCTCGAAATTTCTTCATTATTGCTTGAGGCTTGCCCTTGGTGGCCTGCCCTGGGGTGGACAGCATGCTCCTCTATGAGTTTTGTGATAGCTCTTTGGTGTGGACACTCTCAGGTGGTCTGGCGTATTGCTTGGGTCCGACTACATTCTCTGTCGCTCTCCAGGGACAGTCGCTGCCATCACTGTTGCTTTGGGCATCATCTGTGGGGCTGTTGCAATCAACATGGGAATGGCCTACATGGGTGCTGACGGCCACTGCAGGGGACAAGGTTGATCTTGTTCACTCTTCTACAGTGGGTGGCCTCCGTTTATTCTTTCCACGCCTTCCTGGTGGACTCATCTTTCTTTCTTCATTTTATGGATTTCTGGTCCGTGAGGCTAGCTGGGTCTAGCTGACTCTCCCTTTTCTCTGGGGTTTGGGTCGGTTGACCTTGGTATCCACTTACCTGTTTCTCTTACCTTGTTTTCTGTAGCCCATTCTGTGGTGAGGGCGGTTCTTCCGGACTTTCTCTTTACTTCTAGTTTGTCTCACTTGGTTACCTCTGATGAGCTAGGTTTTCTGCATGTGGTCACTTCCTTGCTGGGCTGTTTTTTGCAGCATAGCCCAGGTAGGTGGACTTTATTCTATACTCTCACGACGCATATAATCTAGGTAGTCTGTACGGCTCTCCTTGGACCTGTGTTTGTTTCTCTCCAGTGGTTTCGACTATTCACATTTCCATTGATTTAGTTCCCCTATGTCCCTCTGGCTTTCTTTGTGATTTCTGAAGTCTGACTTGGCGCCCTTTGGTGGGCCTCAGCTGCTAGAGGGGGGAGCCTGGCTTCATCCATGCCTCTTCTGTAGCTTTCTATGTGTGGGTGTGTGAGTCCTTTCCTCTCTTTGGTGAGGATTTCTTCTTTCATGGTTCTGCAGTTTGACTCTTTTTGAAGGGCTCTTGGTTTACTACTTTGAGATGGCTCTACTTTGGGTTGTGACCCTTCTCTCTTTGTGTTTCCACACTCCATGCCCTACACCATTGCAAGGGGACAGGGGTCTGTTATAGTGAGCTTTTTCATGAATGTCATGGCTTTCCGGTGGACTCGGGGCCTTGTGGGCATAGCGGATTCATAAATCCGTAGTTGTTTGGGAGTCCTTAAGTGTCACCTCAGTTTGGTACTAAACACTCCTTCTGTTCATAGTGGGCCTCGGCAGCTGTAGTTTCCTCAGCATTGTGCTATTAGCTCCTGTTTGCGCCTGCTCACATGTATTCTGAGCTTAACCCCTGACTGCTTGTGGGGTTTCTTCACTCTTTCCTTTCCTTGATCTTCTGCTGCAGATCAGGCATTGGAGAGGCGGTTTTCTCCATTTATTGGTTGTTCTCTATATATACACAGTGATGGTCTTGGTGTGGAACTTCTTTTGCCATGACCGTCGGTAGGTTGGCAGTGTTGCGCTGATGTTTGTTTCCCTCCCTACGTTAGGACTGCTTTGCTACATCCCACTAGTCTCTGGATTCATCTGCTGTTGATGACAAGGAAGGAAAATTATGTTCTTACCTGTTCATATTCTTTCCTTTAGTCACAGCAGATGAATCCAGAGCCCCGCCCTGTTTCGGTATTCATTGCTCTGCGCGTGGTTTGGCACTGTTTTTTGTGTTGGAGTTGCCTTTTGGGTTCTTCGAGTATTGGTTTTTTTTGTGTTTCATGTGTGTGGAAAAGGAGTTTCTTATGGTTGAGTTTTGTTTTTGGATGCTTTGAGATAACCTATACTGATTGGCCAGGAGGCTGTGCATCCAAGAAGGCTGAGGACAATTCAGTTCTCTCTATCTCCACCTGCTGGTTGATGGACGTAATCCCACTAGTCTCTGGATTCATCTGCTGTGACTAAAAGAAAGAAAATTAACAGGTAAGAACATAATTTTTCCATAGTGTAGTGTGTGGCTCAATTTTGGAGCCACTCTCAAAATTTCTGGATGTGTTCCTTAGACCCTTTTGTTCCACAAATTGACTCATATGTTAAAGATTCTACCCATGTTATTAACATTTTAGACAATTATAATAGGGATTTGCATGGTACTCTTTTGGTCACATTGAGACTTTATATAAGAATATCCCTCAGATAGAAAGCCTAGCCATTATTGAAAAGGTATTGAGAAAGAGAACTACCAATCATTTTATTTTGACTCTTACCACCTAGCACTAACCAAAAATTATTTTTCATTTTAGGGAGAATTTTTTAAAACAGATAAAGTGTATGGCAATGGGATCTTCTATGGCCCCAGATTTGACCAATTTGTTTGCATCTAATTTTGAAGAAATATATCTTTAAAATATTACTTATGACAATGAAGTAAAATTATACAAATGTTATATTGATGATATTTTTTATTGCTTGTATTTTTTTGAATGATTGAATTCAAGAAACCAGAATTTACACTTAAAAATGCAGTATCATGAGGCTGAAATATCTTTCTTAGACACCTTAGGACCCCTTTTGTCAAGCTGCTTTAGGGTTTTTTTTTTATCGCCAGCAACTGCAGTAAAAGCTCTAACACTCATAGAATTCCTATACCCTAACTCAGCTTGATAAAAGTGGGTCGTAATCAAGAAGAATAGTTACCAGTTCATTACTTCAGTTTATATGAAACCCATGGGTAGGAATTCCTATCTACATTTCACTAGTTATCATAATAGAAATTTAAAATAAAACTTACATTTCAGTCAATTTCTTAGGCTAAGGAGATTAGGCACTAATTTCAACGATTTTAAAACTCAGGCACATCATTTGATATCATATTTTATAGAAAGAGATTATCCCTGTAGATGTCTCTGACTGTTTAGCTAAAGTATGTTCAACTAGCAGGGAACATCTGTTAGCAGAAAGACCATCTTGAGAGAAACTTGATTTTATTTGTAAATTAAGAAACACTCAAGACATCCAAAATACCATAAAGGAACATTGAACAATTTTAACTCCACATGCATGTTTTAAGAACAATAAATCCATTATTGCTTACTTTCAGAATAAGAATCTTAGAGAGATGCTGGTCCCTTTAGCATTACCGTTGTTAAATGAATATGCATCTAATCAAGGACATTTTCCCTATGGATCGTTTTCCATTTGCAAGTATTGTATTATGATAATGATATTTAAACATCCTATTACTAACCACACTTATAAGTTAAAAACATTTTTCTGACTATAGCACTTCTCATGTGATCTATGTTATTCAATGTCTTTGTAAATTATTATATATTGGACAAACTAAGAGATGTATTAAAATAAGAATAATAGAACACAGGAACTGCATCATCAGGCAGGAATGTTTGACCCCAATTGTTGACTACTGATATGCTGTGGGTCATACATCTGCAGACTTACAGTTTTTTGTTATCAAACATACAGTATTCCTAGCAGATGGAGAGGAGATAACACTGATAAGCTGTTCTTAAGGATGAACAGTGTTATATATTCACATTCACCCCAAATAGTCTTAATTCAGAGTTGGATTTGAGACCTTTTCTGTAAGTAGCATTATATGTTTTTATTCATTTTGTGATTAGTATTCTTTTAATATGAGTTTGGTTATTAGTGCTAAGCAGTTTATTTATAGAAGGTTTTAGTGCCAAGATTTACTGCTTGTATGAGTATGTTTTAGGGAAATCATTATTCATTATTAATTACCCCCTTTTGCTATTGATGTCTCGTCAGTCTGTTTAGTACTTTGGTTGATTTCCCTGTTGGTGTTCTAATTGCTAGTTATCAATTTTTTATTTTTGTTTTGTCTGATATGCTCTTCGCTGCATAAGTAATCATAGTCTACTCAGTATTTCATTTCCCTTGTTTATTTTAGTCATTTTATAATGTCATTCACCACATTAGCATTTGTTTTAAATACAGACTGAACACGCAACATCGGCCTCACGTTTAGGCCACTATTTTATTCAACTTTTTAACTAATTTATTTTTGTTTACTCATGTTTTCATTTTATTATTTAGTCCACTAATATCACATCTCTATTAGGAATTAAATATTAATTGTAAGTAAAGTGCTTAAAACCTTCAACCAAAGTTTGTTTAGTGATAACACCAAACTATGGTTGTCACTGGGGCCATCATTGCCTTTACTGTCCCAACCTTACTTCTTTTAATGTTCTAATGTCTCTATATATGTTGAAATTCTTAAATATCAGTAAGGCAAAAACAGACTTATCTTTAGTTGATAAGTGGAATATGCTGCATTTTATTTGAGCATCAGCACTAATTTCAGTCTATGGCCGCCAAAAGATACTCCATTCAGCCTTTTGGCGGCCATAGACTGAAATTAGTGCTGATGCTCAAATAAAATGCAGCATATTCCACTTGAATGAAAGGTCCCCCGACTCAAGTTTTATACTCTTCCTCAGGAGGGGTCACTATCAAATAAATGCAAAATTATGTATAACTGTACTATCACTCATTTTGTTAAACAACTCCTATTGTCACTAAACAATCCTCAACTCATACTACTACTACTACTACTAAATGCTTAGAATACCTCATTGTGGCTATTTCACTCTTGGAGGACAAGAAAGACTGAGCTGCATGATAATGCACATACTGCTCAACTATCATTAATACTTTCCGCCGGTACCGGAATTAATGACTTCCGGTTCCCATGACCAGAATTAACCAGGAAGAAAAACTTTTTACTGACTGGAAAGTAAAATAAAACATAAAAAAATAATAAAAACAATGCAAAACTATTTAACTTTATAACTGGAACCAATCTATTTCAGTGTTTAGTCCCCGAGGGGACAAGGTTTGCCAGTTAAAAATAAACCTGTGTTCCTTAATGAACAGAAATTGAGACAAATCTCCTGATGACTGTTTGGCATGGAAAAGTACTGTATATTTAAGGGACTCAACTGGATGTCCCTTGTCCAACCAATGCAATACCAGGGGTGCCGTAATCCTGCTCCTTCTGATGTTACTCAAGTGTTCCGTAAGACGAACCTTAATCTTTCTGATCGTGTGGCCAATATAATATTGCACAAAAAATGAAACCCTCAAGACAATCTTGTTGCCAATAATGTCTGATCAAATATCCAATCTATAACTGGCTAACACTCCTAATCATTATTCAAAATAGATAGGATATTTATGATAATATATGTTTGTGTTATACGGAATGATAATTGTTTGGGTGAAGGGGTGGGTTGAAATGGATGATTATGAACATGAGAAAGATGAATGTGCTTTTATTGTTTTACTATGTATTGTTTTACTATGTATTACACTGTTGTAGTTTTGAAAATTGATAAAGAATTTAAAAAAAAAATCATTTTGTATTGTAGACTCGACACAGTCCGTGTTTCAGCATTGGAGCCTGCCTCAGGGGTACAAGACACATCTAAAGGACAAACATTGATAATGTCACATATCAGCAATATAATAAACTGGAGATTAAATAGTCAGAAATAAAAAAAAATAATAAATTATTACATATACAATGTCAGCAATACAATAAAACAGAGATTATATAACCAGAAAAAAATCTATTGATTGCAAAGTGATGTATTATATATGATCTTCCCTTTTTTGCCTACACTCAATCTAGAAATATAGGGGGATTGTAAGAAGTGTAAAAAAGATGACTGATATTGTTAAGACTGAGAGCTTTCATACATCATGCGGAGACTGTCAATGGTGTGACTATAATATGACAGGTTCCTCCTGGGTGGACCCTAATTCAAGCAAAAGATTTTATGCAAAGTGTAATACCGATTGTAATAGTATGTATGTAGTCTATATGATATTCTGCTCATGCAATAAGCTATACAGCACATCAGCAGAAGCAGCCGGCAGATTAAAATATGGCTCACTGAACATAAATCTTGGATTACAACTAAGAATACTCAGGCCCCTATCGTAGCTCACTGGCTGGAGGCAGGCCATGCGATTAAGGACTTTAAATGGCGAGTGATAGATAATATTAAAGCAGGGTGGGAGGGTGGCAACATTGACAGTTTTTTAAATTATTGTGAACAAAGATGGATTTTCTATCTTAACACAGTTAATCCTTATGGCTTGAATGCTGAGGTGGAGTGGACATCTTTAATCTAATTCATTCAAACTTCCCCACGCTTTTTCCTGATACTCTCTGTGATTGGTTCTTAAGAGTCATATGACCTAATATTATTTAAATGTAGATGTAGACGCCGCCACCATGACTAGAATACTATGAAGCTGGTGACAGGTCTAATAACACGGTAAGAAATTTTCTTTAAGTGTTTTTACTCTATGAAATTTTATGTATAGCAGTGAATTTAAATAATAATAATAATAATAACTTTATTCTTGTATACCGCATTACCATGGAAGTTCTATGCGGTTAACAGAAGAAGAGACTGTACAATTACAGCAAAGATACAATTTCGTTAATGTTACATTAATATTTTAGACAATGCATTTTTTCAATCAAGTTAAATTTACATTTTAGACGATACATTTATGGAGAAGTTAATTTTTGCAGGTAGGTAATATATTCGGAGTAGTTATGTTTGCTATGAGTTACATACAGCAGAGTTACAAATAGAAGTGTTACATACGGCGGTAAAGAGTCTGGGGAGAGTCCAGGTCAGAGGAGGAGGAGGGAGGAGAGGAGAACGTTCAGAGGAATTTGTCAAAAAGGTAGGTTTTAGTTAACTTCCTGAACGTTTGATAGGAGGGGGAATTGGAGATGAGAGTGGAGAGGCATTTGTTCCATTTGCCCACTTGGAATGCTAGGGATCGGTCGAGGAATTTTTTGTAGAGGCAGCCCTTCGGGGAGGGAAAAGAAAACAAGGTAGGTATTTCGAGTACGAGAGGGGCCTGCAATTTCGAGGTGCTCAGATAGGTAAATTGGAGAAGAGCCTGCTAAGGTTTTGAAGCAGACGCAGGTGAATTTAAAGAAGATTCTTGCCTCCACCGGCAGCCAGTGGAGTTTGGTGTAATAGGGGCTGACGTGGTCATATTTTTTGAGGCCGAAAATGAGGCGGACAGCGGCATTTTGTACTATTCTAAGACGTTTGATGGTGTTTTTATAGGCTCCCAGGTATATGATATTACAGTAGTCCAGTATGCTTAGGATTAGTGATTGGACCAGTAAACGGAAGGAGAGGTGGTCGAAGTGGTGTTTGATGGTGCGAAGTTTCCAAAGGGAACAGAAGCATTTTTTGACCTGGGTACTGGTGTGGGCTTCGAAGGTCAAGCTTCTATCTAGGATGACTCCGAGTATTTTTATGGTTGGGTTGATGGGGTATTTTAGGCCGTTCAGTTTCAGGGAAGTGTTTGTTATTTTATGGGTAGGGCTTGCCAGGAAGATTTTGGTTTTTTCTGTGTTTAATTTTAGTTTAAATTGTGAGGTCCATTGTTCTATCTTGGTGAGGATAGAGGAGGTGAGTTGTTCCGTCTGTTAGGTGAATGAAGTTAGGGGGATGATAATGGTGATGTCATCGGCGTATATGAATGATTTAAGGTTTAGGTCGGCTAGTATCCGTGCTAGAGGGGCCAAGTAAATGTTGAAGAGGGAGGGGGATAATGGGGAGCCTTGTGGGACTCCGCAGGAGTTACGCCATTGTTGGGAGAAGGTTCCGTTGCTGTGGACCTGATAAGTGCGGTTGGTTAGGAAGCTTGAGAACCAGTTAAGTACTTGGCCGGAGATGCCGATGGAGTCGAGGCAGCGGAGCATGATGTCGTGGTCGACCAGGGCGAAAGCGCTGCTTAGGTCGAATTGGAGTATGAGGGCGTTTTTGCCCAGTGAGAATAGGTGGAGGAGGTAATTGGTTAGAGCAGCTATGACCGTTTCTGTGCTGTGGTTTGAGCAGAAGCCGGATTGAGAATCATGAAGGATGTTGAACTTTTCTAGGTAGTTCGTGAGGTCATGGTTAATGAGGCCTTCTATGAATTTCTGGAAGAGTGGTATGTTAGCGATGGGTCTATAGTTGGCAGTGGAGGAGATGGATTCTTTGTTGTTTTTGAGGCGGGGGGATACGAGAATGTGTCCGAGTTCAGTCGGGAAGAGACCGGTGGACAGGCATAGTGTGACCCAATTGAAGAGTTCGGCTTTGAATTGGGGGGGGGGCGGATTTAATGATGGCAGGTGGGCAGTTGTCTAACAGGCAGTTGGAGTTGGCGTATTTGGAGAAGAGTTTGAGAAAAAGGCTCCAGTCTGGGCTTTCGAAGGAGCTCCAGGTCATGTCGGCCCTTGAACCTGTTGTGTCTATTGCTGGAAGGTTGAATATTGTCTTGGTGTTGGGAGTAGTAAGAGATGATTTTAAGGTTTGGATTTTGTTGGCAAAGTAGTCAGCTAGGATTGTTACGGGAGGCGGGAGTTCTGAGCTGGACCGTTTGTATGAATCGGTGACTAGAAGGGAGTTAACTAATCTGAAAAGTGCTTTACTATTTAGAGAAGGGGTGTTGATGAGTTGGGAGTAGTATTTGCTGCGTTTTTCGGCAATTAATTTTTTGTATTCGATGACTTTTTGTCGCCAGATAAGTCTATCATTGTCGGTCCCTGATTTACGCCATGTTCTTTCTAGTTTCCTTACTTCGCGTTTTAAGGCTGAGAGCTCCGCATCAAACCATTTATTTGGGGGCCGAGGGGTTTTCTTGCGGAGTTTTAGGGGGGCAATGGTATTGAGGACTTGGTTGCTGAAGTTTTTCCAGTCAAGGTGGAAGTTGGGGTTGGGGTCGGGGTTGGGAGGGAGGGTGTAATGGGACCAGAAATCTACTGGATTGATTTTTTCTCTTGTCCAGGTCATCGTCTTTATTTGGTTATGTGTGTGTTTCCTGTCTGGTTGTTTTTTGAACCAGGATAGTTCAAAATGACATAGGAGGTGGTCGGACCAGGGGGTATTAGACCAATTTTGTTTTGTGAGATTTATGTTGGGGGTAGTGGAGGAGTTGGAAAGGAAGGTGACCATGTTAAGCTGGTGTCCTTTGTTGTGTGTTGTGGTAAGGGGGGGCTTGGTGAAGCCTATTGATGTGAGGAAGGAGTATAAGTCTGCAACATTGGGGTTTTCTTCTTGCTCGAGGTGAAGGTTGATGTCTCCTGCTAGGAGATTGTGGGTACCAGCTGCCAAATTCGAGAGAAGGAATTCATAGTAATTTTCTTTTGCTAGGTTCCATTTATTAGGGGGAATGTAGAATAGTGTGACGATGAGGTTATCGATGAGGTCGGTTTTGGAGATTTTGCAGGTGAGGATTTCTAGGTCATTGGTTAATTTGGAATCTAGGATTTGGAAGTGAAAGTGGTCGCGTAGTATGATGGCCAGGCCACCTCCCCTTTTAGAGTTTCTTGAGAGGGGGATAATTTTGTAATGTGGTGGGAGAATGATGGCATCCTGGTCGGAAATGAGCCAAGTTTCAGTTAGAAGTGCAATGTATAGGTGGGATTCTTCAAGCCAATCTTTGAAGAGTTGGGCTTTGTTTCTGACCGAGCGGATGTTCAGGTAGGCACCAGGAAGAATGGATTGTTCTAAGGGGGGCGAGGATTCCGTGAGTTGTAAATTTTTTAGGGATCATTTTTTGTTTTGTGTTGGTCTGGGTGGGTGGCGTGTGGTGTGGATTACAGGGATGGGAAAAGGACCTGTTTCTGTGACATCCTGAACGAGCCGGTGGGATCGGGGGAGTTTGTCGGGTCCCGGGATTCTAGTCCATGCGATGTAGGTAGGTATAGGTTCGAAGGCTAAAGCTTTAGAGATCCAGCCTCTTGTGGTAAGCAGGTAAAGAAGGAGAAAGGCAATGAGTTTGTGAGTAGGGCTAGACATGTTTGGTGATAGGTAGGGTGGCGAGGGGGGCTGGGTAGGGAGAGGGGTGAGGGTAGACTGGAGGTGCAGGGAGTGTTGTAAAAGACAATGAACAGATCTATAAGATGAAATATTGGTCTAGGCAATCAAGATTAAATGCATGAGCAGTTGTACAATATAAATCAAAAGCAGAAGTAGTATAAAGGCAAGAACAAGTAAGAGTCCTGGGCATTTAACAATTATAGATCTATAATATTTAAAGGAAGGTGCTTTGGTCCGAGTGGTCTCAAGTAAGAGGCAAGGAATAGGGTGCTTGGTCCTTAAGGAATTAGGGGCGAGGAGCTTGGAATCTGCCCTTTTTTAATTTATTTTAATTTATTATTATTTTTTTTTTGATGTGAGGAGATAGGCCTGAGGGACCGGCTTAGGGGGGCAGGGGCTAACCGCCGACCGCATGGGTTCCTCTGGTGCAGTGAAGGGGGACGAATCGATCTCCTTTCCCCTTCACTGTGCTGAGAGTGAAAATCTAAGCATAAGGTCTGGTCTGCTGTGCCTCTAAAAGGGCTGAAAGGCAGGCCAGATGAAGAGCCGGCTAACCGCCGACCGCGTGGGCTCCTCTGGTGCAGTGAAGGGGGACGACTCGATCTCCCTTCCCCTTCACTGTGCTGCGAGTGAAATTAAGCAAAAGGTCTGGTCTGCTGTGCCCCTAAAAGGGCTGAAAGGCAGGCCAGATGAAGAGCCGGCTAACCGCCGACCGCGTGGGCTCCTCCGGTGCAGTGAAGGGGGACGACTCGATCTCCCTTCCCCTTCACTGTGCTGCGAGTGAAATTAAGCAAAAGGTCTGGTCTGCTGTGCCCCTAAAAGGGCTGAAAGGCAGGCCAGATGAAGAGCCGGCTAACCGCCGACCGCGTGGGCTCCTCCGGTGCAGTGAAGGGGGACGACTCGATCTCCCTTCCCCTTCACTGTGCTGCGAGTGAGTAATTAAAATATTTTTTCATCTTTCCTTGACATTTTATTTAACATATTGTTTTGATTTTGCTTGAAACAGCATTAGCGAAACATATGTCGGAGCCCCATTCAGCAATATGTAAAAGATAAGTTATTTAATTATAAGAAAAATTTTTAAAATATTTATAAAACACATATTAAGAAAACTAATATAACAATGCAATAGTGGTTGGAGTGAGACCAATGAGGAGGCTAGCTACATTTAAGTCTGCACCTTAGTTGATTAAATCAGGTGCAGATGTAGCCACTGAGGTCTACCTCTTTCCATACTACAATCTACTATATGAGAACTTTATGATCGATTATTGAATGAATGGTGTTGAAGAAAAGTTGAAAGAACTTTGAAATTACTAATTCTGATATTACTAATTTGAAATTACTAATACTGAGGGGAGCTTATATTGACTGACTTTGTAAATACCTCACACTGAAGATATTTCTAAGATTGTGCTGAGTTCTATTATATATGAGAGCATACAATAAAAAGAATAAAATATAATAATATCTCCCTTCCTTATACAATTATGAAAAATATATTCTTCTATTATAATCAAAAAATACCCACCCCCTCCCCCCTTATTTTCTTAAACTGTTTAGCTCAGGGAAGAATAATTTTTAATCTTTACAAAAATCCATCAATGGCCTCCACACATCCTTAAATTTGTTATAATTCCCTTTTTGGACAGCTAACACCCTTTCCATTGTATATATATGACAATCAGAATTCTACCAGAAACAATAATTAAGACCACTCCAATTTTTCCAATTATAAGTGATCTGTTGAATGGCAATCCCAGTTAAAATTAACAATAATTTGTTATTATTAGATGATATTTTTTTCTTCGCTCTCATTTCTACACTAATTAAAACTGTGTCATAAGATAATGCCACATGATTTTCTAACAGGGAGTTAATTTGATTCCATATTGATTTCCAAAATTCTAATATATAAGGACAATAGAACAACAAATGATCTAAAGTTCCCGCTTCAAGATTACAATGCCAGCATCTATCAGACTTAGAGCCATCTAATTTTTTTAAATGAACAGGGGTCCAGAAAGCTCTATGCAACAAGAAAAACCAAGTTTGTCTCATAGATGCAGACATTGTACATCTCATCCTCCAAGACCAAATACGTGGCCATTGAGATGCCGTAATTTCGTGCTTAATCTCAATACTCCAAATGTTTCTAAGACCATTTCTTTCTTTTTTTTTTCAATAATCCAGATATTAATTTGTACCACTGCGCGGCCTGGTGTCCCAGAAAGTCTGCCTGAAAGCATAGAAATTCTAAACTATATTGATTATTAAGATTTTTCCATTCAGGGAACCCCGCCTGAACAGCCTGCTTCAGTTGCAACCATTTATAACTTTGTGACTTATTCAAGCCAAATTTTTGTTGCAACTGTGAAAACTCAAGCAGTTTACCATTAGAAATTACATCATCAAGAGTATGTATTCCTCCTATTATCCATTGCTTCATCCGTCAATTTGAATCTTGGAGTTAAGCCATATTGTTTGATTTGTCGATTTATGAATTGGATTAGAAGTTAAATTATCTATCAATTTTAAAGTTTTCCAGGTGTCAATCAATATTTTATTTTCTTTGTATAACCTAGGCATTTTAGTACTAATAATATGACACAGCCTTATAGGATGTGCACAATATAAAGAATTAATACAAATGTGCTGTATCTATATAATTCAGCCTTATAGGAGACATTAGTTGCCATTCCAATCTGGTAATTTTTCCATGAGTTCTGGGAGGACCCAATATATACCTTGACGCATAATATAGGATTGATGATACCTATAGAAATTTGGAAAATTTACCCCTCCCTCCACAATTGATTTTTGTAAAGTAACTAAGGCAACTCTTGCTGTTTTACCTTGCCAAATAAATTTGGTAAGAGTGCTATTTATTTTTTTGTAAAAAGACCCTTGAAAGAACACTGGTATCATTCCCATTTGGTAACAAACCACAGGTGAAATAATCATTTTAACTGTTTGAACTCTTCACCACCATGAAATATGTAAGGGATTCTATTGCTCACATAATTCTGTAACCTTCTGTAATATATGTTTTTCATTTATTTGTATTGTCTTTTCTAATGTATTTTTAATCCAAATACCTAAATACTTTATTCCTTCATCTTTCCAGACAAATGTAAATGTATCGAATAATCCTTTTGTACAATAAACATTTAGTGGAAGGACTTCTGATTTACTCCAATTTATTTTATAACCTGAAAATTTTCCAAATGTATTGATCAAATTGAGAAAATTTGGAATTGTTTCAGGATTCTTCAAATAAAGCAAAATGTCATCTGCATAAGCAGAGACCTTATATTCCTGATCTCTATGAGGAATACCCTGAATCTCCTTTGATTGCTGAATTGCTAATAACAAGAGTTCTAATACTATATCAAAAAGCAAAGGAGATAATGGACAATCTTGTCTAACCCCCCTCCGCAAATTAAAACTCTCTGACAAATTATTATTAATATATAATCTTGCAACAGGGGAGCTATACGTTTGAATCATTTGTATGAATCCTGAACCAATTCTAAACCAGTCCATTGCTTGATACATAAAGGACCATTCCACTCGATCAAAAGCTTTTTCAGCATCTAATGAAACACAGAAGGCTGGATCTTTAATATCTTTGGATAAATTTAACATATGTAAGGCCAATCTAGTGTTATTAGAAGAATGTCTATGAGCCACAAATCCAGTCTGATGCATTCCAATGAAGTGGGGAAAAGCCTTAGCCAAACGCAAAGCTAATGTTTTAGCCAGAATTTTCCCATCTACATTTATTAAAGTTTGAAATCAATGTGGGATCTTTATTTGGCTTTGGCAAAACTATAGTAACCGATTCTGCAATAGTTCCTTTTATACTGCCATTATCTAATTGTGTTTGATATAAATTTAATAGATAAGGTAATAAGGTAATTTGAAAAGATTTGTAGAATTCTACTGTGAATCCATCACCACCTGGAGCGGATCCAACTCTAAGGGATCCCAATGCTGTTTGTATTTCTTTTAATGATACAGGCTTCTCCAAGCTTTCTTTTATATGATCAGGAATTTTTGGTCCTTTAATTACTTTTAAAAATTCTAATCCATCTTTTTCCTTATCTGAATAAGGCTCAGAAGAATACAGGGATTTATAAAATTTCAAAAATTGTTTTATAATTACATCCATTTGAGAAGATGTATTCCCATTTTCATCTTTTACCATCTCTATTTTTGCTTTTCGTTTTTTTACTTTTAAATAATTTCCAATAATCTTCCTGCCTTATTTGAATTTCCATAATACATTGTTTGTTGAGAGAATAAGTCTTTTCTTACCATTTTAGAAGAAATCTCATTATATTTTCCTTTAATTTTTATTAATTCCTATAAAGTGGAATTATCCCAATTATTAATTAAGTTTGATTCTAATCTCTTTATTTCTAGTTCCAAATTGGAAAATTGTTTTTTAGTAAATGTTGAAAAGGAAATAATTTGTCCTTTTATAGTAGCTTTGAATGCATCCCAAATTATTTCTATAGAGACATCTTCAGTATTGTTAAATTGAAAGTATTCATTAATTCTTGACTGAATACTCTCAACAAAATCTGAATCTGCCAACAATGTATTATCAAATCTCCATATTGATTTATTATTCATATAATCAATTAAATTTATTTTGATCCACACCCCTCCATGATCAGATGGAATGATTGGATCAATAGAAGCTTGCGTTACTAGTTGAACTAAGGAGTCTGAAACAAATAAATAATCAATTCTAGAAAAATATTTATGGACCTTGGAATAAAAAGAAAATTCCTGATCATTAAAATGAAATATTCGCCATATATCATGCAGAGTACAATTTTGTATTAAATTATCCAACCCTAATGATTTTATACATCTACTAGGTTTTTTTGTCCAAAATCGGATCTATAACAGCATTGAAATCTCCAGCCACAACTAAATTAGAAGTAGCCAGTGGTATTAATAATTGATGAAGATTTTTAAAGAATTCAATTTGATTCGAATTAGGTGCATAAACATTGAACAGTGCCAAGGTAGTATTTCCCATTATCATGTCTACATGGATCCACCTTCCTGAAGGGTCTGCATTTCTCATTTTAAATTACACATTTTATGAATTAAAATTGCTACTCCTGCTGTTTTCCCTATAGCTGGCGCAAAAAAACAATGCTTTGTACAATCGCAATTTAATTTTTTAGATTCAGTAGCAGACAAGTGAGTTTCTTGGATAAAGCAAATGTCAACATTCTGTTGTTTTAGGAAAAGAAGGTTTTCTTTTTCTTTTTATAGGATGGTTGAGGCCATTTACATTAACTAAATATATTTTAATCTCCATTAATAAAATTACCACTAAATTCATAACTGAATAAATACTCTGTAATATTGTAACCTATTATTAACCTATCTTTCTTTCCATATTTCCCTCTTTTCTCTTCCCTTGATTTAGTTTTCAATTTCTTAATTAATAAATCCCCACCCCTATTCCCATATGAAGAGATAAGATGATAAAATTATGTATAATTTAAAACATACCCAATAGGTGGCACTCTTATGATATCAATGATTGCTAGACAAACAAACAAAAAACAACTATATCAAATGACTATAGCTTGTTAAAATACCATATACTGTAGATTGAAAAATGAGAAAAATCAACCACCTGAATTAACTATTGTGAAAAACCCTGTGCCAGCTCAGGGTTTGTCCCTAAGAAAAGTTAGGATTTGCACTAGTTCATGTTTGGGTGCCTGTCTCTTTAAGTCAGACAGCTGCTAGAAGTAGCTGTACCTGATCAGCAGTATGAAGAGCAGCAGTATGAAGAGCCCTATCCATTGTTCCTGCCCTGGCTTAGGGGGCATGGCTTGGAGGTCATTAAAGGCAAGATCAGATTACATGATCAAGAGAGCAGGGCTGGAGCCAGAGCAGGCAGTGTGGGAGCCAGAGGAAGAAGGTGAGCAGGAACAAGAGCCAGGCTGAGAAGCAGCTTGAGTTTGTCCCAATACTGACAGCACAGACTGGGTTAGCAGGAGGTGGATGAGATTTCACCTAGGTCAGCTGCAGATTTGCCTTCACTTCCAGAGGCCATGGAAATTACAGGAGGTGTGCCTAAAGTCCATGAATACTCTGAGGCTATGCAGGTCAACTAAACCATTGTGAGTTATGTATTACTTTGTCTAATGGTGCTGGGTTGGCTGCAAGAAGAATTATGTTTTGTTTTCTGGTATAACTAGTACTTTTTTTACCTGTCTACTGAAAAGTGGTATTGTTCCATGAACTTTGAAATCACAGTATTTTTGGGAATAGTTTATGTTGAAAAGGAAAGAGTTTGAATCAGTTTTGGGTTTGAAGCAGTTTTTCCTTTTGCTGTCTGCTGTAATCAGTGTGCTCCGTTCAGCTGAGGCAGCTCTAGGAGATTGCCATGGAGACCAGGGGCAGATTGAGATCTGTAGGCTATTTGCTGCATTCTCCCCTAGTACTGCTAAAGTTTCTCTGAATTCTCTGTATGAGAAATACTGTGTAGTTTCAAGAACTGTGCAGAAACTATAGCTACAATAGTACTGTGGAAATTAATAAATGAACTGTTTGAATCCATTCTATGATAACAACTGTGACTGAAGCCATATGTACACATTTCTTCCTGCTGTGTGTGTTAATGACAAGAGTTGGCAGAGACTGTCATTGCCATACTTTTTATAGACAAGCTCAGCAACAGCATTACCCTGAGTCAACAATCAGGAATTCCTTTATTTTTGTGAAGCCTTTATTTTGGATTACTGTTTTACCAAGCTTTTGTTCAAAGACTGTGACCAGTTTAGTGAAACTGAATTATTAGCTTTTTGTTACTGATGAAAGTTATCTGTGTTGTGTGCTAGAATCATGTTTCAGTTTTGAAACTCAATTTGGCCGGTAGCCTAAATAAACCTTTATTTTCTTTGGAAATTCTGACTTATGGCTTGATTGTTGAGAGAATAACACCTCACTTATCAGTGTATGCACTATTAGGAGGTTGTCTAGCTCCTTTACAAGTCCTGAATGGATTCTCTAGTTACAGAGGACATGCTGGGGGTTGTTTGTCACAGCCAAAGCGTGCTAACTGAACGAGTTAGGCACCTAAGAGTGACACTATGTTCAAGTAGAAAACCATATCAATCGAAAGGCAGGAAAGATTTATAAAATATAAAAGGATAAGAGGTGAAACACCTCTGAAAAAAACATGAACATGAATGCTGGAAGTGAGAAAGATCCCCGGAAGTGCCAAACTTAAAATTGCTATGAGCATTAAAACATAAAGGCCCCGATTCACTAAAGTCAGCGATTGTCGATTACTGCTACCCACCCAATTTACTAAACGGCCCACTGCGTGTTTTTCCCCATTGTCTGATCCAATCCGATCCAACCCATGCAAATTAGTAAAGCCCCATGCAAAATAGCCAAGTGACTGATTCACTAACATTTTCTTGGCTATTTTGAATCTGTTGTTACTATCCTAAAACCTGACTGCTGTAGACCTGTCAGTAACTGTGATACCGACAGGTCTATCTGTTTTTGTTTTTTTATTGCAATGGCATAGACAAGACATTTTGCATGTTTTACACATGCAAAATATCTGGCCAATAAATAAATAAATAAATAAAAAAGCATCCCTCCCCGACAAACTGCTCCCTCCCTTCCCCCCTCCCTGAACCCCAAAAATTAGCAGGAGGGTTGCCCACTCCCTCCTGCCATCGGCGCTCCCCCCACCATGCTCAAAAATATGGCAGGAGGGTTGCCGACTCCCTCCTGCCTTCGACCCCACTTGCCTGCCAGCCGAACACTCCCCTGTGTGGTACACCTTCCCACCGCTGAACACCCACATTTAAAAGTATGGCAGTAGGGATGCCAACTCCCTCCTGCCATCGCGACCCCCCCACCACAATTGACCTGGGCCCCCTGTATCTGTAAGGGGTGCTCTGTCCCTCCTGCTCCTCCGGTCTCCAGCAATGCAATGCCGGACTTAGGTCCCACCTTGGTGCATCATGTGATACATGGGAAGGGCCCTAAGGCCATGATTGGCTCAGGTGCATTGGGCACCTGAACCAATCAGGGATGTCCTTAGGGGTGCCCAGTCCCTCCTGCCTGGAACCCCCCCTTTTAGATCGAGTAGCCTACCCCTGGACCCCCCTCCACCTCTACTCGGACCCCTGCACTCCCACTCAAATCCCTCCAAACCCCACACAATCGCCACAACCCCTGACCCCCCTAACCTTGTTTGTTGGCCAGATGGAAGGGTCAGAATGGCAGGCCTGCCCCTTCCCGGTGCATTATAGGATGCACTGGGGAGGGGCCTAAGGGCCTGATTGGCCCAGGTGCCTAAGGCCTCACCCATAGGAGAGGCCTTGGCACCTGGGCCAACCAGAATCTTAGGTTGGACCCACCCATAGGCACATATCCTTGTTGGGTGAAGGGGGGCATGGGTGTGGCCATCCCTCCTGCGCTTTTGTTTGGGGGGGTGTTCTGAGCAGGAGGGACTGGGCATCCCTGCTGCAACTTTCGTTCAAGGGGGAGTGTTCCTGACAGGAGGGACTGGACCTGAAGATTGTGCTGCTTGCCGGACTGGGTTTTGAGCATCTGCACATGGTCAAGGCCTTCTGGCTCTCATTCTCTCCAAAAATCTCTGAGAGAGGCGGAAGCCAGAATGCCTTGAGCATGTGGAGATGCTCAAGGCCCAGTCCAGGAAGAGGCAGGATCTTCAGGCACCGGCACATCCTGTGGGTTGGTGTTACATGCCCGTGCCACATTGGGGGTAAGCCTTCAGTTTGGGTGAGTGGGGGATGCCGGTTCATATGGGGGGGAGCGTTCGTGAGGGGGGCGATGCCAGTTCACGGGCAGGGGGACTCGCAAATTGAGTCAATGCTCAGTTTGCGAGTCACGATTTGCGAAAATGTTTTGCTCATCTTACAAAACACTCGCAAACCCCTTGGTACTTGCAAACCAAGGTTTCACTGTATTTGCAAAAGGAAAACTGAATACAGTAGCATAGAAAAACTGAATACAGTAGTCAATTTCTGCATTCAATCCATTGGGAGATAAACACGCAAAATCAAAGATGAACTTTTGTTTTTCTCTTAAGAAAACAGATTCAAAATCACATCCTCGTATGCACTGTCTGATTACTTTAAGGACCAAAAATTTTCAATTGTTAATTGTGCCCTTTTCATGCCAATGTTCCACTAATGAAGCTGATGCCACATTACTACTGCTACAGTTTTAATGTTCAACAATCCTGGTGTGTATCATGTGTCTGGTTTTGCCAATATAAAATTTTGAATTCACTGCAAAAACCCACCAGGAGCAGTAAATCACTTTATGAATCCCAACTATAAAGCTTAAGTGTGCTTATAAAACAGTAATTCACAGGCGCCATGCGGTAAAAGAAGACTTTCACCAGTGGTATAGTTCACAGCTGATTAAGCAGCAGATTAAGTGTGAACTGCACCACTGGTGAAAGTCTTCTTTTACCACATGGTCCCTATGAATTACTGTTTTATGAGCACACATAGGGCCAAATTCTATAAACGGCGCCCTGATTGTGGGCTACCTAACCAGCCAATCATGATTCACATTTTTTTAAACAATACAACCTGAGGCAGGCCACCTACACTGTAGGCATCAGTTGTGGATGCCTAGGGATGCTTAAGCTTGCCCAAGGTTGTGTATGGGCGTGGTTTCACCCGGAAGGCGAGCAAAGCAGCCCTAAGCGTTTCCCTAGGACCTGATAAGCACCTGAAATGTAGACCAGCAAAATTCTAAAACCCCCACAGCAGGAGGGATGTCTGCTCCCTCCTGCTGGAACCCCCAAAACAATCCCCGGCAGGAGGGATTCCTGCCCTGCCCCCACACACTCCAAAGCCTACCTGGATACCCTCCTCGTACCTTTATAAGCAAGCCCGCCTCTTTAGAATGGCAGGTCTTTTCCTTCCCAGTGCATCCTGGGATGTAGCTGAGAGGGGCTTAAGGCCCTGACTGGCCAAGCATCTAAGGCCCCATCCATTGGAGGATAGAACTTAGACGTTTGGAACTAGACCTGTTTTAGAAGGGTCTAAGTGCCACATAGGTGCCTAAACTGACCAGATGACCACTGCATGCATCAAGTTAAAACACCCCACACTAGAGAATGACACAGGGAAAAAATGTGTTCCCATCTCTGCCCCATCCCCTTGAGCTTGTCCCCGTCCCTGCCCCGTCCACTCAAACCATCTGATCCCATCCGCATAAACCATCTCCCTTCTGTGTTCCTATTTTCCCCATTTCTAATATCTTCCTTCTGTATCTGTATACTCCCTCCTGTGTCCGGCATTGCCCCACCCCCCATGTCAATATACCATCTCAAGTTTCAAGTTTATTTATTCTTGATGAATCGCCTATTTAAATTGCTAGGCGATGTACAATAAAATAACATGTATTAATAAATGAAACAAGTACAGTATTAATGGTGACATAAAAACAAATTTGATGTTAGTTAAAATTTAACACACTTAACAAACTGAGTGTAAACCTAAGTCTAAAATAATTTGTGGGTAAAAACATACAAGACATGTGTGGTTAAGAGTGGGAATAGTTACAATTTTTGATAGAAGAGAAGAAAAAACATAAAAGGGAAAAACAAAAGGTGGGTTATAATGGCTGTTTTTTTTAAAAAAAAAATAAAAAAATAGAAAACTCGGTAATGGTTAAAAGATAATCAATTTTTATTTGTCCTAAGATCCATACGCATCTTTAAAGAGAAAGGTTTTAACATTTTTTTAAACAGAGTTAGGTCTTTTAGTTCTCTAATATATTGTGGTAAAAGATTCCAAGAATGAGGGGCCATAACTGAGAACATGTCTTGTCTTCTAGTTCCTATCATTTTAATAGACGGCACTGTAAGAAGATTAAATGAAGATGAACGAAGTGAACGTGTTGTACTATATGGGATAAGCCATCTGTTAATAAATTGGGGTTCATTAAAATTTAAAGCTTTGAACACCAAAAACAGTAATTTAAAGGTGATACGATGGCTTATAGGAAGCCAATGGGATTTAATCAACAGCGGGGTAACGTGATCATATTTTTTAGCTTTGTAAATTAGTTTCACGGCGGTATTTTGTATAAGTTGCAGCCTTCTTTTTTCTTTTTGTGTTACGTTTATAAGAAGAGAATTGCAGTAATCCAATTTAGTCATTATTAGGGAATGAATGAGAATGTTAATGGATTCTGGTTGTAAGAATTTTGCAAGAGAGCGAATCAATCGAAGTTTATAAAAACATGATTTAACGATATTGTTTATGTAGTCGTGATATGAAAGCTTATCGTCAATCCAAACACCTAATATTTTTAAAGAGGTGACCTGTTCTAAATTAGTATTGTTGATAGAGATTGGAGAACTCAAAATTATATCTTTTTTCCAGGGGAAAAGCATCGTTTTTGTTTTATTAATGTTTAATGATAATTTATTTGTAGTTAGCCAATTTTTTATTGTTACCAGTTTATTGTTAATTGCTACGATGTCATCATTACTATCTGGGTCCAATGGATGAATAAGCTGAATATCATCTGCATAGACGAAAGCTGTAAAACCTAGAGATTGTGCTATGTTTAGAAGTGGTGAAAGAAATATATTGAATAGAAGAGGAGATAGTTTTGATCCTTGAGGGATACCATAATCTAATGAATAACTTTTGGATGTACTATTATTAAATCTAACGAAGGAAGAGCGGCTTGACAAAAAGGAAGTGAACCATTCAAGCGCTTGATCGATGATTCCAATAGATTCTAGTCGATTAAGTAACAGGTTATGATCAATGGTATCAAAAGCGGCGGTTAGGTCTAAAGAAATTAGAACTACGGATCTGTGGTGTTCAAGGAAATAGTGAATATTGTTAATTAAACCTATCATGGTGTATTCGGTGTTATGAAATTTTCTAAATCCAGTTTGGAAAGGATGAAGAACATTAGTGGATTCCACGAAGTCTGATATTTGTTCAAAAACAAGACTCTCTGCAAGTTTTGCCATGAAAGGAATATTTGCTATAGGTCGATAATTAGAAATTTCTTCCGACGTAATTTTATGATCTTTTATTATTGGCGTAATTATAGATTGTTTCCAACACTGAGGAAGTGATGCTGTGAGAAAACTGTTTTGTATTAGTGAGAGAATGAAGGGACCTAAACAAGTGAAAAATTTTTTAAGATAGCATGGTGGCAGAATTTCGTCACGGGTTCCCTTTAGATTGATTTTGCGTATGCTAAGCTCAATATCTTTTAATGTAGGAATTTTAAATTTAGAGCATTTAGACAATGGAACGAAAGAGGGAATTGTATTGTCTATATGTTGATTAAGTACACTAGATTGAACAGTCTCTCGAACCTTATTAAGTTTAATGGAAAAGTAATCCGCGATTTCTTGTGCTGTGAGAGTGCATTTTTGTGTATTGTTCTTTTTTAATAAAGGAGATAATGATTTTACCAATGAAAACAAAGCAGCTGAATTTTTGGTTTCTACAATTTTTTTGTTGTAATACTTGTTTTTTGCTTGATTGATTTTTAGTTTATAGAAGGTTGCATGATCATTGTATTGTTGTAAGTTTATGATTGTTTTGTTATTTCTCCATTTTCTTTCAAGTGATCTTTGCTGCTTTTTTAGAAGTGAGAGTTCTTCTGTGTACCATGGGTTTAGAGATTTGCGGCTTGAGATTGTTTTGGATATTAAGGGAGCTTTAATGTCAACTAGGTTTCTTAATGTGAATTCCCAGGTTTGAATTTGTTCTTTGAAGGAGGAGGAGTTAAAAGTTGAATAAAGTGAATCAAATGCTGTTGTTATATCTAATTGTTCGATTTTAGAAAAATCTCTATAAGTAATTGTTTTATGGTTTGTCAATATTAAATTTGGTATGGTTTGTTGAAAAGTAAGACTACTAGAAATAAGGTAATGATCAGACCAGGGTACGGGATATATTACAGGTTCTGAGTATTTACAAGGAGGAGATTTAGAGGTAAATATCATGTCGAGTGTATGCTTGGCCGTATGAGTTGGCTGATAGATAATAGGAGAGAGATTAATCATGTGTATGAACGAAAGCATGTCCTTTGTAATTGATGATGAATGTTCTTCAAAATGTATATTAAAGTCTCCCATCACTAAGGGATGCGAACAGGCTGTACAGTAGTCAAAGATTAGATTTTGTAGTGAAGTTATTTTATTTTGATCAATCGGAGGTGGGGCGTAGAGTAATAATAATTCAAGATTAGGATAAGTTTTTATTTTTACATGTAAATATTCAATTAACACGTTACCTAGAGATTGCTCGCAACGATCGACTAAACCTTTACGAAAGATAATGGCTAAACCACCACCCTTACGATTGTGGCGGTGATTCCAGATAAAATCATAATTTGGGGGACAGCAATATGATAGATATGCCTCTTCTCCTTCAGATAACCAAGTTTCTATAATACAAAAAATATGAAATCCTTGAGTTAAAATTGTGTCTTTCAGAAGGTGGTATTTGTTTTTGATTGATCTGGAGTTTATTAGGCCTAATTTTAGAGTAGTATTTCTATTATTATTAACAACTGTTGAAGATAATGAATTATTTGAAGTAGTATTGGAAAGTTTTGGCAATGTAGGAATTTCTATTAAGGTCTTTAAGTTGGATACGGTCAGGTTTTTGGGTGGAGGTCGGTGACCCCAATGTACCGGTATATTGTAGGCGTTAATCATTGTCCTATTTGTATTGGTGGTAATAAAGATAATTATCGATTCTGAAGATGGATTAAAATAATTAACTAAGCTATTTAAGAAAAATAAAAAGCAAAAAGTTAAAATTACAAAATGAAACAAAAATGAAAAAAGATTGGCGCCCTCAGTTTGCGCACGAAGGAGCGCACTAAGGAGCAGAGTATGCAAAGAGTCCAGGGAAATATAGCATAGCCAACCTGATGGGGGCGGAGTCCGGCGCTGGGAGAACAATGGAGACTAAAACAAGAAAAGTAATCTGATAAATAAAGGTAAAACAGACAAATAAAATCAATTAAAAGTAACAGCTAAAATATTCAGTGCAGCAGTGCTGTAGTGCTGAGGTGCAAATGGTATCTCCATGTATCTCCCCTTTATGCCTCTGTCCATATGACCCCATGCACATAATTTCCCCTCTGTTACGTTCCTGTGTCCAGATTTCCCCTCTCTTCCTCTTCCACACCAATATGTCTCTCACCTCTCCAACCCCATCTAGCTTCTTTCCCTCTTTCTCCCCCCGCTTCCAGCATGTGACTCACCTGCCTGTCCTTCTCCCTTTTCTCTTTCCTACTCCTCGGCCAGTTTTGCTTTGGTGTCCTTTTTTCCCCAAAGCTCTATGGGAAATTCTAATATATATATATTTTTAAAAGGTTCATTTCAGCTGGGTCCTCTGTCCCCAGCAGCAGCATCCTCTCTGCCTCCCTCTTGCCTGCCGCGGTCCGTGCATCTCCCTCCCTCCCTTGCCATTACCTTCACTGGCATTTTTTCTCTTAACAAGCAGCCGAACCATTTCATGAAGTTGCGTGCAGCTGGCTGGCTTCCTGAAACTTCGCCTCTGCTCTGACGCAACTTCCTGTTTCTACCCCACACTCCTCCACTGATCATGAACCCCCTCGGACCTCCTCACACCCACAAAGATCGGAATACAAATGTACATAATTGTCTCCAAAACATTAACACCTGGTATAGGAAAGCCTAGTAGAGCTGCACACAGGTGTCTTAAGTAGCCTGGTGGATGGACTTGTGAACCATAAAGAGAAGTAGCAAGTCCCATAAGCCACTCTAACCACGACATTTATAGTGGAAAATGTGAGCCCACCGAAACCCCCCCTAAACCCTACTGTACTGTATAGGTGCCACATTCAGCCATAAGGGCTATTGGGGCTATAGACATGGGTATAGTGTGTTTTAGAGGGATCACCATAACATATACGGGAATTCTGTGAGATGTTTATCTGGCACCCTTTATATGAAGTTCACAGCAGTGCCCTCTAAGGTGCCCAACTGTTCTGTTGCTATGTCTGGGTGGATAGTCCATTACAGGACTGGCCTTCTCCCATGTCCAAATGGTCTCGTTCTGGACGCTTGGGATATGGATGAAATTTTGGCAAAAATGTGGTATAACGATAGGGTAACATGTAAAAACCGCATGAGAAAATTGCACGCGGATAATTCCGGGCAGACAGTTGCATGCAGGACGTCAGCGTGCTGGATTAAAACACAATTTAAAGAAAGAGTTAAGGAAAGAGTTAAGAGAAGCGGAGAGAGAGGCAGACTGTGCGGAGGGGGTCAATAAGAAGGAGAGGAGAGCAGAGTGGAAACAGGCAGAGGAGAAAGCAGCAGGACAGGAACAGACCGACCAGAGTCGAGGGGAAAGAGGTGAGAGATAGCTCCGCCTACCCCCCGACGTCACCAGCTGACTCCCCCATAAAAGGGGTCGAGCCAACGGCGTGCCTTAGCGAGAGCGCCTTTGCGAAGGGCCTTTGCAAAGGGCCTCAAGGGAAGAACCTTCAACTTTAAATCTGTACTTGAGCTTCTACAACTACTAATTACCAAATTAACTTCAATTTAACACCCAACTTCCTACCAAATCTTTCCATTCTCTACCAAACCACCAAGCACCTACAACCTTCACACTAAGCAGGCAGACCTCACCAGTCACTTTCCTCAAACCATTCTCTACCAAACCACCAAGCACCTACAACCTCCACACTAAGCAGGCAGACCTCACCAGTCACTTTCCTCAAACCATTTAAATCAGGCAGACCTCCCTAGCCCACTAAGAAATAGACAGTCTTAACTAACAATTATCTGACTACTAACTACCTCTATCTCTCATACCTCTACACTAGCTAACCTATAACCTCAACACTATCTAACCTATAACAAATTAACTATAACTAATTATCTAAATAAAAAAAAATAAAAAAATATATATAAAAAAAAAAAAAAAAAAAAGGGGGATTGCATAATAATTTACACCTTCTAAAATGGCAGGTAGAACCAGAAACAGCAAGACTTCAATCAAGACAGACAGCACAGTCACCGGGGGTATCCAAGGGGTGGCTATGGCACATGTGCAGATGGAGGGAAAACCAGGACGGAGTACTGAGATCTCTGTACAGACCGAGGCCATCCCCTCGAAAATGTCTACAGTCGCTACACAGACGGATGCAACGAATCAGCTAGACGAAAACCTTCTACTGGAGCTGAGGAACCTGAGAGAGGAGGTCCAGCGCTTAAGAAGCATTCGAGACGATGAGACCTTCATCGACGGCGTCATTCAGAAACGGTCCCAGATCACCAAACAGGAACCTAACGGGACCATACCCACGACACCCAGACAAACTACCAATCCCGATACCTCCAGACCAACCATCGGAATACAGGAGGAGGCTGGAGACGCTGACTCCTGGCAACTGGTAACTTCCTCCACAGGAAAACGCAGAAAACCTTCCTCATCTTCTGTCTCTTTCTCTCACACACAGGGCTGTTCCACATCGACCCCGCAGATCACCTTGAAGAACAGATTCCAACTGCTACAGGTCGGACCTGACAACGAGGTACAGAGAGATGATCAACAGGAGATTCCAGTTCCAGAGACAACAGGACGACCCACCCCTAAGAAGCGCAGAGTGGTTGTCATTGGAGATTCGCTACTGAGGGGCACCGAGGGACCAATCTGCAGACCAGACTTGCAATCAAGAGAGGTTTGCTGTTTGCCAGGGGCCAGGATCCGGGATGTAACCGCTTGCCTGGATAGACTCTTCAAACCTCAGGATCACTTCCCCATGAACCTCATACACGTCGGAACAAACGACACAGCCAGGAGCACCCAGGATAGCATACCGGCAGACTTCAGAGCCCTGGGTGAGAAGCTGAGGAGGATGGATGCACAGGTGGTCTTCTCCTCGATCCTCCCTGTAAGGGGCAAGGGCAGAGCCAGGGAGGATCGCATCCAAAGGACTAACGACTGGCTGCGAGATTGGTGCAAGGAGATGAACTTCAGGTTCCTGCAACATGGAGAGACACTACTAGGACTACAGGGACCAGATGGGCTACACCTGACTAGAAGAGGGAAGAACGTCCTTGGACACCGACTGGCACGCCTACTTCACAAGGCTTTAAACTAGGTATGTTGGGGGAGGGTACAAGCACAAACAACCTATCTGACGAGCTATGCCATCAATACTTTTCTGAGACTGGGGTAAACAAACACCACAATTCTGGGTCTGGGACTGGGACGAGTAAACACATTTCTAAGTATGGGGCGAGTACACACATTTCTAAGTCTAAGGTAGGTTTACATTGTAATTCTGGGTCTAGGGAGGATACACACATTGCAAGCTATACTGAAAGAATTAAGGTAGCTCAAACAGGTATTCCACCACAGGGTACGAACACTTTCAAACAAAGGGTAGGTACACATTGCTATACTGGGTCTAGGGAAGGTACACAAACTCCAAGTAGTACTGGAAAGGTCCATGCAGCTCAAGCAGGAACAGCCCCAGGGAGGCACAGCAAACATACTACATGGAGGGCTATGTACGTCAACGCCCATAGTCTAGGCAACAAGATCCTGGAACTTGAGACTGAAATGAGAAACGCTGACCTGGATGTGGTGGCGATAACTGAGACCTGGCTCACTGACTCCCACGGGTGGGACATGGTGATACCAGGATACAACCTTCTTCGCCAAGCAGGGAGGGCAGAATGGGAGGAGGTGTAGCAATATACACTAAGGATGATATTAAAGTCACCAGAATCACAGATATCAGGTACACAGGGGAATCCCTTTGGGTAAATTTGGCCAGGGGGAATGACAAATGCCTGTATCTTGGCATAGTATACAGACCCCCAAGGCAACAGGATGACATAGATATAGAATTAATAGGTGACATAGAGAATATCACCTTAAGTGGGGATACAGTGTTATTAGGAGACTTCAGTATGCCTGATGTGGATTGGAACACACTTTCCTCTGCATCAAGCAGCAGCAGGAGACTATTGAACTCTATGAAGGGAGCTAAACTGAGGCAACTGGTATTGGAGCCAACAAGGGAACAGGCAATACTGGACCTATTGCTTACCAATGGCGAAAGTGTCACTGAGATCTCAGTGGGAGATAAGTTGGCCTCCAGCGACCACAACATAATATGGTTCAAACTCAGGAAGGGTTTCGCCAAAACTAACACATCGACCAGGGTCCTTAGCTTCAAGAACGCCAACTTTGAGGGTATGGGGGATTTCATCCATCAAGCACTACAAAACCGAGCAGGAACAGATAACGTAGAGTAATTGTGGTCGACTGAAAACTACCATTCAGGAGGCGACCAATCGCTATATAAAATCAGTGAGTAAACGGCTCAGGAACAATAAGCCACAATGGTTCTCAGCGGAGATCTCGGACCTCATAAAAGAGAAGAAAAAAGCGTTCATCTCCTACAAACATACAGGATCTCAGGACTCTAGAGAAGTCTATTTGACTAGGGCAAGAGCTGTCAAAACAGCAGTTAGAGAGGCCAAATTCCGAATGGAGGAAACTTTAGCAAAGAACATCAAGAAGGGTGATAAATCCTTCTTCAGGTATATTAGCGACAGAAACCGCAGCACAAGCGGGATAGTACGCCTTAGGAAACCAGACGGGAACTTTGTAGAAGCAGACTCGGAAAAAGCTGAATTGTTAAACGAATACTTCTGTTTGGTCTTCACCCGCGAGGCGCCGGGTTCCGGCCCTCAGCTACAGAAAAAGGATGGCTCAGTGGACCCGTTTAGTAATTTCAAGTTTACAACAAGCAGTGTTTACTGTGAACTGACTAAACTCAAGGTTAACAAAGCAATGGGGCCAGACAACCTACACCCCAGGGTGCTCAGGGAGTTAGGGGACGTCCTGGTGGAACCACTATCCGCTCTCTTCAATCTCTCCCTTAGTACAGGTAGAGTCCCGTTGGACTGGAAAACGGCTAACGTCATTCCACTCCACATAAAAGGTTGCAGAACAGAGGCTGAGAACTACAGACCAGTGAGTATCACATCTATAGTGAGCAAACTAATGGAAACCCTAATCAAACACCAATTAGATAATATCCTGGATGAGGAGAATCTACGGGATCCCCGTCAACATGGATTTACCAAGGGGAAATCCTGCCAATCCAACTTGATCAGCTTCTTTAACTGGGTGATGGGGAAGCTTGATATCGGAGAGTCCTTGGACATTGTATACTTGGATTTCAGCAAAGCATTTGATAGTGTCCCACACCACAGGTTGTTGTGCAAAATGAGTTCTATGGGATTAGGTGACACTTTGACAAAATGGGTTGGGGACTGGCTTGGTGGTAGGCTTCAGAGGGTGGTGGTGAACGGCACCCCCTCCTTAATGATGGCAGTGATCAGCGGGGTGCCACAGGGCTCGGTCTTAGGCCCGATCCTTTTCAATATCTTTATAAGGGACCTGGCTGAGGGGCTTCGTGGTAAAATAACGTTATTCGCCGATGACGCCAAACTGTGTAATATAACAAGCAAGAGCACAACGGACAATATGAAACACGACCTACTCCTATTGGAGCAATGGTCAAAGACCTGGCAACTGAGTTTTAATGCCAAGAAATGCAAAGTCATGCACCTTGGCAGTCAAAATCCATGCGAGACTTACACCCTAAATGGCGAGATCCTAGCAAGGACGGTTGCAGAACGGTTGCAGAACCCTAGGGGTGATCATCAGTGAAGACATGAAGACTGCCAATCAAGTGGAGCGGGCTTCATCTAAGGCTAGGCAGATCATAGGATGTATACGTAGGAGTTTCGTCAGCCGTAAGCCTGAAGTCATTATGCCGTTGTATAGATCTATGGTGAGGCCCCATCTGGAATATTGCGTGCAATTCTGGAGGCCTCATTATTGCAAGGATGTACTGAGGCTTGAGTCGGTCCAGCGAATGGCCACCCGGATGGTCTCAGGACTCAAGGATCTCCCGTACGAGGAACGGCTGGACAAATTACGGCTATACTCACTCGAGGAACGCAGAGAGAGGGGAGACATAATCGAGATGTTCAAATACCTCACGGGCCGTATCGAGGTAGAAGAAGATATCTTCTTCTTCAGGGGTCCGACGGCAACAAGAGGACATCCATGGAAAATCAGGGGGGGGGGGAAATTGCATGGCGACACCAGGAAATACTTTTTCACCGAAAGAGTGGTTGATCGCTGGAATAGACTTCCACTTCAGGTGATCGAGGCAAGCAGCGTGCCTGATTTTAAGAAGAAATGGGATCGTCACGTGGGATTTCTGCACAGAGTTAAATAGGGGAGGGTTATTATGGTGGGCAGACTTGATGGGCCGCGGCCCTTATCTGCCATCTTTTTCTATGTTTCTATGTTTCTAATTTTAAAGCACTCCAAGGGAAACCCCCCACTTTACTTAGAACTGTTTGTGCTCCCATTGGGGGTGGGGTTAACCCCACCCCCATTACAGAGGAAACTGCAATTTTTCCCTAAAAAAAGGGGAAAAGACTGTTTCCTCTATAATGGGGGGTTCCACCCCCCCAACTCCCCACACAACGGGAGCACCAACTGTTCCTCCCCACACCCTCCCTTGGAGCACTTTAAATTTTTGTTTTAATCCTGCGCTGACGTCCTGCATGCAATTGACTGCCCGGCGATGTCCGCACATGATTGTCTCGCACGGTTTAGTCCTGGTGGTCTGGGCATCCAGACAGAGGATTTAAAACATATATATATACTAGTTTTTTAGCCTGTTACATTAACGGGTGCTAGAATAGATGTGTAGACTTAGGCATTTCTTTCTTTCTTTCTGCCCCCTTTCTTTCTTTCTGTCTCTCTCTTTGGCCCCCTGTCTGTCTTTCTGTCTCTCCCCCATATCCAGCAGCACCCCTTCCCTGCTCACCCTGTCCAGCAGTAGCCCTTCTCCCTTCCTTTTACCTCCCACCTGTCCAGCAGCACCCTTTCCCTGCTCCCCCTGCCTAGCAGTAGCCCTTCTCCCTTCCTTTTACCTCCCCCCTGTCCAGTAGTAACCCTTCTCCCTTCCCTGCTCCCCTTGTCTAGCATCTGCTAGCACGGGCTGCCTCGGGGCTTTTGCTAGGCCGGCTTGCCTCATATTATTGAAGTGGGACTAGCAAATGCCCCGTGGCTGCATGATAAAACTGCAGCTGCTGCCACTGCTAGTCCAGGGGTGAGAAGAAGAGGCATCCTGGCAGTGGCAGTGTAGTCAGAAGGCAGAAAGTCAGCTAGCGTCAGAGATCAGGGCAGGAAATCAGCTGAAGCAGGCACTGTGCATGTTGTGGCGCAGCCGGCACCCGTGGATAAGATTGGCTCCGGCTAGCACACAAGATAGCTCACCTCCGACGTGCTTCCATAAAGCTGGAAGTCCTGCTGGTGTCCAAGTTCAATGCAGTGAGACAAGATTCAGAAGAGTTAATACCCAAAATCACTCACAATCTTGGTTTATTGGTAAATGACTTTGAAACAGTCTTCTTTGTCATACAAAACCATAAAAAGCAAAAATTGGAACAAAACAAAATGAGCTGAGGACAGTGTCCCACAGCTCTCACCTTTATGCAGGTAAGTATAAGCAAATCAACTTTCATGTTCTGCCTTTGAAAAGAGGCAGCCAACATAAGTCCATTGCTTTTCCAGTTCCTAATCAGTGTGGTGTCCAAGCCTAGGTTATGGCAGGCTTGGCCCCAGCCAACTTGAAAGAAGCTGGTGGGGGGGAGGGGAGTAGCCGAATCCACAAATTATTTCTGCTTTCACAGAATGCCACAAATGGCCCCGCAATCCCTACCAAGGATGACAAGTGGATTCTTCCCCAAGCTACTTCCTCACTCCACAGCGTTCAAACAACAAAACACAAAATATAAACTTAAGCAGTGCAGTTCCATTCAGCTTCAAAAAAAAAAACATTTTTCTTCCAGGCTGCACAGAAAGAAAAGTTCAGCACTACTATCCTTCTTCCTTCAAATTCCCACAGCTGCTGGGAAGCAGCATAGATTGCTATCCTGAGCATGAAGAGCAAAACACAACTTTCAGACAAGTACTTTAATTGTCCTCCATAGGCATACCTTCAGGAAAGTAAGCAGTTTCCTGGCAATCCATGGGTTCTACTTCTGCTGTCTGGTTAGCCACAGGGTCAGTGTCAAAACCCACCATCTCTATATCAGTAGAGCAGTGAGGGTCAGGAGCCCCGTCCTGAACACCTCCTTCCTGAGCTGGCTCTGGGCAGACTGCTTGCCTTCTCCTCAGAGCAGCCTCTAATACATTGAGCCGGGCACGCCCAGTTCTCTGCGGGGGAGGAGCAGCCTGCAACTTTTGCCTACCTTTCTTAGGAGCTGCAATCAGCTTCTGCAGCTGAGAGTCAGCAGGGAAGGTGGAAGAGATCTGAGGCTGTTCCAGGATATTCTCCTCACATTCCTCTCCTCCCTGGAGATCAGCTACCTGAGACTTAAAGGGGAATATATCAGTTTCCCTATCCTTTACCTCAGGCTTGTCACATTGGTTAGCCCTTCTGATGGCTGGGATAGGTTTAGACAAACCCCTGCCTGGCACAAACCGAGCTTTAAGGCTAGGGGTGTGACAATGTGCAGCACAGAGTCACGGATCACAGACGCTCAGAGTTTGAAGTGCACATGCGTGCTAAGGGTTTTATTATAGCGGATGTATATATATATATGTATGTATACAGTACAGTGTATATATAGAGAGAGATAGATAGATAGATAGATATACAGTAAATTGTCACAGGGCTGCCTCTGTGAGCAGGAAGAAATCCTTGCCAGGACAGGAATCTAATATTAAAAATAGGGAGATGATTCCTAAAACTGCTAATATAACACCCAGAGTAACTCCCAGGAATATTCAGAGGCAAAGTATTCCTTCAGTAAATCCACCTCAAACAATGCCCAAGAAAAGCCAAGAACGGTTTAACTTTTCCCTAACCAGCTGTAGAATCTCAGCAGAAAAAAATTACATTTCTCAATAGTACAGGGGCTGGTGAGGGAGAAAAGTAGGGCTGGAACACAAGCTATCCCTAATCTGCCTGATACTGGTTTAAACCAGATTAGAAGGCTCCAGAAAACAGGCTCCCCAAACTCACCTGTAGTGAGAACCTGCAGGCAAAGAAAAGAGTGTGCCTCACAGCCACAGATAGTTCCAGCAACCCAGAGCGGCACTGAAGTTTTTAGGAGAGCAGACTACAGGCGCTAGAAACCAGAAAGCAGTAATCTCCTTTATGGCAGCAAGCTCAGGTGAAAGCTCTTAATGAAGAGGGTATTGAAAGTTTTGATACATCATCTGTAACTGAAATTGAAATGGAAGATGATGTGAGTTCCTGTGCCATGAATACAGAAATGACTGATTTACCTGGTATAGAGAATATAGTAATGTGCTAATATTGAGAATAAGTGACTGGAATGAGGTAAATGCACTTATTTATTGTGAAGCAGAAGGAAGTTTTTTTAACTTTAGGATGTGTGCCATTAAATGAATTGGTTTAAACAGGAGGGCAAGTGGAAAAGCCCATATGCCAAGAAAGAATATTTTCTTTTTCCTATTTTTCTTTGCCCTTTTGCTATTCTTTTATTGTTGAAGTGAATGCCCCATGATACAAAGTCAGTGAGAAGCACAAACAAAAGCCAAAGAAAGCTAACTTGAAGGCACCAATTTGTGGAGATCTTCTTCATTGATCCATTGGGGAAAAATTGGAATGGATCCAATGCCTTAGGGATTGATATTTGGACCCCAAGGAATTTGCCTTCAAAGCAGAGCTTTCATTGTTTTGTGCTTTTTTTGCTTAAGCTGAAGTTTAGGAGTTTTTATGTATTGAAACATAAGTGAAACTATGATACAAACCTGAAAGCCACTTTTGAATTTTGTTTATGGTGATTGTGTCTGATGAACTGAATCCATTTTTGCTGTTGAAAGAATTGCACCAGTGCTTATTTGAACTCTTTATTATATATATATATATATTTCAAGATGTATGGTGGTTTGCCTTTCGAACATAGGAATTTTCTTACTGCCCACTTTGGACATCTAGCACCATACATCCAAATCAGACTTAAACATATGTTTTGAAAATGCCCCTCCACATCTAATGTGACTAATGTGATATTGGATAGATCACCTTTAATTTCTTCCAGTAAGCTGATTTTGTGGCTGGAATCTCTTGCATATGATTTAATTATAGGGATATACAGATGAAGGAAATAATAGACAAAAATGGAAAGAGATTCAAAAAGTGAACCATTTGCAGAAATAACTGGTCTACCAGGAGGATTGGAAAGTGACTTGTGTATTTTTGGTAGAATGTACTGTATATCGTTTGTGTGACAGGAATCTTTACTGTTAGGAAATCACATTCTTGTTGTGTAATAAAACATGCATCGAAGGCGATCTGAAGGATTTCTGAGATTTTTAAAATATTCACCATAAAGGTGACTCTGTCTGAATTCATTAATTCATCAGATCAAAGAAAATACTATTTAAGGCATCTTACGACCTGTAAGATAGACTTAGTGGTGTACTGTGTTCTCTGTCCCTGTCAGAAACTGTATATTGGTCAAACCTTGAGGAAATTAAAATAAGATTGAATGAGCATCAGAGTGCCCTATATAGAGGCGATATGCAAGCTGCTATTGTGGAACACTGCAGGTTTTTTTTCACATGATTTTTTTCAGCTTCAATGCTTTGTACTGGACCATATTCCTAAGAATATGCATAGAGGCAACCATAGATGATGTTTCAGCAATTGGAACAATTCTGGATTTTTACTTTGAATTTTGTACATCCTGTTGGCTTAAATGCTGCAATAGACTGGTTTTACTTCTATTAAAAGTGTAAGGTTCCTTTAATAATTTCCTTTGAGTTTTTTCAGCAGTTTGTTCCCATTGACCATGCTGTGCACCCAAACTGATCAATCAAGGCAGTTTGTCTGGCTGGAAGGGTGGGGTGTAAAAAACTGAAACACCATGGTACCATATTTTGATTGATAAAATCCTGGACACATGGCCAGCCCCGTCCCCCCCCCCCCCCGCCCTGCCCCCTACCGTTCCCAGTCCTACCCCATTCTGCCCCCAAAGTAGCATTTTTAAAATTTCTGACCTCTGGGCCATGTCCAGGGGCCTCTGAGCATGTACAGGTGCATGAGATATCACTGTGCATGCACAGAGATCCTCCAGACATGGTCAGAACTTTCCAAGTACCTGAACAGTCCTCTAAAACACAGTTCTTCAACCGTCGGTCCGCGGACCGGTATCGGTCCGCAGGAAATTTTTGCCGGTCCGCGCAGGACCGGCAAGATTGACTCATTTGAACTTCCTGCCGGTCCGCGCAGGACCGGCAAGATCAGCATCGGAAGCGTGCGCTGGGCCGGAGAGATCTTGGGGAGCCTCCGACAGTGGCTTTCTCCCCTCTCTGCAGCTCTCCTTTACTTCCCAGCGCAGCGATTCACGAAGGCAGCCTCGGGGCTTTTGCTGAGTCGCGGCTGCCTCTGATGATGCAACTTCCTCTTTCCTCAGAGGCGGCGCGACCCAACAAAGGATCCGAGGCTGCCTTCGTGAATCGCTGCGCTGGGAAGTAAGAAGAGCTGCTGGGAGGGGAGAAAACCACTATCAGTCTGGGAAGCTGCTGGGCAGGGGAAAAAAAGGGACAGCTGCTACTGGAAAGGGAGAAGGAGAAGGAGAGATGCATCTGGGAGGGGAGGAGGGAAAGGAATCTGGGAAGCTGCTGGGCCAGGAAAAAAAAGGGACAGCTGCTACTGGAGAGGGAGAAGGAGAAGGAGAGATGCATCTGGGAGGGGAGGAGGGAAAGGAATCTGGGAAGCTGCTGGGCCAGGAAAAAAAAGGGACAGCTGCTACTGGAGAGGGAGAAGGAGAGATGCTTCTGGGAGGGGAGGAGGGAAAGGAATCTGGGAAGCTGCTGGGCAAGGAAAAAAAAAGGGACAGCTGCTACTGGAGAGGGAGACGGAGAGATGCTGCTGGGAGGGGAGGAGGGAAAGGAATCTGGGAAGCTGCTGGGCAAGGAAAAAAAAAGGGACAGCTGCTACTGGAGAGGGAGACGGAGAGATGCTGCTGGGAGGGGAGGAAGGGAAGAGAGTTACTGCTGGACAGGAGGAGGAGGGAAGGGAGAATGAAAAAAGGAAGGAAACAGCTGGCAGAGAGATTAGAGGAGGGGAAGGGGAGACACAGGCATGAGAAAGTAGAGAGATTGATGATAGGAAGGGGTCAGCAGAAAAATAAGCAGAGGGACAACGATGATAGATCTGGTGTAGGAGAGATAAAAATGAAGAGAGCAGTGAAGCTGGAATGAATCATGTAAATAGGAGAGAGGGGCACAAGCTGGATGGAAAGGAGAGAGGGACATAGAAAGAAGACAGATACCATATGGAAGGGGGAGAGGACAGAGAGTGGATGGAAGGGGCAGATGCTGGATTGAAGAGACAGAGAGGGCATACGCTGGAAGGAAGAGAGTGAAAAAAAGATTGAAAGCAGAAACCAGAGACGACAAAAGGTAGAAAAAAATAATTTTATTTCTATTTTGTGATTAGAATATATCAGATTTGAAATATATATCCTGCTAGAGCTGGTGTTAGACATAACTGGGGACTGCAAAACCCAGGCAGTGCTTCTTTAGCTTTCAGCTGGCTTAGGGCGCTCTCTGACCAGGAGGCAGTTGCCCTAGTTGCACTCCCCTAAAACTATTCCTGTCATGTGTTACTTCAGTATTCTGTTAGCATGATATTTCTGTGTAGCATTCTGTAATAATTTGGCTTGTTCAGTTTTCTTGATAGTAGAGGGGATATATGTGAAGGGGAGGGGAGACAAGGGTTTTGTTGATCCTTGCTCTGAATTATTTGTATTTATAAAATGACAATTCTACAGAATATTGTTTCTTTTTATACTTTAATAAAATACATTCAATATAAAATCATAACTGAGGCTTGTGTGGATGGGATCAGATGATTTGTGGGGACCGAGCTCGCGGAGATGGGGCGGAAACGGGATTTTTAAATTTTAGTCCTAGTAGTTTGCCGGTCCACAAAATAATTCTTTTTTTTTCTGCCGGTCCACGGGTGTAAAAAGGTTGAAGAACACTGCTCTAAAAAGAGGACATGTCTGGGTTTTCCCGGACATCTGGTAACCCTAACCATGGTGAACTACAGAACAAAGAAGAAGGAAGAGCTTGAATATCTGTGAGTACAACAGTTTATTATATTCTACTTTATGTTTAAGCCTGAAAGCCTTTTGATATAATGACTCCCTTATATCCATTTGTTTTCCTTGATACAGTCCCAAATACCCTGATGCTATGTTATGTAATAAAAACCAAACAAAAACAATTTGGGGGCTTTGCCCAAAAATATAGGTTAGGCACAAGGATGTTATAATATTTCATAAGGATCATTGTAGGTTTTTTTATGCCTGTGATGTGCATGTGGTAGAGCCATTGTTGCTGGCACACCATGATTTGAGGCTTTTTCCTTCTCTGCTATGAGAGAGTGTTCACAGTGGTTATTTACAGTATTTTAGTGGACAATTTCAAATTTAGGGCTCCTTTTACTAAGCTGCGATAGCGGTTTTAGTGCACACTTAGCGCACACAGAATTGCCGTGCGCGCTAGATGCATTGAGCTGGCATTAGTTCTAGCCACGTAGAGCGGCTTTAGCACGTGCTAAAATTCTGTGCGCGCTAAAAACACTATTGCAGCTTAATAAAAGGAGCCCTTAGTGTTTGTGTTAGGTTTCCTCCACTCCTTAATATTGATTATTTTAATATTTATTCATAGGAGCTCACGGCAGTCATTTTTGTTCCCAGCTCTGCACGGGGCAGGAGCATAGGAAGATCGCTCCTTCCCTGCTTCACCGCTAGACCACCAGGTTTTGAAGAGTGGGTACAGTGGAGAGGTCTGGTAGGCAGGATGGAAGGTGGGGGTGGGTCAGCCAGATGAAAACTGTGGATAACCGAAGTTGTGAGTTCTGAACCCGCGAATATGGAGTGATAGAAAACTGGAACGCTATTCCGGAGTCTGTTATGGGGGAAAACACCCTCCAGGGATTCAAGACAAAGTTGGACAAGTTCCTGCTAAACTGAAACGTATGCAAGTGAGGCTGGACTCATTTAGAGTCTTTGACCTGGGGACCGCCGCTGCTGGGCACGATGGACCACTGGTCTGACCCGGCAGCGGCAATTCTTATGTTCTTATGTTATGTTCATACATTCAAAAATTTACCCTCCTCTTTTTCTAAGCCATGATAGAGGGCCTTGTCTATGGATCCTCTCTCTTTTTTATAAGACTCATCATTTCTTAACATTATTTATTTACTTTTATATTATGTGATAATTTAATATTTTATTTTTTATATTGATCCATTGATGCACCACTGATACTCCTAACCCCCACTCACATATAAAGCACCTATGCATGAGAAACTCCCTGACCCCTACTTGACCTGTTTGTTTGATTAGATTGTAAACTCTACAGAGCAGGACTGTCTCTTGAATGTTTTAATGTATTGTACAGCACTACGTACACCTAGCAGTGCTATAGAAATAATAAGTAGTAGTAGTAGTTTTGCTTGTTCTTATATTGGTTTGTGTGTTTTTATATTCCTGATTCAGACCTTAGAACCAAAACACGGCTCATGTTGAGTCATCATACTTTATTCATTGATATTCATTGATTGGTTTCTCAGATATCCTTCTTAGCCATCTCTGGTGTTTTGGTTTTACAATACAATACAATTTTTATTTGTATACCACAATTACCTCAAAAGAAGTTCAAATCAATTAACAAAGACAATAATCAATATAATATAAACATTTAAAAAATACAACTTTTTCAAAACATATTCCTTAAACAAATGAGTTTTCAAGGCCTTTTTACAGCTCTTATAATCACTCATTGAACTAATTTGATCTGCCAAAGTTCTTCAGAGTTTGGCAGCTTGATAGGCTAGAGTGGAAGTGAACAGAAGTGTGATTTGGAAAGTGGAATGGGAGCCTGATTTGCACGGTGGGTCCTGATATATTGCTGGCGATGCAGTGGAACTGATACCCCTGACGCAGCAAGATGAAGCGAAACGGAGAGTTCCCCGTCGGGTCAACTAGTTGCATGGTCCAGGAGTGAGAGCTGGGATTGAAGAGAACCTGGACATTACTGGCAGCTAAGTTTTTCTGTTTTACTCTGCCTCCTATGCAATATCAGTGACTGTAGTGCAGAAGTGCTCATTTACCCACAATATCACAGTTTGGGGTTTTGTTCACTGGCGTGCTGTATGACATTACTCTACAGGCTATTCCAGTGCCTTGTTTCACATTTTTTTTTGTTCACATGTGCAAGTGGTTATCTTATGAAGTGGAGTTTTTTGCCAGATGAAGCAGAACTAAGGCTTTTTCTCCACTTCTTTCTTTTTTTCCTTTTTTTCTTTTTCCACTTGTGGTTGTGTGAATGGATGTTGTGTTTGATTGAGGCCTTTTAGTGTTGTAGGGTCTTTTGTCAGTTCCATATAGGGTATTGATTTGATTATATAAGTAGAATTCACAGACCCTGATCCTTAAGTGAGTGTGGAGAGGATTGCACCCAACTGGGCGGAGAGAAGGGTAAAGAAGAAAGCTTTCCAATTGAAGGGGGTGAAGGAAGAGAGGGGAGAGGAGAGAGTGATGCCAGACCATTGAGAGGAGCAGAGAGCAGAGAGTGTGCTAGCAGGAAGAAGCGGAGAGAGGAGCAGAGAAGGCGGTGCTAGCAGGGGAAGAGGCGAGAGCTAACTCCACCCACCCATGACGTCACCAGCCAAACTCCCCCCATAAAAGGGGACGAGCCAATGGCGCGCGGCGAAGGCGAGCAGCAAAGGCGCTCGCCTTAGCGAGAACGCCTTTGCGAAGGGCCTTTGCGAAGGGCATCAAGGAAGGGCTATCAACTTTAGCCGGTCTCTTAACTTCTACAACTAGCTAATTAACCAATTGACTTCAGTCTTTCTTCAACTTTCTTCCAAGTCTTTCAACTTTCAGCTTTCTACCTAACCAACAAGCAACTAAACCTTTCACACTTAACAGGCGGACCACACCAATCACTCTATCCCCAAATCATTTTAACAGGCAGACCACACTATCCTCTAACATTTAAACAGACTGACCTCACTAGCACACTAACAAGCAGGCAACCTTAACTGACAATAACTAAATACTCTATCTCCCAGACCAAGAACTAACTAGCTACCTCTATCTCTCCAACCTCAACACTTTCTGACAACACCTAACAGCCCCCATCCTAACAAATATAAAAAAACAAAACAAAAAACCAACTTTTGTAAATGGCAGGTAGAACTAGAAGCAACAAGACTTCTATCAAGACAGGCAGTCCAGTCACCGAAAGTACCCAGGGGATGGCTACGGTCTTCGTACAGATGGAAGGGAAGCCAGGACGGAGGGAAGAGGTCTCTGTACAGACCGAGGCCATCCCCTCAAAGATGTCTACAGTCTCCACACAGACAGAAGGATTGGATCAGCCAGATGAAAGCCTTTTGCTAGAGCTGAGGAGCCTGAGAGAGGAGGTTCAGCGCTTAAGATGTATCCGAGACGACGAGACCTTCATCAACGGAGTCATCCAGGAGCTGTCTCAGATCACCAAACAGGAACCTGACAAGACCATACTTCTGCTCAGTCTTCACCCGTGAGGCGCCAGGACTCGGCCCTCAGCTACAGACAAGGGTTGACGCAGATGACCCGTTTAGTAATTTCAAGTTTACACCCAGCGGTGTCTACTGCGAGCTGTCAAAGCTTAAGGTTAACAAGGCAACGGGGCCTGACAACCTACACCCCAGGGTGCTCAGGGAGTTGTGTGATGTCTTGGCGGAACCGCTATCAGCACTCTTCAATCTCTCCCTTAGTACGGGTAACGTCCCGTTGGACTGGAAGATGGCTAACGTCATTCCACTCCACAAGAAAGGCTCCAAGATGGAGACAGCAAACTACAGACTGGTGAGTCTCACATCAATAGTGTGCAAACTAATGGAAACTCTAATCAAACGCCAATTGGATACGATCCTGAACGAGGAGAATCTACGGGATCTCCGTCAACATGGATTTACTAAGGGGAGATCCTGCCAATCCAACCTGATCAGCTTCTTTGACTGGGTGACGAGGAAGTGGATGTTGGGGAGTCCCTGGACATCGTATACCTGGACTTCAGTAAAGCATTCGATAGCGTACCACACCGCAGGTTGCTGAGCAAGATGAGTTCTATAGGATTTGGCGACACATTGACAAAATGGGTTGGAAACTGGCTTGGAGGTAGGCTTCAGAGGGTAGTGGTGAACGGCACCCCCTCTGAAATGACGGAGGTAATCAGTGGAGTGCCGCAGGCCTCGGTCCTGGGCCCGATCCTATTCAACATCTTTATAAGAGACTTGGCAGAAGGGCTGCGAGGTAAAATAACATTATTCGCCGATGACGCCAAACTAAGCAATGTAGTGGGCAAAAGCACAACAGACATAAATTCAATGTCCGACAACATGATGCACGACCTACTGGAGCGCTGGTCTAGGTCCTGGCAACTCAGCTTCAATGCCAAAAAATGCAGTCATGCACCTGGGCAGCCAAAATCCATGCAAGACTTACACCCTTAATGGCGAGATCCTAACAAGAACTGAAGCAGAATGAGACTTAGGGGTGATCGTCAGTGAGAACGTGAAGACTGCCAATCAAGTGGAGCAAGCTTCATCCAAGGCAAGGCAAATCATAGGTTGCATATGCAGGAGTTTCGTCAGCCGTAAGCCTGAAGTCATTATGCCATTGTATAGATCCATGGTGAGGCCCCACCTGCAATTCTGGAGGCCACATTACCGTAAGGATGTGCTGAGACTGGAGTCGGTCCAGAGAATGGCCACCCAGATGGTCTCGGGACTCAAGGATCTCCTGTACGAGGAACGGCTGGATAAGTTGCAGCTGTACTCACTCGAGGAACGCAGAGAGAGAGGTGACATGATCGAGACTTTCAAGTATCTCATGGGCCGCATTGAGGTAGAAGAAGATATCTTCTTTTTCAAGGGTCCCACGGCAACAAGGGGGCATTCGTGGAAAATCAGGGGCAGGAAATTGCACGGGGACACCAGGAAATTCTTTTTCACTGAAAGGGTGGTTGATCGATGGAATAGTCTTCCACTTCAGGTTATTGAGGCCAGCAGCGTGCCTGATTTTAAGGCCAAATGGGATAGACACATGGGATCTATTCACAGAGAAAGGTAGAGGAGGGTCATTGGGGTGGGCAGACTAGATGGGCCGTGGCCCTTATCTGCCATCTATTTCTATGTTTCTATGGGAAAGGAGAGAGGGAGGGAAAAGAAGGAGATGAGATGCCAGAGCATGGAGGGAGAAGAGAGAGAGAGAGAGAGAGATGGAAGTGAAGCAGCGAAGATGCCAAGACTTGGTGGGAGGGAAGGGAAGGAAACAGATGCTAGACCATGGGGTGGGGATGGGCTGGAGGGAAAGGAAAAGACAGAAGGTTCTGGCCACATGGGTTGGAGGGGATGCTAGAGGAAAGGGAGAAAGAAACTGGTCTGGGGGCTAGAGCTAGAGGGGAAGGACGAGATGGTGCTGGACCCTTGTGGAGGGTGCTGAACCTGCAGGGAGGAGGAGAGGGAAGGGAAGGGATGGTACAGAGACAAAAGATGGATGGTGAGCATCGAGAAAGAAAAAATGTCAAATGGGCAGTAGTCCCTGGCAATCAAGTTAACAGAAGACAAAGAGAAATCAGAGTCTGGGACTAACATGATTTGAATAATAAAATGACCAGGCAAAAAAAGGTAGAAAATAGAATTTTATTTTCTATTTTGTGATTACAATATGTCAGATTTGAAATGTATATCCTGCCAGAGCTGGTGTTAGACAATGAGCACGAGCTAAGATCTAACATCATTTGTTTTGTTTATACATGACAGCACCAGCATTGAGTTGGAGAGGACAAACAGGGGTTGGGGTTGGTGAAGAGGCTGCAAAATAAACCCACCAGCTAATTTTAAACTATGATATAGAAAGTGAATCAAATCTTATCAAATCAAATAATCTATTCAATTGGTAAAATTGAATCAAATCAATTTTTTTTTCCTGAATTGGACAGCTATCTTGTTTGTTTGTTTTTCTTTCTTCTCCTTTCTTTTGGAGGGTTTTTGGAACAACTGTTCTCAGTTTCAGGCTTAGGAAAAACTTATTATCCTAAATTAAATAAAATCAATAAGGCAAAACCCTAAAACTAACAGATGGCTTGATTTTGCATATTCAATGCAAATAGTGAAACAAACATTATTACAGTAAAGCCTTGGATTGCAAGTAATTTGGTTTGCAAGCATTTTGCAAGACACGCAAAACATTTTATTAAATTTTAACTTGATATACAAGCAATGTCTTGCAATACAAGTACATACAGTATACTATACACACATCACAACTGAGCCGATGGTTTTTTTCTCTCTGACACTGCAAGAGTGTAGTGACTGTTCTAAATGAGCAAAGTCTTGCAATACAAGTACATGCAATATACACGCATCACATCATCACATCTGAGCTGATGGTTCTCTCTCTGATGCTGCAGGATTGTAGTGATTGCTCTAAATGTACAAGGTCTTGCCATAGAAGTACATATGGTATTTTGTAGTGAAGTTTTTGGGTTGTGGAATGGATCGTCTGAGTTTTCAATATTTCCTATTGGGAAATTCGCTATGATATATGAGTGCTTTGGATAACAAGCATGCTTCTGGAACGAATTATGCATGTAAACCAAGGTTTTACTGTATTTTCTTTTTTTAATTAACTAACTTTCCAAAATAAAATTTCAAGTGTATTGCATTTTTGATATACTGCCCATCAAGACCATCTGAGTAGTGTTCAATTGTAATAAATCAATTGGGAAGAAAGAATAGGCAGGAGAAGAAAAAAAGAGTAGTGCAAAAGTGATTTGGGAAGTGGAGGAAGGAGGAAAGAGTAAACAGAAGCAGGGAATGAAGAGGAGTTCACACATCGGCTATCCTTATGGAGATGATCTAATGATTATTTAGAGGCAGGGATTGATTCATAATTTCTGAGAAAAAGAAGAGCTTGAGTTATAAGCATCAGTAAACAGAAAGGTCTTAAGCAGCATCTTAAATTTTCTAAGGAACTTTCTTGGCAAAAAGATGGGGTAGTGCATTCTATAATGTAGGTATGGTGACAGAAAATATGCTATTGTAGTTTGTGCTTAAAATTACATGGTGCAGAAATGATACAACTAGGAGATTTTGTTGAGTAGAGCAATGTTTTTTGGATGTAACATAGGGGATCAGCAGTAAGTCTAGGAAAAAAGGGGTGCACGTTTGTCATATTTAAAAAACAAGTAGTATGAGTTTTATTGATGTATTCTGAATTAACTGTAGCCTCCAGATATCTTTATGTGTAATGCCTTTATAGAGGACGTTACAATAATCTAAGTGACTTGACGAGGGAATGGACTAAAATGTTAAGGGATGATAATTTCAGAAATGATGAGATTTAACAAATCATGCATAACTTATGAAAATGAAAAAGATCTAATCTCTTTTAAAAAATTGTTAAAAACTTACTTGTTTCAAGACGCATTTGACTTATGAAATGATCTATTTGACTTATGAAATGATCTATTTTATACTCTCATATGTCTTTAATATTCTCTTCTCTTGTTTCTTTCCAATTATACCTATTGTATTATCCTCTCTATGTAAATTTTAACAAATATTTCAATTGTAACTTTCCCCTTCCTTCCTTCTCAATCATGTTTGTCCAAATTGTTTTGTTAATTGTCTAACTTAGTTAAATTATATGTATTACCACAATCTGCTGGTTTTTAAATTGTACATCGCTTAGATATTTGTAATAAGCGATACATCAAATGTAAATAAACTTGAAACTTGAAACTTGAAAACATAATTCAGGATACACTAAGCTTACCCTCCCACAATTTCTCACATCAACACTCTTATCAACACTTTGCCTAAAGTATCTCTAAGCAAGAGATGACAATGGTGGTGCTCACCAGATTGTTGTTTATTCTTCTGTTGTAAGCATAAATAAATCAATACATACAAATTGCAACTCCAGTGTCTAAATTGGATGCTGAACTCAGTGCTATAACCCCTATTTCAGCTCTGTAACCAGAACCAGGTAGAGCTAAAAATAGATTGTTACGAAAGTATATGTATTTCTCAAAGTATAGCACAGAACAACTCAGCTTTAAAAGTTAAATCCATTTTTTCCACAAAACAATTTAATGTTTTTTCTCTCTTATTTCAGAGGAAGTATATTAGATGTTCTTGTACAAAATTAACTCAGCAAGTAAGCCTCAGTTAACTGGCTTTATAGAGAATTAAGCTGTTCAGCTCAGGCAATCACAAACTCCATTACATTTAAAAGGGTAGCTTGTTAACTTCATTTGAAAATCTTTAACACCCAGATCTGGACTAGGTAATTAAAAGAAAATGTCTCAATCACCATACACTCACTCAAGCGTTTAATTGTACACAAACATTTCACTCATTTACTACCTCAGTCCAGTGGCATACCAAGGGGGGGGCGGGAGGGGCCTACAAGGGGGTGGGACAGGCCTTCAAGGGGGTGCAGGCTTTCGGGGGGGTGCAGGCCTTCAAGGGGGGGGACAGGCTTTCGGGGGGTGCAGGCCTTCAAGGGGGGGACAGGCCTACAAGGGGGTGGGACAGGCCTTCAAGGGGGGTGCAGGCCTTCAAGGGGGGACAGGCAGACCTTTAAGGGGGACAGGCCTTTGGGGGGGACCCTGGTTTAGAAGTACATGGAGGGAAGGGGGTGTTCAAAGAGATGTGCATATGCCAAACTTTGGGGGGGAGGAAGAAATAATGGGTCTGAAAATAGAGGAGAGGGAGAGAGATGATGGACCATGGGATTTAGGGAGGGAAGGAACAGAAAGGGAGAGAAATTGGACACAAGGGATGGTGTGGAGGATGGATAGAGATACTGGATAGGAGGGTAATTGGGAAAAGAAAGGGAGAGATGGTGGACTCTGGGGTGGTGGGGAAGGAGGGAGAGATGCCGGATGAAAGGGTAGTTAAGAAAAGGTGGATCTGTGGAGGGAGATGAAAAAAAGGAAAAATACCAGACTTCCTGGGGAGGGAAGGGAAATGGAAAGGGAGGACAGAGTTGGCAGATGGATGGTTAGCACGCAGAAAGAAGAAAGAAGGAGACCCTGGCAAGCAAGTTATCAGAAGAAAACCAGAGCCTTGGACCAATAAGATTTGAAATATAACCAGACAACAAAAGGTAGAAAAATTAATTTTATTTTCTATTTTGTGATTATAATATGTCAGATTTGAAATGTGTATCCTGTCCAGGTGTTGGACTGCAAACGTGAGCTAGGATTTAACAGAGAGAGGAAAAGTCCTTTTTGTTTCTTTATTTTATTTACACCACAGTGCCAGTGTGGTTAGGAGAAGCCAAAGGGGGTGAAAAAGCTATAAAACCCACCAGGAGTTTTGAAAAAAATCACCCAACTGGGCATGATAATCAAATTGAAAAACCAATTCAATAGGCTGAATCGAATCGAAATTTTTTTTCCTGAATCTGGCAGCATTAGTTTGCGCTACTGTCTTAGACTTTAGGACCTGGGATTGGGGAGAGATGGCAGTACTTTATAATGCAAGTGAAACGAGGATTTGGTCAGACTTTTGAAGGGTCTGCAGAAAAAAAATATTGTATAGGCCGGGGACATGAAACAGCAGGAAATGGGAACTTTTCTTTCTTCTATTTTTGTGAATGGAAAGGCTGAGGATGTCAGAGAGTTCAGTTAAAATATGTGCTTTATAAGAAAATATAATAATGTGTTTTATAAAGTTTATAGCATAGCTGGCCTACCCAGTGAGGTGTTCCTAGTGGTGCTGGTGGCAGCGTGTCAATGTGTTGAAAGGAAGAGGTGGTCTGGGAAATTCTGCTGAGCAAACTCCGGGCCCATTTCCACCCCCCAGTTAGTCCACTCCACTCAACTGGTTCACACACTGAGTGGGTCTTTGGGTGTTGTTTTGGGATCTCTTCCAGTGGTTTATCAGTATCTCCTTCTGGTCCAAGGAAGGAAACTTTGTTATCCTTAGCATTGACCTACAGAATATGTTTGTAACAGCGCTGCTTGTGTGGCATTAGGCTATGTAGTGATCAAAATAAAAAAACAGACCTTTGCACATTTTTGCACTATATGGTGGGTGTATGAGGAGATTCACATTTCCTGCACAGCTAAGTCCATGTGAAGTTACCTTGTGCTGTATTTGACATCTAGCAAGGTCTCTGTTTGAAAGGAAAGATCTAAACTTAAAAATGAAGTGGTCAGAAGTTATGGTAAAAGCAGATAGTGTAGCTGGTTTTAAGAAAGATTTGGACAAATTCCTGGAGGAAAAGTCCATAATCTGTTATTAAGACATGGGGGAAATGTCTGCTTGCCCTGGATCGGTAGCATGGAATGTTGCTTTTCTTTGGGTTTTGACCAGGTATTAGTGTCCTGGATTGGCTACCATGAGAATGGGCTACTGGGCATGATGGACCATTGGTCTGACCCAGTTAGGCTATTCTTATGTTATGTTCTCATCTGTAGGGGCCTTTGTTTTCACTTCTTATTTTAATGTATTTTTTTTCTGGGAACTTATCAGTGTTTTTTATAATGGGAACAAAAATGGAAGAGAATTAATGTGTGTGGGATGGGGGGGTAACTAATTTCTTCAGCTAAATAATTCAATCCACCTCAACCAGACATAGGAGAACTCACGCACCATTTACACACCCTCCAACCAAAAAGTCAAAAGAAAAAAACTGTTTGACAACCTCCTAGCCATTCGAGCTGCAACACTCGACCCCCAATTCTACAACCAATTGACATCGACCACAGACTGCAAAACCTTCAAAAAGAAATAAAAACCCTTCTATTCAAAAAACACATAAAACCGAACTAACACAATCAGAACTGTCCCAAGCATCACCTGCAACTACTCCATATGTACTTCTGATGTCATGACAATTCAGACATAATTTATGTTATGTTATGTTTGGAATATAAGAAAATTTTCACTGCCTGTTCCACTGTTCCCTCTAAGCTGAGCAGGAGTCCTCCACCCACAGTCTCACCAATAGAGGGTGCTGTTTTACTGTCACATTTTTCAATTGTGAGGGACAGGCAAGTTCTGCAGGACTCCAGGGAACATACCTGTCCTTAGCGACTGAAAATATTCCACCCCCTAGTGGTAGCAATGCAGCTGGAGGCCACCTGCTCAGCTTAGAGGGAACAGTGATTCTGACCATTTATTCCGTTTCATGGTCATTACAAAAAATATTTTTTTACATGGGGGGTGTCAAAAAATGATGGGCCCCGGGTGCCACATACCCTAGGTACGCCACTGCCTCAGTCAAAACATTAACAAACAAGCAGCCATCTAACACAACCATCACAGTCAGCAGCACCCTCCCAACTACCAATCAGCAGTTCAAAAACTTCTGCAACGAGGTTCATGAGCCTCATGACAGAAATCCACAACCTACGCTAACGAGAATCTACTCTTTAAAAATATCTCTCGCATTTCTTTTAAATGACCCAATCCTTGTTCACACTTTTCTACCTTTTAGAAATCTTTATTTCCTCGACACTGAGACTGCACCCTCAGCATATGTCCACAGCATGACTTTGCTCTCGAGCCATCCCCATGGCAACATGAGATGCTCTGCTCCTCCAGAGGCTTCTCTAGTGATGCAGCTAGAATGTCATTCCATTGCTGTGTCGCCACGCATGAGTCCTGGACCACCAGTAGTACAGCAAATAGGGCTGCATCTTCCCCAGCAGAAACCCGACTTTCCTGGTACTCCCTGTTTCTCCTACAGTTCTCTCACTGTCTGTCACCCGCCATGAGCTGCAAATCCAGCCTGACCCACCATTGCACAGCCCCCTCCTGCCACAGTCAAACTCTCCTGGTCTCTCAGCAATTCTTCCTCTTGCACCAGGCACCTTGCATTAACAAACCAGTAAGTGTATGCATGTATTATATATATATATATTTTTTTTTAATCCCATCGGGTTACACTAAGGTAGCTGTGCACTTTGCAGCTTTGCAGGCAGTATGAATATTGACCCATAAAATTCTACTCAATTTTCTATATGGGTTTCTTTTGACTGGATCTTCTTAAGATTCAAAATGTAGGCCATGCAACTGTCAGAAAACTTTAAGAACTTAAATAATTTAACTTTAGTCCTTTTTTTAATTGTATCGTGAAGGTATCATTAGAATATAGAGAGATTAAAACTAGATGCTATTTGATTTAAAATCCCTTATCAATTTCTGTCAGTTAAATGTCAGCGTTTCTCCCTCAGGAAAGACAGGGAACTGTTAACTAATGTCTCTTATTCCAATTTCTCACTGTTCTCACAAAACTAATCACTCATGCTGACATATATAATGAAAATCTTCACCCTTTTCTTGGGCCATTTCACAGCGATACAGGAACTCAAATGACCATATTTTGTAGGACAAAAGTTGAATTTTCACTACTGAAAACTCCCAGTCACTGCCCTACTGTGCTTCCTGAGGTATATTAATCCTCGCTATATACCAAGATCCCTGAGTCTCCCATCATGATATCCTTCACAATTGGCTGACCCTCTTGCATTGTATACAGTCTCAAAAGAGAAATTAACTACCCCTGACATTTCCCAAGCCAGCTACCTCTCTATAATATAGATCCAGAATATCTGTAATTTTTCTAGAGGTCCCTAAACTCAGAGTTCACACCAAACACAACGGCTGCTGCTCCTCTTGGCCTCAAGCTCTGCCCTTACCTTGCTCCTCTAGCTAGCTTTTTACTCCTGTGTACTTCACTGTCAGCCAAGGCCTAAAGCAACACTTTAATTGTTTTTCTACAATACTGTCTGTCCCATGGAGCAAAAAAGAAAATACACTAGAAGATCTTGACACTTTTGGATTTGTTTTGCAGACTATAATGGAAAAGTGGAATAATCAAGAGATGTAGATTGTCCAGGTTATAAAAAGGAAATCACCAAAGAAAATGTGAAAAACATGAAAGTCAAAATCATGAAAGTCACTTTGTTTTGGTTAGAATTTTGAACAAATCCTCTATCCACCTTGCTGGCTCATGCTTGTTGGTAGGGATAACCAAAATACAGAAGTACCCTCCAAATCACAAACAAATCACAATGGTATGCAAAAATCCTGTTTTTTGCTAAACACAATAATGCTCAACAAATAATATTAAGTGATAATTGGAGGAACTCTGTTTCTAAACATATGTGTCATCAACATAGCCTGATGTTCAAAGTTGTTGTCTTAACTCTCATTTGTATATAAGCACTAAGCAACCTCCTTGTGTGATAGTGCCTATAGTGCTATATTAGGATTCATGCAAAATTGAAAATTTAACTTGTAAATAGTAAGCAGCAATGTTAGGAAATTCTTTTTCACGGAGAGGGTGGTAGATGCCTGGAATGCCCTCCCGAGGGAAGTACTGGAGAGGAAAATGGAGATGGAATTCAAAAAAGCGTAGGATAAAAATAAAGGATCTCTAATTAGAAAACAAAGGATGTAAATTAAAGAACTAAGGCCGGTATTAGACAGACCTGCACAGTCTGTGTTCCATATATGGTGATTCAGTGGAGGATGGACTGGGGTGGGCATCAATATGAACTCCACTAATATGAAACATGAGGATGTTACTGGCCAGACTTTATGGTAAAAACAAATAACTCTAAAACATATTGTATAATAAGTTTAGTAGAAGGGCCTCATTCATACCACATCAAAAAGAACATGGGCACAAAAAATAAATACAAAAACGGAGAAAAACAAACCTCATACACAGGTAGCCAGGACTAGACAAGTACCCTAAGCCACCTGTATCATCACTGGTTTGAAAAAAAACTCCGTACAAATATATAAATATACTTTCATTTCAAAAAATCTTCTTTTCAAAGTTCACTTAATCTCGTGCATCATGATGTGTGAATAGAAATCCAATCTATCTAAAACAATTGTAAAGGCAACAGCTAAGTCTCAAAAGAGTTCTTGACACCATGGAACAAGAAAAATTGTCTGATATAAAAAGGACTTATCTCAAACTGCATTACCAAACATCTTTCGTCCAATATCTGGCTTCCCGACAGAAAGTCCTTCTGTTTCGCCTCAACAGGCTACTTCAGTGGATCAATTTTCAATATTCAGTCACCTCAACACTCTCACGTAACAAGGAAGTGGAACTGACTCCTCTCAAAATGGCTGCAGGACTGAGAGACGTGCCCAGCTCATTCAAAAAGGAGAAGGAGCCAGGTGTCATGACATCATCACAAACGTAATGCGTGATTCGCTAAGCAACAGACTATACCAGGATAAGAAACATTTATCCTCTTTAAATCATCATGACAGAAAAACATCTAAAACATAACATGAGAATTTATGGTAGACATCCTGCAAACAATGAGATGGTTGGATAGGCTTGAGTGAGCTTGGACAGCAACTTCAGCATTTAGAATCTAGGACAGTACCAGACTTTACAGTCTATGGCCCAGAAATATCAAAGAAGAGATAAGTTAATCTAATCATGAAATTTTTAATGGGTATAACTTATGGGCAGACTGGATGGATCATTCAGCTCTTTATTTATTTATTCAATTTTCTATACCGTTCTCCCAGGGGAGCTCAGAACGGTTTACATTAACTTGTTCAGGTACTCAAGTATTTATCTGCTGTCATTTACTATGTTACTATTGACCAAAGTTTAAAAAGGTACAGAGATACTTATCTCAAAAATGAGTCCTCAGTTACTATATTTCCTTATTGATATATACTTCCACCTATCTTAAGAAGCATCCAAGTCCACCCCCTCCCCAAGAGCCCAACTTGCCAAGTTCCATTAGTGCTTCATCATGGGTTGAGGCAAAGAATAAACTCCTTTCTTTCCTCCTAAACCTGCCTCTCCTCTCCCTACGTTCTCTATTTTGGTGAATAATGCTTTCATTCTCCCTGACGCAACCTTGGGGTCATCTATGATTCATCTCTGTCTGTAGTTTACATGTTATCATATAGAGGTACTTTTGCTGCCCCTAGTTTATTTATGTATTCAATTTTTATACGGTTCTCCCAGGGGAGCTCAGAATGGTTTACATGCATTTATTCAGGTACTCAAGCATTTTTTCCTGTCTGTCCCAGCGGGCTCACAATCTATCTAATGTACCTCTTTGCATATCCAATAAACCGCCAAAACTTGTCACTTCTTTCTATATAATGTTGGTAAAATCCAGAGTTTCCTTTCTGAGCACACTGTCAAGACCATTATCCATGTTCTTGTCATCTCTCCCCTGGATTACAGCAACATGCTTCTTGCAGATCTCCTGCTAACCCATTTCTCCCCCCTTTAATCTGTTCAGAATTTTGATGCATGCCTCATATTATACCAGTATTGGTATGCTCATGTTACCCCTCTCCTTAAGTCACTTCTTTGGATCCCTGTCCATTTCTGCATACAGTTCAAATTCCTTTTACTGACCTACAAATTCCTTTTACTCACACTGTGGCTCCTCAGTATCTCTCCCTACATCCCGCCCCAGTACTCCATTCGCCAGGTAAGTCTCTCATCTGAACCCTTCTCCTCTACTACCAACTCAGCCCCTTCTGCCGTCCTGTGCCGTATGCTTGGAACAACTTGCCTGAATCAGTACGCCAGGCTCCATTTCTGGCGATATTCAAATCCAGGCTCAAATCTCACTTTTCTGAAGCTGCATTTAGGTCCTAATCCTTCAAACTTGTAATGCACCATGAGGGAGTGCTAAAAAGTTCTTAGTTCAATCAACCAATTTCCTAAATTCTGAGCGTTATTTTGCCACTGTAGCAGAAAAGCATTATCTTATTTTCTTAAGTGCCAATTTGCAAAAACTAAATTCTACGTTTTGACATTGTTTCAGATCATTGATTGAACCATATCCACACCATTCTCTTCTTGGTTGGGCTGAGAACTTTTCACTACCCCCTCTGTAGTCCCTAATCTCTCTACCTCTTCATCCCTTTATATTTCCTTTCATGAGCAGCATACTGTACAGTATATGGATTCACCTTGTCTTGTGTGTCTGTCATAATTGGATTGTAAGCTCTTTTGATCAGGGACTATCTCTTGCATGTTTAATGTACAGCACTGCATGCATCTAGTAACACTATAGAAATAATAAATAGTAGCAGTAGTAGTAAAATGATTGCTGAAATCTTCATAGCAATAAAGCCGCCTGAAAGTCTAACTCATGCTGCCTATAAATAATGGTTCTTTAGAATAACAGATTAAGGGTTTTCTCTACCTTATGTAAATATTATACCCCCAGTCAGCAGAAGGTGCTAATCAAATGTGGAATACAGGTCCCAGCATGCACTATGAAGCTCAGTGTTGAGTCAGAGGGGTGGGACTCACAGGAAATAAATATTTCTACCGAGACTGGGTTTATTCTGAAGAGGTCCCAAGGGAGAAAGATGAACTCTGAAGTTTTCTCTAGAGAAAGGTAGAGGCAAGCCTTGGAAAAACAGAATGGTACCTGTATATGCTTGGCTGAGGTAAGCCAAATTCATTCTATTTTGTGTGAGGCAAATGATAAAAATTATCTTTATATGCAATTGTGTCTTGTCTGTACATGTGCTAACCTCTGTGGGCAAGCTAGGCTAGCCAGCCAAACTAGGCTAGTCTCCCACAGTCTGCTTGGCTTCTTCTGCTCCTGATGGCAAAATCAAACTCTACAAAACAGTAGAGATTACCAAAGACACTGGTATGTCTGACTGGTTCAAAATGTCTGCTGTATTGTTTAAATAACTTGACACACATGTGTTTCGGCCAATATGGCCTGCCTCAGGAGTCTTATAGAATCACACACTAGGAATGCAGAACACAATCTCAAGTTGGAACATCAATATATAAGATACTCTTTCAAAATATGAAACAAGAATTTGTCTTCCACAGCAATGATATCATAATGACATCTCTGAAATACAAACTTTCTTGTAAGTTTTACCATCAATTTTTAAAAGACACAAATGAAATACAAAAAAAGCCCACCAGCATTCCCTTATTTCAAAATGGAATTCCATTTGTTGTCCACATTGGGACCTAAAAGAGCCTGAAATTTATTCTCATAAATTAAAAATTGTTCACATCTGGTTAACTTTTGTATTCATTCAGTCTTTTCTTAATGGTTTACTTAGTACAACCCACATACAACATCTAGCAGGGACATCAGAAAATATAAATTACAAAACATGAAGTGAAATCCTTAGCAAAATAGAGAACATAGCACTTATTAATAACTGGATTAGTCCAGGTGTCACAGTGGATGCACAGTGATTACATTGACCACAGACTTGATGACCTTTCATAATTGGAATATCATGTTCTCTATCAGGAAGAATAAACTTCACCCATTTATCCTTAAGGTTTGTACTTCTGGCAAATGCAATGCATGGGCTGATATAACTGGATGAATTGTCAAAACAGATCAGTGTCTACTGTATATAAAATGACAGCTATCCAAGTAGCCAAATTAGAATTTATTTAGTTAAAAATTTGTTACCTGCAGCATCCAAAATATACAAATTTGTCCACTGCAGCATCCAAAATATACAAATTTGTCCATATTATCTTGTGGTGTATTTTGTAATAACAATCTATGAGCATGTCATGCTTTCAGGAAAGCTTGATGAATGATCTTATGTGGGTGGGTTGCTCTGATCTACAAAACACTGTTTCAAGAGATGCATGATAGAAAAACGAATCTTCAGCATAGCACATCTGTTGAATTCTCATACATTGTCCAATGGGAAGAATTTGTAAGATTTAGGATGATGACTAGTATAATCCAATATAGTATTTCTGTCCACTGGTTTGCACTAAAGGGTGATTCTTCTGAGTTCAGTAATGCTATTTGATGACTATTGACAGTGGTAAAAAAAAAAAGAATAGTTCATATTCCTGGAGTTCAACCAAAGAACATTTCAAAACAGGCACATGATAAAATCAGAGAGCAAAAATATATCCTACCTAATATTCATCATGCAGCAATATGCGGCATCAGAGCTAGTCGCTAAACTGACCCCAGATATTCAATACTAGGGCATACATAGCTCCCAATATTAAATATCTGGGTATTAGCTGTCACCTGGAAGTTAGATATTCAGACTGGTGCCTGGTTAACAGTGCATAAAGCACTCTGTACCACCCATCTTGTCCCCATCTACAATTAATATCTGCATTTGACCCCCCCTCGTCTATAGGATAAGCAGTATTATAGAAAGGCATTAGCATCATATCAATGTTATATGAATATTCTAATTTGTGCTTATTAGATGCTTCATAAGTATTATATCTCCCTTTAAGTATGTATAATAATCTCTCTTATTTGAAAAATCAGTGCTGTTATTAAGTATATTTTTGCTGTTTTTCATGGTATTCCTATTATTAAGGGCTCCTTTTACAAAGGTGTGCTAGTGTTTTTAGCGCACACACCGGAGGAGGCATTTTAGCGCACGCTATTCTGCGTGTTAAGGCTCTAACGCACCTTTGTAAAAGGAACCCTGAGTTTCAATTTATTGATTTTAACTTTACCTCATTCAATGTATCTATGTTTATATTTGGTCTTTTTACTACTGTTATGCTGTTAACAAAATTGTAATTTACATTGAATTATACCTGCTGTACAGTGCTTTGGGTGAACCTCTTCATAAAGGCGGTTAATAAATCTCAATAAATAAATAAAGTTACGTCAGCCTTGTTTACAGCAATATTCAGTGGCAGTAACTGGTTAAATGCAAATTAATATCTTGTGCCAGATTGCTCAGCAGGTTTTAATCGGGTAGGAGCCTCTCCTGCATGGTTAAATACTTTTGAATAATGGGCAGACTATCTATAAATATGAATATTGTTTCTAAACACACTTGTTAAGATAGAAAGATCCCCATTGATCACCACTCTTTATTGCAAACCAGTGGACAGTTGTATGTAATTGAATTGTACTAGTAATCATACTAAATCTATAGGTAGAGCTCTTCCCATTGGTAAGTATTTGAGAATTTGTTAAGTGTTCTCTATTAAAGAACAGCTTTTCCCTCATGCATCTCTATTGAGATATATAGCAGCAGTAAATGCTGATATTTAAGTGTATCACCCTCTACATCAACATGCATTGTGGCATATATTTTACATGTGTAAGTCTCAGCATCACCCTGCCACACCACCATTATGCTTTCTTTTTTGAACATAGCTGCCACCTCTACATATAAATTCTAAGCTTATGAATGTAGCTGCTATTTCACCATTGAGACTTGGGAGTTATGATCGACAAGCTGATGAAGCCGTTCACACAATGTGCGGCGGCGGCGAAAAGGGCAAATAGAATGCTAGGATTGATAAAGAAGGGGATCGCAAACAGATTGGAGATGGTTATCATGCCGCTGTACTGGGCCATGGTGCGCCCTCACTTGGAGTACTGCATACAGCACTGGCCACCGTACATGAAGAAGGACACGGTACTACTCGAAAGGGTCCAGAGAAGAGCGACTAAGATGGTTAAGGGGTTGAAGGAGCTGCCGTTCAGCGAAAGATTAGAGAAACTGGGCTTCTTCTCCCTCAAACAGAGGAGATTGAGAGGGGACATGATCGAAACATTCAAGGTACTAAAGGGGAAAGACTTAGTAGATAAGGACAGGTTGTTCACCCTCTCCAAGGTAGGGAGAACGAGAGGGCACTTTCTAAAATTGAAAGGGGATAGATTCTGTACGAACATAAGGAAGTTCTTCCACCAGAGAGTGGTAGAAAACTGGAATGCTCTTCCGGAGTCTGTCATAGGGGAAAACACCCTCCAGGGATTCAAGACAATGTTAGACAAGTTCCTGCTTTACCAGAACGTACTCAGGTAGGGCTAGTCTGAGTTAGGGTGCTGGTCTTTGACCAGAGGGCCGCCGCATGTGCGGACTGCTGGGCATGATGGACCACTGGTCTAACCCAGCAGCAGTAATTCTTATGTTCTTATGAAAACTGTAGGCTTTCCAAAATAGCTTTTTTTCCCATTTGTATGCCATGTACATGTGTAAACACTGGTATTTATGTATGAAAATTAAAAATAAGTCTTCTAAAATAAGTACTGTGGTATTATAGGAAATGCTAATGACTCATGGATTACTTATCTTGGGTGGTACACTGAATTATAGGTCCTAAACATGGTCTGTCTATTCATGAAAGCATAGGAAGCTGAATGCAGGTGTGCTAAGAATTTAGTAGGTTTGTTAAGCCTAAGGCAGCTGCACTGACAAAATGACCACTAATGCTGAAAGCATAATTAAATGCTAGTCCTTTGGCAGTAATAGCTCAGCTAATTAAATGTTGATAACGGCAGGGAGATGGCTAGCTGGAAGGCAACATCAAGGGCACAGTGTTCATAAACAAAGTCATAGTCATAACACTGGATTTTTACTCACATTCTTGGAGATGTAGGTAAGGGAGTTTTGATGGAATCTGGGTGCTTTACCATAATATCATGATATATTATCAATAATAAATGCATCAGTTAGTGCACATGCCATTCATGTAAACATGCACAAGTTATATTGTTCAGTTTATACACTGTCTCCCAGATTCTGTGGGCTCCTTTTACAAAGCTGTGCTAGTGATTCCTGCATGGCAAATGTGATTAAGCCCATAGAAATTGAATGAGCTTCATCATATTTACCATGCGGGAATCAAGAGTGCAGATTGGCAAAATGAGTCCTATATATGGCTTCTGGATTTGCCCATATCTGTGTTCGCACCAAGATGCACACACAAATTAATTGAGCAACAAGCCTTTAACTATCAGTAATTGGGTCCTAACAGCCATTTATTGAAATTAGGTGGCACTCATTAAAAGTTTTAGGCACATCTGGCTACAAGCTATTCTATGAAATTTAAAAGGGGTAAGGCTATGGGCATTTCAAAAAGTTGCTCATTTAGTTATAGAATCCTGCCTTAGCACACCTAACTGGGATGCCAGTATTTATACCAGGTTTCAGCAAGTATAAGTCTGACATTTAAAGTTAGATGAGGGAATTGGTGCTATAAAAGGCACTGTACTTTTTTAAAAAAAATTCTTTATTCATTTTTATAACTTACATCAACTGCAACAAAAAGTATCAACCATTTTGACTTAAATACATCACTTGAAATTCTACAATTCTTCATATTAAATAGAATTATCCCTTTCCCTCCCATCCTTTCAGTATCTCATAACGCTTATACCATATAATAAAGTCCCCCCTCCCCCCACCCCATTCTTTCATTTGTACAAATCAGGGAAAATAATACTTATTCATTGCAATAATTTGTTAATGGCCCCCACACATCTTGAATTTTATTAAAATTTCCTTTCTGAATAGCTAATGTTCTTTCCATTTTATAAATATCACACACTGAATTCTACCAAAAACTGTAGTTTAATCTATTCCAATTTTTCCAATTGCATGTTTTTTGTTGTATGGCAACTCCTGTTAAAATAAGTAAGAGCTTATTATTTTTGGAAGATATTTGACTTTTAGCCCTCATAGACATGCCAAATAATACTGTATCATATGATAATGCCATATGATTTTCTAACAAACTATTAATTTGGCCCCAAATTGATTTCCAGAAATCCATAATGAATGGACAATCTATATATATAAAATCGGAGGTATGTATGTGTGTATGTGTGTGTGTATGTGCCGCGATCACGCAAAAACGGCTTGACCGATTTGAACGAAACTTGGTATGCAGATCCTTCACTACCTGGGGTGATATGTTCTGGGGGTCTCGCGGCCCACAACTTTATGTTGCTTGTTCAAGGGTGGGTTCACCCAAGAATTTATATGTTCTTGCTCCAGGAGGTGAAACTAAAATTGTTGTTTATAATCACGTTTTGCGTTAGTTGTATTGTATTCATTTTGTCAAATATTTCTCATTATAATTTGAATATTGTACTTTTTATTAAGCTGTAAAAAAATACTTTCATTCACCACTATAAAGTATCTTTATTTGAATCCATTTACAGTGTTATTGCTATAATTAAATACCCGTGCAACGCCGGGGCATCAGCTAGTAAATAATAATAATAACAGTTTATATACCGCAGGACCATAAAGTTCTGTGTGGTTTACAAAGATTAAAAGATGGTACAAATTGATTGAACTTAACAGAGGTGAAAGATAGTGGTTAACAGCTCAAGGAAACCGTTGTTGAAGAGAAAGAGTTGTACGGGTCAGCTGTCTAGATACTTCAAGAACAGATATGTTCATACTAGGAGACCTAAACCTACACCTAGAAGATCAAACCTCCACACCAACAAACAACTGTCTATCCTTCCTCAATGCATTATCCTTCAAGATCCTAAACCCACAAACCACTCATGAAAAAGGTCATCAACTGGACATTGCAGCATTCATGACTCACCAACCAACCAATCAAGAAATCCAAACTCCTAACGGAACATGGTCCCCATCCCTATGGTCAGACCACTACGTCTTCAATTTCAACATCAACTGGACCAAAACCAAACACACACCTCAAACAAAAAAAACCACATATACCTCACGCAAACATATCGACCCAACCATCTTCTGGGCAAAGGTAGACGAAACCATCCAAGACTGCGACCCAAAAAATTTCATCTCCCACTGGAAAAATGCATCCACCAACATACTTGACAATCTGGCACCCCTACAAACCAAAACCAGAATCAGAAGGAAATCAGACCAATGGTTTGATAATGAATTACTCCAACTCAAAAGACAGTGTAGAAGATTAGAAAGAAAATGGAGAAAAAAGAATCAAGAACAAACAAAAACCGACTGGAAAAAAATCAACAAACAATACAAAAATCTACTAAAAGACAAGAGGAAAAGTTACTATACCAAGCTCATAGGCACAGAAACACAAGATTCCAAAAAAATCTTCCAAATACTAAAAGAACTAACAGACACCAAACCATACACTACCACCACCAACACACCTCCACCATCACCCACCATCTTAGCAGAACATTTCAAGAATAAAATCACCAACACCAGAGCCACACTCATACTCAACCCATCCAACCAAAATCCAATCACAATCCACCCCACAGGAAAAGAAGCAATCGCAGCAGACAGAACTTGGTCTCAATTCCCAAACATAACATGGCCAGAATTTAACAAATTATACAAAAAATACAGCCATGCCTCCTGTGACCTCAACCATTGCCCCTCATATCTCCTTACCACCTCTAGTATAAAGTTCCGCACCATAATTCTACAATGGATCCAATTCACACTCACAGAGGGCACATTCCCTGACAACCTCAGCGAAATTGTCATCACCCCAATCCAAAAAGACCCAAAGGCACCACAAAACCTCCCTTCCAACTATAGACCTATAGCCTCAATACCGCTATATGTCAAAATTACAGAAGGCCTAGTAGCCAAACTCCTCACCAATTACATAGAGGACCACAACCTACTACACCCCATGCAATCAGGATTCAGAACAAATTTCAGCACAGAGACATTACTAGGTTCCCTCATGGATACCGCCAGACAACAACTTAGTATAGGGAAAAAAATGCTACTCATACAACTGGACCTATCGGCAGCATTTGACCTAGTAGACCACAACATCCTTCTACAGATACTAGATGCAATAGGCATCTCAGACAAAGTATACGCCTGGTTCAAAGGATTCCTAAAACTCAGAACCTACAGTGTAAAATCAAACAAAGAAAAATCAGAATCCTGGTCAAACCCATGCGGCGTACCACAAGGATCTCCACTGTCCCCCACTCTCTTCAATCTATACACTGCCTCTCTAGGAACCCATCTGGATAATCTAGGCATAACATCCTATAGCTATGCAGATGACATCACCATCCTCATCCCATACGAGCATTCCAAACCTACCATGACAGAGGAACTTCACCAAACACTAGAAGCGGTCACAACCTGGATGGAAAATCACAAACTTAAACTCAATCAAGACAAAACCAAATTCATCCTCCTAGAAAACGACAGGATCCAAACCACAACCATCCTAGAAATAAACACAACCAAATATCCCATCCAAACAACCATAAAACTACTAGGCATGACCATAGATAGATGCTGCACAATGCAGCCACAAATAAACAAAACAACTCAAAAATCATTCGCAATCATGAGAAACCTGAGACAAGTACGGAAATTCTTTGAAAGCACACAATTCCTACTTATAGTACAATCCCTAATACTAGGAATACTGGACTACTGTAACATTCTCTTCCTCCCATGTCCGGCAACCACGATAAAACAACTCCAAACAATCCAAAATACAGCCTTAAGACTCGTCTATTCATTGAAAAAACACGACCACATCACTGAAGCCTACATCAACTCACACTGGCTCCCAATCCAAGAAAGAATCCAATTTAAATTTTACTGCATATTATTTAAAACACTACATGGAGACAGCCCATCATACCTGAACAATCGCCTCATCCAGGCAACCAGCACCAGACACAGAAAAACGCACTCCCCATTCATACCCCCCCCATCCAAAGAAGTGAAAAGAACAAAACTACATGACGGCCTCCTAGCCACACAAGCTGCAAGACTGGATAACCAAATCTCCAACCTTCTGATGACCACCCCAGACTACAAGACGTTCAGAAAAGAAATAAAAACCACACTTTTCAAGAAATTCCTAAAACAGAAATAACAACACGACCACTGAAAACCCTTAAGATCTTCATATTATCTCTCTAGCTATTCTCTACAATTCATATAAATCTGTCATTCAGTAACACTGTAATTCTTTATTCATTGTAATTCTTTATTCATTGTAATTCTTTATTCATTGTAATTCTGTCCTTAAACTAACCTTTTGTAATCCGCCTTGAACCGCAAGGTAATGGCGGAATAGAAATCCCTGATGTAATGTAATGTAATGTAATGTAATATGTTTTTAGGCGTTTCCTAAATTCCCCATAAGTAGTAGATCTTTACCCCATAATGCTGCTTGATGTGAGAAAAGGTATTGATGGTGTCTTTTGAGTTTACATCCTCTAACTGGGGGGGAAACGATATTCAAATGTGAGCTTCTCTTATGTCTGTTGGCTGAGTAGGAGAAAAGGTCAATTATGTATTTAGGGGCTAGACCGTATAGTACTTTAAAGCAGAGACAGGCGAACTTAAACTTTACACGTGCCTCCATCGGTAGCCAATGCAGCTGTCGGTAGTAAGATGTCACGTGATCAAACTTCTTCAGCCTGAAAATCAGTTTGACCGCTGCATTTTGCATTAATTGTAATCGTTGCATATTCTTTTGGAAAATTGCTAAATAGGCGATGTTACAATAATCAAGTTGACTCAGTATGAGGGATTGTACCAGAATTCTAAATGCTGACATCAAAATACACTCTAATGGATCAAAGTTTCCAGAGAGTGAAAAAACCCTTTTTGATTAAGGAGTCTACTTGGTCTTTCATGGTTAGGCACTTATCTAGTATTACACCCAATACCTTCATAGTAGTCTGAATAGGATAACTAAGTTTATTGATGCATAGTGGTGTTTTGGTGTTAAGCGGATGTGGCAAAGCTACAAAAAATTTTGTTTTTTCTGAATTAAATTTCAGTTTGAATTCAGTCATCCATTGTTCCATCAAATTTAGTGCTTCTGATATCTTGGGAGTAACTTCCGAGAGAGAGTTAGCAAATGGGATGATGATCGTAAAGTCATCTGCGTAACTGAATAATTTTATCCCCAGCTGGGTCAATTGCACACCTAGTGAGGACATGTAGACATTGAAAAGCAATGGGGATAGTGGTGACCCTTGCGGTACGCCAGATGGATTGCTCCAGGTATCGGAGAGATCATAATTGAAACATACTTGATAGGTACAGGACATAAGGAAGCCTCGAAACCAGTCCAATATCTCTTCCCTAATACCAATAGCATCTAGGCATTGTAGCATTTTCCCATGGTCCACTAGGTCAAAAGCAGAGCTCATATCAAATTGCATGATCAGGGCATTAAGGTCCTTGCTGAACAAGAGACGCAGATTATCTAAGATAGCCGCAATTACTGTCTCAGTACTGAACAAAGGTCTAAAACCAGATTGAGTTTCATATAAGAGAGAGAACTGATCAAGATATTCCATCAGTTGGGTATGTACCAATCCTTCCATGATTTTTACAATAAATGGAATGGATGCTACTGGTCTATAGTTGGTTACCAGTGCTGAAGATTCTTTACTATTTTTTGGAATTGGGGTTATTATTATGTGACCGTTATTAGTGAGGAACTTTCCATTTTTTAAGTTATGGGCTAAGTAATGCAGCAAAGATAGTTTAAATTCCAATGGAGCCACTTTCATAATTTCCGGGGGACGTGAGTCTAGAACACAGTATGATTTAGAGTATTTATTATCTAGTTTGATATAATTATTCAATTCTAAATCATGAAAGGAACTCCAGATCATGTCTGCTGGTATTTCATTTCCTTGTATGTTAGCTATTTGATGATCATTAGTGTCATTTGTTGAACAGCTATTTCTTAGGTTTTTAATTTTTAAATCAAAATGCTGTGCTAAATCATTTGCTGAAGGTAGTTTAATATTGTGCACGAGTTGAGTGTAGCGTGTAGTGTCAAATAAATTTGTAACCAAGTTGAACAGCTCTTTTGTATTGATTCCTTTTGAACTAGTGCTAGATACGTTGATTTTAGAAGAGTAGAATGCTTTACGTTTATCTTTTATCAGTTGTTTGTAGATTTTTATGTTAAATCTCTAGTTGTTATGGTCTGACAATTCTCCTGTTTTTTCCCAAATTCTTTCCAGTCGTCTTACTAATTGTTTCATTTTTAGAAGTTCGGTGTCAAACCATTTGTTATATTTATTTGTGCAGCTTTTGCTATTTCGTTTAAGGGCAATATTATCTAAAATGGATGTGCTAGTTTTCATCCAGTGATCCCAAAAATCGATTCCTTCACCTATCTTCGCTTGTAGTTCATATTGTGACCAGTTTTCTTTTTATCTTTGGATGTATTTTAGATTTTAAATGAGTCCAGCTTAACTTGAAATAAGTAAAATGGTCAGACCAGATATAGTAATACCAGGTGCCTTCAGGTAGAGAGATGGCAGGGTCTAAAATTTCCTTTGTGGACATAGCTACCACATCTAAGTGATGACCTTTTTCATGTGTTTGTGTGGGTAAAGGGAGATTTCCAAACACATGAAAACACATGTAGTTGAGTAGGGATAGAAAGTTTTTAAAGTCTTTCGTATCTGGATCGTCCTCTTCATCTAGGTGTATGTTTATGTCACCTGCGATGATATTGTAGGAAAGAATAGTTGGATTATGTAGAACAAATTTACAAAAGTCTTCTTTGGCTTTTGGCCAGCTTTTCGTTGGGACATAGAATAATATGCAAGATAGGGATTCTTCTAGTTCCTTATTACTGATTTTACAGGCTAATATTTCTAACTGATTGGTCATTTTGGAATCCAATAGTTCAAACTCAAATCCTTCCTTAAGAATAATTGCTAACCCTCCCCTTTTTCTACCCTCATGGTTAAGCGTAAAGATTTTAAAATTATCTGGAAGAAGATCAATTGTTATTGGATCATCTTCAGACAATAGCCATGTTTCGGTTAGAAAAAGACAGGCTATTTGCTTTCTGATGATCCAATCTTTAATTAGAAAAGCTTTATTCCTGACAGATCTAGTATTAAGATATGCACAGGGAATAGAGGCGGATGTGATAGGTTTGGTAGGAGTAGTGGTTTTGATAGGTTTTACTTCCCTTATTCTTTTTTAAAGATTTATTGATGTCTTTATTTGAGATTACATTAATGTGATTTATCCTGTCTTCTTGTGGGTTAATTATGTACTGGATTGATAGATCAAGGTAATGGATTGAATGTAATTGTAGATAGAGTGAGTTAACATCTTTGATGCTACCGCTTATTAGATAGATCAATAAAATCAATAGGAAATTCATGTTTGCAGGGTAGTATGTCTCTTCCTGTCGCAAAGGCTATATTAGTTTCCCTAATACTCCTAATTTCTAGGTTGTTTAGTTGATAAACAGATTGATATAGCTCTTAAGATGGTGCAGATTGATATAGCTCTTAAGATGTAGCCAGTAACTGGTAATAGTGGTTGAGTTGGGGGAGATAACTCTCACAACTTAAGTCATACATGCGTCTAATACATGCATTTAACAATCACTCATGCATCTAATACATGGGTCTAATGCATGCATTTAGCAATCACATATGTGTCTAATACATGCATCTAATACATGCGTCTAATGCATCTAGTACATGCGTCCCAGGTGTCTACTACTTCATGCGTTTAGCAATCACACATGCATCTAATAATTACACATGCATCTAACAAACCGGCAAGTAAAGTGTGGAGAACAAAAAATTTAGCAAAAATCTTAACAGAAGAACCTTAACAAAAACCTTAGCGGGTCGCTGGAATCGGTGGGAGCAATCAGGAGGGCAGGAACTGGTGGTCGGCTCTGGCTGCTGCAGTTATAAGGGTTCCCGGCCACTTCTGGGGGGTGGATCATGCTCACACACCCGGCCCAGTAAGAAGAGAGGTGGCTTGGGAGCCCTGAAGTCATTGGTCTTGGCGCGGGTCATTGGTATTGGTGGGAGCAGGCAGCAGACCAGGAACTGGTGGTCGGCTCTGACTGCTGAAGTTGTAAGGGTTCCCAGCCGCTTCTGGGGGGGCAGAGCATGCTCACATGCCTGGCCCAGTAAGAAGAGAGGTGGCTTGGGAGCCCTGAAGTCGTTGGTCTCGGCGCGGGTCGCTGGTATCGGTGGGAGCAGGCAGGAGGTCAGGAACTGGTGGTCTAAAGTTATGGTGGTCTAAAGTTCCTGCTTCAAGATGACAATGCCAACATCTATCAAACTTAGAGCAATCCAATTTTTGTAAATGAACAGGGGTCCAGAATGCTCTATGCAACAGGAAAAGCCATGTTTGTCTCATAGATGCAGACATTGTACATCTCATCCTCCAAAACCAAATACGTGGACATTGAAACACATTAATTTGATGCTTAATCTCAATACTCCAAATGTCCCGAAGACCATTCTTTGTCTTTTTATTCATAAATCCAGATATTAATTTGTACAACTGAGTGGCCTGATGTCCCAGGTAATCCACCTGAAAGCATAAGAATTCCAAACTAATAGCGTCTGCTACTGTACACGGTTAATGGAAAAAGCGGACAGCAGCAGACAACGTTCATTCGAGCTGCAGTTCACTAAAGCATGTGTTCAAAATCTTGTGGAAATTGCATGAATTGATTTACAACAAGATTCCTGAGGCAGGCCCTTGTGGGCCAAAACACAATCATGTTGAGTCCATTACAATAAAAGAGACTGAACACCAATTGGTCACCTTTGTTGTGTTTGCTGTTCACTGATGTGAAGGCAGTTTCTCCTGTTTGTTTCCAAGGAACATATGAAAAAGCCTTGAAGAGCCAGCTGAGGATCTATTAAAGGGATAACAGATTGCTTGGGGGAAGAAATTGGTGTATATGTTGCATTTGAGTAAAATCTTCCCTAGAATGATAGCTGCAGAAGTGTATGTCCTGGTGCTAACTTTGAGCATCATTTATAGAATAAAACTTAGTTCTACATTTATAGAATTGTCCTACATGTCATCTGCCCAGTTTCCCAATCCCTTAAAGTCTTCTTGCAATTTTGTGATTTAACAAATTTGAGTCTTCAGAAAATGTAATCATCTTACTCATTATTCCTATTTCAAGACCATTTATAAATATAGCAAAACACAGCAGTCCAAGCAAAGATCCCTGAAAACTTTAGTATTTTCCTTTTTCCACTGAGAATATTGATCACTTAACTGTTCTCTCCATTTTCGTTTAACCAGTTCTTAATCCACAATAGGATACTACATCCTATCTCATGAGTTTTTATATTACATTATTATATTATACTAGCTGATGCCCCGGCGTTGCACGGGTATTTAATTATAGCAATAACACTGTAAATGGATTCAAATAAAGATACTTTATAGTGGTGAATGAAAGTATTTTTTTACAGCTTAATAAAAAGTACAATATTCAAATTATAATGAGAAATATTTGACAAAATGAATACAATACAACTAACGCAAAACGTGATTATAAACAACAATTTTAGTTTCACCTCCTGGAGCAAGAACATATAAATTCTTGGGTGAACCCACCCTTGAGCAAGCAACATAGAGTTGTGGGCCGCGAGACCCCCAGAACATATCACCCCAGGTAGTGAGGGATCTGCATACCAAGTTTCGTTCAAATCGGTCAAGCCGTTTTTGAATTACTGTGAGAATGGCAGCTTTTTACATATTTTCCATTGACATGAATGGGTGAAATCTGATTTTCTGTTTGTAGCTCTGCCCATGTGTGCAGGTGGGCCACGAGACCCCCAGAACATATCACCCCAGGTAGTGAGGGATCTGCATACCAAGTTTCATTCAAATCGGTCAAGCCATTATTGAATTACAGTGAGAATGGCAGCTTTTTACATTTTTTCCATTGACATGAATGGGTGAAATCTGATTTTCTGTTTGTAGCTCCACCCACGTGTGCAGGTGGGCTGCGAGACTCCCAGAACATATCACCCCAGGTAGTGAGGGATCTGCATACCAAGTTTTGTTCAAATCGGTCAAGCCGTTTTTGAATTACTGTGAGAATGGCAGCTTTTTACATTTTTTCCATTGACATGAATGGGTGAAATCTGATTTTATGTTTGTAGCTCCGCCCATGTGTGCAGGTGGGCCGCGAGACCCCCAGAACATATCATCCCAGGTAGTGAGGGATCTGCATACCAAGTTTCGTTCAAATCGGTCAAGCCGTTTTTGCGTGATCACGGCACATACACACACACATACACATATACATACCTCCGATTTTATATATATAGATTACATTGCATTATTGTAATCTGGAAATCCAGATACAGAATATCAACTGGATAACTTTTACCCACATGTTTATTCCAATCATTCATGGTCAGAAGGAATGATCAATAAGTAGATTAAGGGCATAGTGGCTTGGCAGGAGCATAAGGTATAATCATATTGGATAGATAAATTGATGAATTATTCAAGCAAGTATACTAAATTAAAGGGTTTATAACATTGGTATTCATACTCTGAAGTTCTTTTACTAAGATGTGCTAACCAATTTAGTGTGCACTAATTGATTTAGTGCACACTGACGATTAGTGCATGCTAAATGCTAATGGATAGGATTCACTAAAGTTCTGAAATCTATCCAATTCACGTCCTATCTGTTTCCAAGTCATTTGCTATGTCGCAGCCCATTTCTCGAGCATGTTTATGTCACATTGCAGGTCTTCGCAATCCTCCTGCATCTTCACTACTCTGAATAACTTCGTATCGTCATCAAATTTAATCACCTCACTCATCATACCAATTTCTGGATCATTTATAAATATGTTGAAGAGCATGGATCCAAGCTCCAAATCCTGTGGCACTCCACTCATGACGCTTTTCCAGTCCAAGTATTGTCCATTTACCCCTACTCTCTGTTTTTTTTCTACCAACCAGTTTTTAATCCATGTGAGTATTTCACCCTCGATTCAATGGCTCGCAATTTTTCGAAGTAGTTGTTCATGCGGGACCTTGTTGAACACCTTCTGAAAATCCAATGTCGACCGGGTCACCCTTGTCTATCTGCCTGTTTACTCCCTCGAAAAAGTGCAGTAAGTTCATCAAGCAAGATATTCCTTTGCTGAAGCCATGCTGGCTGGTCCTCATCAGATTGTGTCTGTCAAGGTGATCAATGATGCGGTCCTTTATTAGCGCCTCCACCATCTTTCCCGGTACGAGGTCAGAATCACCGTTCTGTAGTTTCCTGGATCTCCCCTTGATGGTAGGTGCAAAAGTTTGATTTTAAAGACCATTAGTAAAGTTTTATATGTGATACAATGTGTTATGGGTAGCCAATGTGCTTCTTGCAGAAGAGGGGTAACACAATCATATTTTCCTACCTTATGGATGACTTTAATTGGCGTATTCTGAATGAGCTGCAGACGATGTAATTATTTTTGGGTGATCCAGTTATATAGGGAGTTACAGTAATCTAAATGAGAAATGACCAGTGTGTAGATAAGGGTTGTGATAGCATCAGTTTTGAGGATTGAGGTTAAAGAACGGATGAGCCGAAGTTTGTGGAAACAACTTTATAACAGAGCTTATCTGGTCATGATAGGTTAAATCTTTGTCTAGAATGACACCGAGCAATTTTATTTTTGATTCCATTTTTACTGGGCAAGATTTAATGGAGATTTGTCCATTTATCATTTGTTGTTCCTGATCAGGAAGAATATACCATAGGATTTATTTATATTGAGGGAAAGTTTATTTATACAGAGTGTGGCAGGGGCACTTGGACTAGGTCGGTGTGACCTACCTGGGGCCCTGTGCTACAAGGAATAGAAATTGTTTGTGACCTGGATCCTGCCAGTGGCTCCCAGGCCCACTGGTGTACTCCAACCAAGCTTTTCCACTTAGCACCAGAAAGAAATAAGCTACACTGAATTTTCCCAAAACACATCCTGTTCTGGATTTAATTGATAATGATAATTGTATTCATAGTCAGGTCAGATGGCATAATTGAGTGCTTGTACAAAACAGTTGGTGCCTCCGGGTTAAACCCAGTCCTTAAATAAAAACCCAATATTTAAAGCTGTGGCACTTCTTTTAACTTCACCAAATTAGAACAAGAACAAAAATAACTTTCAGCTTCAAAACATTTTTTGTCCTTAGAGCTGTGCTGGAACAGCAGCCCCGCCCTAGTCCAACTGGCCAGGCTGTTTCTCCCAGAAGAAAACATTAGGATGAGTAAAGAAACTTTCCCTCCAATCCTTGAGGTCTCAGGGCTACAGTCTTTTCTAAACAATTCAGCACGCTAGGCAATATTGAGGTAAACAGTTCTCAACCTTAGAAAACAAACAGCAAAAGAAAAAGGCTTTTTCCTTTCCATGGAGCCCTCTACAGGGTTCCCCTTTTCCACAGGGCTTTTAGTTTAAAAAGTCCAGTCCGGGTTTTGTAACCTCTTTTAGGTCACACACTTTCCCCGCAGAGGAAACATAGAAAGAAACAAAAGGCAAAAATATAATCTTGAATGCCAGAACTCTCCCACCTGTAGTGTAAGCTACATTTCCATGGGATCTCCAGCTGCCAGCTCTGAAGGTGAGCTGCTATCCCACTGCATGGAATCCTCTATGGGAGTTTCTTCCTCACGGCCCCCTGCCTCTGAGCTAGCCTCTTCCATTTCCCAGTCTCCCAGCTAGGGTTGGAAAGCATGAGGACTATTTTCCTCCTTGCCTCGTCGGCTTGGCTTTTCTTTCAGCTGTTCCTCCTTGGCCCCCCTGCCACTGTTCTAGCTTTGCTGGAGGATAAGGGCTCCCACGTGTCAGGCCCCTCCCCTAATTACTAACAGTGAGCACATCAGAGGCTTTCTAGCTTGAAGCCAAGGTAATTTTCTGTCTCTTCTTAAAGGGACAGGATTAAAAGGTGCAGCATAAGTCTGTTTAACTTTTCCCAGCTGCACTGCTCTAGGCTTGAGAATAGATACAGGGGAAAACTTAAAGACACCATCCCTCTCTAACCCTGCTTCCTCCCTGCTCTTTCCTATTGGCCCATGAAGCAAACTAGAGGCTCTTGGGAAGTGTAGTTTTCTGTACTGCAATGTTTCTGGTTTTAAACCTAGGTTCGGTAGAAGGGATAGGGAATTGCTGGGTGCCACAGGAGCCAGGTGCTAATTTTGTCGAGTTTATTGTTTATTTCTTCTATATCATGGATATTGGCAAGATCAATGGGGTGAAGAAATTGGATGTTGTCTGCGTAAGCAAAAATTGTGAATCCAATGGACTGAGCTAGAGTGAGAAGAGGGGCTAGAAAAACTATTAAATAGTAAAGGAGAGAGAATAGAACATTGGGGACGCCAAAAGTTTGAATAATTGGAGATGAGATTTTTTTCTTTCGAGTAGACATTGAAATTACAGTCTTCGAAGTAAGAAATGAACCATAAGAGGGTGGACCCTGTGATACCACAGTTCTTGAGCCGATTGATGAGGAGATGGTTATCGATGGTGTCGAAAGCGGCTGACAAGTCTAAAGAGATAAGAAGGACAGATTTTCAATGATCATGGAGGTAGTGTGTAGTGGAGGTTAGACCAAGTAGCGATAGTTCTGTGGAATAGTAGGAGCGGAAGCCAGTTTGGTATGGGTGAAGGGCGTTAGTTTTTTCAAGGAATTCAGCAAAGTGGTTTAGTACTATTTTTCCCTAATTTTTGAGATGAGAGGAAGATTGGCGATAGGACAATAGTTTGTTGGCTGTGTTTCATCTAGATTTTGTTTTTTTAGTTTAGGAAAAACTAGAGCAGATTTCCAGACTTTAGGAACAAGATTAGAGGTAAGGCTTTTTGTTATCATTTCTAAAATGAATGGACTGAAAATAGGGAAGAATTTTTTTAGAATTGAAGGGGGAATACTCTCTGTTGTGTTATTAGAGGTGTTAATAGATTGGAAGACTTTGAGTAGGTCTGGTAAGGAAGGAGGTTTGAGGTTAGAAAGAGTGGTGAAGGGCAAGTGGTTTGTCTGATCTGAAGGATCCGGAGACTCTAAGGGTGTGGGTTGTCCTAGGTTCAAGTTGATATCTTTTATTTTCTGGTCAAAGTAGTTAGCAAGTTCTGAAGCTGATGGTTGTGTAAGTGAAGGGGGAAGTTTCTTGTTTGAATATGGGGATAGGGATCGTACTATACTAAATAGTGCAGAAGAGTTGCGGGCAGTGGTTATGTATTTTGAATAGTAGTCTTTTTTGCTTGTTGTATTGAGGTTTTGTATTGTATAGCAATTTATTTGTAATGGCAAAGGGAATTGTTGGACTGAGATAGCTGCCATTTATGTTCAGAAGAGCAGAGTTGACGGTGAAGGAGGGTAAGATTTTCAGTGTACCATGGCTTTTTTTTGGGTTATAATTGGAATTTTTTTTCCTGGGAGGGGGACAAGAAGGCCCATAAGAGATTGTGTTGAGTCTTTCCAGAGATCAGATTATTCTTCCATTGTAAGATTAGTGAAGTCTTGTAGGTCCAGGTTAAAGGAATTTTGTATAGTGGAAGTTGTAATTTTATTGATGTCTCTGGAAATGTAAGTGCTCTGTGAGGTGGTGGATGAATGAGTAGGGAAATTTAGTTGAAGATTGATTAGTACATTTATTTATTTATTAACTGGTTATCTCTCAAATCCAACTGGGCCAAACCCCATTTTCCACCCGGACCAAATATACGACCACCTCCCCCATCCCCAAAAGCTCAACCAAACCTACCCAAGCCCACATAAGATCTGCAAACCCCTCACTCTCTTACTGATACAAAACATGTCACCAGCACACATGGAAGAGAGGGAGGGATATTTTTTTTTCCTGAAGAAACTGCTCTACTCTTTCTCTTTCCTCACAACCAATCCTGTGACTGCTCCACCCCTATCACCTCAGAAACCTCCCAAATCTTTTTTTTTTCCTACCTCCTCTTATAAACTTCTCAATCCTTATTTTACAGACCCTTGACATCACCTCACATATTCCCCTCACCCTCTGCCTCCCTCCCCCCAACACACATTTCACCCACACCACCATCCAGCTAATGTTATATCACACCACATGAATCTGGTGTTCTTCTATATGTAAATTACAAAACATAAAAAACAACTTAAAAATCAAAACCCAGAACAGACATCTTTGGTTCCATTAAGTACATTGGGGGTATAATGTTGTTAATAAATGAATAAAATATAATACATTAGTGATACAATCATTACAATCAAATTGAACAGAAAATAGAACATTCAAAATAAGCAGACATCACAAAATTCAAAAGTAAAAGACATTCAATGATATAAAATGAAACAAAAAGAGTCAAAAAAGGTGTGGAATAACTTATAGTAACATAATAACATAGTAGATGACGATAGATAAAGACCCGAATGGCCCATCCAGTCTGCCCAACCTGATTCAATCTAAAAATTTGTTGGTTTTATTTTTTTTTTCTTAGCTATTTCTAGGCAAGAATCTAAAGCTCTGCCTGGTACTGTTCTTAGGTTCCAACTACTGAAGTCTCCGTCAGAGCTCACTCCAGCCCATCTATACCATCCTAGGCATTGAAGCCCTCCCCAGCCCATCCTCCACCAAACGGCCATATACAAACACAGACTGTACAAGTCTGCCCAGTACTGGCTTTAGTTCTTCAATATTTACTATTATTTTCTGATTCTAGATCCTCTGTGTTCATCCCACATCATTCTCTTCATGGTTGGGCTGAGAAATTTTCAGCAGCCCCTCATACATGATTTAAAAGTATTATCTTTAAAACTTACCCCACTTTTTTTTGTTGTTGTTAAATTTTACTAAGCCATGATGGAGGTTTCTACTATGGCCCAGAGCATTAAGGCCCTTATTCTTCAAAGTGTGTCCCGATTGTAGGCAGCTGTAGGCGTCCTACAGCTATCTAATCAGCCAATTGGGAGGCATGTTTTCTAAAAAGAAATGGTCCCCAGGCAGGCCGCCTATATTGAAGGCACCTTCGGGAGCCTAGGGAGGCCTGCAAGCCTGCCTAAGCTCGCCTAAGGCTAGGCAGTAGCCTTAGGTGAACCTAGGCGGCCCTACGCATCTCCCAAGCAAAATGCTGGCCTACATGGTAAGTAGACACGGCCACTATACTTAATCACGGCAAGGGATATCCCTGCTGCGATTAGTATAGCTGCTGTGGCTACGGTTACCAGTCTCCCCTCCCCAAACCCCCCCCCGACGATCGTGGCAGGAGGGTGCCCAACCCCTCCTGCCGACAGAACCCGCCCCACGAAGATCGCCAGCAGGAGGGTGTCCAACCCCTCCTGCTGGACTCCCCTTAACAAAACCCTCCAACCCAGAACCCCCCCTTTTGGGCTTACCTGCAAGTTGGCCAGACGGGTCTTCGCACCATCCGGCCAGCAGGCCCAACTCCATCCAAATAAGGTGGGCCAGCCCCTTCCTTGCCCAACCCACAGGATCTTAGGGCCTGATTGGCCAGGTGCCTAAGGCCACTCCCGCTATAGGGGCATTTTGTTTGGGGGGGTTGTTGGGGTGGTCTGTCAGGAGGGGTTGGGTACCCTCCTGCCGGTGATCTTCAGGGGGCCGGGTTCTGTTGGCAGGAGTGGTTTGGGCACCCTCCTGACACGATCATCGGGAGTGGTGGTGGGGAGGGGAGACTGGCGGCCATAGCCGCGGCCGCTATACTAATCACAACAGGGAGATCCCTTGCCGCGATTAAGTATAGCAGCTGTGTCTAAACAAACCCGATTCTGTAATCAGTGTCTACAACATGGACGTTGATTACAGAATCGGATTTACTTTGGGCGGGTTTAGGCCCGATTCTGTAACCTATACAGAATCCAGGCCTAAATGCTCCAATGCTGCTCTGACGTTCATAAAATTCCTATGAGTGTCATAGCAATGTGGTAGTGACTCCAATGACACATTTTACTGCATTTTATTTCTTCTCTCCGTAAATCTGTATGCAAAAAAAGATGCATTGGAATTAGAACAGCATCTCTATATGAAAATCTTTAGAAAGTTTAAAAAAAATAGTAGGCACATCTTTTTTTATAATGGCCATTTCAGATAGAGTTTAATATGAGGGGAGGAAGACAATATAAGAATAGTCTAGTGGGTAGCTCAAAGGTTTAATAAATGAAAGCATTTCTGGAAGAATAAAGACACTAAGAATATATAATAATGACATCAGCAGACAGAAAGGAGTGCTAAATAGGCTTTGAATGCCTGCCTAGAGAAGTACAATATGACTGTAGGAAAAGTTCATGTTTGGTGCTGTTAAAGACTTTCTGATAGATTGAGACCAAAGGGTAAAGTAGTTACATTTCTTTTTTCTATAGTGATTTTACTTTGAAGTATCTAAGTGTGCATTTTCATTTCATAGATCCGTTTTTTATCATAAAGAGCTAAGACTCTTTGCTCTGTTTAACAAGTATTTTGAAGCTACTTTGAGAAAGACATTAAAGGTGTGTTTCTAGTGAAGAATTTTTTCATAGTTCTGATCTACAGCAGATTAAAAAAGAAACATTCCCTTTGTGAAATATTAAGAAGCATAATTATCCTAAGTAAGCCAGAGTACATTCTAACCATACTTTTAAAGATATATCAAGTATAGCAATAAGAATTAAACTAAACTAAACCTTAAGTTTATATACTGCATCATCTCCATGGATGTGGAGCTCGGTACGGTTTACAAGAACTTAAAATATAGGAAGAGAAGGAAAAAAAAAAGGTTTACATGAACTTATATATAGAAAAGAAGAGTAAGGGGGGATAGAATTACATTTTAGTGAAAAGCCAGGTTTTCAGTTGCTTGTGGAATAATTGGAGGGAGCCCAGGTTCCGCAGCGGGGTAGTGAGGTCGTTCCAAAGACCCATAAAATGTATACGAGATATTTCTTATGCCAATTTAAATGTATTAAACCTTTCTTATATTGTCACAGTGAATTCTTAATTAATGAGGATCAACAGATATGGAGGGTTGTATTTTGTTACTGTTGCTTATTATGTGTGTTATTTTGTACATCTAGTACATAGGAAGGCATAATTGGAAGGCACGCTGCTGGCCTCAATTACCTGTTGTGGAAGATTATTCCAGCGGTCAACCACCCTTTCGACAATTAAAATTTAATGTGAAGAAGTGCAGAGTGATGCATTATGAGAATCGGCTGACGGTGTCAGAGGGCAGATCCCTGACGAAGCTGTTGTGAAACATGTCGGGTCCAGCCGCTTAAACTGTTTATAAGCATCAAAAGATCCACAATTATTGAGATAAGTGAAAACTTATTTAAAAGTTATTTAAAATTATTTATAAATTATGAATGATGAAATAAGAAAAATGCAACAACCTAGACCTATGAGGATCTAATACTTAAATCTCTCCGCTAAGAAAAACTATATATTGAGCAGTGGAATGGTGTTTCTGAGGTCTTTGGTGTGTATGAAGATTTATATAAAGGCACAGAGAATTGAATTAAAATGTGTATGGACTTAGAGTGATGATGTGTAGTTCAGTTACAGAATAAAGGCATCCATACCTAAATTTAGGTGCATGCATTTGTGCTATGTTTTCAATGGTACAAATGGCCACACCTACAGTTTAGGCACAATTCCCTGTAAATCACACCTAACTCTAAGCATAATTTACAGAAAGGCACTTTTTTGTTGCTGATTTTTAAGAACCATATTGTGGCACCGTGGTTAAAAGCTACAGCCTCAGCACCCTGAGGTTGTGGTTTCAAACCCACATTGCTCCTTGTGACCCTGGGCAAGGCATTTAATCCTCATCATTGCCCCAGTTATATTAGATAGATTGTGAGCCCACCAAGACAGGGAAAAATGCTTGAGTATCTGAATAAATTCATGTAAACCATTCTGAGCTCCCCTGGGAGAACAGTATAGAAAATTGAATGAATAAATAAAGTACTGTATATAGGATTGTCCCCTAAATGTGCAGTATTTATTGTTTTGATTTTTTTTAAATAGGTATTTCAGGGCAGAGAATGGGTGGGAGTTGAAGCAGTAACTAATTAGCACATGCACATGTATGCACTGACTACCATAGGGAGCCCCTATGTTGCTAAGTAGGAGGTAGTAAGGGCTCCCTAGTTAAGGGACTCTTTTACCAAAGTGTACTAGAAAAATTGACTTAGTGCACCCTTATATGGTTCTTTCCAGAGTACTATGTCTCTTTCTTGCATGGCTAAGAAAAAGCCTTTTTTTGTATTTTTCATTTATGGATGTGCATAAATATGGGGCCTAAAGTTGCACGCATACATCAGTGCACGTAGCGGATATATGCACACAACTTAATTGATTAATTGGCCTAATTGTGCAGATAATTGGCAATTAATACAACACAATAGACTAACTGGGACTAATTAAAAGTTATGCACACAACTTGGAAAGCGTAAAGCTGTAAAAAGTAGATACCAGTTTCAGTGTGTGAATTGAAAAGTAGGTATGCCCAGGGGCAGATCAAGGGCATTCTTAAAATTTAGATGAAAAGTTATGGAATATACCATTTACACTCATAACTAAGGTGCAGGCATTTAGGCCTGGTTTTAGCCAATCAACTAACTTCCTAAATTCTGAACATTATTTTGCCACTGTAGCTAAGCATGATTCTATTAAAGATATGCACATCTTGTAGAATTGTGCTAAGCCCCATCCTTGTGAGCACCAGTTTTTAGGCTCTCTATATAGAATATGGCACAGAATACCTAAAAAGAACTTAATATTTTTTATTAATTCTCCTCTTATCACACTTATATAGGTAACCTCAATAATGGATTTCATTGGTGCCATTGACACCATTATGACAAACATTATACAACATGTTTACTCTTGCAACACCAAAAGGAGAGGGATCCAAAAATGCAGAAGCACATCAAACAAACAATAGAGAGCACAAATGGCCTCAAGAGGACCAACTTCACTCTGGTTTATTGGGAAGGACCTCACACAACATGTGTTTTGGCTGTTAAAACCTGCCTCAGGGGTCTGCAACAACATATATAAACATTGTAAAGGTCTAGGCAGACCCCAGAGTACCAGAGCTCATAGGGCCAATCTTCCCTATACACTTACAATAGATAAGCAATACCAAAGGCAAGACACACACCACACTGTAATATCACGGCTATTAGTCTACTTTATTCTGTTAGTGCACTCTCATACAATACTAAGAAAATATTATATAAAAAAGGAAATGGAGGATGTATATCATGAACAACTAATATTCTGGTAGGTTATGCCAAAAAGTCTATGAGGAAAAGATAGTGCAAGAAGCCAAAAACTTCAAGCCTTTTTTTAGATATATAAAAGGAAAGAAACCAGCAAGAGAGGCAGTGGGCCCTCTCGACGACCAGGGAAGGAAAGGGTCAATTAAAGAGGACAAACAGGTTGCCGATAGGTTAAATTCATTCTTTGCCTCAGTCTTCACAAATGAGGACATTTCATCAGTGCCAACCACAGGGAAGATATTCACCGGGGGCATAGAGGAAAGCCTCACAACAGTATATGTGACGTTGGACATGATATACTTTCAGATTGACAAACTAAAAAGCGATAAATCCCCTGGACCGGATGGAATTCACCCAAGAGTATTAAAGGAACTTAAGGTGGAAATTGGCGAATTATTACAATCCGTAGCTAACATGTCTATTAGAACTGGGCAAATACCAGAAGACTGGAGGATAGCAAATGTCATCCCAATTTTCAAAAAAGGATCAAGAGGCGATCCAGGAAACTACCGACCTGTGAGCCTCACATCAGTTCAAGGGAAGATAATTGAAACACTGATAAAAGATAACATTGTTCAACACTTGGAGGATCACAATTTAATAAGGGCTAGCGAACACGGCTTCAGAAAAGGGAAGTCATGTTTGACAAATTTACTACAATTCTTTGAGAAAGTGAACAAACAAATGGACAGTGGAGATCCAGTGGATATAATTTACTTGGACTTCCAGAAAGCGTTTGACAAGGTCCCACATGCAAGGCTTATGAAGAAACTACTAAGCCATGGAATAGGAGGAGAAGTGCACAGATGGATCGGCAAATGGCTAGAAAACAGAAGGCAGAGGGTTAGCATAAATGGGAAATTCTCGGCCTGGGAGGAAGTGACTAGCGGCGTGCCCCAGGGCTTGGTTCTTGGGCCTATCTTGTTCAATATTTTTATAAACGACCTAGAAGAGGAAACAACATGCAATATAATAAAGTTTGCAGATGACACAAAACTATGTCGGGCGGTTGCCTCTCAAAGGGACTGCGAGGACCTCCAGAAAGATCTGATCCAGCTGGAAACGTGGGCGACAAAGTGGCAGATGAACTTTAACATAAACAAATGCAAGGTGATGCATCTAGGAAAGAAAAACACAAAACACGAGTATAAGATGTTGGGGGTGACATTAGCAAAATGCGAACAAGAAAGGGATTTAGGGGTACTGATTGATAGAACCCTAAAGCTATCAGCACAATGTGCGGCAGCGGCGAAAAAAGCAAACAGGATGCTAGGCATAATTAAGAAGGGGATCACGAGTAGATCGGAAGAAGTCATAATGCCACTTTATAGAACAATGGTTAGACCGCACTTAGAATATTGTGTCCAACACTGGTCTCCATACCTCAAGAGAGATATAACTCTGTTGGAGAAAGTGCAGAGGCGAGCCACGAAACTTGTCAAAGGAATGGAGCATTTGAGCTACAAAGAACGACTGTGGAAACTGGGACTGTTTACTCTCGAGAAGAGAAGACTGAGAGGAGATTTGATAGAGACTTTTAAAATATTAAAAGGATTTGATAAAATAGACCAAGAAGCAGCATTGCTAACATTTTAGGATGTGACACGGACAAGAGGTCATAGCCTGAAACTGAGTGGCAGCAGGTTCAGGACAAATGTCAGGAAGTTCTGTTTCACACAGCGGGTGGTGGGTGCTTGGAATGCACTCCCAGAGGAGGTTGTGGCGGAGACTACTGTACTGGGATTCAAACGCAAGTTGGATGCACACCTTCTTGCATATCATATTGAGAGATATGGTAAAGTCGGGTCTCCAAAAAGGAGTACCTAAATGGGCCGCCGCGTGTGCAGAGCACCGGACTAGATGGACCTCGGTCTGATCCAGTGAAGGCGTTTCTTATGTTTTATGTTCTTACATAACTCTTAGGAAAAATGTAAATGATGTTGCACACTATAACAAGGACAGATGGAAATAGAAGAAAACAAATCCTCTGCAGGGTACCAACCAACAAATGAAATAGTAAAGGAAATAAAACCAATAGAGTAAAATGGGAACACTTTATTCAAATGTCACAAACTGACTTGACACAAGTCCTGATTCAGCCAGAGGTCTGCATCAGGAGTCAAAACCCACAGTTTTCCAGGAAGGTTCTGTTCTGATTAGGTCCCAGTTATAAAGTGTCCAGAGCAATAAATTGTAAAGAACTGGTTTTGAAACACACTAGTGCTTACCTCCCCTCTACACCTATGTCCATTTCTCCCTCTCTCACCACTCTCAACCCTCATGTAACAATTCTCCTTTTTTCCTTCCCTCCCCAATCCCCAATCACAATTAACATGTTCTCTTCCCATTCACCACCTAGCCCTCCACCCATGTCCATTTCTCCCTCTTCCCCATTCTCATCCTTCTTGCAACATTTTTTCCTTCCTTCCTTCCCTTCCCCAACTACAGAAGGCAGTGTGTAGGAATTGATGCTGCTAACTCGTTAAAGCAAGGGAGTAGTGCAGGAGAAGCAGGGACCGCAGGACCAAGACTGCAAAATTAATTGCAGGGGCAGTAGCAGCACCGACAGTGGCTCCATGAGGGGGATGTGGAAGAAGGAGGGTGAGAATCTCATGTAGTGCTGTGCACTCCCCTAGTCTACAGCCTGTAAGGTTTTACTGAATCTAATGTGTAAAGTTTAACATTCTGTGATTTTATTTTTACCTCTTCAAGGACATTACTTGTACCACTTGTCTAAAACAGAAGTTTTCAACATGTAGTATGTATACCCCTAGGGCAGGGCTACCCAAGTCCGGTCCTCGAGATCTACTGGCAGGCCAGGTTTTCAGGAAATTCACAATGAATATGCATGAGAGAGATTTGCCTGCACTGCCTTCTTGGTATGCAAATCTCTCTCATGCATGTTCATTGTGGATATCATGAAAACCTGGCCTGCCAGTAGATCTCAAGGACCGGACTTGGGTAGCCCTGCCCTAGGGGTATACATACCACATGTTGAAAACTTCTGTTTTAGACAAGTGGTACAAGTAATGTCCTTGAAGAGGGGTGGAACAATACTAGTAGTACCTATCTTTTATAGAATCATGCTTAAGAAGACAGGCACCTAACTCCAAAGTAGGTATGTTTAGGGGTAGAGAAGGACATAAACACTGCTAGGACTGATTTTCTAAAGAACTAGGCACTTATAATATACATTACAAGTGCCTAAGTTTTAAGTTAGGCATGATTCTTTAACATCGGGACTCGTACTTCAGCCATTCTCTAACATACCTTTATTTATTTTTATTTTTTTTTTAAATTTTGATTAAACACTTCTCTGGGGGTACAAAACTTATCCTTTATTAAATCATTCCATGACACATTTTAAATGGGCATAATTGGCTGCAGCTTTATTTATAATTTATCTTGCATATTAACTTTATAACTTTCTTGAAATACAACAAATACCCAACATTTCATAACCAAATATTTTAGGTGGAACTATCTCTCAGAGCTATCTGGTATTGAAACTAGCTCTGTTATCCCCAACCCTTCTCTCCCATAATCTCCGGTGACTTATGGTGTAGTCAAGCCACTTCAACTCGGATAGTTGAAAGTTCTCAGCCCAGCCAAGAAAAGAATGGAGCCATGAAAACTTACGAGTTACTCCACACTTTTCTTGACACTTTTCATTTAATTTCTTATCAAATTAAATTACCTTCCACACCTTACCCTGAATTTCTCCCACACACTAGGTATCCACATTCCCTGTCTGCTAAAAATTCCCTCTTCATAATTGTATCCTGATATTTCGCTGATGTTAGAATATTTTCAATTGTAAGATGTAAAATAGTTATTTATACATTACTTGTTGGAATATTCATATTTATCTCTATCTCTACCTCTCTCTTTATATTTTTATCTTTACTTTTCATTAATTGTTTCTTCAGGTACTTTAGTTAGATTGTGAGCCTTTGGGACAGTTAGGGAAATTTCCAAGTACCTATCTTGTTTATTTTTATCTATTGTATCTTTTTAATGCATCGTTTTTGTAAACCGCTTAGAAACCTCACGGTTATTAGCGGTATATAAGAATTAAATTAAATTAAATTAAATATATTTAAAATTCACCAATCATTTATCTTAAACTTCAATCTGCCTTCTGATAAGTGCTCTTTTGAAGGCCCCCACCCCAGCTGCAACCCCCTCTCCCTACCATTCCCCCAACCACCCTCCAAACCCCACAAACTGTCCACCCAGCATCCAATCCCAAATCTGATGGGAGGGAGGGAAGCACAAAACGCTCCTTCACTTCACTCTGTCTCTTTCCCACAATAACTATTTTCCCCGCCAACACTTATCAGCTTTCCTGCTCCTTCCTACACTCTTCCCACCAATCCTCGCTTCCTCTGGCTCCCTATTCCTCCCCCCTTTCTTGTTGTTATCCTAATTCCTTACCTCACTAACCATCCCAACTACCTCCCCTTCCCATTCTTCTAAAATTCATTGGCCTCTACGTCGCACAATGTTTCTGCCACCCAGTTAAGGCTGCATGGCCCTTTTAACATTGGGACTCGTACTTCAGCCATTCTCTAACATACATCACTTATCCTTTATTAAATCATTCCATGACACATTTTAAATGGGCAAAATTGGCCACAGTTTTATTTATAATTTATCTTGCATATTAACTTTATAACTTTCTTGAAATACAACAAATATCCACATTTACAGTATTTATAAAATATTTATGATATTTATTATTTTAACATGAAAAAAGTTTACATTGGGTTGGAGGTGGTGATTGACCAGTGATTATAAAGACACCTACTGAGCAGACTAGCTCTTGCTGCTCTATAATGAGTTGGGTTGAGAATATCTGAGGTCTCATCACTGTTAAACTGATAAATGTGCATAAAAAATTATGAGAAAGTTCAGTTGTCCTCCTTATTTTATAATAATGAATAAGAGGTTGTGATTTTTGATTATTAATAATTCTACCCCACATTTTTGCAGCTTCTCTAACATGGAGACAGCTACAGTTTGTGTCTTAGCTAGAAAATCCCAAACATACATGACTTTATCACTAATACTATAACTTTATCAGTAATACTTTTCAAAATTTAACAGAGAGATTACCCCCTGCCCCCATCAGTACCTTTCTATCAAAATTATATAATGAAAAAATCTGAAAATGGAGAGTAAGTATATATGAAAATTAAGTAGATGCATATTTTAAGCCATTTTTATAAAGGAAGGTGGAGGAGCATGACACTGAATTGAGAATAAGGGCATCCAGTTTTGTATGCCAAACATATACTGTGCTGCAATTAAAGAGACTGACTCAAATCAATTAAACCTCCAAAAATGGAACAAAAATGGATTTTTAATTTGCATTCCCTTCATCCTAATGGTCTTAATAACGATATTGAATGGGCAGCATTTTTGTGATTTTTTTCGGTTTTTTCATATCCCATCTGCGGTATCAGCTCTCAGTGTTTCTGTTTTATGAATGAATGATGTCATCACGTTCACGCACGAGCGTCCCCCTCCCCCTCTGTATTTAAGTCAGAGCGGGTGTCGGCGTTCTCTGTTGCATGGAACCTTTTCAATTTTTGATCGGTATGTAGCCATTTTGTGTCTCCTGCCTTTTTGCTAGCTGCTAACATCTTTCTATCTTGCACAGTTACAGCATACTTTTGAGTTTCAGTGTCTGTATCTAGTGTTTGTTACATTTTCTTTTGTATTGCATTTCAGAGCACAGCTAAAGCACTTTACTCAGTGTGATTTTTTTGATAACATCCACTTTCGGTTGGCGGGGTCTCCTGAAGCAGACGCCGAAACGGGGCCGCGTCGGGACCCTGGAAAGTTGTATTTTGTGCATACAAGCTAAGTAAAAAATTTTTTTAGCATATCCTGAATGCAATCACTACTATTGCACGTTTGAAAATTTTGTGAGTCATTCCAATTAAGTGCTGAATACAGTTCACAATTTATATACACTCTCATTAGTTGGACTCGTTTTTACAAACTACTATGCTATGATTGGATATACAACTCTTTTTCCAAGAGAGGGTTACCTCCCTCCCTTCAGAGTTACATGCCTCTGAGCTAAGTTTGAGTATATACGAGTCCTTCTTTTTGGAGGTTTAATTGATTTGAGTCAGTCTCTTTAATTGCAGTCTAGCTATTTTTCTGACTCTCATTTCAACATTGTCCCTGGTTATTGGAAACATATACTGTGGCCCGGTTTTTCTATACAGCGCCAATATTGATGATCATGTGTCAATCACATGACAGCACTATATACAGAATTGCGCCTTTGGGAAAGAGAGGTGCTAGAAATGTACATAAGAACATAAGAACATAAGAAGTTGCCTCCGCTGAGGCAGACCAGAGGTCCATCTCGCCCAGCGGTCCGCTCCCGCGGTGGCCCATCAGGCCCATTGCCTGAGCAATGGTCTCAGACTATCCCTATAACCTACCGCTACTCTTATCTGTACCCCTCAATTCCTTTATCCTCTAGGAACCTATCCAAACCTTCTTTGAAGCCTTGTAACGTGCTCCGGCCTATCACAGCCTCCGGAAGCGCGTTCCATGTGTCCACCACCCTCTGGGTGAAAAAGAACTTTCTAGCATTTGTTTTAAACCTGTCTCCTTTCAATTTTTCCGAGTGCCCCCTTGTACTTGTGGTTCCCCATAATCTGAAAAATCTGTCCCTGTCTACTTTTTCTATACCCTTCAGGATCTTGAAGGTTTCTATCATGTCTCCTCTAAGTCTCCGCTTTTCCAGGGAGAACAGCCCCAGCTTTTTTAGTCTGTCAGTATATGAGAGGTTTTCCATACCTCTTATCAGTTTAGTTGCTCTTCTCTGGACTCCCTCAAGTACCGCCATGTCCTTTTTGAGGTACGGTGACCAATACTGGACACAGTACTCCAGATGCGGTCGCACCATTGCACGATACAGTGGCAGGATGACCTCCTTTGTCCTGGTCGTGATACCCTTCTTAATGATACCCAACATCTTGTTTGCTTTTCTTGAGGCTGTGGCGCACTGTGCCGACGCCTTCAAAGACGTGTCCACCATCACTCCCAGGTCTCTTTCAAGATTACTTACCCCTAGCAGTGATCCTCCCATTTTGTAGCTGAACATCGGGTTCTTTTTCCCTATATGCATGACCTTGCATTTCCCTACGTTAAAGTTCATTTGCCATTATTTGGCCCATTTTTCTAGCGTCGTTAGGTCCCTTTGCAGATCTTCGCAGTCTTCCATGGTTTCAACCCTGCGGTAGAGTTTGGTGTCATCCGCAAATTTAATAACTTCGCAATTTGTTCCCGCCTCCAGGTCATTAATAAATATATTAAACAGGAGCGGTCCCAGCACCGACCCCTGCGGAACTCCGCTCGTGACCCCATGCCAGTCTGAGTAATGGCCCTTCACTCCAACCCTCTGTTTTCTGTCTGCCAGCCAGTTTTTGATCCATCGGTGGACCTCCCCTTGCACCCCGTGTCTCCACAGCTTTTTAAGCAGTCTTTCGTGCGATACCTTGTCAAAGGCTTTTTGAAAGTCAAGGTAAATGATGTCAATGGATTCCCCTTTATCCACCTGTCTGTTTACCCCCTCAAAGAAGTACAATAAGTTTGTGAGGCATGACCTACCCTTGCAGAAGCCGTGCTGGCTCGACTTTAGCTGTCCATTGTTTTCTATGTGTTCACAGATACTGTCCTTAATCAATGCTTCCATCATTTTTCCCGGGACCGAGGTCAAGCTCACTGGCCTGTAGTTCCCCGGGTCCCCCCTTGAGCCCTTCTTGAAGATGGGTGTGACATTTGCAATTTTCCAATCCTCCGGGATCTCTCCAGTTTTTAAGGATAGGTTACATATTTGGCGAAGTGGCTCTGCTATTACGTTCCTTAGTTCCTTGAGTACCCTTGGGTGAATGCCGTCCGGACCTGTAGGCCAGGGTTTTCCAGGCCTACATTTCCAGGGCACATCTTTGTTGTGAATCACATCTCCATAGGTACTTTAGATCACCTATCACCATTTCTGGCCACAACCACAATGGAGTTAGGCAGCCTAAAGCACCTACGGTAACGCGATTCTAGCGTCAATTTTTAGGCACCGATAGATGTTTTATTAAAATTTGATATTTAAAACCAGCTTTCAATAGATCTAAGCAGTCAAAAAAATTATAAACAATTAAAACAAGAAAAGAATTCCATACAATTAAAGGAAAGACCCAATCCTCTCATACATAGTACCTACCATATTTCCCCATGTATAGGCCACCCCTTTGTATAGGCCACCCCTAGGTATAGGCTGTAGGAAACACCAATTTAAGTTTTAAAACTCTTAGATAAGCTTTCCCATGTTCTAGCCACTTCTTATCTAAGAGATTTAAAAAGTAAATTGGCATATACAATGCGGGCGGCCTATATATTCCCCCCCCCTTAAATACCTCCCTCGCCGATAGTAAGATCAGGCGTGTTTTCATGTGCAAGCCTTGTTGAGTGGAACAAATGTCCTGGACTAGCAAGAAGCTGGACTCTGCATATAATGCAACACCACAGAAACAGTGATACATATCTCCTAAAGCAATAAATAAATAGAAATTTTTTTTCTACCTTTCTCTTCTCTGGTTTCTGCTTTCCTCTTCCTTCTCTGGTTTCCTCTTCCTTCCATCCATTGTCTGCGATCTCTCTGTCCCTATATGGCATCTTCTTTCCTTCTATGCCCCTTCCAGAAACTGTATGCCTCCCCCTTCCATCTCTCCTTTCACCCCCATTGGTCTGGTATCTGTCTCCTCTCCTTCCCTCTCCCACACCTCTCTTCTGCAATCCTTTCATTCCCTCATTTTCCTTTTCAATTTATTTTATACATCCATCTAGATTACGTTCTTACAACCCTCTCATCAATTTCCTTTTTTACTATCTACCTACACCTCGCCACCTCTTTCCCTCACCCCCTCCAGTATTTCGCTAACTCAATCCTTTTCCCCCTCTTTCTCTCCTCCCATTTCCTTCCTGCATTTGCTCCCTTATCTCTCCCATCTGCACTTCCATCCAGCATAGGCTCCCCCTCTACCCGCCACACTACCATCCAATGTTTGCCCTTTCTCTCTCCATCCTCCCCTCTTCAATCAGCATCTGCCCCCTTTCTTTCCCTCCAATCCAATTTCATCCAGTATCCTTCCCCCTTATGTCTCTCTCCCCTTTCCCTGTACATCAATTCCATCAACACCACCCTTCCATTCCACCCTGCCCCTTTCTCTCCCTGCACCACTTTTTCATTCCAGCAGCACTTTTTAAATCCTTTCTCGCGATGATCGTAGCTGCCGGCTGCCGGTCCACCCCACTCTGAAGTACTAGCTCTGGAGCAGAGTTGGCAGCTGTGTGCTGGAAGGTCCCGCGATGACTCCAGGCTTTGCTCTGGAAGAACTAAGTTACATCGTAGGGGGTTGACCCGGCAGACGCAGGGAGTTGCAGCAAGGACCCGCGACGACTGCGTCTGCCGGGTCCAAACCCTCCGACATAACTTACTTCTTCCGGAGCAAAGCCAGCAGACGAGTCATCGGGGGATCTTCCTGCACCTCAGCGCAGCTGCCGACTCTGCTCTAGAGCAGTGTTTTTCAAACTTTTTACACCCGTGGACCAGCAGAAATAAAATAATTATTTTGTGGACCGACAAACTACTAATTTAAAAAACACATTTCCTTCCTGTCTCTGCAAGCTCAGTCCCTGTAAACCATCTGATCCCATCCACATAAGTCTCAGTTATGATTTTATATTGAACATATTTTATTAAAGTATAAAAAGTAACAATATTCTGTACAATTGTCATTTTATAAATATAAATATACAGAGCAAGGACCAACAAAACCCCTGTCTCCCCTCCCCTTCACATATATCCCCTCTACTATCAAGAAAAATGAACAAGCCAAATTATTACAGAATGCTACACAGAAATATCATGCTAACAGAATACTGCAGTCACACATGACAAGAATAGTGTTAGGGGAATGCCCCCTGGTCCGAGAGAGCCCTAAGCCAGCTGGAAGCTAAAGAAGCACTGCTTGGGCTTTGCAGTCCCTAGTTATGTCTCTAGCAGGATACATATTTCAAATCTGATATATTCTAATGACAAAATAGAAATAAAATGACTTTTTTCTACCTTTTGTTGTCTGTGCTTTCTGCTTTTATCTTCTTTTCACTCTTTTCCTTCCAGCGGCTGCCCTGTCTCTTCAATCCAGCATCTGCCCGTTCCATCCACTGTCTGCCTCTTCCAGAAACTGTCTGTCTCCCCCTGCCAACTCTCCCCTAGAACTCCCCCCCTTTGGTCTGGCATCTATAATCTTCCCTCTGTTCCCTCATGGTCTGGCATCTTTCTCCTTTCATCTCTCTTACCTCTTCCCTGTGGTTTTTAGCATCTCTTCCTTCTCATTTCTTCCGCTCAGATCTGATATCTCTATCTCCTTCCCCATTCTCTGGCATTTCTCTCTTCTCTCTCTCTTCCCTTTCCTTCTCTGGTCTTCCTTCTTTATTTTCTGCATCCATCTAAATTAAATTTGTTCTTACTAAGCAGTCCTCAAATTCCCTCTTTTCACTATGTCTACCCACAGCATGCCATCCCTTTCCTTCACCCCTCCACTATCTCACTAACTCTATCTTCTTCTCCCATCCAGCATATGTCCTTTTTCTTTATCCCTCCTTCCATCCAGTATGTGTTCTCTTTCTCCACTTCCATTCAGCATTTGCTCTCCCTTCTCCCCACTTCCATCATCTGCCCTCTTATCTCTCCCCCTTCTCTCCACTTCCATCATCTACCCCTTCTCTCTCTTTCCTCCACTTCCATCATCTGCCCTCTTTTTTTTTCCCCACTTCCATCATCTGCCCCTTCTTTCTCTTTCCCCCACTTCCATCATCTGCCCTCTTCTCTCTCCCCACTACCATCATCTGCCCCTTCTCTCTCTTTCCCCCACTTCCATCATCTGCCCTCTTCTCTCTCTCTCTTCTCTCCACTTCCATCATCTGCTCCTTCTCTCTTTCCCCCCACTTCCATCATCTGCTTTCTTCCTCTCCCCACTTCCATCATCTGCCCCTTCATCTGCCCCTTCTTTCTCTTCCCCCCCACTTCCATTATCTGCCCTCTTCTCTCTCCCCACTTCCATCATCTGCCCCTTCTCTCTCTTTCCCACTTCTATCATCTGCCCTCTTCTCTCTCCCCCTTCGCTCCACTTTCATCATCTGCCCCTTCTCTCTCTTTCCCCCCTATTCTATCATCTGCCCTCTTCTTTCTCCCCACTTCCATCATCTGTCCCCTTCTCTCAATCTCTCCATCCATCACAGGCCCATCTTTCTCCCTTCCTCACCTTTCTGATTTTGAGAACAAGATTGGCAAGCCCCCCCCCGCGACGGCACTCAGCAGCATCGGCGCCCTCCCTCCTCCCCTCCCCCCCCCCCCCCCCCGCGACTGCACTCAAGTTTGGCCTCCTTCTCCCGGCATCAACAGAACTTCAGATCGGCAACAGGTGCTCAGTCAAAAGCTTCCCCTGACTCAGCTTCCTGTTTCCACCCAGGCAGTTCAGTCAGAGGGAAGCTTTTGACTGAGCACCTGTTGCCGATCTGAAGTTCTGTTGATGCCGGGAGAAGGAGGCCGAACTTGAGTGCTGTCGCGGGGGGGGGGGGCGCCGATGCCATTGAGTGCTGTCGCCGGGGGGGAGGGTGCCAATGCCGCTGAGTGCCATCGCCGTTGCAGCCCAGGAATTTTCCGGACCTGGCCGGCTGTGCACCCCCCCTAAGGCTGCACCTGGGGCGGTTCGCCCCCGCCTTGGTATGCCACTGGGGATGAGGAACACATCCTGTCAGCAATACTTGGGGATGATATGTTATTATAACCAAGTCTCCATCAAGATTGGCTGCATATATGGTTGGCATGTTTTCACAGTAAAGATGCACAAGATGGTGTCTCTTACGTAGAATGTGGAAAGTTGACAACCAGTGTTTCAGCATGGGTGATCGAGGCCTGTGCAGAATGAGGGCATGGCTCTGGACACCGTGTTGGGCAGACTGGATGGACCATGTGAGTCTTTGCTTTCATTTATTGTGTTACTTTGTTACTGTGTATGTGGCTTTGGTTTCTTCATGAAATTCCTGTCTAGATTTGGATTCAGTATCTCCTCTTTGTTTTCATTTGTTGGTTTGAGTAAAAAACAAAACCTGAAACAGTTGGAGCTGCTTGTTTGAGGATTAACAAAAAAATTTGCAGGCACATTTAGCAGTTTTTGGACTGCATTTGCCTATTCTGACCTATAGTAGTGAAAAGAAAAACTGACTTGCTCACATGCACTTGGCTGAGGGTCCTGATTGCTTAGGTTGATAAAAAAAATTCAGCATATTTATTCTTAAATTTGGGCCTTATAAGTTATATAATCAAAGTCTTGTGTTTTCAAATTAGGTTGAGGATACAAGTTATATAGGGAGCAGTGCAGACCAGTGATATTCCATCTAATTATGTGTTGAAGTCTAAATGTAGAAATAGTAGGAATAACATTACACAGGTATATTATTTGTTTAAAGATATGCTAGAATATACAACATTCAGGCTTCAATGCATAGCATAGATACAAATCCTCCTAACATTGGCTATCCTACTGAATATTGACCTTCAGGAGTATACAAAGTTTAACTGTTCACTGAGTACTATATCATAAGCAATGGTTTAACTTTAAATTTAAAAAATTCTGTGGTAACAGTCTCTTGTCTATTTAGTTACCATCCATCCATTCTAGACATCATCTGGTGTATAAGTAATACTTTCATCCTGTGATATGACAGACAGGTTTTCAATGGTAGAAAATGGATTGTCAAACCGGGCAGTGACTGATGGAGTAAATGTTACAGTAGACCGCTGTGCATGTTCGCTGGGAGTCTTCCTGAATAACTCCATCAGTGTCAACTGCTTCATACAATTAGGCTTCTTTTTTTGTAAACTTGTCTTGTAACCTGTACATCTGCATGACATCCTGCTGTGTAATAAAAGATTTCCACTCCAGGAAGTTTATCCGTCAGCTCATAGTGGATGCAGCACATCCATTGTCATTGCCTTCTGCAGAACTGGTTTAACATCCTCATCTTCATTGTCATTACTGTCTGCTTCCTCAGAGTTCGAAACACTGTTAACAATTCATATGTCAGAGTTCAATACACCACAACATTAATGTTATATGCATTCCATTTCTAAACATCACCCTCATTGAGACCAGGAGAAATGTTACTTAATCCCTTTTAATACAGTATCATATTTAACAATTTCAGACTTTCCCCCTGTTGATTTGAACCATTCAAAATCCAGTTTTTCTCTTCCACTAAGAAAATGTTAGATTATCACAGATTGTGCCATGCATTCTTCAGGGTTTGAGATGGAACAGCACTTTAGAAATTAAGAACACACCACATTGCATTAGAGAATCTGGCCCTAATAAGGTAGTGGGATAAGAATCATAGCACTCAGGTTCAAATCTCACTTCAGCTCTTTGTACTTTTTTATAATGTATTTTTTGTTTAATTGTGAGACCTCCAGGGATAAGAAAAATACCCTCTGTACCTTAATGTATATGAAACTTGCAAAGCCATTGAAGTGGGGTACGTTCAGATTCGGTAGATATTTGTCTGTCCCTGGAAAGCTCACAATTAAAAAAACAACAACAACAACAAAAATAACACCCACAAAGCGTTGATATGAGATTTCAACCTGGGTCCGCAGGTCCTCAGCTCATTGCTGTAACCATTAGGCTACCCTTCTACTCACTATGTACAGTACATCTATGTGGCCATTTTATTGATATTGCCATGCTGACACAAAGACATTCATGTTTCTTGTTTTGCATCATTCATAATTTGGACATTTCAGTTTATAAACTGGACATCATCAAAACATAAATAAAAGACATTAGAAATGGGCATACAGGGGAAAATTATACAAATGGTGCCTAAACTTAGGCACCAATAAGCAGCCTACCAGTGCCTAAGTTAATTAAAAAACACCATTTAAAATGGCAAAAAAATGTTAAAGTTAAAGCACTAGAAACAATGGCAAGGTACTGTTTTTATATACCTTATTTCCTCATGTATAGGTCGTGGCCTATACATCATCCCCCCCCCCTTAAATACTTCCCTCACCGGTAGTAAGATCAGGCGTGTTTTCATGTGCAGGCCTTGTTGAGTGGAACAAATGTCCTGGATGGCTACCGGCTGCCTCCTCTACACTGTGCAGGGCAGGAGCGATGTTTGCTATCAGGAATTGGCGTGGGACAGAGGCTTAAGATAGCAAACATCACTCCTGCCCTGCACATCATGGTGGTAGCAGCTCTGATGCTCAGAATTCTATGAGCGTCAGAGGTGTTACCACTGTGGCTAAAATCCACACTACAGTTTTGTAAAAGGGGCAGGGGTTAGTTTGTGATGACATATTCCATACTAGGCGAAGGTGTTTTCTATGTTCTGTGCGTTCGAAAGACATGGTTTTCTTTTAGGATTGATGGTGTAGGATTGATCTGTACTGGTCTGGCTTGTTTAGTATTACAATGGGTGTATTGATGTACTGCTCACTGCAATATGTATGATGCTGCCTTTTCCTAGGTACTCATGTGTGACGTGTGGCTTGTTACTAAAAATCATGTTTTTCGTACAGATGGGGGGCTGCCAAAAATTGATGGGCCCTGGGTGTCACTTATGCTAGGTATGCCACTGCTCACCCCCCCCCCCCCCCCGAGCTGCACAGTACCCTCACCTCGACCTCGCATCACATAATCTACAAGACTGTGATGGAAGCTCCACATGCCATTTGTGGGACATAGACCGTAGAAATCTGTATGGCGTTGGCTACAGTTTTCAATACTCTTACCCAAAATAAGAGCTCAATTGCCATGCTTTGTCTCCATTCTCTTTCTATTTAAGCATACCCTGTGTCTATCCTATGCATTTTTAAATTTACTACCCTCTCTGTGAAAAAATATTTCCTGATGTTACTCTAAAGTCTACCTTCTTGCAATCTCTATTCATGCCTTCTAATTCTACCACTGCTGCGTCTCTGGAAGAGGTTTGTTTGTAAATTAATATTTTTAAAGTACTTAAATATCTGTATGATATCACCCCTCTCTCTCCTTTTGTTTGCTGTATACATATTCAATTCCTCCAATCTTTTTTCATATGTCTTATGGCACAAATCCTGTACCATTTTTGTCTCTTTCCTCTAAACCGCCCAAAATTTTTGATGTCCTCAAAGAGATACGGTTTCCAAAACTGGATACAATACTAAAAGTGGGGAATCACCAAAGACAGTCTATCATTGTTCAGGCAACTGTCACTGCCTTGTCACATTGTTTTTGCCAACTTGAGATCCTCAGACATTATCACCCCCATATCTCTCTCCTGATCCATGCATGTCAGTCTGTCACCCCAAGTGCCTCACTTTCAGTTCTTTACATTACATTTTAACTGCCAAATACTTGACCATTCTTCTAAGTTTTATAGATCTCTTCTCATGCTGTCCACTCTCCCCAGGAAGTCCACTCTGTTGCAAATCTTGGTGTCTTCTGCAAAAAGGGGAATTTGTACTTCTAACCCTTCAGCAATGTCACTCCCAAATATGATGAACTGAATCTGCCTCAGTACCAATGTCCTCAGAATAGAACTCTATTTACCATCTTTTCCATCAGTCAGTCAATCAGTTCCCAGTTTATTTCACCATTTCATCTCCTATCTTTAGCCCACTGAGTTTAATTATGATCTTCCGATGAGGATTTAATGATAAGAAATGCAAGGTCATAGATTTGGGCTGCAAAAAACCAATGGAATGATACAGTTTATGGAGTCAAGAAGTTTTGTGCACAAAAGAAGAATGGGATGTGGCTGTGTTTAATATGTAATGATCTTAAGGTTGCTAAATAGGTTGAAAAGGTGGTAGTAAAAGCTAGAAGGATGCTTGGGAAAATAGCGAGAATTTCTCATGTGGCACTTACTTGGGAAAAAGGAGAATTTCTCATGTGGCACTTACTCTTGAGGGTTTGTAAAATATGTCCTTAGAACATTTTGTTCAATTCTGGAAAACGCACCTTCAAAAATATATAAACAGGATGGAGTTGGTCCAGAGGAAGGCTTCTAAAATATTTGTTGGTCTACGTCAATATGTATACTTTGGAGGAAATATGGGAGAAGGGAGATATGATAGAGATGTTTAAATAGCTATGTGACATAAATATGCATGAGGTGAGTCTCTTTTATTTGAAAGGAAACTCCAGAGTGAGAGAGCATAGGAAGAAGTTAAGAAGTGATAGGCTCAGGAGTAATCTAAGGAAATACTTTTTTACAGCAAGAGTGGTAGATAAATGGTATAGTCTCCTGGTAGAGGTGGTGGAGACAGACTGTGTCTGAATTCAAGGAAGTGTGGGATAGTTATGTGGAATCTCTTAAAGAGAAGAGGACAGAGTGGATGCTATGGATGGCAGACTTGTTGGGCCATTTGATCTTTATCTGCCATCTTGTTTCCATGTGGGTTCAAAAACTTCTCTAAATAACTGGGTTTTTAGCTCAGCCTGTAATTTCTTAGATGACAGTTTGGCATATATAGAGAGAGCTAAATAGTTGCAGCATTTGTGTGTGGCAAAGAAGAATGTACAGTGCCTTGTGGACTCCAGTTGCATAAAATAATTCACTATGCCTGGTTAAGTCCAGTTGTACAAATTTGGGTTCAGGAAGGACCAGGTGATATATTGAGTCCCTGTTTGAAGTTCACTGCACTGACACTGATGCCAGACAGACATTTTTCTTCCTGCTTTTTGGAGTTCCTATTTTGGATGTCTAATTTTAGAAAATGGCTGTTCACTTCAGACATTTTCAGTGCAAGAATATCCTTCTCATGGACAAGAAATCCTGATGTTTTTCCTGTTTGAAAATGGCTGCAAGATGAACTTTTTTTACATTATAAGAACATAAGATTTGCCATACTGGGACAGACCAAAGGGTCATCAAGCCCAGTATCCTGTTTCCAACAGTGGCTAACCCAGGTTCCAAGTACCTAGCTAGATCCTAGGTAGTAAAACAGATTTTATGCTGCTTATCCTAGGAATAAGCAGTATATTTCCCCAAGTCATCTCAATGGTTTCTACTAGTTTAACCAGGATAAGCCAAGAATTGGAAAACATTTTCTTTCACACAAACAGAACAGTAAGCCAGATATCTCAGCATACAGTAATGATTACCCAGATAAAAAAGTGAGAGAATTAAAAAAAAAAAGTTTGCTTAACTCAAACCCAAGGAGGGCCCTGCAAATATATCAGCCCATGTGCATCAAGCAGCAAGCTGACTAACACATGACATGACTGTGTCAGGAGGTGATGTGGTCAGTTGTTCTGTCTGCTGATATTGTAGCCAAATTTACTACTACCTCAATTGACATTGCAGCTGTGCCACATGCCTGGAGGACTTGTGCTACTGGCCCATGTAACTCGATGCCCTTGTGCTAACTGTTTACTCTATGTGGTAAATAGAGGGCAGATGCAGGACATGTCCCCTGCATTTATTGCATAACCTTTGAACTGCATTTATTGCGTAGCCTTTGGACTTCACACAATAATTTTGTGACCTTATTCTGCAGTGTGAAATAATGAAGATTGGGCCTGCCTTCTTCAATGATCAGAGGATGGTAATATAAGAAACTTTGTAGAAACCAAAAGTCTTTCCTCTAAGAAAGTCCACATGAAAGAATTTTAAAGGATAAAACAAAGGTTGCAGCATTTTATAATAGAAGCTCTTACTTTCAACACATTTTTGCTATCATATAAAAAGTGAGCAAGTGGGCATTTTAGTTGTAAAAGACATAGTCCTATTGTATAAGAAGAGAAATTTGATAAGGTGGGATAACAAAACTTTAATAAACTTGAAACTTACCCCTCTTTTACAAAGGTGTGCTATGCTTTTTAGCGCATGCGCTAAACGCTAATATGTGAATGTTATCCTATGGACGGGTTAGCGGTTAGCGCACACGTTGATTTAGCTCACGCTAAAACGCTTAGCACACCTTTGTAAAAGAGGGCCTTAAACTTATAGTCAGATTCATTAAATGGGTTCAAAAATCATTGTCTGAAAAAAATCATCAGCACTCTTGTTGCTCTGGGCTGAGTGCCCTTTATTGAATAGCATGTAGCATTGATTCTTGCACCCAAATTTGGATGCCAGCACTTATGCCTTTTGAAATTTATAGTGTTCACTTTGGACATGCATCCCTGGTGTTCTATAACACTATAAGTAAATATATGGAATACCCCTGACCAGCCCAAGTTAAGAGGTGATAGGCTCAGGAGTAATCTAAGGAAATACTTTTTTACAGCAAGAGTGATAGATACATGGAATAGTCTCCTGGCAGAGGTGGTGGAGACAAAGACTGTGTCTGTGTCTGAATTCAAGAAAGCATGAGATAGGCATGAGAGATCTCTTAGAGAGAGAAAGAGATAATGATTACTGTGGATGGGCAGACTGGATGGGCCTTCATCTACCATCATGTTTCTATGTATTGTCACCATTTATGCTTTAGCCGAGCGGTTTAGGCAGCTAAGCAGTGACATGCGCCTAAATACTGGCGTGAGCCCCCCTTGAAGTAGGGGGAAACCTTTCAACTGGGATACCTGAGGTTGCTTCTTAGCACAGCCCCTGTGCAGGCTCTTCGAGAAATCTACCAGTCAGAATGGCTCAGGTGTGCAATAATAAGCTTTATTAAAGTCCCGCTCCCAAACCCCGTGCCCTCCAGGTACTCCCGGTGGCATGACATTACAGACAAATGAATATCAAAAGGACTTCCTCAAAACAAAATATAAATCTCTTTACTCTGGACTTTATCCAACATGAAACAGTCTCAATGGTCCTCTTCACCAGAGTTGTATATTAGAGCAAGCAATCTGCTATCAGTCACAGTTCTTTTAGCTTTATTACTGTCCAGTGAAGCTGGCTAACTGAACAATACTCAATAAGGCTGACCTATGTTTATCCAGCAAAACGGAACAGTTCTCAGTTCAGCGTTTTCCTCCAAGACTGCAAAGCCAGGCAGACTTAATTGCATTTCACACATTGCAGCTGTGCACAGCCATGGAGGTTTGGTAACCTGATACCATAGTTCTTCAGCTGTCTCCTGTCTAGCATTTGTTTATCTAAGCTAAGATTCATACAGGCATTTGTACAGGCACTTGTGCTCTACTCAGCCAGTTATTTAAGATTAAACTTTGCCCCTTCAATATTACAGTCTTTATCATAACATGCTCTCATACCCCAGTGAAAACCACAGAGGAACAACAAGGTAAGGGGAAAAAAAAATCCTTTCCTTTGAACTCACAGGGTTTATCCTGTCTCCATGGGTTCAGGCTGTGTTTCAAATGGAACACTACTCTCTTCAACCACCATGGGCTCAGGAATACAAGATTCTGAAAGAGAGTTCCCAACCTGTTCCTCCTTCATGTCCCAATCGGGCTCAGCAAGCTAACTTGGCTGCTTCCAGGAAGCACAGCTTCATGCTGGGTTCCCTGCCTTTACACTGCTTCTACCTCGAGGGCACTCCTGCTTCCTTCCTCCTCCAGCTCTCTACAGAGCCTCGCTTTAATCTGAGGGAAGAAACCACTGACTAAGTGGGGGAAGGGCTTTCCTACCCTCTGATTGTAACGTTTCTTTCAGGAAAAACTGCTTGCCTGCCTTCTGCTTCCCAGGCACTGGATAATGAGAGAGCAGAGATTTCTGCTTTTGCTTTCTTGTTCTGTCTCCATATCTTCCTCACTGCTTACAGGGTAGTCATCTGAATTATTCTCTTGGGCACTGACCTGGTCAGCTCTTCTGCACCGGGGTTTGTATATCTTTCTATATTTCTCTGTGACCAACCTTGGGAATGCAGTAGATTTCTCACAGTATGCTATGGGATTTCTGTGTCCAGTACTATAGGACAGTGCACAGTTAGTTTCATGTGCAAATCCTAATTGCAGTCAATTAACAATAATTGATTGTTAGTGCCCAATTATTGCCATTACCACACCGCAGGAGGGAGAAAGGATAGAATCATCACCTGCCTGCCTGGAGCAAGAGTGATTAGTAAATATTCTCGTCTGAACACATGGAAAATATATGTATCACTTGTTATACTCCAAAAAGACGCCTCAGCCCCACCACTCCACCACTGTAATGATTTATACTGCGGGAAGCATGTTGTGGTGCCTCATCATTGGCTGTCTATTTGTAAATATTATTTGTATTTTGTAATCTTTTTGCTTTTTTCTTTTTTATGTTTTATAGAATAAATAGTTTAAATAACTTCATCACTTCAATGCTGTATTGTATATTTCAAAAGTAATAAATACTTATCTCAGCCAAACACCTGGGAGTCAGACCCGACAAGTTTCACACAATCTTTTCTCATAGCAAGATTGGAGTCGGATGACAGCGGCAGCCTTGGGAGACCCTTGATAAAACACTTGTTAGTGTGAAACATGTTGGGTCTGACTCCCAGGTGTTTGGCTGAGATAAGTATTTATTACTTTTGAAATATACAATACAGCATTGAAGTGATGAAGTTATTTAAACTATTTATTCTATAAAACATAAAAAAGAAAAAAGATTGCAAAATACAAATAATATTTACAAATAGACAGCCAATGATGAGGCACCACAACATGCTTCCCGCAGTATAAATCATTACAGCGATGGAGTGGCGGGGCTGAGGCGTCTTTTTGGAGTATAACAAGTGATACATATATTTTCCATGTGTTCAGATGAGAATATTTACTAATCAGGATTATATTAGCCTGGACAGAATATTCATTTATTAATACAAGCCAATTTTCAGTAAGCTCTGTGGAGCAAGAGTGAAGCATGTGGCCAACAGGATCTCCAGGATCATAGATAGTGCAGGGGGAGAGGACACTGCTGTGCTTATCCACGTGGGAACCAACGATGTGAGTGGATGGAAGTATGACAGGGAAGAGATGAAGGGCCAGCTCCGTTCACTCGGAAGAAAACTGAAGATCAGGGAGGTGAAGGTAGCTTTCTCCGAGATCGTCCCGGTACCAAGAGCGGATGGAAAGAGACGCCTGGAAGAGATGCCAGGAAGAGACGATGGTGTGAAGAGGAAGGCTTTGACTTCATGTGCAACTGGACGGCGTTCTGGGGAAAAAGCAAGTACTACAGAAAGGAGGGACTACACCTCAACAAGGAAGGAGCAAGAGTATTGGCAGGCAACAAGAAGAGGGCCATCGAGAAGGCTTTAAACTAAAGGACAGGGGAAAGCCAACAGTCAACCACCAGTCGATGGCCCAGGCAACAGGATGCCATGAAGAAGGAACTACGGACAACTACTCAGACATGGGAGGGGATGACCACAAAGCAAATAAGGGAGACAACGCAGGAGCAGAAAAGGATACCGTGAAAGAAACAGTAGAGACTACTAAGCTTAGAAAGTCCAAGAAGGTAACACAAAGGGAACTCAAATGTATGTATATGAATGCTAGAAGTCTGAGAAACAAAATGGGAGAATTAGAGACAATAGCAAGACACGATGAACTGGAAATCATTGGCATAACAGAAACATGGTGGAATGATGAAAACAAATGGGACACGGTACTACAGGGATACAAACTATACAGAAGAGAGTAGGGCAGAAAGCTGGAGGTATTGTCCTATATGTCCAGGATGGAATATAAACTGTTAGAGAGGCTATGACAGAAAGGACAGAGATGTTGGAGTCCCTCTGGATCAAGATTCCTAGACACAATGGTGCAGACACAAAAATTGGCCTTTACTATCGTTCCCCAGGACAGATGGAGGAGACAGACTCAAAAATGAAAGAGGAAATTAAACAGGTAATGTAATAATCATGGGAGACTTCAATTTCCCGGGAATAGACTGGAACCTCAAACTGCGGCAAGGAGGCCAAGTTCCTGGAAGCGCTAGGGGACTGCTTCCTGGAACAAATGGTGGGAGAGCTGACGAGAGGAAACGCCACCTTGGACTTGGTCCTAAATGGCATTATGGGACCGACAAAAGAAGTAGAAGTCACGGACCCGCTGGGGATGATCGATCACAACATGATCAACTTTAAACTTGACATCGGGAAAGGGAAACGTACCAAAACCTTAACCACAACCTTAAACTTTAAAAAGGGAAGATACGATAGCATGAGAGCCATGGTGAAACAACGGCTCAAGAAAAGATGGACAAAGTTAAAACAGTAGATCAGGAATGGTCCCTACTGAAAAATACTATCACGGAAGCACAAAATCTCTACGTTCCGCGGATTTCCAAAGAAAGGAAAACTAAAGGCAAAAGAGAACCAGCATGGCTTACTAGAGAGGTGAAGGAAGCCATAAAAGAAAAGAAGGACTCCTTTAAAAAATGGAAACGCACGAAAACAACCTAAGCTGGGAACAAACACAAAGATGATCAGAAGAAATGTCACAAGGCAGTGAGGGATGCTAAAAAGGACTATGAGGAGAAAATAGCATAAGAGGCCAAAAATTTCAAGCCCTTCTTTAGATACGTAAAAGGAAAAAAACCTGCAAAAGAGGCGGTGGGACCGCTGGATGACCAGGGAACACAAACAAATTGCAGACAGACTAAATTCCTTCTTTGCATCTGTCTTTACAAAGGAGGACACCGCAACAATACCAGAAGCACTGAAAGTGTTCAAAGGAGTAATAGAGGACAGCCTCATCACAGTAGAAGTGGACTTGGACCAGATATACTACCAGATCAACAATCTTAAAAGTGACAAATCCCCTGGACCTGATGGAATTCACCTGAGAGTCTTAAAAGAACTGAAGGTTGAAGTCAGAGAGCTTTTGCAAAAACTTGCCAACCTGTCAATTAGAACTGGACAGTTACCGGACGATTGGAAGATAGCGAATGTCACGCCAATTTTCAAAAATGGATCAAGAGGAGAACCAGGCAACTACAGACCTGTGAGTCTTACTTCTGTCCCTGGAAAGATGGTTGAAGCACTGATTAAAGATAGCATAGTCCGGCACTTGGATACACACGACCTGATGAGAGCCAGTTAACATGGCTTCAGGAAAGGGAAATCATGTTTGACAAATTTACTTCAATTTTTTGAGACCGTGAACAAACAAATTGATAATGGAGAGCTGGTGGACATAATATACTTGGACTTCCAGAAAGCGTTCGACAAGGTTCCACATGAACGACTTCTCAGGAAACTACAAAGCCATGGAATAGAGGGAGATATACTAAGATCGATAGGCAAATGGCTGGAGAACAGAAAGCAGAGAGAGGGCATAAATGGGAAGTTCTCAGACTGGGAGAAAGTGACTAGCGGTGTGCCCCAGGGCTCAGTACTTGGGCCCATCTTGATTAATATTTTCATCAATGACCTAGAAGAAGGAACATCCAGTGAGATCATCAAGTTTACAGACAACTTAAGCTATGCCAGGCAATCAGATCGCAGAAGGATAGCAAGGAACTCCAGAGTGACTTGTGTCACTTAGAGAAATGGGCGGAGAAATGGCAGATGAAGTTTAATGTGGAACAGTGCAAAGTAATGCATTTAGGCAGAAAGAGCAAAGAACACGAGTATAGAATGTCAGGTGCAACTCTGGGTAAGAGCGAACAAGAAAAGGGCCTGGGTGTACTGATTGATAGGACCCTGAAACTGTCGGCACAATGCGCGGCAGTGGCAAAGAAAACAAATAGAATGTTAGGCATGATAAAGAAAGGAATCATGAGTAGATCGGAGAAAGTTATAATGCCGCTTTATAGGGCAATGGTCAGACCACACTTGGAATACTGTGTCCAACATTGGTCTCCCAACCTAAAGAAGGATATAAAACTGCTGGAGAGGGTGCAGAGACGAGCAACAAAGCTAATAAAAGGTATGGAGAACTTAGAATACGAGGAACTTCTTAAGAGACTGGGATTGTTCTCCCTTGAGAAAAGGAGACTGTGAGGGGATATGATCAAGACTTTCAAAATACTGAAAGGAATCGACAAAATTGAGCAGGAAAAATAAATTATTTACAATGTCCAATGTGACACGGACAAGAAGATATGGACTGAAGCTAAGGGGAGACAAGTCCAGGATAAATATCAGGAAATTCTGCTTCACACAATGAGTGGTGGACACCTGGAATGCTCTCCCAGAGGAGGTTATTGCGGAATCCACCGTTCTAGGATTTAAAAGCAAACTAGATGCACATCTCCGTACGAGAGGCATAGAGGGATATGGGTGACTAAATTTATGCCAGGTGTACACCTGGCTGGGCCTCTGTGCGAGTTGATCGCCGGACTTGATGGACCGAAAGTCTGATCCGGAGATGGTAGTTCTTATGTTCTTTTCCCGGGGAGCTCAGAACGATTTACATTAATTTATATAGGTTCTCAAGCATTTTTCCTTGTCTGTCCTGGCTTGGTCACAAGTCACAAGCTATCTAATATGCCTGAGGCAATGGGGAGATTAAGTGACTTGTCCAGGGTCACAAAGAGCAGTGTGTGTTTGAATCTACAAGCTCAGGGTGCTAAGGCTGTAGCTTTAACCACTGTGCCACTGCCCCACTCTCCCCCTTTTGGCTTGCTAACCAATTAAGTTGCATATACAACTATATATTAATGACAATTAGCACCAATTAATGCTCTATGAGGATTAGAGCATTTACCTTGCCAGCTAGCACTAAAAACTTATAGTGCTGTTTAGTAAAACGAGCCCTAAATTGGGTGCAGAACTGGCACTATTGTATAAATTGCATGTGCAAATTTGCATGTTAATTGGAATATTGGGCACACATCTTTATAGAATGAGGAGGTAAGTATGTAGGTGTTCCTGGTGGCAAAAAAATAGGTAGTTTGAGCGGGATTGACACTTATGAATATCTGATATAAAATACATGCAAAAGTGCCATATCATACCAGTCTAGGTGTGAAATTGTGCAGGAGCTTTCTGGTACACTGTGCTGTAGGCACATAGTTTACCTTTATAAAATATATTCATAATTCTGCATATATGTGCCTTTTCCACTTAGGCACCCCACTATTAAATTCTTCCTATTGTGTATAAATAACTGTTATGATTTATTTAAACACAATAATTTATTTAAACACAGTAATGAAAAATAAGAATGAAAATGTTCATAAAATCCAATCACAAGGAAACACAAGAATTGGAGGACCTAATACCGATAATCTAGAAGATCAGCAGAATTATCACTGGAACACTGGAACCAAACATGTCTTTTAAGATGATAATGATATTTTCCAATAAAACTGAAAAGTCATCTTAAGAAAGCTACGCAATAAGATTTGACATGCGGTTAAGGCTGTCTTTGAAATGCTAATTATACAGCAGAATGCTATGCAAGGAGACATTATTGTACTTGTCAAGATGCTACTTTAATGAGACTGTGCTGCAATTACTGTGACCTTGCATGTAATTGAGGCAGCATCATAAACAAATTAGGATTTACTGTCCAACAGCAAATAGTATAATATGCATTCCACACTTCCTAGGATAAGCAGCATAAAATCTGTTTTACTACTTGGGATCTAGCTACTGGGGATCTTTGGTCTCTCCCAGTATGGCAATTCTTATGTTTTTCAGCCTTATGCTCCCTGCCATATTAACTTTCAGGCCACTAATATCTCCCCGCACTCCCCCCAAAGTCATAATGCTTATAAATATTAAACTTTGAAAATTGCCCACTCTTCCTGCAGATAAAAGTACATTTTAATGGTTCTTTGAGTCTGTGTGCTTTTCTCGCTTTCAGTGCAGCACTTTTTGCTTTCCCTAGAAGCTACTAACCAAGGTGATCACGTATTCTTGCCTAATGATTGGGCTGGACCTACCTTGATGGCATTCACTCATGATCTCTCTTATTAGAACAATATCATTGGTTCCCTCTTGGCATTCTCATCCTCCTATCAATGTTGTTGCCTCTTTCAGGGTATTCCACCCTCTAAGCAATGACATCAGACTCTTTCATTAGTATCTTGATCATCATCCTAAGGAATATTATTGGGTACTTTCCGTTCCCAGCTCATTTCTTTTTATGAATTCCATTTCACATAGAACACGGAGATTGGAACTGAAAGACCAAAATCGGAATGTGCTCAGTTTTGATGGTACTTTAGAAAAGGGAATCTGCTGACATAAGGTTTTTGCTAAAAAAAAACCCAAACACATCAAAAACCCCTGCACAAATGCAAGTGTATTTGCTGGTATGTTCAGCAGGATCAATCATTTTATAAAGATACACATGTGAAAAATCCATGCAGGAACTCAGCACTTTACACACTTGTAGGTTGGTATTTCACAATTAATAAGTGAGCCAATGACTCCTGACTTTCCTTCTTTCTTGAACCTTCATCTCCATTCATTCTTGGCAATTTCAACATTCATGCTAATAATCACTCTGTCTCTTATACCTCTAGGTTCTTTGATTTAATAACCTTATTCTGCTGTATGGCTTATATTCTGCCACTGTCACTATGCTCATGTTAGCCCACTCCTCAAGTCACTCTATTGTCTCCCTATCCACTTCCGCATACAGTTCAAACTCCTCTTGTTGAATGTCAAGTGTGTTCACTCTGCAGCTCCTCAGTATTTTTCCTCTCTCATCTCTCCTTAAATCCCCCTCCCAAGGAACTGCACTCACCTAATTCTCTCCTAACAGTACCCTTCTTCTCTACTATCAACTCCAGACTCTGCCCCTTCTATCTTATTGCCCCGTATACCTGAAACACTGCCTGAGTCGGTATGTCAAGCTCCCTCTCTGGCAGTATTCATATCCAGGCTAAAAGCCCACTTTTTCAATACTGCTTTTAACTCCTAACTCCAGCTGTTTTGTAAAGTACCCTCATCTATTTTGTCACTCCCCTTGTAGTTCTCTACTCCAATCGTCCTGTTTGTCTGTCTGATTATTATAAGTTGTCGAGCAGGGATTGTCTATTCATGGTTAATGAAATGTACAGTGCTGCGTGTATCTGGCAGCACTATAGAAATGGTAAGCAGTGATAGTAGTAGTAATTTTGCAACCCTGTACATATAAATGCAGCTAATTAACTACAGAGGCTGACACCTTTATTTATTTGAAATTTGGAGAGGGAAATAAATTATGGAGGACTAAGCCTTGTACAGGGCTGGTTGAAACAAGCACTTTTTAAAAATACAGTAAATGCAAGTGAAGAATTGAACATCATGATATGGAAATATTGTGTCATACACAGGCATCCCCTTTTTGAAATGGGGAATACATATTGTCACAACCCTAGCACCAAGGTTCGGCTTGTGCCAGGGAAGGCACCTCCCAGCCCTGGCGTGGCTTTGACCCGGGCTAACCAATGTGATGGGTTAGACAGAAAGAAAAAAGAAAGTTCTGATTTTCCATTTAAAACTCAGGTTACAAAACCCTGGGGAGGTGAGGAATATGGGGAGAACAGCCTGCAGCAGAGGGAGGTGCCTCACTCAAAGCAACCGCCTAAGAGTCAGAACACAAGCTTAGGTAATGCACAGCAACTGGGCCTAATTAGAGTCCCAGGAAAATCCCAGCAACAGCTAAAGGCTGCCCTTCCCCCTCACAGAACAGGGCATGGTCGCCTCTGTGCTTTAGAGGCAGCACTGAGAAGGAACAGGTTAGTTTACCCTGGGTCAGCCCAGGAAGGAGGTTCCCAGGACCAGTCTCCTGAACCTCAGAGGAACCAGGACATCAAAATGGTAGCTGCAGCCCCTGTTCCTGAAGCCAGCCTGGAGCCCATGGAGTTTTTGGACGCTTCCATGGAACCAGATGCCACAGCAATGGATATGAGTTAAGTGCAATAACTTTATCTTTTTGGCTGTGCTTAACTTGATGAACTTTGTTTTGCTGGTTTTTGTTTTCTTTTGAAACCTGTATGCACCTGTTGGAAGCCTGGTGAGCAGTGCTAGGCTCAAGGCTATAAAGGTGCCAGAATCTGGTAACATTAAAACCAGGTTCATTTTGTTTGTAACATTTTTACCTTTTTGCCTTTTTTATGGCTTACTAGCTGATGCCCCGGCGTTGCACGGGTATTTAATTATAGCAATAACACTGTAAATGGATTCAAATAAAGATACTTTATAGTGGTGAAAGAAATTATTTTTTTACAGCTTTATGAAAAGTACAATATTCAAATAATAATGTGAAATATTTGACAAAATGAATACAATACAAATAACACAAAACTTGATTATAAACAACATTTTTAGTTTCACCTCCAGGAGCAAGAACATTCTTGGGTGAACCCACCCTTGAGCAAGCAACATAGAGTTGTCCATGGGAAAAACAGGGGGATCTTAAATCCACTCCACAGTATGTAATAGTCTGTCCTTGTGATTTGTTGATTGTGATAGAGAATGCAAGTCTCACTGGAATTTGCAATCTCTTAAACTGAAAAGGAAGATCTGTTGGAATAAGTGGTATCCGCGGGATAAATACGGTTTCACCTTGTCCCTTTCCGGTTAAGATAGTCGCTTCAATTACATTGGACAGTAACCTCTTTACACAAAGCCTTGTGCCATTGCAAAGTTTTGGTGGGTCAAGGTTGCTAAGTAAAATAACTGGAGATCCCACAGCTTTTTACATTTTTTCCATTGATATGAATGGGTGAAATCTGATTTTCTGTTTGTAGCTCCGCCCACGTGTGCAGGTGGGCCGCGAGACCCCCAGAACATATCATCCCAGGTAGTGAGGGATCTGCATACCAAGTTTCGTTCAAATCGGTCAAGCCGTTTTTGCGTGATCGCGGCACATACACACATACACACACACATACACACATACATACCTCCGATTTTATATATATATAGATTGTGGACAATGTTATGAACTGTGTGAAGGGATAGTAGTTTGGGGAGAATCCACACAAGATCCTTGGGTGGGATTGTGGGGCCATTAGTGGCAAGTATACTAGAGAAGTGGATTCGGCTACTTCCCTCCCCCACCAACTGCTTATTAAGTTGGTTGGAGCAGGCCTGTTGCAAGCCAGGCCTAATTGAACTCTTGCATACAATTTGGAAGGTATAATAGTCTGATTCTTGTCCTGCTTAGAATTACAGGATTATTGGGACTGGACTATCAGAGACTGTTGCAGTGCTTACCTGTTGCTACCTGCAAGGAAGGTGAGGGCTTGATGGTTTTACAGCTCGGATGTTTTTTTTTCATGTTTTTTTCTTATGAAACAAATGAACTAAACCCCAGCTTTAGGAGATAAGGCACTCAATAAATTGAGACTCATTTATATAAGAACTTTATTGTTCCTGATTTGTTTTATTTTACTGATTAAAATCCAGCAGGACCTCCAGCGTCTCCTGGAGGCACGTTGGGCACAGGATATTCTGGGCGCTGACCGGGGCCATCGTTGAAGCCGGCACTGGCGGTGCCACAATATATAGATTTTTGACCTAGACTATGCCCCCAAGATACTCCTATACAATTTCTACATCTGTATTATGGGCATCCATGAGTAAATTGAGCCCTTTCTACACCTGCTATAACACAGAGATGTTTGTTGTTTTTTAATGTGTAAATGAAAGAAATTCCACATGTAACTTGCAATTATGGCTTCTAAAATAACCTTCCATCTGAACAATTAAACTAGTCACTACCAAGGGCAGCCATTTTAGCTAAAAGATTCTAGAACTATTGTACCTAAGTAGTTGGATAACACTGTTTGTCAGAACCAGTCACCAAATATTGTCAGACAAGTCTAGGCAGTACAATAGTAAGCCATAAACTAGACAGCAAAATTTTCCCTCTAACTTGACATTATAGTATGATCTCACTTCTTCCCACCCAACCTGCAAAATCCAACTGAAATGTTACTACTTCTATAAAATCTACCCTCTTCTTAAAGCTAAATGATTTGATGGAAGGGCTGACATTCCTGACACCACCACCACCAAATCCTCCTTCCCTCCTTTCTCAAGGTAATAGTATGACAGGGAGCTGCCATTTTTTCTGTGATCTCTCACAGTTTCTCATTTGAATACAAAGTTCAAAAAGAAGCCAAACTTTTTCCTCTAATTCTCTTAACTTCTTTCTATGGACAAAGGATGCACTTAATGTTATGATAAAAGCAATGGTGGGCATCAGACTGGAAGAAGTTAAGCCAGCATCCTCTTCTTGGCTTGACTTGGGCACTTTTTAGGGGTCCTTTTGGTGGGACCAGTAATAGGGTATTTTCTTAGGTAATTGAGTGGGAGAGAGGGGAATTACGTATGTTATTCCCCTTAACTGTTTGTGTTCAGAGGGAAGGATATGGTACTGTGGAGAGGGACTGTTTATCTTCCAACAAACTATGCTTTTATGTGGGGGAGAAAAGGAATTTTGACCTCCTACCAAAACTCTTACTTCAGTGAAAAGAAGGAAGATTGCAGGTGAAGGAATATCAGCCCTCACCTAATTTTTGCCTTCATGTAGGAGGCAAGAGGGATTACTGAAATGATTTTGGTTCTCTCCACAGCTTAACATTTGCCTTGAGAGTATAGGAAGGGGGCTAGCAGGGAAGGGGTACATGCTTACACAACCAATTAGGGGAAGTCAAACAGGTTTTCTAAAAACAGACGTCAATAAAATAGCATCAGCAAACCAGCTAAATTTGTGTCAGATTGACACCTAGCAGTAGTACTGAAAGACAACTGTTAAGGGTCATAGCACCATCATAAATCTGGAACCAATTAATTGGGAACACTACAACCTTGTCTACCAAACTATCAGGTAAGTCCTGGAAAGGGTTGGGGGAGTTTGGTTATGAATCCCCATGGGGGGTCCTTCTGTCAGGGACTTGGGGTTTGAATGGAGTTATATTTCTGTCTTGGGGTTTTAAGGAGATAAAAAAGGAGGAACAATGTCCCACGTAGCAAACAATAAGAAACAAAAAAATGTGAGGCACAAAAGAGTCCAGGATTTTAAAATTTTAATCCACAATAATAAATCACTTACTCATAAAAACACAAAACATGTATCACATCAAGCTCTTGACATGGCCGTGTTTCGGCAGGTTTGCCTTCGTCAGGAGAAACGATAACTTACAAATATAAAAATTAAAAAAAACAAAAACATCAATAATATTGTATGCATCATATTGTGACAGGGATCTGGCTAGTCCTAATAAAGCCCAGGGAAAAGCCCAGGGAAAAGCTCAGGGAAGCATTAATAATGTGCCAGGGACTAAGGAGAAGAAATATCCTGAGTTTAGGGAAAATCCTGAGCTCACAGAGCTCAGGCTGGAACGGGAAGGACAGGGCTCTTTAAGGAATTAGCTAAAGCTGCTGTGAGGGGGCGTGGTTATGTGCCGAGTCTCCCTTTTTCTGAAGTTCCCTCGTCAGTGAGAGGGGAGGGACAGCTGGGACTGGAAGCTCAGGGGTAGCTGAGAAGGAAACCAGCTACAGCAGCTAACTTTTGGCCAGCCTTCAGAAGTTCTCACCAGGATAGGGAAATGCAAAACCCTGAAACACAATCTGAGGTTTGTGACATGGACTGGTTAGAGAGTAATGCTATGTCTGGGGAAGAACACCCTATGGAATGGGAATAGGTTTAGGAAAACCTGAATGTCCTTTTTCCTTGGTAAAAGGGTTTTTTGTTTTTGTTTCTTCCTTTTTGAGTTTTATGTTTTGTGAAGGATTGTGTATCCTGTTTTCAACCTGGGCTGGAAGCTGCTGAATTTACTGTTGGGTTAGATAAGTGGAACAGTGGCCACACCTGTGGGAGGACAAGTCCCTCTGCTCCTAGGAAAAAGGGAACTGCCACTCAAATCTACCAGAAGCCTAATTAGTGCTTAGAACCAGGTAGCCTAACTATTGCCAAGGCAGGTACGGTTCTAGCACTGCTTGTGGGAATACTACCTAACAGGAACTGTATTTTATGTTCTTAATTTGTGAACTTAAATTGGCCAGCACTAAAGGGTGCAGTGATAAGAACTGGCACATAAGAGAAAGAAAGCTGAACAAGAGAAAATTGGAATGTTTTGGGTTTTTACTTTGAATGCCAAATTTTGACCTTTTTTGTTGGAAACTTTTCTTGTGGATAAATAAAAGTGATATATTTGGACAAAAACCCGGCCAGTGTGGTGTGCAGTTTATGGGAGGCACCAGGCCAGCTGTGGCCCACCATGGTTATGCTCGAGCCAAGACTGGGATTCTGTGGAGTTACTAGGCCTCGCCAGGATCCCGGTCCCACAAGTGGTATCAGAGGGGATTATACTGCCTCCAGGTGGACACAGAAAAATTTTATTTTTTTTTTTGGTTTTTGGCTTTCTTTTCTCTCCTGCTACTCTTCTGAGGAGCGATCAGTCTGCTGGGGCCTAACAACTATCGGCTAAGAGGATTTATGTTCCTGAGGAAACAACGCTTGGGCGGAGTCGGTGGAGAATCACAACGTGGGAACAACAGCGGTCTGCAGCGTGCTTGAGCGAGGGTGCGGATCCAGGAGAAGGAGGAAACAACAAGATTGTGGTTTTGGGACGCCCTGAGATCCCAAAGGCGTAGACTCTTCAGTCCCTGAGGTAAGAGGTACCTAGGGGGGGAAACTGAAGAGGATTCCTAAAGGGAAGTGGTCTCCCAGATTAGCCAGGGAGGGAGAATCTCTGATTTAAGGAGCCGCACTTGGTGTTCCTGTCTTTTTGGTTTATTTCAGGATGGATGTCAAGCAGTTGGCGGCGGTAATGGATGCCGGGAGACAACAATTGACTGAGGACCTGCGTGCGGTGATTCGTGCGAACCAAGAAATATGGAGAGCTACCCAGGAGACGGCACAACACCGTCATGAGGAACTTGTGAAAGTACTTTCAACACAGTTAAGAACTTCTAGTCTGGGACCTGCGGGTGGACAGACACCTATGGACGCAAGTATGCCAGGTGCTGGGGTTCAGAGTTTGGTGGGACCTCAACCTTTACAATTTCTAGCGCTATGTAAAATGGGTCCGCAGGATGCGGCTGATGACTTTCTCAATACTTTTGAGCGTGTTGCTATGGCGGCTGGATGGCCAGAGAGCCAGTGGGCCGTAAGATTAGCACCTTGTCTGGCAGGGAAAGCTTTGTCAGCATACCAAACTTTAAATCCTGAATATGTTACCAATTATAACCAAGTTAGGACCCACATTTTGGAAACTTTAGGTCTCACGAAAGAATATTACCGTCAGCAATTTCGGGGTTCCCATATGTTGGAAGGGGAGCGCCCTAAAACATTACTGCAGCGCCTGCAACGCATGGCGGAGAGGTGGCTACAGTCTTGTTTAACCGACGTTAAGGCATTATTTGGTGAGATCCTAAAGGAGCAATTTATTGAGGCACTACCAGAGATGGTTCGTGGCTGGGTCAAGAAGCTGGGAGGAGATGAGTTGGCACAAGTGGTGGAAGCCACAGAACACTTTATGGATGCCACGGCTTCCTACCCGGGTACAGAAAGTGGGGCTAAAACCTCAAAGGGTGCTTATATGGAGAATGAGATCAGACGAATAGCAGCTCCCGGGATAGTGCCTAAAACCTTGCCTAATAAGCGAGGGGGCCCTAAGAGGGAGGTGATATGCTATAGATGTGGAAAAGTAGGACACTTACAAAGAGAGTGTAGAGTGCGGAAAGAATTTAGTTCCCAAACAACTTGGGGTACTGGGCGGAGGAATCAGTATCTCCTTAATGTGACTCTGGAGGGACACCCGGTATGGGCTCTGTTAGATTCAGGAGCAGATCAGACCCTGATATCAAGCACATATTGGCAAAAGATACGGGGAAATAAAAATCCCTATCAAAGTCAGACACCGGCGACTATTATGTGTGTTCATGGGATTACGAAATCTTGCCCGCAGCATTGGCTCACAGTTGAATATGAAGGCAGAAGGCACTCTCTGCTAGTGGCGGTAATTAAAGATGCGCCTTTTACGCTACTGTTGGGCAGAGACTGGCCTGATCTCTCTAGGGGACTTGGAATAGGGGGTAAAAAGATATCAAGACCCCAGAGGAGGGAGAGACCTGACCCACAGGTAGTTATGGGAGTTAGAACAATCCACCAACGTTATAAACAGCAAGCACGAAGGGAGAGCAAACAGCCTGTTTTGCGGTATGCGCGTATGTCTGCCCAGGCTAGAGCACCTACACAAGCTTATGAGGGCACAGCGGGATATGATGTGTATGCCGTTCAGAAGGAAGTGATTCCTCCTGGAGGTAGAAGCTTAGTACAAACCGATCTCCAAGTGTCACCTCCACCAGGGACGTATTTACGGGTTGCCCCGCGATCGGGCTTAGCGCTCCGTCATGCGATTCATGTAGGGGCGGGAGTTATCGATCCTGATTATAGGGGTAATCTCTCAGTCCTGTTATTTAATTTTGGCACTGAACCCTTTTCTATACAGGCGGGGGACAAGGTAGCTCAGTTAGTATGTGAACGATTATGTAAACCCCGTTTGCAAGAATGGCCTCATTTATCCCCAACACTTCGGGGTGAAAACGGATTTGGCTCTTCGGGTATGCAGGGAGGTGCACCTGAAGAAGTAAGGAAGGAGGTGGAAGGGGGTTCCCTGGGAGAGGTTGAGGCTAGGCAGCTAGGACCATTACAGGAACAAGTACGGGCCCTACAGAAAGAAATAGAACAATTTTCCCAGTGGAGGAAGGAGCGTGAGGCTGGGGAACAGGAAGAGGACGGTGATAGAGCCCAGGAGTATCCTTCTTCTGACCCAGGGAGTCAGCAGCCCTTTAACACAGAGTCCAGAGCCCAGCAGAGGAGAGGCAGCGTGGGAGCCCTTGCTCCGCCCTCTCCCCGAACTGCGAGGGACCCGACTCCTCTTCCCAGCAGCGCAGCCCTTTAACACAGAGTCCAGAGCCCAGCAGAGGAGAGGCAGCGTGGGAGCCCTTGCTCCGCCCTCTCCCCGACCTGCGAGGGACCCGACTCCTCTTCCCAGCAGCGCAGCCCTTTAACACAGAGTCCAGAGCCCAGCAGAGGAGAGGCAGCGTGGGAGCCCTTGCTCCGCCCTCTCCCCGACCTGCGAGGGACCCGACTCCTCTTCCCAGCAGCGCAGCCCTTTAACACAGAGTCCAGAGCCCAGCAGAGGAGAGGCAGCGTGGGAGCCCTTGCTCCGCCCTCTCCCCGACCTGCGAGGGACCCGACTCCTCTTCCCAGCAGCGCAGCCTTTTAACACAGAGTCCAGAGCCCAGCAGAGGAGAGGCAGCGTGGGAGCCCTGCTCCGCCCCTCTCCCCGACCTGCAAAGGACCCGACTACACTCCCAGCAACGCGGACATCTTTTTCTCTCAGCCCAGCAGAGGAGAGGCAGCGTGGGAGCCCTTGCTCCGCCCTCTCCCCGACCTGCGAGGGACCCGACTCCTCTTCCCAGCAGCGCAGCCCTTTAACACAGAGTCCAGAGCCCAGCAGAGGAGAGGCAGCGTGGGAGCCCTTGCTCCGCCCTCTCCCCGACCTGCGAGGGACCCGACTCCTCTTCCCAGCAGCGCAGCCCTTTAACACAGAGTCCAGAGCCCAGCAGAGGAGAGGCAGCGTGGGAGCCCTTGCTCCGCCCTCTCCCCGACCTGCGAGGGACCCGACTCCTCTTCCCAGCAGCGCAGCCCTTTAACACAGAGTCCAGAGCCCAGCAGAGGAGAGGCAGCGTGGGAGCCCTTGCTCCGCCCTCTCCCCGACCTGCGAGGGACCCGACTCCTCTTCCCAGCAGCGCAGCCCTTTAACACAGAGTCCAGAGCCCAGCAGAGGAGAGGCAGCGTGGGAGCCCTTGCTCCGCCCTCTCCCCGACCTGCGAGGGACCCGACTCCTCTTCCCAGCAGCGCAGCCCTTTAACACAGAGTCCAGAGCCCAGCAGAGGAGAGGCAGCGTGGGAGCCCTTGCTCCGCCCTCTCCCCGACCTGCGAGGGACCCGACTCCTCTTCCCAGCAGCGCAGCCTTTTAACACAGAGTCCAGAGCCCAGCAGAGGAGAGGCAGCGTGGGAGCCCTGCTCCGCCCCTCTCCCCGACCTGCAAAGGACCCGACTACACTCCCAGCAACGCGGACATCTTTTTCTCTCAGCCCAGCAGAGGAGAGGCAGCGAGGGAACCCTGCTCCGCCCTCTCCCCGACCTGCAAGGGACCCGACTCCTCTTCCCAGCAGCACAGCCCCCGAAACCACAGCGACACCACTATCTACACAAAAACTGCTCCTCTGCCATCGGGAGCTGCTTCAGCCTCACTAAAGACCTCGGGCCGCGTGGGAGCCCTGCTCCGCCCCCCGAAACCACAGCGACACCACTATCTACACAAAAGCTGCTCCTCTGCCATCGGGAGCTGCTTCTCTACACCTGCCCTGCCCCCCGAGGCCTCCTGCGGCCCTATTTTTGATTTGTTACTTTCCTCAGGACAGCCCCATTGATTCCGGAGCTGCCCCAACACAACTTGACCCTCCGGCTGCAGGGAAAAAGCTTCGTGACGCGTGGGAGTCCAGCTCCGCCTCCCGAAACCCTCTGCAACCCGGGCTCTCCAGTGCTTCTCCTCAGGGCAGTCCCATCGATACGGGGAGCTGCCCCAACGTGAGATCGTCCTTCAGTTGCAGATAGAACCTCGGGCAGCGTGAGAGCCCAGCTCCGCCACCCGAGGGCCGCTGCTTCTCATCTCATCTTTATTCCCGCCAAGTTTTTCTCCTCATAACTTTGAGTTCCACCCTGACTTAGACAACTATCCCTACTCAAACCTGTCCAAGACTTCCCCCTTCTCTTTCTCTGTCCAAATTTGCCAAGGTGCACCAGACCCTATCCACTTGTTTTTGTTCTGCCACTTAATTGAATCTACCTACTGTTTCAGTCTGCTAAAGATCCCCAGACTTTATTGACTCTACCCCAGCCTCAGTCTGCTAAGGTCCCCAGACTTTCTTTTTCAGCTACTCATTCCTGCTAAGGATCTCCAGATTCACCTCAACTGTCTTGTCCTTGCATATTTACCAAGATTCCCCAGATTCTATTCAACTGTTTTAGTCCTGCCCAATCGCCCTGCTCTCCCCCACCCCAAACCTCCGCTTTTTCTTACCTCCCCCCTAAAGATCCTCAAAACCCCCACCATGAAGCCTCACCTATGGATCCTTTTTCTCCTCCTCTGCTCATCCTCCAATATCTCCTTCTGCCTGCACCCACCCCCCCCCAACTTACTGAACTCCATCGCTGTCAGCCCTATCTACCCTGGTACTAAAATCCCCACACTTTTGCGCACCAGAAATAACCCCTCCAAAAAACCCCCCCGAAGTATCAATCGCGCCTCCTTAAAGCCCATTCCCCCTGCCAACCTTCCCAACCATACCTCAGACTCTCTCACCCCAGTCCCATCTCTATACTGTAACGCCAGATCCGCATGCAACAAAACCCAAATTCTGAAGGATCTTCTTGAAGATCTCAACCCCGGTTTCTTATTCATCACTGAAACTTGGATCGCAAAAGATGATATATTCTCCCAAAACGAACTCTGTCCTCACGGATACCAAGGCCTCTTCTCCCCTAGAATTAACCGAAAAGGAGGTGGCCTAGCTCTCCTCCATAAAACATTCTTCGACGTCCAGCTCCTTGAAAAGGGTTGCCATGCTTCCCTAGAATACATGCTCGCCTCTGTCAATGACGAGCTCCACCCGCACCCACTAGGCATCCTGCTTTTATACCGCCCACCTTCATCCCCCTGGAACAAATCCTCCGACCTCGTCCTCGAATCCATTACAAACGCCTTCCTCAAATTCCAAAGATTACTAATCATTGGGGACATTAATCTTCACATAAATGATACCACCAACAAGGATGCTATTGATCTCAACAACTTCCTCACCTCTTTAGGCTTCCCCCCCCTGGCTCCCTCCCCAACCCATGAAAAGGGGCATGCGTTAGACATCATCAGCTTCATTGACCTCACCGAACACAAAACTTTAATCAGCGACACTCGCTGGGACCCCGTCCCTTGGTCCGACCACTTCCTAGGGGCTTTCTGCCTCCCCATTTTCATGTCCCACCTCGAACCCCCTTCCCGTTCCCCCAATACTATCACCTTCCGAAAGAAAATTGCGAGCGACCAGTTCTGGGCCAAACTTCTTAACCTACTCACCACTACCCCCAACCCTTCAAGCCCTGAATCCAACTGGCACAATTGGATCACCCTTTCTGAGACCACCTACCACTCCCTCGCTCCCCTATCCACAAAAACTGTCTCCTACTCCCGCAAGGCCCCCTGGTACCTTCCCTACCACAGACAACTAAAGCAGCAATGTCGATCACTGGAACGAAAATGGAAAAAATCCAACTCCTCCACGGACAGACAATCCTGGAGGGCCTCCATTAGGTTCTATAACACCGAATTAAAAAAATCAAGGAAGAACTACTACGGCAACAAAATCTCACGCTCCAACAACCAAAGCAACACTCTGTTCAACATCTGGCGTTCCATATCCTCCAAACACGATTCCTCCCCACTCCCCTCTTCTCCATCCGCGAACGATCTAGCAAAATTTTTCAATGAGAAAGTGTCTACCTTACGAAGCTCCTTCCCCCCCACACCCGACTACAACTCTCTGATGCCCACTACCTCCAACCCCAATTTAACCGAGGTGAACCATATCCCAGCCGACAGATCCTGGACCGCCTTCGAGCCTGTTTCCGACTCTCAGGTCTCTAAGCTCTGCCTCAAGTTAAAAGCCTGCAACTGCTCCTTAGATCCTTTCCCCTCCTACCTATATGAGAACATTCCAGCACAGGCCATCTCATATCTCACCAAAATCTTAAACTCCGCCCTGCTCTCAGGCCTGTTTTCCACAGAAATGGGACACATCTCCCTGTCCCCACTTCTGAAAAAAGCTGATCTCGACCCCTCCATCCCTTCCAGCTATCGACCAATAGCTAATATCCCTCTCCTGACCAAAATGCTGGAATCCATCATAGCCACCCAACTCTCATCCTATCTCGAGAGATTCTCCATTCTCCTACCCTACCAACATGGATTTAGACCCAACTACAGCACTGAATCCCTTCTAGCCTCTCTAATCTCAAAGGTCCAACAACTTCACTCCTGCAACAAATTTGCTGTCCTTCTCCAATTTGACCTCTCCGCAGCTTTCGACATTGTCCACCATGACATACTAATCCTCCAACTTTCTGAAATTGGCATAAATTCCACGGTCTTAGATTGGTTCTCAAAATTCTTACGGTCCCGTTCCTACCTCGTTAACATGAAGGGTTCCTCATCCTCCCCTTGGAAACCGATCTGCGGAGTCCCGCAGGGCTCACCTTTATCCCCGATTCTTTTCAATGTCTATATGTCCTCCCTGAAACTCCTCCAACTTTCCACCTCGGAGACACTTTACACCTACGCCGACGACATCCTCGTCCTTATTGAGACCGACTCTAACCTCACCAACCTCTCGGTTAACATCTCATCCTGTATAACAAGTCTACAATCCTGGGCCCTCACGGTTCAAATGAAACTAAATGAGGCCAAAACAAAACTACTTTGGCTCGGCCCGAAACTGGATCAGCTACCCTCCCACATCCCACTTTCCTCTGGCACCAATCTGCAGCTTGAGCACTCTAGCAAAGTTCTGGGAATCATCATCGACTCCACACTGTCCTTTAACGACCACATCAACTCCCTAGTAAAAAAATGCTTTTTCAATCTCCATATGCTAAGAAAAGTTAGATCCTGCTTCCACCAACAACATTTCGCCGTCCTTGTCCAATCCATCATTCTATCCCGACTCGATTACTGCAACTCCATCTTTCTAAGCCTAACAAAGAAACATCTTCTCAGACTTCAGCGGATTCAGAACACCGCAGCTAAATTAATCTTCGCAAAAGGCAAATTTGACCACGTCTCCCCGCTTCTGTCTAAGCTTCACTGGCTCCCAGTCTTCCTCAGGGTTCGCTACAAATGCGCTTGTCTTACCTTCAAATCTCTTCACGGCATCCTTCCTCCCCTCTTCCCACTATCTTGGCTCTCGAGCACTCACTCCACCAGACCCACTCAGAAATTCAAACTATCCTTCCCTTCTCTAATTGGCATCACCCATACAGGAAAACATGGTACATCCCTCCTCTTCAGGATCACTGAGCTGTGGAACAGCTTTACGGCCCATCTTCGGAGTTCGACCTCCCTCCAACACTTCAGAAAACATCTGAAAACCTGGCTTTTCACCAAAATGTAACCACTCCCTCCCTCTCCATTATTCTATGTACCTCCTCCATCCTTGTTCACCTTACCTCTTCCCCCTTCCATTGTAGTTCCTCCTCTTTATTTTTAATCCCTGTAAACCGTGTCGAGCTCCACTTCTGTGGAGATGACGCGGTATATAAACTTAAGGTTTAGTTTAGTTTAGTTTTAGTTTAGGAAGGTACTGAGGAATGCCAGAGGAACTTTGTGCAATTACAGGAAGCATCTCAGGTCTTGCGAGAACAGGTTCAGGCCCTAAAAGAACAATTCAGAGAGAAATCAGGAGCCTGTCCCCAAGCAGAAATGTTAGCGCAACAGGTAGCGTCCTTACAAAAGGATACTGAGCGAAAGGGGGGGCAGGTGGCTGAAGTGTGCCAACGGTGGACCATGGAACAGGAGACTAGGGAGCAACAAAATACCCGGCTGAGGGAAATCCAGGCTGGCCTAGAGAAAATCCAAACGGGAGTGGGGGCTCTAGCTCACAGAGTGGAGACTCTAGAGAAGATGAAAATAGGGGAATTAAAAGATTCTCTTGGGGCTCTGACAGAGAGGATTGAGGGGCTAGAACACCCAGAGGAGTTAGGAGAAGGGGGTTTTGCTGAAAGTTCGGAGTACCCTATTCTCAATTGGCCTGATGATTTTCAAACAGGGCCACCGATTTCCATGACCAATAGGGGTAGAAGAAAGAAGAAGGGTCTCACCGCAATATACTAGGCTCACGCGATGGTATTTAGCTCTACAAGGATACCGATTCCAGGTGGTTCACAGGCCAGGGAAGCTGCATACTAATGTAGACACTCTGTCGCGTCTGTCGGAACTATCGTCACAGAATCCTTCTCTTACCCGGGGTAAGATTTTGAGGGTGGGGGAATGTGACAGGGATCTGGCTAGTCCTAATAAAGCCCAGGGAAAAGCCCAGGGAAAAGCTCAGGGAAGCATTAATAATGTGCCAGGGACTAAGGAGAAGAAATATCCTGAGTTTAGGGAAAATCCTGAGCTCACAGAGCTCAGGCTGGAACGGGAAGGACAGGGCTCTTTAAGGAATTAGCTAAAGCTGCTGTGAGGGGGCGTGGTTATGTGCCGAGTCTCCCTTTTTCTGAAGTTCCCTCGTCAGTGAGAGGGGAGGGACAGCTGGGACTGGAAGCTCAGGGGAAGCTGAGAAGGAAACCAGCTACAGCAGCTAACTTTTGGCCAGCCTTCAGAAGTTCTCACCAGGATAGGGAAATGCAAAACCCTGAAACACAATCTGAGGTTTGTGACATGGACTGGTTAGAGAGTAATGCTATGTCTGGGGAAGAACACCCTATGGAATGGGAATAGGTTTAGGAAAACCTGAATGTCCTTTTTCCTTGGTAAAAGGGTTTTTTGTTTTTGTTTCTTCCTTTTTGAGTTTTATGTTTTGTGAAGGATTGTGTATCCTGTTTTCAACCTGGGCTGGAAGCTGCTGAATTTACTGTTGGGTTAGATAAGTGGAACAGTGGCCACACCTGTGGGAGGACAAGTCCCTCTGCTCCTAGGAAAAAGGGAACTGCCACTCAAATCTACCAGAAGCCTAATTAGTGCTTAGAACCAGGTAGCCTAACTATTGCCAAGGCAGGTATGGTTCTAGCACTGCTTGTGGAAAGAATACCTAACATGAACTGTATTTTATGTTCTTAATTTGTGAACTTAAATTGGCCAGCACTAAAGGGTGCAGTGATAAGAACTGGCACATAAGAGAAAGAAAGCTGAACAAGAGAAAATTGGAATGTTTTGGGTTTTTACTTTGAATGCCAAATTTTGACCTTTTTTGTTGGAAACTTTTCTTGTGGATAAATAAAAGTGATATATTTGGACAAAAACCCGGCCAGTGTGGTGTGCAGTTTATGGGAGGCACCAGGCCAGCTGTGGCCCACCATGGTTATGCTTGAGCCAAGACTGGGATTCTGTGGAGTTACTAGGCCTCGCCAGGATCCCGGTCCCACAATATATATTCAAAAACATGCACTTTTATGATTGGGTTACAATACATGATTTTCTGTAAAGGTGTTAAGATACAGAGATAATGTTTCTGAGATGGTTTTTTCAATACAGACACAATACCATAATCAATCATTCTTTGCATTTACATACGAGGGTCATTTTATAAATAATACACAGGTTGGCAATATTGGGGAGTGGATGAAGAAATTGCAGTAAACCTTGTTTCACTTTCACTTCAGTACTTGAAGCAGCAGGACATGTGCTTAGGAGCTCTATAGTGTACATCAGGGGTGCCCACACTTTTGGGCTTGTGAGCTACTTTTTAAAATGACCAAGTCAAAATGATCTACCAACAATAAAATTAAAACAAAACAAAACACAAAGCACACTGAAAGGCAGAGAAAATGTTGTTTTGTTAGATTTTTTTCACAAGATGCAGACAAAGTTTATTTTGAACAAACAGATTGTTGTGTACAAATGAATCACTTTATATAAAATATGGGACCCAGGACAGTCCGTGTTTCGAACAAACAGTCTTCCTTAGGGGTCCCACAACAGTATTAAAATATTTAGGAATTATTAATAACAAATTCTTGTTTAAATTCTTTATTGATTTTCAAACATTCAATAGTGCAATAAAACACATTCCACTTTCACATGCTCATAATCAACCATTTTCCTCCACCCATCCACCCACCCAATAATCATTCAACAAAACATAAATACATATATTACCATAAAAACCTTACCCTATTTTAGATAATGATATCTTTCCACCCATCCCAAGTGTAAAAATGTTAATTATCATTCATATTCCGGGGGTTTTTCAAAGAGGTCAAGGCAGATGACTCTATGCAATGTCACCTCAGTAACAACTATACAGAAATAGACAAATATACCCACTCCCTTTTTACTAAACCACGATAGCAGTTTTTAGCGCAGGGAGCTGTGCTAATGCCCTGTGCTGCTCTCGACGCTCATAGGCTCCCTGCGCTAAAATCCGCTATTGCTGTTTAGTAAAAGGGAGCCATAATGCAAAATATAGACAGTAGATATAAATTCTCAAAACAGACACATTTTGATCACTAAATTGAAAATAAAATCATTTTTCATACCTTTGTTGTCTGGTGATTTCATGAGTCTCTGGTTGCACTTTCTTCTTCTGACTGTGCATTCAATATTTCTTCCCTTCTTTCAACCTCCTGTATGCTTCCTCTCCTCCAGACCTCATTCTCTTCCCCAACTCTTTCTTTCTTTCTCCCTACCCCCTTCTTTCTTTCTGTCTCCCTGCCTCCCTTTCTTTCTTTCTCTCTCTCTCTCCATGCCCCCTTTCTTTCTGTCTCCCTGCCCCCCTTCTTTCTGTCTCCCTGCCTGCCCCCTTTCTTTCTTTCTCCCTGCCCTCCCCCAAGCCACTAGGTTTGCCGCTGTCGCAGCCATTGGAAAACAGGCCCCCAAGCCACTAGGTTTTCCGCCGCCGCCATAGGGGAACAGGCCCCCAAGCCACTGCTGCCCAAGCTCTCCCTGCAGAAGCGTCACGCTGACCAGCATTCTGCTCCTTGAAGTCAATTCTGACGTTGGAGAGGAAGTTCCGGGTCAGCCAGGCAGCAATTGACGTCGGGGAGAGGAATGCTGGTCGGTCCGACACTTCTGCAGGGAGAGCTTAGGGCGGCGGTGGGGGACGTCGGGGAGAGGAAGGCTAATCGGCCCGGTAGATCGGGATGACAACATGAGTCTATCACGGAGCCCAGGATGGGCTCTGCAATCGACTTGCATTGTCTTCCCAATCTACCGTTTGATCATGATTGACATATTGGGCACCCCTGGTGTACATAGTGTGGCTGTGACAAGTGTGGGAAATGGAAGCTGCAGGTGTCTCAGGTACTTTGTCTGTTGATGATCAGAGGTCATACATTAAGACTGAAACTCTATGTGGCAAAAACCTGACAGAAATCCACAGTGCATTATGTGATATTTGTGGAGAGTTAACAGTGGACCGTAGTACAGTTTCTCAGTGGGCAACTCATTTTCAGAGTGGTTGTGTGAACATAGATGATTATGCAAGACCAGGAAGGCCAAAATCAACAACCGATGAACCATGTGTGAAACTCGTGGCTGATGTTCTTGAACAAGATCGTCATGCAACATGTGAGGAACTTTCTGAAACCACAGGGATTCCACCGGCATCAGTATACAACAGAAAAATGCACAAAACCCGACCTCAGTTGCTCTTGGCTGGGCCACTTATTCTTCACAACGCTCTCCCATACATAGGGAATGTCGTCATTGAAAAACTAGGCTAATATAGCTGGGAGGTTTTACCTCATGCTCCCTACAGTCCAGTCATGAGTCCACCAGACTTTGACCTTTTTTCAAAGTTGAAACAACCTATGCGTGGACATTGTTTTGCATGTCTGGAAGAGCTTTCTTCCGCTGTAACCCGAGCCATTCGACAACTGAACAAAAATGGTATCGTGGATGGAATAATTAAGCTTCCCGGATGTTGGGACTCTGTCATTGCAAAGCAGGGAGACTATATTGAAGGACTGTAAAGAAATACTTGAAAAAACAAACAAACGTAAATAAAAAAAAAATAGTGTGCGTTATTTATGAAATGACCCTCGTATATAATACTACTATCAAGTAATATGTTCATACTAAATCCTACTTATTTGCCTAATATCTGTGTCATGTTATATATTCATCTTAGATGCAGATACATCCTTATAATTCTAGTTATCTGTGCTCTGCTTATCATAACCTCTCCTATTTGTTTGAAATGTTATGATGGAAAAAATATTTTTCTTATGGTTTATGGCACTGTAGAAGAATAAAATCATTTTGTGAGTCAATAAGGAATATTTTACAATTAGTTTTGGGTCATTGCCTCATTTTTTTAGAGAGACTTCTGTTATAAAACATTCTGTTTGGAGGCACAGGGCCTCAGTGAAAAAGTATTTCTGGGAAAATCTTATATACTTGGTAAAAAAAATGTATAGCATACTTAACCATTGATAGCAGTTGTTCCCCCCCCCCTTTAACATTCTGATACCAGAGAAATAAACTACATAGGACAGAGTACACTAAGGGGTTTCAAAGAAGGATTAGATAAGATTCCTGAAGGATAGGGGGATTGAGGGATAGAGATAGAGGTAGAGATAGGTTATAGAAAGAGTATAGATAGAAAAATAAGAGGGATTAAAGGGCTTAGACAAGGATCACCTTACAGGTCATGGGCCTGATGGGACGCTGCGGGCGTGGACTGCTAGGCGCAATGGACCTCTGGTCTGACCCAGCGGAGGCAACTTCTTATGTTCTTATGCATTAATTTGGGAATCATAAGTCCAGGCATTTCCAAAAGAGAGAGCAAAGTTTTTTTAAAAAAAATCAGATATTCAGATAGTATTATCTCCTAAAGCTCGTAGTCACATTTTGAATAACACACAGGAGACACCTAGAGTTGTTTCTGATGGGCCTTGAACTCCTCAGTAGGAAAGAGGGGAGAGGTGGGGTACTTATATGTATTGGGGATGTATATATCATGTTTTGGGTTGGGATCATAAGAAAACAGATCTTAACTCCTTGTTTAGATATTTATTCTTCACTGCTATGCTATACACACACATATTGAACAATTGTCAGATTTAAAATGGCCCACACAGGACAGTCATGCTTGTTTATTACAGTTTTTGGTAGCACAGAAGAAACAAGCATGTCTCGTAAAATTATTCCTCTTTGTATATAAATTTGTAAATTTTTCTCCTTTTGTCTTTCACTTTGGTCTGAATCCACTGTCTGGTATGTAGTCAGTGCTAGTCTGTCAAAAGATAATACTTAACGTGATTTATAATATTCTTTAACATGTCATAAATATAATAATAAATATTAAACAATAACAAACATAATTTTAAAAACATTCTCAGTCATTCTGAAGGTAGCTATAAAGGTAGAGAGAAAGAGAGGGCACTCTCTAAAGTTAAAAGGGGATAGATTCCGTACAAACGTAAGGAAGTTCTTCTTCACCCAGAGAGTGGTGGAAAACTGGAACGCTCTTCCGGAGGCTGTTATAGGGAAAAACACCCTCTAGGGATTAAAAACAAAGTTAGACAAGTTCCTGCTGAACCAGAACGTACGCAGGTAAGGCTAGTCTCAGTTAGGGCACTGGTCTTTGACCTAAGGGCCGCTGCATGAGCGGACTGATGGGCACGATGGACCACTGGTCTGACCCAGCAGCATCAATTCTTATGTTCTTATACCTACTACATCCCTACTTAGTAGTTAAGTATGCTGTATAGTACCCACTATTCAAACACTTAGGTGGTAGTTATGCAGCAAAAATGATTTATGTCTTGCATATCCAGTTACAGTATATGATTAAAGTCAATATTCAGTTGGCGCCAAATAACTGAATATTAGCACAATCCACTAAAAGATAAACAGGCAACTATGGGGGCATTTTGTAATAGTGCAGGGGCATGGTCGAAGGTTTAGCAGATAATGTCATTATCCAGCACCCAGCTAGTTAACTTTAGGACAGAATTTTTTGTGACTATCCCATCATACGCGCAACATCTAGGAATATCCCCAGCATTCTTCCATACAATTCCTGCTATAAGGAGACACCATAGCAGGTCCAAGGCATCGGTCCAAGAGTCATCTTGGACCGATGCCTCACTTTAGAACAACACACTAACACCCAGGTCAAAAAATGTTTTTCCACCCTGTGGAAACTCCGCTCCATCAAACATTACTTTGATTTTCCCACCTTCAGATTGCTGGTCCAATCCCTAATTCTAAACTCCCTGGATTACTGCAATATCATATATCTGGGCTCTTACAAAAAAACCATTAAACGACTACGACTTATTCAGAATACCGCAGTCCGCCTCATCTACGGGCTCAAAAAATCAGACCACATCAGCCCTTTCTACAGGAAACTTCACTGGCTACCGTTCGAAGCAAGGATCATCTTCAAATTCGCCTGCCTCTGCTTCAAAACCCTAACTGGCTCAGCCCCGATATATCTTTCACGCCACTTCACCTTCCCAGGCTCTAACCGTACACGCAATGCACACCTGTTTGCCTACCCCTCCCCAAAAGGATGCATCCACAAAAGATTCTTCGATAAAACCCTCTCCTTCCAAGCTGGCAAATGGAATGACTGCCTGTCCACTCTCATCTCTCTTGCCCCAACTTATCAATCCTTCAGGAAATCTCTAAAAACATACCTCTTTGATAAATTCCTCTAACCCCCGTCCCCCCGACCAAACTAATAATCCCTTGCCTCCCTCCCTACCCTTCCCCTCTCCCCATGCAACAATTACTGGATCTTTTTGTAATTGTCACTGGTTTATGCCATATAATTGTTAACCAATTCTCTGCACCTACATTGTTTAAATCGCTCTGAACTGTTTTTCGATATGCTGTAACCTCGATGTAACTTCGCTATAACTAAGCTGTAACTTCGCTGTAAATGTACAGTCTCTTATCCTGTAAACCGCTCTGAACTGCTTTGTGGTATTGCGGTATAAAAAAATAAAGTTATTATTATTATTATTATTATAGCAGGTGCTGACACAAAATGTTGTAGACAGATGTGGACATTCTTGTGAGGGAGAGGCTGCAGAGGAGGAGTGTGGCACAGTGGTTAAAGCTACATCCTCCGCACCCTGAGGTTGTTGGTTCAAACCCACACTGCTCCTTGTGACTCTGGAGAAGTCACTTAATTCCCCCATTGTCCCAGGTGCATTAGATAGATTATGAGCCCACCATGACAAACAGGGAAAAATGCTTGAGTACCTCAATAAATCAATTTAAACCACTCTGAGCTCCCTTGGGAGAACAGTATAGAAATTAAAAATAGGAAGCCTAGCCTCAGCATCTGGTCCAGAACAAGAGATGTAGGTATAGGGCCCATAAGGTATATAGGACATGATAAGTTTTTTTTTTCAGTTCACAGAAGATGAGGTATTCTTGAGATACTGGTTTAATAAATCTACCATCACTAACCTCTATGAGCTGCTAAAGTATAATCTTGGAGCCATGCTTTACCTGGGCAAGTGATGGTCACCACAGCACTGACCTTTCTTATCATAGGAAGTTTCCACCATGTTGTTGAGACAATGACTGGTATCCACACAATCTGCTACTGGCCATTGCATGGAGTCCTTCTTATGAGCTCTGCTCAGAAGACTGCAGGTTTATATCACATCCTAACAGTGATATTTCATGGCCTACATGCACACCAGGCATCATGCTCTGGGATTATATCTGTAAATGTCAAGTGTCAGGTCAAGGTATTATACTTTTAGAAAAATTGTAATAAGTCACCACGGTTTCACCTATTAACTCACACCAGACTTGGGACTAGATGCTCAAAGGAAACCAGGCTTTCATTTAGATTGGTTTTAGCCAGTCTAACTGAAACATTATTTTGTGGGTAATACACAGTCTTTCAACTAATGCTTTACTGTGCAGGGAAGCAGTGACCAAAAGTCCTATGCTACTGACCTCAGTGGTATAAAAATAGCAAATAAGCAATTCTCTCCAATGCTAGCAGAAATAGCACAGGGGGAACCCCTGCTGTAATGGCTTAAAACTACCAACAGCTCTGAGCTATAGATAAGATCTGGTATTAACTTTCCTGTCAAGTGCCTCAGTGCTGACTGGCTCAGTCACTGTCAAGAAAATCAGTATTTATTTATTTTTATTTATTTATTTATTTATTTAGATTTATATCCCGTTCTCCCAGTAGCTCAGAACGGTCTACAAGTAAACATACACAGTAGAAGTAATTAGGCAAATAAGATGTACAATAGGTTTAGGTGCTTGGACATACAAAATTGTGCAGTATTTATCAGGGTACAAACAATTTTTCAGAGTACAGACAATTTATCAGAGTACAGACTAAGAGAGGACTATACTGAAATTTAGGAGAAGTTAAATAGGGGAGGTGGGGTTTAAGGGGGGGTGTAGACTGAGGGAGATCTTTAGTTGAAGAGGAGGGTCTTTACCATTTTACGGAATGTCAATAAAGAGTTCTGTTGCCTGAGTTGGGGGGGAGTTTATTCCAGAGATGTGGGATGAAGTGGCTGTAGGATCGTTTGTGGGCAGTTTCTGAGAGGAGGGACCTTCCAGGGGGAATGCATAGGCGTATTTCCGATTTTGAGCGGAGGGAGCGAGTGGGGGTGTAGATGGGAAGCTTAGATTTTATGTAGGAGGGGGTGGTGGCATAAATTCTCTTGTGGGCTACTGCTAGGGCCTTGAAAGCACAGCGCTGGCTAATTGGGAGCCAGTGTTCAGCGCGGAGTGCTGGGGAGACGGGATCATGGTAGTTGAGGTTGTGTAGGAGGCGGATAGCTGCATTTTGGACACGTTGGAGGCGTTTGAGATTATTTTTGGTTAGTCCATTAAATAGGGAGTTACAGTAATCCATTCTGGAGAGGACATATGCGTAGAGGAGTTGGGCGAGGTCAGGTGTGGAGATGTAGGGTTTGATCCTTTTCAGTTGGCGGAGGTAGTAGAAGGAGGTGGAGATTACTTGGGATATGTGGGCAGATAGGGATAAGTGTTCATCTAAAGTTACTCCTAGGCTGCGTACCTGATCTGTTGCCGTTAGTAGAGTGGAGTCCCATGCTAGGGTAGGACGTGTGAATTTGGTGCTTTTTTTCCTGATCCATAAGAGTTCTGTTTTAGTGGCGTTTAGTTGAAGTTTGTTGTTTGACATCCAAGTTTTCATATCAGAGAGGCAATGTTGGAGGTTAGTAATTTGGGACGATCGGTTCTCGCCTAGTGGGAGGAGCAGCTGGATGTCATCTGCATAAGAGTGGATTTTAATGCTATATTTCTGCGCTATATCAATGACAGGTCTGATGTAGAGGTTGAATAGGAGGGGGGATAGAAGGGCGCCTTGAGGAACACCATATTTGATAGGCTTGGGGCGAGATTTGTGTGTTCCTAGTAGGACAGTCTGGGTCCTTTGATGGAGGAAGGAGGTGATCCATTGGAGGGCTGTGTCCTTGATTCCGAGGTCATAGAGTCTGGATGTGAGGAGGTGGTGGTCGACTGTGTCAAAGGCAGCGCTGAGGTCAAGTAGGACTAGTAGGGCATCACTGCCTTTGTCGAGTATTGCCCAGCTATCATCAATGATGTCAAGGAGTACTGACTCTGTGCTGTGGCCTTTTCGGAAGCCGGACTGGACAGGGGATAGAGCAGCTTGTTCTTCAATGAAGGGGTGAAGTCGGTGGAGCACAATTCGTTCAAGGAGTTTGGAGACAAATGGGAGGTTGGAGACTGGGCGATAGTTGCCGGGTTTGTTAGAATCAAGGGTGGGTTTTTTGAGAGTGGGCTTGATAATAGCTGACTTCCAGCTGAGGGGCACAGTCCCAGTGGTTAGAGAGGTGTTAATGATGGGGAGGATGGATTCTGCCATGGCGTCTTCTGTGGACAGTAGGAGGCTGGATGGGCAGGGATCGAGGATGGTGTTGGAGGGTTTGAGTTCTCTCAGGGTTTCGAGAACCTCGGCATGAGTGGCCATATGAAATTGGGAGAGAGCGGCGGAGGGTGGGGTATTTGGAATCGGTTGGGGCTGAATAGGAGTGGGTTTGGTGTTGGTGTCAAGATTATCTCGGATGGTTTGTACTTTGGACTGGAAGAAGTCCGAGAGAGTCTCGCTATCAAGTTCTGATTGGTTGTTGTGACTTTTTCTTTGGGCGCTGGTGAAGAGTTGGTTTGTGAGGGTGAACAATTGTTTGGATCTAGAAGGGGCAAGTTGTAGGAGGTGAGAGTAGTAGGTCTTTTTTGCTTCTAGGATGGCAGCTTTGTAGGTGATGGATATGTTATTCCAGTGGGCTTTGGTTTCCGAGTTCGGGTGTTTGACCCAGATCCTTTCTGCTTTCCTCAGCGATCGTTTTATGGATCGGAGGTCACTGGTGTACCAGGGAGCAGGTGCTTTGTTGGTGATTATTTGGGTTGTTTTTGTCTTGGCGAGGCTATTATAGAGGGATTGGATGTTGGAGTGCCATGCGGAGGCTGCCTGGTCAATGGAGTGGGGATGTTGGGTGCAGGTATCATTTAGGGTGCGAATGCCTGCGGCCATGGCTGGAGGGCTGACTGAGTTAGGGAGTTGACGTAGGGTGGGAGGGGTAGGGTCTTTACGCGGGGCTAGGGTAGTTTCGAGTGGGAGTTCGAATTCAATGAGGTGGTGGTCTGACCATGGGACTGGTGTGGTGGTATAAGTTGTTTGTTGGGGCTCTGCAGTTGGGTCACTGAGGGTGAAGAGCAGGTCTAGGATGTTGCCTGCTGAGTGCGTGGGGGTGGTTATAGCCTGATGAAATCCCAGGTCGGTGAGGGAGGAGAGGAAGTTGTCAATTTGTCCTGAGGTGTTGGGGTAGTCTGGGAAATTGAAATCTCCCAGGATGGTCACGTGTTTGTGTGAGATGGATAGTTCAGTGATGAATTCGAGGAGGGTCTCTAGGGTATCTGCTGGGGAGCTAGGGGTTCTGTAGAGGAGTATGAAGGCAATTTTGTGTTTGTGGCCTATGGTGAACGCAAGTGCTTCTAGGGAGGGAATATTGATGGAGTTTATCAGTTTAGGTGTGGCAGAGGTCTTGACAATGGTAGTCACTCCACCTCCTTTCCCAGAGGTGCGTGAACAGGCTAGGGCCTGGTAGCCTGGAGGACATAGTTCGCCTAGTGTTATCCCATCATTGTCTTGGAGCCAGGTTTCAGTGATCATGAGGGCGTCCCAAGTCTTGTCACAGATGAGGTCGTGTAGGAGGAAGGATTTGTTGTTAACTGATCTTGCAGTATGGTAGCAGACAGTCTCTTACCCACAAACTCTTGTCTGAGGAACAGGTATCAGCTGCTACAGGAAGGTCCTGAGAACGAGGTGCAAGAAGTTGTTCAGCAGACGGTTCCAACTCTGGAATCAACAGAACGGCCCACCCCCAAGAAGCGCAGAGTGGTGGTCATCGGGGATTCGCTGCTGAGGGGCACCGAGGGACCAATTTGCAGATCAGACCTACAATCAAGAGAGGTCTTCTGTTTGCCAGGGGCCAGGATCTGGGATGTAACCGCTTGCCTTGACAGACTCATCAAGCCCCGTGATCACTTCCCCATGATTCTAATCCATGTTGGAACCAACGACACCACCAGGAGCACCACGAACAGCATACCTGAGGACTTCAGAGCCCTGGGGGAGAAGCTGAGGAGGATGAATGCGCAGGTGGTCTTCTCCTCGATTCTCCCTGTGAGGGGCAAGGGCAGAGCCAGAGATGATCGAATACAGAGGGCAAACGACTGGCTGCGAGGATGGTGCAAGGAGATGAATTTCGGGTTCCTGCACCATGGAGAAGCTTTGCACGGACTACATGGACACGACGGCCTACACCTGACCAGAAGAGGGAAGAATGTCCTTGGACACCGTCTAGCCCGCCTACTTCACAGGGCTTTAAACTAGGTAAGTCGGGGGAGGGTACAGACACAAACAACATACCTGGCGAACTAAACTGCAAATACTGTTTTGAGGATGTGGTAAGTAGTCACCGAAAGTCTGGATCAGGGGCGAGTACACACACCTTCGAGTCGGGGGTAGGTTCACATCATAAGTATGGGCCACATTGTAATTCCAGGTCTAGGGGGAGTACACATTGTAATTCTGAGTCTTTGGGGAATACACATTGTAGTTCTGGGTCTGTGGGGAATACACATTGTAGTTCTTGGTCCAGGGGGAACATATACAACGCAAATATTGCTGGGTCTAGGGGGAACATATATAACGCAAATTATGCTGTAGGTGTTCAAATAGCTCAAGCAGGTATATCCCCACTGATACGTAACAAAAATACAACATGGAGGGCTATGTACGTCAACGCACACAGTTTGGGAAACAAGATCCTGGAGTTGGAAACAGAAATAAGGAATGCCGACCTGGATGTGGTGGCAATATCTGAGACCTGGCTCACAGACTCCCACGGGTGGGACATGGTCATACCGGGTTACAACTTGCTTCACCGGGACAGAGAAGGCAGATTGGGAGGAGGTGTAGCATCATATACTAAAGATGACATTAAGGTCACAAGAATCTCAGATGTCCAATACACTGGGGAATCCCTTTGGGTTAATTTGGCCAGAGGGAAGGACAAATGCTTGTATCTTGGCGTAATTTACAGACCCCCAAGACAACAGGTTGACCTGGATATGGAAATAATCGGGGATATAGAAAATATCACCTTGCATGGGGACACAGTATTGTTAGGTGACTTTAACATGCTTGATGTGGATTGGGATACACTAACCTCCGATTCCGGCAGCAACAGGAGGCTATTAAACTCTATGAAGGGAGCTGGTCTGAAGCAACTGGTGTTGGACCCAACAAGGGATCAGGCAATACTGGACCTATTACTTACCAACGGAGAAAGTGTCACAGAGGTCTCGGTGGGCGACACATTGGCCTCCAGTGACCACAACATGGTATGGTTCAATCTTAGGAAAGGTTTCACTAAATCTAACACGCTGACCAAGGTCCTCAAATTCAAGGACACAAACTTCCAAGACATGGGTTCCTTTGTTCACCAGATGCTACAAAGCCAAGCAAAAACCGATAGCGTGGAAGAAATGTGGTCGACTTTGAAAGCCACCATACAAGAAGCGACAAACCGCTATGTTAAATTAGTAAGTAAGCGGCGAAGAAACAACAAGCCGCAATGGTTCACTGCGGATATCTCAGACCTCATCAAGGAGAAGAAAAAAGCATTCATCTCTTACAAACAATCGGGGAAACAGGACTCTAGAGCAGACTACCTGACCAAGTCAAAAGCAGTCAAAACAGCAGTCAGGGAGGCTAAATTCCACATGGAGGAGTCTCTGGCAAAGAATATCCAGAAGAGAGATAAATCCTTCTTCAGGTATATCAGTGATAGAAGTAAAAACTCTGGCGGGATTGTACGTCTTAGGAAACCAAACGGAGACTATGTGGAAAAGGATTCTGAAAAAGCCCAACTATTAAATGAATACTTCAGCTTAGTCTTCACCCATGAAGCGCCGGGGCTTGGCCCTCAACTACAGACAAGGGCTGACTCAGTTGACCCGTTTAGTAACTTCGAGTTTACGCCCAGCAGTGTCTACGATGAGCTGTCAAAACCCAAGATTAACAAGGCAATGGGGCCTGACAACCTACACCCCAGGGTGCTTAGGGAGTTGAGTGATATCTTGGCAAAGCCACTGTCAGCACTCTTCAACCTCTCCCTTAGTACAGGCAGCGTCCCGTTGGACTGGAGGACGACTAACGTCATTCCACTCCACAAGAAAGGCTCAAAGATGGAGACAGCAAACTACAGACCAGTGAGTCTAACATCAATAGTGAGCAAACTAATGGAAACTCTGATCAAACGCCAATTGGATAAGATCCTGGATGAGGAAAATCTACGGGACCCCCGTCAACATGGATTTACTAAGGGGAGATCATGCCAATCCAAGCCGATCAGCTTCTTTGACTGGGTGACGGGGAAGCTGGATGTTGGGGAGTCCCTGGATATCGTGTACCTGGACTTTAGCAAAGCATTCGATAGCGTACCACACCGCAGGTTGCTGAGCAAGATGAGTTCTTTAGGATTAGGTGACACATTGACGAAATGGGTTAGGAACTGGCTTGGTGGTAGGCTTCAAAGGGTAGTGGTGAACGGCACCCCCTCAGAAATGAAGGAGGTGATCAGTGGAGTGCCAAAGGGCTCGGTCTTGGGACCAACCCTATTCAACATCTTTATAAGAGACTTGGCAGAAGGGCTTCGTGGTAAAATAGCATTATTCGCCGATGACGCCAAACTAAGTAATGTAGTGGGCAAATGCACAACGGACGAAGATTCAATGCCCGATAACATGATGCACGACCTACTCCTACTGGAGCGCTGGTCTAGGACCTGGCAACTTAGCTTCAATGCCAAAAAATGCAAAGTCATGCACCTAGGCAACCATAATCCATACAAGACTTATACCCTTAATGGTGAGATCCTAACAAGAACGGTAGCAGAACGGGACTTGGGGGTGATCGTCAGTGAGGACATGAAGGCTGCCAGTCAGGTAGAGCAGGCCTCATCCAAGGCAAGACAGATCCTAGGTTGTATACGCAGGGGTTTCGTCAGCCGTAAGCCGGAAGTCATTATGCCATTGTATAGATCCATGATGAGGCCCCACCTGGAATACTGTGTGCAATTCTGGAGGCCACATTATCGCAAAGATGTGCTGAGATTGGAGTCGGTTCAGAGAATGGCCACCCGGATGGTCTCGGGACTCAAAGATCTCCCGTACAAAGAACGGTTAGACAAACTGCAGCTATACTCGCTCGAGGAGCGCAGAGAGAGGTGGGACATGATCAAGACATTCAAGTATCTCACGGGCCGCATCAAAGCGGAAGAAGATATCTTCTTTTTCAAGGGACCCACGGCAACAAGAGGGCATCCGTGGAAAATCAGAGGCGGGAAACTACGAGGTGACACCAGGAAATTCTTTTTCACTGAAAGGGTGGTTGATCGTTGGAATAGTCTTCCACTGCAGGTGATTGAGGCCAGCAGCGTGCCTGATTTTAAGGCCAAATGGGATCGACACGTGGGTTCTATTCACTAGGCAAAGGTAGGGGAGGGTCATTAGGGTGGGCAGACTAGATGGGCCGTGGCCCTTATGTGCCGTCTATTTCTATGTTTCTATGTTTAGCCTCCCCCCCAACCTTAAAAATCTCCAAGTTGTCCAGTTGACCCCTCTCCCCCAATGTTAATTGTCTGGTGGTACAGCTATTTCAATTGTAGCAACAGCAATTTGTTAAGAAATATTTGACAAAATGTAACTAGATTCTACACTCTCTGGTGTTCCTAAGATTCTTAAGTTGTTGCAGCGATTGCAGTTGCTGAAATTTTTGGGGTCCTGTTGAAACTGTTTTATGTTTCTATTTTTGCAATCTACTACTTTCATTTTGTTCTTCTACCAGTACTGTGTGATTTTCCAGTTGTGTTATATAATGTTAGAAATCCTGAAATAGTAAGTTTTGTTTAGTCATTTGTTATTGCAATTCATTAATGGCCTTGTGATTTTAGCAATAAAATCCTTAATCTCTCTGAGCTCTATTAGGATCACCAACAATTGATCTGAGCTTTCAGATTATTTTGTGGTAGCCATCTTGAGTGAAGAAAATGAATCCGGTTTATGTCTCTTGATCCTTGATGCTGTTTCAAAATTAGTACGTTTAGATTGTGGTATAAGAAAGATGATAAATAATGAATTGTCAGTAGAGTGAAATATGCTCCTAATAAACAATATTTGTAATAGATCTTATGAGAGCTCGACAAACTCACAACTGGTTACATGTTCTACTCAACATTATTCTTAGTCAGCTTTTTTTTTTTAATGCTGACTGATAAGGGCGGATTTGGCCCTAGATATTTAATGTGGGGCCATGTCAAGGCACCAGCATTGAATATCCAAGGCTAAATACATTTAAAAAAATGCTGCTTGGGCTTATGCAAGTCCTGGTTGAATATTGGCCAGGACCCGAAAAGTACTCTCTGTTCTTCCAAATTCCCCATCCCTCTCCCTCCACCCCAATTTCCCCTTTCTCCTACACTTAGTATTTATAGGTTTACCAAGTCCCCCTCCCTCACACCATAATCCTCTTGGACCTACTTATAAATACCTTGTGGTCCACTGATATCCTATAGGCAGGAACAATGCCCACCCACTTCTGCCCATTATGTTAGCTATTGTAAATGGTTGCCACAATCTCTAGCAGCAGCCTCACGGTACTTGTAAGTCCCATGAAAGGTCATGACAGGCATTTTACACTGGTTGCCACAAAGGACAGAGGTGAATAGACATCACTCTTGCTCTTAGAACCCCACTGGACTATCTAGTATTTACAAGTAGTCCCTGGGAGGCCTTTGGGGGAGGGGACAGTGGGGTCCTCAATCAGCTTTTGAATACATGCAGGTAGGATGGAGGACAATCAAATTTGTGGGAAAGGAAAGGGGAAGTAGAACAGCTAGTACCACAACCCTGCCTTCTCTGCCCTATAAAATTGCTTCAAATATTGGGACAGAGAATTTAGAATGTATACAAATCAGAGGCTAGGAAGGCTATAAAGAATGAAATTTCAGAGGCTATGATTTTAAAAGAAAGAAGAGGGGTAAGAGGAAACTGGTGGCATGAGTGGAGTTGGGTATGTATAAGATAGGAAGGGGGAGTGATGGATCTAAAATCTACTACTACTACTACTACTTATCACATATATAACACTGAAAGGTGTATACAACACTGTACATTTTGAAATTTATAGATGGTCCCTGCTCGGAAGAGCTTATAATCTAACTTGGACACACAGACACAACATACAGAGTTCAGATGCAGAACCCAAGGTGAGAGGAGTTAGGAGTCGAAAGCATTCTCAAAAAGATGGGCTTTTAACTGGGCATTGAACACTGCCAAAGATTACTGTAGAGATTCGGGCAGCTTGTTCCAAGTATACAGTGCAGCAAGGTAGAAGGGACAGAGTTTGGAGTTGGCAGTTGAAGAGAAGGGCACAGATGAGAGGGACTTACCAGCTGAGCGGATCTCACAGAGGAGGGGGGCACAGGGGGAGATAAGTGAAAAGATCAGACCTATGTGGATCATAAGCACTTCAAAATCTCAATATAAAGTACTGCTCAATTATCTAAACTCTGAAATGTAGACATCCCTATAATCAACACAAAACTGAAGGCCTGCCCTACAAAATAGAGTTGTTCGTGTTTTGAGAAGATGCTAGTTTTCATCTGTAAAAGAATAATGGCAATTGCAATAGATTATCTATATTTTAAGAACTGTATGTGAAAACATTTCCTTTTTAGTCATTACTCTAATTCTTATAATACTGAAAAAGAAATTCTACCAAATGTAAATTAACAACAAATGAACCATGCAAGTACGGGACACTTTTACAGACTACTTAACACATCCTTTGTATTTTTCTTTTTTTAATGAAATATTGAAATACAATTCATGAATAATTTTTAGTTGAGGGTTAAAGGTTACAACAACATTCACTTTCTTCACTAACTTTAATGAAATGATATAGAAATTTGTTGAACCTAGTTAAATCTAGGCTAAACTTTTAAAGTCACTAGGAGTTAAACTTTAAAAATCAGAACAACCTTGCTGGCTTTGGCTAGAGCTGCTAATGAGAGATTTTTCTTGCTGAATGTAATGGTATCTTGGGAAAACACATTGAAGTGCACTGTATAATATGTCTTCTCTTAATGGCACTATTGTACAGATTGAAAGAAAGACTTTTCTTACTTATTAGAATCTTCATACTCCCTGTACAATTGAATGCCCTTAATTTTGGTTTTATATTCTTTGCAATTTAAGAATTAAGAGAATATATGTGATGGTCTTTTTCCATAAGGAGTTTCATAATAATCTGCAAGATAAAGCTCTTTCTTGTATACAATACTTGTGGTTCCTTAATTTTACAAAATAAACTAGTTTTTCTAGTGCTGTAAGTTTATTCCAATGGATTTATGTTATGACATGTTTCTGAAGTAGTCGGGGATAGAAATTAATTTACATGTATTTCCTCAGATTATTATGCAACAATGATATTAGCTTACATGTTGTGATGTAAACCACCAAAAAGAGGCCTTTGAACCTTTTCTGCAAGGTAGGATTATTTCTAAAAAGTAGCTAGGGATCCAAAGTGAAATTACATGAACTTATCTCATAAAGCATTCCATTTCCCCCAATGCCTAAAGTCATAATGAGGAAAGTAGATTATTACTAGCACAGGATTGGTATAGCAGTTTTTCAAATAGACAAAGAATAGAAAAAGAAGTTAGTAAATTAGAGTGAAAGAAACCTTTTTAGTCACTGTTATTTGGTCATAGTTTAGATCTTGATAAGCAAAATATCTGGATGCCTGACTCTGAATTATAATCCTAAATTGGGGGGGACTTTTAAAGTAGGCATTATCCAGACCAAGATGAACAATATTATAATAGCTCTATATCACTTCATGGTGTAACCTTACTTTGAGTATTGCATGCAATTCTAGTCACCTTATCTCAAAAAAGATAGTAGAACTTGAAAAGGTTCAAAGAATGGTGATAAAAATGATAAAAGAGATGAACTCTGTAAGGATTGTTAGTGGCCCCCACAATATATGGTTGGTGGGTTCACTTGAGAGGCGCCCTTACAAACGCCAGGTCCCAGGTTCAGTTCCCTCACTGAAGATTCACCAGGAAGTAGAATCAAAAAGGCACAGCCAGAGGTGATTGCATAAAGAATATATTATAGAAATAGGCTTACAGAAAAGCAATATTTATAAGCATTACAATTAACGAGAGAGCAATGCAGTTTCCCTGCCTTACAGAGTTCAGAGGAAAAGAGAGACATAGAAGCCTGAAGTTCCAGGGAAAGGCAGAGAGAGAGAAAAGGGGGATGGGGTGATGGTCCAAGCTTCATGTTCCATAGATAAAGAGAAAGATAGAGAGCTTCTATGTGTGTTGCAGAGAGGAGGCTTTTATAGCTTGGAATCTTAGAAACTATTAAGCTTCAATAGAAGTTAAATCTCCCCCTCCTTAGTAAACTTGTGCTAGACAGTCGAAGAATAGGCTATGGTCAAATGTAATTTCCAGTATGCCTCTGACAATAGTTTCTGATTAACTTTAGTTATCTGTGCACCTGGACCCATTGTCCTAAGCACCCTCTTAATCAGACATTAACACATTAACACCTTTTAGCTAATCATGATTCAATCAGGGCTATTTAACACCATCTTTTCAGGCCATATGAAACAGTCTACTTACACTCAGGGTCCATCTGCATTCACATGCCAAAGTCAGATTGATATAATTTCCCATAGGCCTTTGCTGACATTAATTATGCCAACTGAAAATGCTGAATGCTAGCAATAGCTATGCTGACAAACTCCTTTCATATGAGGAAATGCTAAACATAGAAACATGATAGCCATTATCTCTTTTTCTCTCTGAGAGATCCCACGTACCTATTCCAGGCCCTCTTGAATTCAGACACATTTCTCTGTTTCCACCACCTCTTCCAGTAAACTGTTCCACGCATCTACCACCCTTTCTGTAAAATAGTATTTTCTCAGATTGTTAAATTGGATACTGGCTCCAAATATTCTAATGAATATCTTGAAGTCATGCGTCTCCCTCAGCCTCCGGCAGAGAGTCTCAAGCTTCCACTTCACAAGCTTTTGGACCAGACTTTTACTCGATGCATGGAGACTCCATTTTCTATACCAGCAGTTCCTGGAAAATTGGACTCGAGGTATAAAACGGTGCATCACAAGGGATTTGACAACTCACAGTTTTCTCATCAATCCCTACTAGTTGAATCTTCCTTGAAAAGATCCCATCCTTCCAAGGTCTATGCTACAGTCCCTCCTGGCAGGGAGGGGAAAACTATGGACAAATTTGGATGTCGCATCTACCAGAATGCTATGATGTCCTCTAAAGTCCTCAATTATAATTTTTATTTCATTACTTATTTTGAATTTCTTCTTTCTCTACCTTTTCAGTTCATCCTATGCCCTCTCATTGCAGAGTTTCCTTTCAATTGAAAGAGACTCAACTCATGCACATTTATATTACGTATGTATTTAAATGACTCTGTCATATCTCCCCTCTACCACCTTTCCTCCAAAGTATACATATTGAGATCTTTAAGTCTGTCCCCATACGCCTTATCACGAAGACCACACATCATTTTAGTAGCCTTCCTCTGGTCCAACTCCATTCTTTTTATATCTTTTTTAAGGTGCGGTCTTCAGAATTGTACACAATATTCTAAATGAGGTCTCAACAGAGTCTTATACTGTACAGAGGCATCAATATCTCCTTTTTCCTACAGGCCATACCTCTCCCTATACAACCTAGCATCCTTCTAAAGAGGTTAGGGCTCTTCACTTTGGAAAACAGATAGTTGAGGGGGTGATTTGATAGAGCTCTACAAAATCCTAAGTGGTAATGAATGGGTAAAAGTTAATCAATTTTTAAATCTTTCAAAAAGTACAAAGACTGGGGGTCATTTAATGAAGTTAATTAATCTCTGGAACTCGCTGCCAGAGGATGTGGTTACAGCTGTTAGCATATGAGAGTTTAAGAAAAAGAGAAAAAGATATGGACAAGCTCCTGGAGGAAAAGTCCATAGTGCTTGTCTTGGGATCAGTAGCATGAATTTTTCTTTAATTATTTATTTTCCAGACTTCTATTCTGTTCTATCTCATCAATGTTCTTATTATTTGGGATTCTGCCAGGGTCTGGATTGGTCACTGTTGGAAACAGTATACTGAGCTAGATTGACAATTGATCTGGCCTGATATGGCTATTCTTTCTGATGGTGCATGAACTAGGACCATCATACACTCAGTTAATCCATCCCACCCCAGTGTTTCTTTAAACTCTGCCAATGGCTAAATTTGATCTGACTATTCAGTATTGATTCTTATCTGGATACCAGCAAAGAATATCCAGGTATAGGGTGGCTGCTGAAGCTGCTGATATTCAGCAGTGGAACCCAGATAGCTACCCAGTTACCTTAGGATAGTCTACCCTGTTATGTGCTGCTGAATATCCTGTCTAGATCTAGTCAGTGTTAGTTAACTGGGTAGGAGTTTCTTTGGTTAGCTAGTGCTGAATACTGTCTCTGTTATCAGTAGAAATCATTATGATTAAACACTAACCCCTTGATTTTCAGAATGAGTTAACCAGTCAGCAACAGTCAACAACTGGTTAATGTGTCTTGGCGGCTAACTGTTCATTTTCAGCTGAAGATAACCAGTTATCCCATATGAAAATCACTGGTTATCACTGAAACGCTAGCCAGCAATCCTGAGGTTTTCCTGGGGCATTTCTGGGGTGGGTCTGATATAGCCCCTGATTTTCAGACCTATTTATCTAAGTTTATTGCATAGATAGGTCCGCATACATAGCAGTCTTATGGCTGGTTAGTAATGAATATCAACTAAGCAGTTATCAGCTAGCATCCTTTAAAAAAAAAACAAACAAAAAAAACCTGGATATTCAATGCTGGTCATGAGAAATGGCCTAGCATTGTATATCTAGGGTTAGTATCAGCAGCAGGCTTTAAGCTCACTCCCTGCTGGTAGCTGAATATCAACGAGCTAACAGAGCAGTTAGCATATTTACAGAAGAGTCTTAATTATTTGGACTTAAACATGACTGACAGGTGGTTGTATAATAAAAAATGTAAGATAATATACAAAAGTAGGTGATAGATAAAAGAGAGGTATAATGAAAGCAGGTTTCAAATCTTGTTAATACCATTCAGTAACATTTAACAACTGGATTATATATGTGCTTGTACAATAACAATTTTTACAGTAATAGATTCATAAAGAAAATCATTACTGGGCACATCAATATATATTTTTTTCAGTTCCAAAATTTTATTGAAATTTTGTATACAAATACAAACAGGAGAGAATATAAACTTTGAGAAGCTTACTCAAACACTGAAAGATTGAAAGATCTTGTGGAGGATGGTACTGTTCTTAAATGGCTTAATTTATACTTGATAGATTGTTCTTTTCAAGTAAGGAATGGGATTAAGATTTTGAGTAAATTTTAGGTGAGGTGTGGAGTTCCTCAAAGTTCGGCGCTTTCAGCATTATTATTCAATATTTACATGGCCACCATTTGTCAATTGTTTCAATCCTTAGGGGTTGAATGCCGCATATATGAAGATGACATCTTTTTCTTCCCGGTGTGTGTGTGGGAAGATGGGTTAGAAAAGTTGCTGAGTAATTATGAGTGAAATTACTGGATGGATGGGAAGGCAGGGTCTAAGATTGAATGTAGAAAAGACTGAGGTAATGTTTGTGGGAAAATCTGACAGAGTTAATTGGCCAAAAACATTGAAAGTGATGGATGAGGTATTACTGGTAAGGGAGTCAATGACAGACCTGGGAGTAAAATTGGACCCAGGACTTACTATGAGTTGTCAAGTGGTAAAAACAGTGCAAATATGTTTTGCACAGATACATTTATTGTACCGTGTAAAACCAATGCTGTCACCATCTGATTTTCGTGCTGTTGTACAAGCAATGGTTTTGTCACGGCTGGACTACTGCAATGTCTTGTACCTGGGAATAACCAAGAACAGGTGCAGGGCATTGCAGGAGGTTCAGAATGCCGCGGCCAGATTAGTAGGGCCCCACATAAACCTAGCTGAGAGAGCAGCAGGCTTTCAGCTACCTCTGGCTTCCACGGTAGTCATCTATGAGATTTTCCTTCTCTCTCATAGCAGGGCTCTGCCTAGGTTCAGACTGGGGATAGGCAGCTCTGGGTGGCTTGAACTATTTTCTAATGTATGGTTGCTTTTTCTTTTTGCGTGGAAGTACTGTTTCACTCCTTTCCTGGGTATCAGGGTTGACTGCAAGGTCTGAACTGTCACAATACATGAAAAGGATTTATGCACAAGAGAATAAAAAGTGTATTATTTTCTTTGAGGATCAAATATCCTCCAAATATCTACCAATCCCCCATTATTTAATAGATCCTCTATATATTTGTGAGATCCAGAGACTCTTGTTTTTGGTTGTCTATCCAGAACAGGTTCTATCTCCTGATTAGAATCTCCTACCATAATCGTAAGGAGAGATCCATTAGCAATGATATGCATTTGTAAATTCTGGAAAAAGATTTTACTTGGATTCACTGGAGCATGGATATTTACTAAGGATATAGATGCCTCATCCACTATAATATCTAAATAAAGCCAGATCACATATTTGTTTTTCAACTGTAAAATTTAGATACTTTCTAAACAAAATAGCTAGTCCTCCTTTCTTTTTTTTTGAGCAGGTACTGTATATAACATTCTTTTCTGACTCCCTTCCATTCAAGTGTGTTTCCTGTAAAAATAAAATACAGTCAAACCTCGGTTTGCGAGTGTTTTGCAAGATGAGCAAAACACTCAGCAAACTTTTGACTCGCAAACCAAGTGTTGACTCGATTTGCGAGCCCCCCCCCCGATAACCGGCATCGCCCCCCGCTCACAAAGGCCCCCTCACTCCAACCAGCCCCCCCGCCCGAACAACTTAAACTTACCCCCCCATCTGGCACTGGCACACAGGCACAGATCGTGTCGGTGCCTAGAAAATCTTCCGGCTTCTGCCTGCCTTGAGCATGCATCTGCGCATGCTCAAGGACTTCTAATTCTCCCTCTCGCCGAGATTCTTGGCGAGTGGGAGAATTAGAAGTCCTTGAGCATGGGCAGATGCATGCTCAAGGCAGGCAGAAGCCAGAAGATCTTCTAGGCACCTGCACGATATGTGCCTGTGTGCCGGTGCCAGACAGGTGGGGGTAAGTTTAAGTTGTTCGGGCGGGGGGGCCGGTTCACATGGGGGGTGCCGGTTGGAGCGAGGGGGCCTTTGCGGGCGGGGGAGAGCGATGCCGGTTATCGGGGGTGGGGGGTGGGAACGTAGCAAAGTAAGTTTCCATTATTTCCTATGGGGAAATTCGCTTTGATAAACGAGCATTTTGGATTATGAGCATGCTCCTGGAACGGATTATGCTCGTAATCCAAGGTACCACTGTATTGGCTTTAGTTCTTGCAAGATACTGTAAAAAAAATGTTTCTTTTAATTGGATGGTTTAATCCATTCACATTTAGTGAATAACAGATAATATTATTCATAGGCCTTAGCCTGCAGAAGCTTCTTATTCTTATAATTCCATACATAATTCATTACCCATATACCGTATTTTCACATAGATAACGCGCACACGGGTATAGCGCGCAAAAAAACACATATTTATGTACATAAATTTTTATATACCGCGCACACCCTTATACCGCGCATGCTGCCCAACTCTCCTTTCGCCCGCCCCGACTCTCCTCTGGAGACCCCAACTCTGTTTTCGCCCACCCCGACTCTCCTTTCCTCCTTGAAGTCCTGTCCCTATCCTGAAAGCCTGATGCCCCCCCGACGTCCGATTCACCCGCCTGCAGGACCACTCGCACCCCCACCCCAAAGGACCGCTCGCACGCACCCGAACCCCCACCCCGAATGAGCGCTCGCACTCCCATCCCGAAGGACCGCTCGCACCCCCACCTGAAGAACCACTCGCACCCCCACAGCCTCACCCCCCTCCCCCATGGAGAAGCTGTCTACCTTGTTTCCGGATGCCAGAGAGCCCAGCTGTTTTCTCTGCCGGCGGTCCCGCCCCTTCTCTGAGCCCTGCTGCGCTGCTTTTTCTTCCGGCGGTCCCACCCTTTCTCTGACATCAGAGAAAGGGCGGGACCGCCTGAAGAGGAAGCAGCGCAGCACAGGGCTCTAAGAAGGGGCAGGACCACCGGCAGAGGAAGCAGCTGGGCTGGCATCCGGAAACAAGGTAGACAGCTTCTCCATGGGGGAGGGGGGGAGGCTGTGGGGGTGCGAGCGGTCCTTCGGGGTGGGAGTGCGAGCGCTCCTTCCGGGTGATGAATCGGGCGTCGGGGGGGGAAACTATGTAAAAAAAATTTTGTACAACGCGCTCACGCGTATAACGCGCAAGGGTATGCGCGGTTTGTAAAAACCACGTATAACGCGCGCGTTATATGCGAGAAAATACGGTGCTCTTTTTCACCACACACACACACACATTCATACCTGGTTTTTCACTCTCTGCAATACCTAATCCTTCCCACCCAACTTAAAAATACCCCAGCCATCTCTCTATTGCTTTTCCATGGCTAGATCTACACATTGACATAGCAGGCCATATAACACAACTCCCACTCTAACCTACAATATATGGAATCACATTGTATCTAAGTACCTTTACTTTCAAAAAATCACAATAGCTTCTTTTTAAACAAATTAAACATAACCTCAAAATAAATCAGTTTCCTTCTCTCTTAAGGTTTTTGATGAACTCCATGAGATCTTCTGGTGTATCAAAATGGTGTGTGTTATTATATGTAACCTTCATAATAGAGGGATAAAACAACCCATACTGTACCCCCTGGTGATTTTGAGGTCGTAGATCCAAAAATTGCTTGCACCGCCATGCAATATGTTTATCGAAGTCCGGGTCAATTTGTATTTTAACACCAATCCAATGAAGATCTGGGATCTGTTGTGCTTTACCCATAATTTCCATTACTTGTGTGAGATGCAGCAACCTAAAAATGAAAGGCCTTGGACCACGACTATGACCTTATTTTTTAAATGGAATTCTATGTGCCCTTTCAACTTCAAATAGAAATTTAAACTGAAGCTGTAAAACTCAGGGGATAACTTCTTCAATAAATTGGGAGGGGTTTCCCCCTTCGTCCCCCTCCGGGATTCCCAATACTCACAAATTATTTTGATGACAACGGTTTCCCATATCTTCCAGCTCATTTTGGAGTAATTCAAACCGTTGCTTCTAAAAATTCCAATCTGTAGTAGAATCTTCTAAAACAGATAAACGTTGCTCCATCTCTGTTGTTTTTGCATTACAATTAGTCATTTGCACTGAAATACTCTCCACTTCTTTTTGTAAAGCAAGTGATTGAGCTGGTAATAAAAGAATATATAGAGCTCTCCTGGATCATGCCCTTAATAGCCTCTAGTTCTTTTATTACCAGCTCAATCATTTCCTGCAGCTCCCTTGGTGATGTTTTTAGTGGTGTTGTAAGATCCTGTTTCAGTCTCTTACCACTGTTTTGAGACCAAAAGGCGTTTTCCATTTTATTTTGTTTTGAAGTCACCATTTTCCGATACTGATCTATGCTGAAGTGAAGTCCCACACAGTACAATGACAGCTAGTAATGTTGAATGAAAGGAGCAGTGCGTTTAGGTTACCATCTTTATACGTCGCAGGCTCTGCCCCTGACACAGCAGTATATTATACTAAATTCAAGCACAGTAGTTATTTGAACAACACATTTAAATTAAGACAAGTAATGGAACAAGTACAAAATGATCAACCAGAAATTAATTAAAAGATTTGGGGGCCTTTTAAATAAGCTGTGCAAATGTACAACCATCACTGGAAAAACAGCCTAACACAAGATACAATAAAGCATTCTGCAATAGTTTGGCCATCTCCATGTGCTAAACATGTAGGACCTATTGCTTCATTGGTTTTGTTTATGTTTAGATAATTGTTTCTTGTTCATTTAATGATTATGAATGTTTTTTTACTATAAGTCACGTAGGTTACCCAGTAATACTGCTACTGCTGGCAATAAAAAATTCTAACATGGCTTTATAAAAGGGGGGGGAGAGGGGTTAAATAAATATAAATAGTGCTGTTGGCTGCTGCCTTCAGAATGATTGCCAAAGATTTCAAAGATTCATCTAAGAAATTAGCAAAAAATTTTAAAGCGCGTGGATACCCTAAACAAATAGTAGAGCATACCAACGGGCAAAATTTAACCATCGAGAATGGCTACTTCAACCTACAGAAGCAACAAAATCTAACCAACATATTTGCAAGAAAATCTGGAAGAAGAAACACATACTTGTGTTCTCCAATAATAAAGCATCTACAGAAATTATGAAAATAATGAAGAAACATTGGAGGAAAGTACAAATGTCACCTTGTTTTCAAGAACTCATAATTTAAAAGAACATTTAAGTCTGAAACCTGATGGCAAAAGGCCACACCAACAATATCATGGAAAACACACTAAGGGCTCCTTTTACGAAGCCGCGTTAGCCCACTGTTTACAACATCAACATACGTTCAATCAACTACAGTGTCAAGTGATTGACAGAATACAGGAATCTATAAGAGGGGGGGATAGGGTAAAAAATTACTAAAGTAAAAAATTAATGCAGACTGAACAACGGTGGATTCACCAACTTCAAAGCACAAAACCGAAGGGTTTAAACATAGCAATAAACTGGCAAACATTTTTTTAACCAAGCTTTCCTTAACTGAATTTTGTAATCGATAAGTTATTACAATAATAAAATCTAATGTATAATTGTATGGAAAATTAATCCTTAATAAAGTAATACTAAAGATGAAGCATATTAATTCATGTTCGATATATAATTAATTTGACGCGGGCTTCTTAGGAAGCAAATTACTTTGTTGCGGGCTGTCCATGAAGTAGATGCTAAAAATCCAAAGTTTATAAATGAAGTTTAAAATTGAGCAAAAAATTCATGATAAAGGATAATTAAAGCATTTTGCTTTCAAAAAATTGATTGGCAACCCATGACAATATTAAGTGCTAATAAACTCAGAAGTTAGTTGTTATAGAAAGGACTATCTCTGGGATCACGTGCTGCAGAATGTTAAATTCTTTTTGCAGTCACCATAAAAGCTGTTTTATAAAAATTAATTGTTACTATTGCGATAATATAAAATGCATAACTTTGGGAGTTAGTCTAATTAGAATAAGCACAGAATACGTAATTATGTTGAACGTCAGTGATGTCATTATCTATCAATTATAAAGCAGCTTTTTAAGTATAAAAAACCAACGCCGCCATATTACAGCTCTCCTGAAATCACAGGCCCACTATCTGCTAGAGAATGCTAAAGTGTGAAGATATAATTTATAAGAGTAAGTATTGCTAGCTTTTTAGCTGATAATGCAACTAATGTTTTAAATTATAAGGAACGTGAGTAACAATGAAAAAGCATATAATATAAACATAATTGCATGGATCAACAGCGATTTTAGTTTAGAACACAATGGGGCTCATAATAAAAAAAAAAGCCTAAAAAGTGGCCTAAATAGCTACTTGGACAATCAAAAAGCCTGATCGTCCAAGTACCCATAATCAAAGCTGGTTTTAGACGTATCTAAAACCATTTGAGGCCTTTCCCCTGCCTCTAAACGCATAGAGAGAAAAGAGGTGTTTTTAGAGACGGGGAAAGGGCAGGGGTGGACGGGAGGTGGGCCAACCTACACCTAGGTGTACAACAGGTATAACCAAAACTTTAGGCAGGTTGCCTAGTCAGCACTTATACGTTTTGACTTAGACCAAGTCAAAACAGGTATAAGTGCCGAAAAGGGACCGCTGAGCTGATCGCGGCTGGTGCGATCAGCTCAGCGGCCCGGCAACCTACCCACCCCCCACAACCATCGAGGCAGGAGAGATGCCTCATCTCCCCTGCCGCAATAGCGATACCACCAAGTGCTGTCAAACACAGCACTTGGGATCGCTAAAGCAGCAGGAGAGAGCCCAAGCCCTCCTGGCCCCACTGACAATGATCGGGGCAAGAGGGAGCCCAAGCCCTCTTGCCCCGGCGGTACCCACTTTCCACTGACTCGATCGGGGCAAGAGGGAGCCCAAGCCCTCTTGCCCCGCGGCATCCTCACTCCCCCACCTGCCGATCACGATTAGGCAGGAGGGATCCCAAGCCCTCCTGACCAGGCAAACCACCCACTCCCATTAAGATACAGGCAGGAGGGATCCCAGGCCCTCCTTCCCTCGACGCAACCCCCCACCACCGCCCCCCAAACCCCTGATCGGCCCCCCACTGACCCACGAACCCCCTGCCGACCCCTCGACCCCCACCCCCAATCCCCCTCCCCATACCTTAAAAATTGTTGGTCGGACGGACGAGTGCCAAGCCCGTCTGTCCGACAGGCCAGCCATCCCATGAATGTCCTTATAAATGTTGAAAGTAGAAGTAGGAAAAATGTCCATTATCAAAAAAAAAGTCCAAAAGGAGGTTTTTTTAAAAATAATGGCCTGCCTCTACGTTCAGCTGTTTAAACGCCCAGACCACCACTACGTCTACACTAACAACATATAATCAACCTAAAAAAAGCCTAACTCCCAAACGCCAAAAACAAGAGCTGGGAAACAGGGAGAAGCCACTTCTGATGACAGACCGGCAAGCAGACAGCAATGGATGCAGCAGACAGAAGCAGGATGTTGAGCTACCCAGTTTTCTGCACCGTTTGTCATATGTATGATTACCTCCCCTCTGGGAGGCGGTCTTATGTATGCACTCGATGCGAGGAACTGGAGGGCCTGAAGAAGCAAGTCAGACTACTGGAGGGCGGAGTACTAGAACTAGAAGCACTTCGAGCAGTTGAGGAGGAGATCAGAGAGGCCGAAGACTTCATGACTATGAGGAACGTTGAAGAAGTAGTCAGGGAGTTATAAAAGTTCATCGAGGAGGCATACAGAGAGGCTGTGGTAAATCAATAGCAACAGAGGAACTGCCAAGATACAGTAAGTGAGAACCACAAGAAAGGAATAGATGACACGGCAGCAGGACCTGGAAATAGCGGAGGGAACCCACAGGAAGATGAGTCCAGTGCAAGCCAACGCCGGGATGAGGAAAGATGGAAGTGCACTGAGGACACGGACCTGCGGCTAGAGAGATGGAAGCATACCGAGGACATGGACCTGCGGCTAGCAAGGTATGAGAAGATAGAGATGACAGCAATCGTCGTGGGGGACTCCATCATCTGACAAGTCAATAACCACATAGCGGGAAGAAGAAAGGATCAGCTGGTGACCTGTCTACCAGGAGCCAAGGTAGAGGATATAGTGAGCTGCATCAACAGGATCATCGACAGTGCAGAAGAGGGAAATACGGCGGTGGTGATCCACATTGGGCCAAACAACATGAGCAACAAGAACTACAGCAAGGAAACACTGAAAGACCAGTTCCAGATCTTGCCGGAACCCCGGAACAATAGGAAGAGGTAGATGGAGCTACAAGAAGTCAACACATGGATGAGGTGCTGGTATGAGGAAGAAGGATTCCACTTTATGCGCAACTGGACGATATTCTGGGGGAAGAGCAAGCTATACAGGAAGGATGGACTCTACCTCAGCGGAGATGGAACGAAGCTACTTGCAAGCAACATCAAGCGAGAAATTGAGAAGTTTTTAAGTGAAGAAGAATGGGAAAGCCGACAATCGACCAAGAGTTGATGGTTCGGGAAACGGTATACCCAGAGGATACCATGCAAGAAGATTGCAGGGAAGACTCACTGGATCATAGGCAAGATAGAAATCCTGACGGTTCAAAAGGGATGGAAGCAAGGGAGACAGAAGGAGAAGGAAATGCAAGAAAGTAACATGCCACAAGCTTAAGTGTATGTACACAAACGCAAGGAGCCTAAGGAATAAGATGGGAGACTTGGAAGCTATGGCACAAAAAGATAACCTAGATATCATTGGCATCACGGAAACATGGTGGAACGAGAAAAACATCTGGGACACTGTGCTATCGGGATACAAGCTATACCGCAGAGACAGAGTAAGACAAAAAGGTGGGGGTATCGCCCTTTACATAAAAGAGGGAATTGAGTCTAACGGAACAAACAATAAGATAGAGTCCCTATGGGCCAAAATACCAGGAACAAATGGAATGGATACGAAGATTGGCATCTACTACCGACCTCCAGGGAAGTCCGAAGAGACTGATGGAGAAATGATGAATGAGATTAAACATAAATACAAGGGAGGCAATGCAGTTATCATGGGCAACTTCAATTATCCTGGGATAGATTGTAACCTAGGCAACTCCAGCTGCAGTAAAGAGACCAAGTTCCTGGATGCTGTAGACAATTGCTTCCTGGAACAACTTGTCATGGAAAATACAAGAGGAAATGCAATTCTGGACTTAATTCTAAATGGACTACGAGATGTAGAAGGTGTAGAAGTAGAAGGGACGCTGTGAAACAGTGATCACAATATGATCCATTTCAATATGGACACAGAAACAAAAAATCAATCCAGAACGACGGCCACGGCACTGAACTTCCGAAAAAGGAACTACAAAGGGATAAGAGTCATGGTGGGGAAGAAGATTAGGAAGAGGATAAGCACTTTAAAAATGCTAGAGCAAGCATGGTCCCATTTTAAGGACATAGTCACCGAGGCGCAAAATCTATATATAATGCATATAAACAAGGGTTCCAAGAGGAAAAAGAACAAGTAACCGGTGTAGCTAACTGTAGCAGTGAAGGAAGCGATCAGACACAAGAAGACATCATTTAAGGAATGGAAAAGGACAAAAACGGACAAAAACTAGAAAAAGCATAAAAAACATTAAAGCAAGTGCCATAAGGCAGAGAGAGGGGCCAAAAGAGACTATGAGGAAAAAATAGCTAAGGAGACAAAAAATTTTAAGCTGTTGTTTCGATATATTAAGGGGAAATGAGCCGCGAAGGAAGCAGTGGGGATGTTAAATGACCATGGAATAAAGGGAGTACTAAAGGAGGAGAAAGCTATCGCCGACAAACTGAACACTTTTTTATACATCTGTGTTTACCGAAGAGGATATCTCCAATATACCAGAAGACGACAGGCTATACACAGGAAACGAAGACGGGAAACTGACAGGGTTGACTGTCAGTCTAGAAGAGGTATGGAGGCAGATTGATAGGCTTAAAAATGATAAATCCCTGGGACTGGACGGTATCCACCTGAGGGTAATCAAGGAACTGAAAGGGATTATAGTTGAACTGCTAATAGCCAATTTGTCAATCAAAGCAGGAAGGATTCCAGAAGACTGGAAAGCGGCGAATGTTATGCCAATCTTCAAGAAAAGTTCGAGGGGAGATCTGGAAAACTACAGATCAGTGAGTCTTGACTTCGGTACCGTGAAAGATGGTAGAGGTGCTGATAAAGGAACGCATCATTGATCACCTTGACAGACACAATCTGATGAGGACCAGCCAGCACGGCTTCAGCAAAGGAAGATATTGCCTGACAAACTTACTTCACTTCTTCAAAGGAGTAAACAGGCAGATAGACAAGGGTGACCCGGTCAAAATTTTATATCTGGATTTTCAGAAGGCGTTCGACAACGTCCCGCATGAACGACTACTTTGAAAAATTACGAGCCATGAAATCGAGGGTGATATACTCACATGGATTAAAAACTGGTTTGCGGATAGGAAACAGAGAGTGGGGATAAATGGACAATACTTGGACTGGAAAAGCGTCACCAATGGAGTGCCGCAGGGTTCGGTGCTTGGATCCATGCTCTTCAATATATTTATAAATAACCTGGAAATTGGTACGATGAGCGAGGTGCTTAAATTTGTGAACGATACAAAGTTATTCAGATTAGTGAGGATATAGAAGGATTGTGAAGACCTACAATGAGACATAAAAACGCTCAAGGAATGGGCCGCGAAATGGCAAATGAGGTTCAACATGGATAAGTGCAAGGTGATGCATGTCGGTAACAAAAATCTTATACACAAATACAGGATATCCGGTGCAGTACTCCCCAGGAAAGAGACTTGGGAGTAGAGAGCTGCACGAGAATGGGGATGACGGGAATCCCGTGGGACTCTAGGGTCGCGGGGTTCCCATGGGGACGCCCCCTAGAGTCGCAGGGATCCCATGGGGACGCCTCCGAGGGTCACGGGGTTCCTGCGGGGTTGGATGCGAGGCTCGTCTTCTCCCTACCTGCCCTGCCGCAGCACACAGCCGATTGGAACAGAAGTCTTCCACGATATCAGCACTGATGTCGGGAAGTCTTCCGTTCCGATCGGCTGTATGCTGCAATCGGCAGTGGCATACCAAGGGGGGGCAGGGAGGGCGGTCCGCCCCGAGTGCAGCCATGGGGGGGGCACAGTCGGCCAGGTCCCCTTACCTTTGTGGCGCTTCCTCCAACCGACCGACAACAGGCCCGGTCCGACAAACCTCCCTGCCCTGTAGCTGTGAATCTAAATTACTTTCTTACAGCAGCTTCAATACTCCAGCTGCTGTAAGAAGGTAATTTAGATTCGTGGCTACAGGGCAGGGAGGTTTGTCAGACCGGGCCTGTTCTGTTGTCAGTCGGGCGGGAAAGCGCCACAAAGGTAAGGGGCAGGGAGGGAGAAAGGGAGGAAAGGTGGAGTGGAGAGGAAAAGATGCTTAAGGTAAAACAGAGGGGGGAGAAGGATGCTGAAAGCACTGGGGAAGACGGGGGGGGGGGTGAGAAGGACGCTGAGAGGACATGGGGAAGACGGAGGGGGAGAAGGACGCTTTAGGATAAAGTAGTATATTAGTTGTGTTGATAAAAATTTATAAACATTAGAGGCTCTGGAAGAAACCCGTTTACAAAGAATGTATTCTTCCCAATTAATATTTCCAAATTAATAAAGTCTTTTTGCTTATTTGTAAATGGGTTTCTACCAGAGCCTTTAATTCAGTAGCATAATTAAATGAAATAACTATTTCTGTAGTTTATAGGGACGGGAAGGGACGGAGGGGATTCCTCGCAGGGACGGGTGGGGACGGAGGGATTCCTCATGGGGATGGGTGGGACTTTGGCAGGGACGGGTGGGATTTCTGTCCCCATGCAACTCTCTACTTGGGAGTACTCGTAGACAAGTCAATGAAGCTGTCTGCGCAATGTGCAGCGGCGGCGAAAAAGGTGAACAGAATGCTAGGACTGATTAGGAAGGGGATCACAAACAGATCAGAGAAGATTATCATGCCACTGTACCGGGCCATGGTGCACCCCTATCTGGAATACTGCATCCAACACTGGTCGCTGTACATGAAAAAGAACCTAGTACTACTCGAAAGGGTCCAGAAAAGAGCGACAAAAATGGTTAAGGGACTGGAGAAGTTGCCGTACAGTGAGAGACTAGAGAAACTGGGACTCTTCTCCCTTGAAAAGAGGAGACTGAGAGGGGACATGATCAAAACATTCAAGATAATCAAGGGAGTAGACTTAGTAGAGAAAGAGAGATTGTTCATCCTCTCCAAGGTAGAGAGAATGAGAGGGCACTCTCTAAACTTAAAAGGGGATATATTCCTTAAGGAAGTTCTTCTTCACCCAGAGAGTGGTAGAAATCTGGAACGCTCTTCCGGAGGCTGTTATAGGGGGAAACACCCATCCAGGGATTCAAGACAAGGTTAGATAAGTTCCTGCTGAACCAGAATGTACGCAGGTAAGGCTAGACTCAAATAGGGTACTGGTCTTTGACCTAAGGACCGCTGCATGAGCAGACTGCTGGGCACGATGGACCACTGGTCTGACCCAGCAGCAGCAATTCTTATGTTCTTATGTTCTTATGTTCCTTCTTATCCATGAATAAGTAAAAGTTGGCAAACCTTTTTTTTTTAAATGCTTTCAGATTAGTAAAGCCAGTGCAATGGGTAAAAACACAAAGATTTTGATATATGTAGGAATTATTTATCTAAGTGAGGATATACCTTTATTATTAGGGGTAAAGAATGAGCATGGATGCTCTAATCAGATAGCATATTGACATTACCATTGTGGGATCCCTTAGCATTCCCTAAATAAGAGATGGTATGTGCTCTTGCATTCTTTTCAAAATGGCCATGCCCTAATGCTCAAAATAAAAGATCTTCCTAACTTAGCACTAGAAAGGAGAAAGGATCAATCAGATCCATAATACACATAGCCATAAATGTAATAAATAGAAAAAATGCCCTTTTTGATAGCTATTCTAGAAATCTAATCTAATCTAATCTAAATCTTGGGTTTATATACCGCATCATCTCCACAGGTGGAGCTCGACACGGTTTACATGGATAGGAAGCAACGGAACTCCAGTGGGTTTATAAAAGTAAGTAAGAGAGAGGTTAGGTGTGATAATAATAGGGAGGGGACGGGTTACGTTTTGGAGAAGAGCCAAGTCTTCAGAAGCTTACGGAATGGTAGAAGGGGGCTCAAGTTGCGGAGAGGGGAAGGGAGACTATTCCAGAGCTGAGCGATTCTGAAGTGGAGGGAGGACCCGAGTTTACCGACGAGGGAGATACCCTTTGAGGAGGGGACGGATAGTTTTAATTTTTGCGTGGATCTGGTGGAGAATGGATTTGAGGAATTCCAGGATAGAGGAATAAGAGGTGGAAGGATGCCGTGGAGCATCTTGAAGGTTAAGCAGGCACATTTAAAATGGACCCTGGAGATGACAGGAAGCCAGTGCAGCTTGGACAGGAGTGGAGAGGCATGGTCAAATTTGCTTTTTGAGAAGATGAGTTTGGCCGCGGTGTTCTGGAAATGGATTTAGCATGCAAGAAAGGCCCATTTACCCCCTCTTTTACAAAGTCGCGCTAATATTTTTAGCCCCGGCTGCTGCAGTAACAGCTCGTATGCTCATAGAATTGAGCATCCAAGCTGTTAACGTCACAGCTGGTGCTAAAAACGTTAGTGCGGCTTTGTAAAGGAAAGGAGTTAATGAGAAGTCTTGTTTCCCTAAGCAGGTTTTTCAACTTCAAAAACTTTTCTTACAGATGGGTAAATTCACTGAAAAATCAACTTTGGAAAATATTTGTGTCCATCCAGACATTCTTCTGGTTCTAATAAGAAGCTGAAGTGCAGCAGGAACCAGGTTTTAAAAGTTCTTGTTTTGAAATGTTTTTAGACTTTCCAATAAATGTGAGTTGTAATTTATTTTTGCCAGTTGTATTAATACAGGCTAGAATATTCACTCTTTCTTTACTTCATTTATAACTGGGAGCTGAAGCTTCAAGTCATGAAGCAAGAGTCTTTGCTGGCAACATTTTTAAAAATTAATCCAGTTTCATCACAGTTATATCTCTGCTCCTTTGATACTCCTTTTTAATAAGACAATGATTTTTTTTGAATTTTTTTTATATATTCCTCAGAATCTGCTGACAATTTTACCTCAGAAGTATTAAGCTGTCTTATTCCATATCTTTTTTTCCAGAGATCAAGTCAACCCACACAAGTGTTGAAATCAGGGTCACCTTCATTAAATTCTTTTTTTAAAGCTTCAAGTTTCTGCTGAATAGAAAGAACACTTTTTTTTTTTCTTTTTTTTGTCTTGCAATTGCAGAAAAGGCAGGATTATAGGAAAAGAAGCAGGATGCACAAACAGCTGACTCCATGTTACTCTGATTGCCAAATGAAAATTGATCTAAGAATAAGATTAATATAATAATAAAGAATAAGAACAAAAGAGGAATAACAAGTAGTAACAAAAGTTTACAAACTTAGGGGCCTTTTAATTAAACTGTGTTAAGCATAGATGTGTACTTAGCACAGGAAAAAAGGCATACAGCAAAACATGTTAAAGCACTGCAGTGATCTATCAACATGTACTAATGATATTCTGGAATTTATTTTTATTTTTTTCAGGAGGGGGTATGTCATGGGTGTGGAATGATGCTAATATATTGCATTAGGAAGTACAACTTGATAATGCACATAGGGCCACATTCTATATATGTGTCTAAAAACTTATTGTTGACTAGAATGGTACTTAGTGTGATTGTATAAAAGGTATGTATACCTTAAAGAATTGGTTTAAATGCTAGTGCACATCACCACTTTTAGGCATTCCCATTTAGGCCAAAAAAAATCAGGACTAAATTCCTGTACCTAATTTGTATGCATACCGGGTGGATGTCCAAGTGCCAATAATCGAAACTGACTTTCTGGACATCTATGCCATTGTGCATCCAGAGCTCATAGGGGCGTGTTAGGAGGTATGTTATAGGTGGACATTGGGCGGGCTTAGATCTGGATGTCCTGTAGTGATAAAGTTTTCCCACGACATCCTAGACGGAACTTAGATGCCAGCAGTTAGACCTGTTTTAGTTGCACCTACGTGCCCCAAAGCTGCCCAAACTGACCAGATGACCACTGGAGTGATTAAGGCATGATCCCTCCTTACTCCTACAGTGGTCACCGAATGCCTCCCACCATCCAAAGATGGGGGGAAAAAACAGTACATTGAGCGCTTACCATCAACTGATCACAGCAGGGAAATCCCCATTTGCCAGTATCATCTGAACTGGCAGAGAGATTCCTCTCTCTCTCCCTCACAGGCACTGATCCCTCCAGTACACCTCCAAACTAACCAAATAAAAAAAGAGCTGTCAAGCACTACACCCCTCCCCCAGCATTCTCCCAACATCACTGGACCCCCAAAATCTTCCACACATCCCCCAACATTCTTGGACCCCCCAACATACCCTGACTCCCCCTGATATCCAAAGGCCACCCCCTTGACATCCCCTAACATTCCTGAACCCTCTGAAATCCCCTGACACCCCCGTACCTTCATATAATATATTAACAGGAGGGAAGCCCATACTAGAGAATGACACGGGGAGAGATCCCCGCAGTGAGCCGCGGGGAGCCTGCGGTTTGGCTGCGGGCTTCAGAGACTCTATACTCAAATCGCCGCAGACACGGGGAAAAAAGTTTTCACCGCCCGCAGGCGCAGGTGAAAAGATTTGTCCCCGCAGGCCAATGTACCCCCTTCAAAGAACCGCTATTTACCGTGTCTTCACCGTGAATCTTTGGTCTTGACCGGGTGTCATTTTTTTTCCGGCGGCCATGTTTGTCTTCGCGTGGTCTGTCTCCTCAACCCGACTTGCACGTTGCCGCATTGACTCCGCCCCCTAAGAAGAGGACCAATCGCTACTGCCACACCTGTAATTAAACCTCCTTCGCGGCTTTCTCCTCCCTCTGACGCGTCACTGATGACGCTACTGTTGGGAGGTTTGCTGCTTTCGCTGGGAAAGTCGGAAAGGTTCACTTGGGGGGGGGAGATAGGAGGATCAGCGGGGGTTCGGCTGGGAGGAGGTTCGGGGGTTCGGTCTGCCTCGGTGCTCCAAGGCCTGGCGCCATTACCTTTTTCTCCCCTCCCGCCCCCCCCCTTGGTACGCTACTGCTCTCCAGCTTTCCTTAGTTTGCCGGTTTTCTTTTTCGGCCTTGTTCTCTGCCGGGTCCTGCCTACTTCCTGTTTTCATGAAGACAGGACCCGACAGAGAGGAAGGCCTGAAGCGGGCAACATAAGTGAATTGTGAATGCTGCTGCTGCCCGATGAAGTTCAGGACATCGAGGAAGGAGCAGGGTGAAATCGGCTGCTGGCTTGGGGGTGAGGGTAGGGAAAGAATCGTGGAAGTGGAGAAATTGGCACGATGGCACGAAAGAAAGAGGGGGACCAAGGGGGGAGAGAAAGAAAGAGGGGGGCAGGAGAAGAAAGAAGAAGGATCAGAAGAAGGACCAGAGACTCATGAAATCACCAGACAAAAAGGTAGGAAAAATGATTTTATTTTCAATTTAGTGATCAAAATGTGTCAGTTTGAGGCTTTTATGCATGCTGCAGTGACGGTGACGGGGCGGTGAATGTGATGGCAGTGGCGGTGACGGGGCGGTGAATGGAATGGATGGCAGTGGCGGTGACGGGGCGGTGAAGGGAATGGCGGTGACGGGGCGGTGCAGAGGATGGTGAGACGGGGACGGGGCGGTGACGGGGACCAATTTTTTCACCGTGTCATTCTCTAGCCCATACCCTCCTGCCTATAAGGCCATGTGCTCAGAATGACGGGCTTTCTCCCTCCCGGTGCATCTTGGAATGCAGTGAGAGGGGACTAAGGCCCTGATTGGTTCAAAATCAAAATTTTTGAGCCAATGGAATTTGAAACTTTTTCTGAAGGGTTATTACATGTGGCAACTGAGAAAACCTGAAAATGCAAAATAAGAAAAGAATAAAGATAAAGTATAAGGATACATAGAATTGTTCATTAAAATGCACATAAATAGTGCAACTTATGTGCAGGAAAATATACTTTAGAATTAAATGATACTAACCTGCAGTATTCAGATACCACAAATTGGTAGAACACAGAGAAGCTTTCCTACATTCTGCAACCTTTCCTGCAGAAATGATGGTGGACTGGATACATCCTGGTTCCATTATATGTAAAAGGAGCCATTATAAAAGCAAATCACTCTTCTGAGCATCACATGTCAATCAAAAATATATACTCAATGGACGACCAATAGCCTTCCAGCCTAATCTAGCCTATATTATTGAAGAGACCCTTTTCCAGGGAACCAATCAATTATTGATAGACTAGTGACCCTATTAGTGCCCCCCTTAGATACAGTGTAGGACAAATGGTAAATAGTAAAGAGTCCCACACTACAAGCATGGCAAATACTTGTCCCACTGCTGTCACCCTCTTAGATCCTGACTCTCAGTCCTTGTAAATAAATCTAGAGAAAGAGCATGAGTGATCCCTAATTGCTTCTACTATTTCTAAAAGATGATGCCAGACCCAAGGCAGTATACCAGAACATACAGGTAAGGCCAATTTGTCAAATTTCCTCATCTCCCGAATGGCTGGCCTTAGGGCCTGATTGGCACAGGCGCCTCAAACCCCTCCCACAGGAGGAGCCTAAGACAACTGGGCCAATTCCGGTTGGCCCAGGTGCCTCAAGCCCCACCTGTGAGTGGGGTTTGAGCTGCCTGGGCCAATCAGGTCTAAGGCCAGCCATTTTGGAGATGGCTGGCCTGTCATACGGATGGGCTTGGCACCCGTCCATTCGATCAACAATTTTTAAGGTATGGGGAGGGGTGGGGGATTAGTGGGGTTGGCGGGGGGTGTCTTGGGTCAGCGGGAGGGGGCAATTAGAGATTCGGGGGTAGTCGTGGGGGGGTTGCGTCTAGGGCAGGAGGGCCTGGGATCCCTCCTGCCCGTATTTTAGTGGGGGGTGGGGGTTAGGGGGTGTCGCCTGGCCAGGAGGGCTTGGGCTCCCTCCTGGACCCATCGGACTCGGCGGGAGGGGGGGTTGGGGATCATGGGGCAAGAGGGCTTGGGCTCCCTCTTGCTCCGATGCTGTCGGGGAGTCAGCGGGGCAAGAGGGCTTGGGCTCCCTCTTGCCCCGATGCTGTCTGGGGTTCAGGTGTTGCTGGGCAGGAGGGCTTAGGCTTCCTCCTGCCCGGATTGTTGTAGGGAGAGGGAGATTCTGTAACCAGTGTTGTTGACAGAATCCAGCTTTTAGGCGAAGGACTGGCTCCTCCTTTACCTAAAAGCCCTTGTTTTGGGCGTTTGGGACTTAGGCTTTTATAGGTTGATTATATGGTGTAAGTTTAGATGAAGTGGTGCTCTGGGCGTTTAAACAGCTGAACATAGAGGCAGGCCATTATCAAAAAAACCCTCCTTTTAGACTTTTTTTTGATAATGGACATTTTCCCTGCTTCTACTTTCAACGTTTAAGACCTTAGGCCAAAAGGAGACTTAGACTTTTTTTTTATTATGCCCCTCATAGTGTCTCATAGATACCAATTTTCTCATAGATACCAATTTTCTCTGAAATGGTGATTTAATGCAATCTTGACTTATCTTTCTACAGTGCAGCCCCACCCACACCCAGAATTCCAATAGTACAGCACTATTTAAACAATGATTTATTAATCAGACACTAGTATTTAAAAAATAAAATCACGGTGCCCTGTCTATAACATGGTCATTATTGGAAAAAAAAATTGTATTCATCAACTTGCTATCTTATTGTTCATCAGCTTGTTACATTCAGGGGTTTGCTGGAGCTCTTCCCTGGATCTTGGCTTTATTACCTGATTAGCTACCTGCAATACCCACTGATAACTTAAAATGAGTTACACAGATCTTTTCATCTGTCCTTCTATACCTACTTCTTTCCTGTTTCAGTGGCTAATATCATCATAATTCTTGCCTCTTTGACCTCCACCTTTGACTCCTCTTTCTGTATACTGTCACTCAAATCCACTGATCCACTCTCTCAGTGGCGTACCAAGAGCGGGGGGGGGAGGGGGGGGTTGCGGACCGCCCCGGGTGCCAGCCCTAGGGGTTTGCACAGCCAGCCAGTCAGGTCCAGAACCTCCCACGCTGCTCTAAAGCGCACCTGCACCTCAGCTCGACTGCTGAACTTATTCCAAAGCAGAGTCGGCAGCTGCGCTAAAGTGCAGGAAAGTCCTGCAATGACTGCCGTCTGCCGCCTCTACTATAAAAGACGTAAGTGACGTTGGAGGAGGTGGACCAGCAGCCACAGTCATCATAGAAACTTGCCATAACTCCCTGCATCTGCCAGCCCACCCCCTCCAACATCACCTACCTCTTGCAGTGGCAGCAGAAGTCATCGCGGGACCTTGATGGTTTGGAGGGAGAGAGGAGCATAGAAGAATGGCAAATCGAGAGAAAGGGGGCAGATGCTGATGAAATTGGTATGCAGGGAAAGGAGAGGGAGACATCAAGGGGAATAATACCGGATGGAATTGGGTTGGAGGGAAAGAAAGGGGGCAGATGCTCATGGAAGTGGGAGGAAGAGAGATGAGAGTGAAATGCCAGATCATGGGAGTGTGGGAGAGGGAAGAGAAAAAGATGGATGCCACACCAATGGGGGTGATTGGAGAAATAGAAGGAGGATGCATAAAGTTTCTGGAAGGGGAATAGAAGGAGAGAAGATGCCATATAGAAGGGGCAGAGAGAGGGTAGACAGTGGATGAAAGGAAGAGAGTAACAAGAAGATGAGGAAAGCAGAAACCAGAGAAAACAAAGTAGAAAAAAAAATTATATTTATTTATTTGTTTAGGGGAGATGCATCGCTGTTTCTGTGGTGTTGCACTGTATGCAGAGTTCAGCTTTTTGGTGGTTCAATTTAACCTTTGTCTATGTATTTTTATTTTATCCCTCCTTTTACAAAACTGTAGAGTGTTTTTTAGCGCCGGCCGTGTTAGTAACAGCTCTGATGCTCAAAATTCTATGAGAGTCTGAGCTGTTACCACCATGGCTAAAAACCACACCACAGTTTGTAAAAGGGGGAGGGTTTAGTTTGTGATTACATATTCCATACTAGGCAAAGGTGCTTTCTGTGCTCTGTGTGTTCAAAAGACATGGTTTTCTGTTAGGATTGACTGTGCAGGATTGATCTGTACTAGTCTGGCTTGTTTAGTTTTACAATGGATTTATTGATGTTGTACTGCTCACTGCAGTATGTAAGATGCTGCCTTTTCCTAGGTACACTCTTGTGTGACCTGTGGATTGTTACTAAAAATTATGTTTTCTATATAGATGGGGGAGGGGGAGTCAAAAATTGATGGGCCCCAGGTCTCATATAGGCTAGGTACGCCACTGCACTTTCTCACCATATACCTCTTGGACTACTGTAATCTCCTTCTAATGGGTTTTCTACTGAACTTTCTTTGCCTCAATTTATTCAAAATTCAGGTGCATGACTTTTCTTTATCCAGCATCATTAAAATCATGCTACCCCTCTACTCATCAATCTTTATTGGCTTCTGCATTCAATTTAAACTACTCACGTGTGCATTCAATCTGCAGCTTCAACTTATTTCTTCTCTCTTATCTTCATATTCATCCTTCCTCCTGATCTCAGTTCATTAGGCAAGGCAAACTGCTCTTATTTGTGCCCTTCTCCTTCATTATTAATTTCAGACTCCACTTGCTGCCTTTCCTGGAATTGCTTTACTCAGTTAATCTGTCTTGTAGCATTTCTGGTTACATTCAAGCTCTGTTTAAACACCCACCTTTTTGGATTATTTTATCTCCTTGATCTTGCCCTCACATTAAGCATGTCTGGCTGTATTACTGGTTGTTAATGATTACTAGAAAATGAATTGCAATGTGTACCTATGTGTCTGCATTCATGTGTATGTATATGTGTGCATGCGATCTAGATATTAAGGAACCCTTTTACTAAAATATGTTATGCCCTATTGTATGGTTAGCACATGAGGAAAAGATTACCACAAAATGCATTTAAGCATTGTGTTGTAAGTTCCCTATTTTTAAGCACTAAGCCCATGCTATTTTGTAGAAAATATTTTTGAGAGGGTATGTCATAGGCTGAGAGTGAGCTTTCCTGTATTATCCATATAGCATGTTAGGATCACCACATGCTAACTGAATGCTGGATTAATATGGGAGCACTACAGCACCACCTAAATAGGAGGTGGTAAGTGCTCCTACATTATTTCTTTTTTATAGAGGCTGTTTGCTAATAGGAACATTAGCACACAGTCTGAAAAAAAAAGAGAAAAGAAACTAAACTAAACTAAAATGCCCAGCTATAATGCTTCAGTTCAATAGAAATAGGAACTTCTTCCTTATTTCAGCTAGCAACCTGTTCAGTCAATTATTATGCCCTCAGCGTCACCACTCAGAACTCAAACATATCACCGTTCTGAGCTTTATGTGACAAATCGTCACTGGGTCTAGTTTTTCTAATTTTTCACTTTTACAAGAGCTTTATATGTTTAAATACTTATGACTTTCTTATAATTTTCAATGTAATTCAACTTCATTTTACTTAGCTTTAATGTAGTTGTATCTAGTAGAGATGTTTTTTAATCAAGCAGGGTGACATAGCCAACATGTTTCGCGAGAAACCGCTTTATCAAGGCACCACCCCTAGAAGAGATTAAAAGAAGTATATAGTAACTCCTGCAGAAAAGACTGGAATATCTATCAATCAGAATATATACCAGATTTGCTTAGAATAACCTTCTCTCTCACCTTTAACACTATCGACCTCCTCGACTGTTTTACAGAGGAGCCGACAGCATTCTCCCTTTTTAATACAGCGTACCGGCTCTGGAGCCACGCCCACTAGATGACGTGAGAGCCTGACGAGAGAAACCGGCTGTTTACAGTACAAACAAACTTTATTCAAAACCCTTTTTGGATCCCTCTCACAGGGAGAAGAACTAGATCAAGGAAGTCCACTCCAGCTCGAGATTTAACCCGTGTGGGATAACAGTATTTAACGCATAAATCCAGCGTTGTTCCTTATAGTTCAAGTATTCATCTATGTTTAACCTTCCCTCCCTCCCAGCATTTAACTGATCTATAACTCTCCATTTAAGTTGACTCATTCATGACCCAAGGTAACACAATGTTCCACCATAGGAGCTTGCATGGTTTTTGTTTTTATCCGTGATTTATGTTCATTAAGACGAATATGAACAGGTCTTGAGGTTCGGCCCACATAGACTAAATTACATGGGCATATCACTATGTATATAACCCCTGCCGTCTGACAATTAGTATTCGCTGAAGCTGTTATAGTGTGCTGCGTTTGGGGGTCTATCCAACTCTCTCCCTCAATGGTGTTAACACACCATTGGCAATGGCCACGTTTTTCATGTTTGCCCTTGTTTCTAAGTTTCTTTAAGCCTGTCTTTTGGGCTATTAAAACCTGACTTATAGTTTTTGCTTTTTTAAAAGAGAACATCGGAACTTCTGTAAAAACCTCATGAAGTTGGAGAATATGCCAGAATTTTTTAATTTGGATAATCAGTTCCTTAGCTGCTTCAGAATATGGCAACACACATATTAATTTCTCCATTTTCTCCCTGTCTGTTTTTTCTTGCAATAAAAGATCTCTATTTGCATATTTTGCCCTTAACCCTTTCAGGACCAAGGGACATATTTGTCCCATAACTTTAAAATCCTATAAATTTTGATTGGGATAGTCTACAGTTCTAAATTTGATATGTACGGATTCCATATGATACTACCTTTATGTAAACAAACTGGTTCCGACATTCATTCATTAGCGTCGTTGCCAGATTGACGAGAAGATTCACTTGCCACACTGTCCATAAGCCAGAAGTGTGATTTTTTAAATAAAAATAATGATATTTCACAAAAAAAATCAATTTTTTGGCATCTGCAAGCCCTTTTTACCATAAAAATGTCATCAAAACCACAAAAATTGGCCTACGATCCTTATGGTCCTGAAAGGGTTAAAAAGGCTCTATGGATTGACTTCTCTGGATAGTCTCTTGTCCTAAATCTATTTTTTAACTCATCAGCAGCTTCTTTAAATGTTTTCATTTCTGATGACACCCTTCTCACTCTCAGAAACTGACTCACTGGGAGATTAAACTTTAAATGGTAAGGATGATAACTTAAAAAGTGTAAAAAAGTATTCCTTGCCACAGGTTTCCTATATAATCTAGTATCAATTTTTAAATCTTTTTTGGTAATTATCATGTCCAAGAATTCAATCGTGGTTCTATTGTAAGTAAGAGTAAATTGAAGATGGGAATCCCTGGTGTTGATCCATCTAGTGAAATCTATAAGCTGTTGTTCTGTCCCCGACCACAAAAAGAAAACATCATCTAGAAACCTTTTCCACAAGATGATATATTGAAAGAAACTTGAAGGATAAATTTCTATTTCTTCAAAAGAGGCTGCATAGAGGGTAGCTACTGAAGGGGCCATAGTGGCTCCCATCGCCACCCCCTGAATCTGTTGATAATATACCCCCTCAAACTCAAAATAATTATTTTCAATGACCCACTTTGTTAACTGTAGTAAAAAGTCATTGCTAATCCTCAGATTTCCCGTTCTCTGTGCTAAAATGTTTTTTACTACTATTTGTGCTTTATCTTGAGGTATCTTTGTGTAGAGTATCTTCGTGGCGATGGGAGCCACTATGGCCCCTTCAGTAGCTACCCTCTATGCAGCCTCTTTTGAAGAAATAGAAATTTATCCTTCAAGTTTCTATTCTGGACAATGAGGGCCTGATTCTCCAAAGTGCGTCCCGATTTTAGGCAGCTGTAGGCGTCCTACAGCTGTCTAATCAGCCAATCGGGATGCACGTTTTTTAAAAAAATGCTCCCCAGGCAGGCCGCCTATATTGAAGGCGCCTCTGGGAGCCTAGGGAGACTCGCAAGACGCCTAAGGGCCTTAGGCGAACCTAGGCGGCCCTACGCGTCTCCCTAGTAGAGGAAGAGACGCTTAAAATGTAGGCCAGCAAAATGTACCATGGATGCTGGTTACAGAATCGGGGTTTAGTGTAGGACCGATTCTGTATAGGACATGTCTCCTGGGCATCCTATACAGAATCAGGGCCTGAATATATTTGGCATTAAAGGAGATTTGTGACCTGGATAAGAGGGCTATACTCTAATCTCACAGCTCAACTTGTTGTAAACAGCTGCCTTTCTGAATCCTTTGCAATGTATTGGAGTACAAGGCAGGGATGCCCACTCTTTCCCCCTATTGTTTCTCTTATCTATGGAACCCATGGTCATTAAGCTAAGAATAGATATGTTGATACAGGGGATAAAGGTGGAAACACAATAGTAGTGCATCAGAATGTTTACAGATGATATGCTATTATATGTTAAGTATGTGGATCGCAACATGAAAAAGATCATGTATCTTATTGATGCATATGTCAGCTTCACAGGTCTATGTATTAATTATGACAAAACAGAAACCCTTCCTTTGTGTTTAGAGGAGACAGATGAATCATACAGAAAATTTGGGTGGATCTTGTCATGGGCCTTCTCAAATATCTGGGATAATCCTGAGCCAACGGAATGTAATAGACATCATAGATAAAATCAGACAACTCTGCAACAGATGTCAGGCTCTTCCTCTCTCTCTCATGGGATGGGTGGCTTTGGTGAATATGGTGATGCTACCTAAATTACTTTATCCAGGGCAAACAATGCCTCTGTGAATAAAAAGGCAAGATATTCTCCACTTTTATTTTCCATAATAAGATTATTTATATGGAATTCTAAAATAGCTAACAATAAAATTTGGCTGAAGATTTTGAGACAGAGACTCTTTCTCATTTATTAAGTACTCTTGATCATCATGGTTGTAACATTGAGACTCTACTCTCTGTGTTGTTGGTTATAGTTTATATAGAAGTTTTTGTTTCTCTGGTCTGTTCTTCATTCTAAAATAGCTCACATTAGTTATGCCAGCCTTACTATGCCTAAGGCCTGGGGAGGGACTGGACTGGACAATGTGGCAGCTGTATTTTCTGTGTTTAAATCTTTATTGATTTTCAAACTTTTGGTAAATCATAAATACTGCATAGAACGCACTAGCTATACAATTATTACATTAAACAGTCTTTTACTCCCATCCTCATCTTAATTGCAATCTTGGATCTTTGGATCATTGTGGTGCGCCAAGATATTCAAAAAATGGGTGGTATCTTTAATATATGTGGCGTGGCCTTCAACATGATCCCTGAGAAATTTATCAACATATGACGATAATGCCTCTAATAGAGACCCCCTAGCTGAAATTATGGGCCGACCCGGAGGTTTTGCCATGTTCTATATATAGGGTTATTCATCTTGATCCAACTCATAGATTAAAAACCATTATTTCAAAAATCACTAAAACAGCATTAGTCCAGGGTTATCTGACTAAACGTGAACACAAATTTCTCAATGTTAGCAATCCATCCATTCCAGTTCTGTACCTATTACCTAAGATCCATAAGAACATGGCAAAACCTCCGGGTCGGCCCATAATTTCAGCTAGGGTGTCTCTATTAGAGGCATTATCGTCTTAAGTTGATAAATTTCTCAGGGATCATGTTGAAGGCCACGCCACATATATTAAAGAAACCACTCATTTTTTGAATATCTTGGCGCACCACAATGATCATCATTAATTATATTTGATGGTTACTCTTGATATCAATTCTTTATACACTTCCATCCCTCAAGAGGAAGCAATAGAAGCCATTAAGCATGTTTTAGACTCCAGGCCACATCCTCATTTTGTACCAACAGAATTTCTAATTCAGTTAACAAGATTGGCCATGCAGGAAAATTATTTTCTATTTTTGGACAAATGGTATGTCCAATTGTCGGGAGTGGCCATGGGAGCTACATTTGCTCCATCCATTGCATGCATTTTTATGAATCAATTTGAGAATGAATGGATACAGTCATCTCCATTTGATAGTAGAATTAAATCGTGGCATAGATTCATTGATGATATTTTTCTTTTATGGTCTGGCAATATAGAGGAGTTTCTCACTTTTTTAAAGTGGTTAAATTCATGCAATGAGAATATTCAATTCACATATACTTATTCTTATCATAACATCACTTTTTTGGATATCAATATCATGCAAACTCATGAAGGTTTCATCACCAAAGTTCACCATAAAACCACAGATCGCAATTCTCTTCTACATTTCACAAGTTGTCATCCGCAGGGTTACAAGACTAGTTTACCATATTCTCAATTTTTACGTTATAGGCGCATTTGCAGTACAGATCAAGATTTCAAACTTCAATCATCACTTTTAAAGGACAAATTTAGAAGACGAGGATACAAGAGAAGAAATCTAAATTTGGCATACAAAAGGGCAAAATACAACAATCGTGCACTGTTGTTGAACCCACAATCTATTGACCATCATAAGAACAATGTATGCACTTTTGTTTCCCAATACACCAACGCTAGTCCTAAAATTACTCGTACAATCAAAAAACATTGGAAAATAATGCAAACATTGGACACATTTAAAGACACCACTCTCCGCAGTTCTTATTCTCGGGGGAAGAATCTTAAAGAACTATTATGTCCATCGGAATTAAAGTCAGTGCCATTCACTAAGCCCATATTACAAGGTTACTTTAAATGTGGTCACTGTTTGAATTGTAACATCATGATACAATCAGATAATTTCACTAACCCTTTTGATAACAAACGATACCACATTAATTTTTTCAGCAACTGCAACAGTACATATATTGTTTATCTCCTAGTATGCCCATGCAGTAAACTTTATGTTGGTAAAACGATCAGAAGTTTGAAAATCAGATTAAATGAACATCGGTCTAATCTTAAATGCAGCAAAATTGAAGCACCTTTGGTAGCTCATTGCTCTGAATCACAACACAATTTCCAACATTTAAAATGCTAGGTCATAGATCATGTACCTAGATCTACTAGGGGTGGGGATCGTAACAAGTTACTGCTGAGACGTGAACAACGCTGGATTTTTCGTTTACACACATTAGAACCTCATGAACTCAACAACCAGATGGAATGGCATGCTTTTTTCTAAATAGTTCTCAAACAACTCCCCTTTTTTCTTTTGTATTATGGATTAGAGGAATACTAGTATTTGTTTTCTTCTTTGAAGAAATGAGTTTTTCAGTATAGCATTTGCCAATCGCCACTCGTTGCCAGTATAGTGATGGCAATACAGCAATTCAGTTTAAATGTTACTCATGTCGCTCCCTGTATCTATATCACAAGATGTAGTTATGATTTATGATGTTTTTTGTTTGCACACAAGCAGAGAATTTAGTTTTAGCATTCTTTATTACTACCCATTTTTGACAGTCATATGATCCAACATACGTCACCGATAATGACGTTGGTATAGATTTGATTGATTAAACTTTATTAGCGTCCAGTTTAAATACGGGCACCATTTTATTCACAAGTTTCTGAAAACAGTGATCACACATCTAAATTGCAGGCAAGTTTATTTGATACTAATTTTTACCATTTGTCATGTTGTTATCCGTAAAGGTCTTTGCTGTTATTGACTGAGTGCAACATCTTTTAGGCAAGATATTTGCCTTGTCTAGTCTTTCAGTCAGTTAAAAGCTTTTATGGGCAGCTAGAAAACAAGCAAACGACTTTAAAACTAAATATATTAGGGTAATTCCATAATAGATATTTGCCTTTAAAATCATTTTCTGTCAAATTTTAACATCGTGTTTTTAAATAAACACATATGAAGGGTAGTTTTATTATAAATAATTGTTTTTCAAAATTATATTCTGCTTGATTTTGATATTATCTGTTCATATTGGATCAGTATTAAACTGTGGTATACTAGTATTATAAGATTTTTTACATACAAATAACATTCTCCGGATATAACAGGATGTTATATTATCAGTTAGGGAACTTAGCAGTCATTGCTTTACCATGTCATTTAAAAGTTCTCGATTTGTCATTTAAATATTGATATAATGCTTTTGTTGTTTCTCTCTTTTTTCAGAATTTTTGAGCAAAATTAGATTGTCCAGCATTACAATAAGCCTTATCAATACCCCCGAAGAAGCCCGTTGGAGCAAAACGGATGGGGCCTCCGTCGGATCATTAAGATAAGTGCCTGATATCATAAAGCCATATATAACACCATTTGAGAGTTTTAGCACAAAGAAGCTGGTTTTTTGATGCTCAATTGCAAATGAGAGAGATTTTGAAAATAAATTATTATCTTAATTTATAATTACACACATTGAATTATGAAAAATTTATTCACATAAAAATTAAAAATTAAAATAATTTATATACAGGGGTTTTTGACCAGTGATGAAAACCAACCCCAATAGGTTATGATCTGTTTGATTATGGTCCAGGGGTTTTTTGAGTTCTTTTCTCCTCTGTTTTAAGTCCATATTATATGTAACATTCAGTGTTCCACATTATCTGTTGATCACATGACATTCTATGTCATTTCCTCTTACCACTTCTCTTGCCCCAACCATTTCCCACAAAAAATGAGTGTGGAAACCTTTTGAAGAACACTTTTAAAACCAGGCCACATATCTTCAGCTATGGATAAATCTTTTGAGCTTATAAACCCTGATTCTGATGCAGAGATCCATCCAGGGATGATCATTATTGCTACAAAGATTGTGCCTGAAAGTAACGGGGGAGCTCATTACTTTTTTTCATTTTTCAAGCTGGGCATCGATCAGAAGGTCCATAACATGCCTCATCCATATAGAAACTTCATATCATCAGCCAGCTGATGAAAGACCAGACAACTATCACCAAAGTCCACCAGAGATCAGGACTTTAGAATGACAACTTGGCACCACCTTGACATTTTGATACCAGTTTATCATGGAAGACAATGAACTTCTTCAGCAAAGCCAATATTGAGCCAGTGATCTGCATACACCATGAAGGGACATGAAAGTGTACTCCATGGACTATTTTCCACTCCAGAAACTCTTTTTTTTTCTATTTTATGTTGTTTGTGTTTTATGTCTCTCGTTTCAGCTCCCATAAGACTGCAAGAGAGCTTAAGATAAGCAAGAAGTTGTCAACTGTAACGTCATAGCTTTATGAATGGAATTTTAATGCTTTTATTGGAAATTAGATAGTGATATCTACTGATATCAGGCAGGGAGTGTCTGTCCCCATATTCATGGAGGCAAGCTGCTTGTTGATTTGTATAGAATAATCATTGGCTGTACTTTTAAAGCAGGGGTGTCAAACTCAGTCACCAAAATCTAAAACATAAGCTAAGTCGAGGGCCAAATTTTTTATTAAGATACTTAAGGCCTCTTCTATTAACCTACATTAGCAGTTTTCTAGTGTGGGGAGCCGCGCTGAATGACCCGCGCTGCTTCCGATGCTCATAGAGTTCCTATGAGCATCAGGAGTAGCGCGGGCCATTCAGTGCAGCTCTCTGTGCCAAAAACTGCAAGCGTAGTTTAATAGAAAAGGGGGCTAGTCTTAGTAGAAGTATAGATCCTTCCTTACCCTTAGACATCTATGGCACGGTCAGGCACTTGTGTGGAGTGCCCTGCTCCAAACTAGCTTTTACACTGGGACTGGGTCTTTCTGCCTGCAAATGGATACTGCAGCATGGTGAGGAGCTTGGAGCGCTGCTGGGAGTGGGGCAGTGGATTCAGGTGCTTGGAGCGCCACTGAGACCAGGGCTGCACAGTCAGGCACTTAGATGCGGCATTGTTACCGTGGGCTATATAAAATGGCCAGGCGGGCCAGATTCGGCCCCCTGGGCCTTGTGTTTGACATGTGTGCTTTAAAGGGTGAGATTGTGCTGTTGAACTACACAATTATATAATATTGCAGTTGCCTGTAATAGGGTCCATCAGATAAACTATAAACTATAAACATCTTTAAACTCCTTGTGGATTATGGAACTTTTTTGATTGGTTGCTTGCCTTCTAGGCATACTGGGCTAGCAGCCTCCTCTTCTCACCTCTCTGCCCTAAGAGCATGGCAAGCTGTACTCTGCTGTAGAGGAAAATGCTTTTCTTCTGAGTTGAACTGTGACTGTGCACTCTTGTGCCGACATATGAGACTTCCTAAAGGCTGCAGTTTGCAGGGCAGAATCTTTTGTAATAATATGACTACATTGGCTCCCCACCATCAGGCCTAGTGCACTTTTCAATCACCTTAACCTGGGCCTCAATGGCAGCCGCTTCCTTCTCTTTCTGGAGCACCTCCAGGGCAATGTCTAACTCTGCTTTTCTGTGTGCTGTGATGGCTTCCACCTTGTCTAATTTTGCTGTCCTGTGTGCAGAGTCAGCGAAAGCAGTAGCAGCCTTCTTTCTTTTTTTTCCTCTTGTCTAAGCTTCTCAGTTTTTAGGGCAGCTTCCTGCTGACTGTAAATAGCTTGAAATTTGGTAGTCTCTGCATCCATTTGCAATTTGGTAGCAATAGAGCCTACAGCAGACCTGCTAGAATGTCTGTCCTATATAATTTTAGAGATCTAAAAATTCTGGAATTTCTGGAACTGCACTTGGAATTGCCAGAATATTGGGACTCATTCTCCTTTGCTGGGTCTGTGTGACATTTCGTAGCTGTAATTGTCTCCAATACCATGGTCTGGCATGTGTAAGGTGACCATATGTCTCGTTTTTGGACCGACCATCCAGTTGTCCCGACCCACCACTTTGGGACACCAAAATGTCCCGTTTTCAGGGACAGCGTCACGAAGCTGTGCGCAGGGACACCGGGATGGGTGATTGCTTTCCCTCTCTGCTGCGCCGATTCAAACCCCAGTCCACCGCCGCTACTACTTGCCTTCTTCCTGACATCAATTCTGACATCGGAGAGGAAGTTCTGGCCAGCAAGGCAGCGATTGGCTGGCTCAAAACTTCCTCTCCGACGTCAGAATTGACGTCGGGAAGAAGGCAAGAAGCAGCGACGGACCGGGGTTTGAATTGGTGTGGTAGGGAGGGAAGGAGGTAGGCTGGCAGGCAGCGGCGGTATATGGGCGAGGCAGGGAGGTTTGAATCAGGCACTGGAGGGAGAGAAAGAGGTAGGCATGCAGGCTGGCTTTGGGGTGGGACAAAGACTGGAAGGAGGCACTGGGGGCACTAAGAACACGGGAAGGAGGCACGGGGGCAATAAGGACACGGGAAGGAGGCACTGGGGGCACTAAGGACACAGGAAGGAGGCACTGGGGGCACTAAGGACATGGGAAGGGGTACTAAGGACATAGAAGGAGGCACAGAGGGCACTAAGATCATAGGAGGAGGCACTGGGGGCACTAAGGGCATAGGAAGGAAGGAGGGAGGGAATAGAAAGGGACAATTGTGCCTGAGTACAGAAAGAAAAAAATCAAAGAAAGGATACACGGTCAGAAGGAAATGCAACCAGAGTTTCATGAAATCACCAGACAGCAAAGGTAGGAAAAATTATTTTATTTTCAATTTAGTGATCAAAATGTGTCAGTTTTGAGAATTTATATCTGCTGTCTATATTTTTCACTATATTTGTCTATTTTTATATAATTACTGAGGTGACATTGCATATTTTAAAGTCATCTGCCTTGACATTTTCTCTGCATATAGTGTGCTTTGTAGTTTTTTAAAAAATATTATGGTTACATAAGAACATAAGAATTGCCGCTGCTGGGTCAGACCAGTAGTCCATCGCGCCCAGCAGTCCACTCATGCGGTGGCCCCCAGGTCAAAGACCTGTGCCCTAACCGAGACCAGCCCTACCTGCGTTCGTTCCGGTTCAGCAGGAACTTGTCCAACCTTGTCTTGAATCCCTGCAGTTGTTTTCCCTTATAACAGACTCCAGGAGAGCATTCCAATTCTCCACCACTCTCTGGGTGAAGAAGAACTTCCTAACGTTCGTACGGAATCTATCCCTTTTTAATTTCAGAGAGTGGCCTTTCGTTCTCTCTACCTTGGAGAGGGTGAACAATGTGTCTTTATCCACTAAGTCTATTCCTTTCATTATCTTGAATGTTTCGATTATGTCTCCTCTCAGTCTCCTCTTTTCAAGGGAGAACAAGCCCAGCTTCTCTAATCTCTCACTGTACGGCAACTCCTCCAACTTCTTAACCATTTTAGTCGCTCTTCTCTGGACCCTTTCGAGTGGTTCCATGTCCTTCTTCATTTATGGCGACCAGTGCTGGATGCAGTATTCCAGGTGAGGGCGTACCATAGCCCGGTACAGCGGCATGATAATCCTCTCTGAACTGTTTGTTATCTTCTTCTTAATCATTCCTAGCATTCTGTTCACCCTTTTCGCTGCCGCTACACATTGTGGAGACGGCTTCATTGACTTGTCGACCAGTACTCCCAGGTCTCTTTCCTGGGGGGGTCTCTCCTAGTACTGCCCCAGATATCTTGTATTCGTGTGTGGGATTTTTGATACAAACATGCATTACCTTACACTTATCCACATTGAACCTCATTTGCCATGTTGCTGCCCATTTCTTAAGCATGGTTATGTCACGTTGCAGATCTTCACAATCCCCCTGCGTCTTCACTACTCTGTATAACTTCGTATCTTCTGCAAATTTAATCACCTCACTTGTTGTACCCATTTCCAGATCGTTTATGAATATGTTGAAGAGCACAGGTCCAAGTACCAAGCCCTGCGGTACCCCACTGGTGACGTTCTTCCAGTCCGAGTTTTGTCCATTTACCCCCATTCTCTGTTTCCTATCTGCTAGCCAGTTTTTAATCCACGAGAGTATTTTACCCTCTATTCCATGGCTTTCAATTTTTCGAAGTAGTCATTCGTGTGGAACCTTGTCGAATGCATTCTGAAAATCCAGATATACAATGTAGACCGGGTCACCCTTGTCTATCTGCTTATTTACCCTCTTGAAGAAGTGCAGCAAGTTCATGAACCTGAAGCCATGCTGACTGGTCCTCATCAGTTTGTATTCGTCAAGGTGATAAATGATGTGGTTTTTTTTATCAGCGCCTCTACCATCTTTCCCGGTACCTAAGTCAGACTCACCGGTCTGTAGTTTCCCGTATCTCCTCTCAAACCTTTTTTGAAGATCGGCATAACATTCGCCACTTTCCAGTCTTCCGGAATCCTTCCCAATCTAATCAACAGATTGGCTATTAGTTGAAGCAGTTCAGCTATAGATCCTTTCAGTTCCTTAATGACCCTCTGATGGATGCCACCTGGTCCTGTCGATTTGTCGCTCTTAAGCCTATCATCTGCCTGCATACTTCTTCTAGACCAGGGATCTCAAAGTCCCTCCTTGAGGGCCGCAATCCAGTCGGGTTTTCAGGATTTCCCCAATGAATAGGTATTGAAAGCAATGCATGCACATAGATCTCATGCATATTCATTGAGGAAATCCTGAAAACCCGACTGGATTACGACCCTCAAGGAGGGACTTTGAGACCTCTGTTCTAGACTGACCGTCAACCTTGTCAGTTTCCCGTCTTCGCCTCCAGCGAATAGCCTGTTTGGTTCCGGTATGTTGTGTAGGTCCTCTTTGGTAAATACAGATGCAAAAAAATGTGTTCAGTTTATCAGCGATGGCTTTGTCCTCCTTTAGCACTCCCCTTATTCCATTATCATCCAACGGTCCCACCGCTTCCTTTGCGGGTCGTTTTCTCTTAATGTATCGAAAGAAAGGCTTGAAGTTTTTTGCCTCCTTGGATATTTTTTCCTCATAGTCTCTTTTGGCCCCTTTTACTGCTTTATGGCACTTGCGTTGATGCTGTTTGTGCTTTTTCCAGTTTTCATCCGTTTTTGACCTTTTCCATTCCTTAAACAAAGTCTTCTTGTCTCTGATCGCTTCCTTCACTGCTACAGTGAGCCATGCCGGTTCTTTGATCTTTTTTCTCTTGGCTCCCTTGTTAATACGCGGTAAATATAGATTTTGGGCCTCGGTGACTGTGTCATAAGATATTATGTGTACATGTAAAATGAATGGAACAAATTGGGGGTGGGGATAGGGTGGGATTGGGGGCGGGACTGACAATTAATAGATATCCCCTTTTGATGACAAAAAAAATAAATGGTCACGTTAATATGTGAGATCAGTAGCCTATTATCTCTGAGCTAAGCTATCTGTAGTATTTGTTCTTTATTGAAACAGGCAACATTCTTCAGACTTTTGCTGGTTTTGTTTATAACTGAATGTAACTGCTGTATTGAAAACATTGCCTTTCTTTGAAACCTAAAGCATAGCTTTCTCCACTTTAAATTAGGGCTTGTCTAAAAGAAAGAGGTATTTCTCCACTTCTGATTCATAATTTTCTCTGGACTTATCTATAAGCTTGTAATCTTTTGGACTTTTCAGAACCTCTATCACTACTAAGCCTGGCTTGTGTTATATTTAGAGTGCCATACAATTCAACCTGTATTACCGTATTTTTACTCATATACCGCGCACTCGTGTAAAACACGCACAAATTTATGTAAATAAATTTTTATATACCGCACACACCCCTATACCGCGCATGCCGTCCCGACTCTCCCGTCGCTGCCTGACTCTCCTTTCGCCCACCCCGACTGTCCTCTGGCCAGCCCGACTCTCCTTTAGCCCGCCCCGACTCTCCTCTCCCCCTTGAAGTCCTGTCCCCACCCTGAAAGCCTGATGCCCCCCCGATGTCCGATTCACCCCCCCCCCGCAGGACCGCTCGCATCCCCACCCCGAAGGACCGCTCACGCTCCCACACGCACCCGCACCCCCACCCCGAAGGACCGCTCACACCCCCACAGCCTCCCTACCCCCCATCATGTAGAAGCTGCCTACCGTCATCCTGCTGCTTCCTCTGCCGGCGTCCTGCCCCTTCTCTTAGCCCTGCGTCTACGCTGCTTCCTCTTCCGGCGGTCCCGCCCTTTCTCTGACGTCAGACCGCCAGGATCGCCAGAAGAGGAAGCAGTGTAGACGCAGGGCTAAGAGAAGGGGCAGGACCGCCGGCAGAGGAAGCAGCAGGACGACGGTAGGAAGCTTCTACATGATGGGGGGTGGGGAGGCTGTGGGGGTGCGAGCGGTCCTTCGAGGTGGGGGTGTGGGTTCGAGCGCGAGCGGTCCTTCGGGGTGGGGGTGCGAGCGGTCCTGCGGGGTGAATCAGATGTCGGGGGGGGAACTATGTAAAAAAAAAGGGGATAACGCGCTCACGAATATAACGCGCATGGTTATACTCGGTTTGTAAAAATCGTGTATAACGCGCGTGTTATATGCGTGAAAATACAGTATTTGTTTACTCAATTCAGTGATCACATATTCCTTACTGTTTTTTGATTGACAAATCCTTAATTCAATCACATTTAATAATTGATGACAAATTAATCAACAGGTCACTTGTAACAGAATGTGTCTGCTTTGTGCAACTTTATCCTCTAAACTAAACTAAAACTTAGCTTTATATACCGGATCTTCAGCCAGAAAGGAGCTCGACTCAGTTAAGTAATTTAAAAAAATACTTTAAAAAGTAACAATCAGAAAATATTAATATGACTAGTTTCCAAAGTGTTTGGCAAATAAAATAGTTTTTAAAGATTTACGAAAAAGTTTAAAAAGACCAGGATCCCTTAAAATAAGAGGAAGTTCGTTGCATAGTTGAGAAAAGTTGAAAACCAAGGATTGACTGAAATTCTTGACTCCTTTGATTCCTTTTACTGAAGGAAGGGAGAGTTTGAATTGTTGGGTGCCTCTTGCATGGGAGAATCTATAAGCATTCCATAATAAAGAGACAAGAGGGATGAAGATACCATATAAAATTTTAAAAGTAATACATGCACATTTAAAGTGAATCCTGAGATAGACCGGAAGCCAATGAAGGTTTAAAAGCAAAGGAGACACATGGTCAAATTTACTTTTTCCAAAAATTAATTTTGCAGCGGTATTTTGTATCAGTTGGAGTCTTTGAAGGCAGGTCTTTGTTATGCTGAGATAGATAGCATTACAGTAATCTAGCCGGGATAATATGATATATTAGACCAGAACAGAGAAGTGTTGTTGGTGGAAAGGGTTTCTGACCTTTCTCAACATTCGAAGGCTAAAAAAGCACTTCTTGACAAGAGAGTTTATTTGAGCCTTAAAGGAAAAAGAAGAGTCTATGAGAACTCCCAATATCTTGGAAGAGAACTCAATCTGCTGGAAGAAGACAGTCCAATTTTGGGCCTAGGCATAAAAATTTGTTTTTGCAGCATTTAGCTTCATCTGGACAGACATTGCCCAGGCTTGGAGTTTGAAGATACAATGATTTATTTTAAAGGCTGGGTTGGTGATATCTGAATCAATCTCAATCAATATAAAGATGTCATCCGCATAGGTGAACAGTGTTTCCCAAGCTGACAACTTCTAAAGAGTTGTCAATGGCTAATAAAATATTTATTTATATAAAAGACTTATAGCCTGCCTAAGCCTAAACAGGTTCCAAAAATACATACAACATTAAAACCACAGCAGAATAAAATACTAGACAGTATAATAACAACTCATCCTGCATCTACTTCATCCCTTAAGTCACTGCTTCTCACCCACCTGAACAAAATGCTCCTACAAATAGAGATGTTTCTAAAAGTGTTTTAAATTTCTATGCATCATTAAAAACAGCACAGGTGTTAATTCAGACTAATCACTGAAGAACACAGAAATACATGGTCTCAGTTCATTCCACATGACTCAAATATACAACAAGAAACAACATTGTTTCTATATATACTGTATAGTACAGCAAAGGTTGTCCTCATATAATGGGGCCAGCACAGTCCATTTTTAAAATAAGACAAAAGTGTCAGCGTCTTGCTGCAGCTAAACAGCATATTACATACTGTATATTACATTGTTAAGCTGCGGCGAGATGCCAACACTATCTTTTTTTAAAAAAAAATAGACATTTATGTTTAACTAATCATCTTATGGGGCATCAGTTCATATATTATCTGAACTCATGGTGCAATTCTCTTAAAATAAATATTGAACTTAATTTACTCAGACTCTGCATTTGAGTTACTCCCTTTTTTGTCTACTTTTACTTACTGCTAATAATTGCTCGTTAGTGGCCAATTGGCTTGTTAATCATTTATGTTGCATGTGCAAATTGGGTGTGCATCCAAATTTGCACCAACTCAAAGTACCATATATAGAATCCAGGAGATTGGGAACATTTGAGGAAAAGAGGGTTTTATCAGCAGTACACCATTTCTGATGTGTATCAGCAATTCTGGGCAGAGAATGCAAGAAAAATGTCAGGGCTTACATAATCTACAAAACTTGACTAAGGCTTCCTTTATTATACTATGCTAGCAGTTTTGTAGCGCCGGGAGCCACGCTGAATGCCTTATGTTGCTCCCGACGCTCATAGGAACTCTATGAGCGTCGGGAGCAGTGCGAGGCATTCAGCGTGGCTCCCCGTGCTAAAAACTGCTATCACAGTTTAATAAAATGAGGAGTAAGTGTCAACACAGCATGTCTTTCTGACTGCTTGCATTGATGCTAAATTTAGGAGAGCTGATACAAGAGACTGTGAACCCAATTGTTATCTCTGTTCACCCATGTCTTTTATGTTTCATCCCTATTAGTCCCACCCCTGCTACAATCCCTCCAGAGCCCATCTCTTATCCCTCTGCTCTGCCTGTCTCTCAAACACTAGCCCCATGTGCTTTCTTTGTCTGTGCATGTGTGTGTGTGTGAAAACAAGGTGGTATCTGTGATTCTGGGTGGTGGTAGCTGGAAAATTCTGAGTTGTGATGGAGTAAGATGGGGAATGAGCATGATAAGCATTGTGATGGGGTGTACATCCCATCCCAGGAACCTAAGGACCACATATCTCTTCAACCACTTATAGAATAGTCCATGGGGAAAGGGAAATAACTGGGAGGATTATGGTCTTGCATGGGAGGTACTAGTGTAGAGAGACTAGGAGGGTGGTGGCAGGACCCAGATATCCCATGTCTTTTTTGATGGGGACACCTTGGTCAGAGTGACTGTTGATTAAAGAAAGCTCAGAAGATAGAATGAACGGATTCAAATTTGAAGGACCTGATTTACATATTTATTTGCATATGCACTTACCACAGAGATACAAAGGGCTTTGAAACCATTAAAAGACTCTAAGGACTGGGGAAAGACACAGAAAGGGAGGGAGAAGTCCCCTCCTTGCTGTTATAGGACTCCAAGAAAGCTTTGACTAAGTTGTCATTCCCTCTCCCTAAGGAAGAGAGGAGATCCTATTCAAGACTCTCCAGAGGAAAAGAGTATATTGCAGAGTCCTGGACTCCTGGCAATTTCAAAGAATTCATACCTACCAACAACATCTTCTCTAACTGTGGAAGGCACCTTGCCCTGATGCCCAAGCTGACTGCATAGGTTTTCCCCATCCTACACTCCTAGGATATACTTTCTCACACACACACAAAAATCCCAAACCAAAATTTTAAAACTGAATCTTCTCACAACAAATCCACGAAGCTTTCCCTCATACCATCTCCTCAACACTCTTGCCACCCAACATGGGATATACCTGGATGACCGTGGCCCATTACAATGGCTACAATGATGCCTAAATTTACACCTACTACTACTAATCATTTCTACAGCACTGTCAGATGTACGCAGCATAAGGGACAATCCCTGCTCAATAGAACTTACAATTTAATCAAAACAGATAACCAGGACAAATATGTTAGGACATTTCTTACAGAGGGAATGCTAAAACAGACATTTGTAAGAGTTAGGAGTTAAAAGCACCTGGAATGCTCACAATAAACCTAACTGAATTGGAAACAAGCATGCAGACTGGGTCACCTCACTGCCCACCAACAAACCTCCCAGCCCTTCAACCCTTCACTGTTTCACTTAACCCCTTCATCAGCATTCTGTCCCACTAATCCAGCTCCTTTTAACCTAACTTAAACGACTTCTTTACGTCGGTCTTCACGAGGGAGGATACATCCAACATTCCGGAACCAGAGGAAATAGAAAATGGAGATCAAGATAGCAAGCTGGTCCAATTAGAGGTGAGCCAGGAGGAGGTCCTCAGGCAGATAGACAAGCTAAAGAGCGACAAGTCGCCAGGCCCAGACGGCATTCACCCAAGGGTGCTCAAGGAATTAAGGAATGAAATAGCAGAGACACTTCAGCAAATATGCAACCTATCCCTAAAAACTGGAGAGATCCCGGAGGACTGGAAAATAGCAAATGTCACGCCCATCTTCAAGAAGGGTTCAAGGGGCGACCCGGGAAACTATAGGCCGGTAAGCCTCACATCGGTCCCGGGAAAGATGATGGAGGCGCTGATCAAGGACAGCATCTGTGACCATATCGAAAAAAATGGACAGCTAAGGTCGAGCCAGCATGGGTTCTGCAAGGGTAGGTCGTGCCTCACAAACTTATTGTACTTCTTTGAGGGGGTAAATAACCAGGTGGACAAAGGTGAACCCATAGACATAATCTACCTAGACTTCCAAAAAGCCTTCGATAAGGTACCACATGAGCGGTTGCTCAAGAAGCTATGGAATCACGGGGTGCGAGGGGAGGTCCACCGATGGATCAAAAACTGGCTGGCAGACAGGAAGCAGAGGGTTGGTGTAAAGGGCCACTACTCGGACTGGCAAGGGGTCACGAGCGGGGTTCCTCAAGGGTCAGTGCTGGGACCGCTCCGGTTTAACATATTCATTGACGACCTGGAGGCGGGAACAAAATGCGAGGTCATCAAATTCGCAGATGACACCAAACTATTCAGCAAGGTTGAAACCACGGTAGACTGCGAGAATCTCCAAAGGGATCTTACGAAATTGGAAGAATGGGCGAAAAAGTGGCAAATGAGCTTCAATGTAGGGAAATGCAAGGTCATGCATATAGGGAGAAGGAACCCGATGTTCACTTACAAAATGGGGGGATCAATGCTAGGGGTCAGTAACCTTGAAAGAGACCTGGGAGTGATGGTAGACATGACACTGAAGGCGTCGGCACAATGCGCCACAGCCTCGAGGAAAGCAAATCATAAGAACATAAGAACATAAGAAGTTGCCTCCACTGGGTCAGACCAGAGGTCCATCCTGCCCAGCGGTCCGCTCCCGCGGCGGCCCATCAGGTCCGCGACCTGTGAAGTGGTTACTGACCAATTCAATAACCTACCTCAAGTTCTATCTGTACCCCTCTATCCCCTTATCCTCCAGGAACCTATCCAAACCTTTCTTGAACCCCTGTACAGAGTTCTGGCTTATCACCTCCTCTGGAAGCTTGTTCCATGTGTCCACCACCCTCTGGGTAAAAAAGAACTTCCTAGCATTTGTTCTAAACCTGTCCCCTTTCAATTTCTCCGAGTGACCCCTAGTGCTTGTGGCTCCCCACAGTTTGAAGAATCTGTTCTTATTCACTTTCTCTATGCCCTTTAGGATTTTGAAAGTTTCTATCATGTCCCCTCTAAGTCTCCTCTTCTCCAGGGAGAACAGCCCCAGCTTTTTTAACCTTTCAGCGTATGAGAAATTTTCCATACCTTTTATCAGTTTAGTCGCCCTCCTCTGCACTCCCTCGAGTACCGCCATATCCTTTTTGAGGTACGGTGACCAGTATTGAACACAGTACTCCAGGTGCGGGTGCACCATTGCACGATACAGCAGCATGATGACTTCCTTTGTCCTGGTTGTGATACCTTTTTTGATGATGCCCAGCATTCTATTTGCTTTCTTTGAGGCTGTCGCACACTGTGCCGATGGTTTCAGTGATGTGTCAACCATAACTCCCAGATCCCTTTCAAGGTTACTCACCCCTAGCCGTGTTCCCCCCATTTTGTAGCTGAACATCGGGTTCTTTTTCCCTACATGCATGACTTTGCATTTCTCTACGTTAAAACTCATTAGCCACTTATTTGCCCAGTCTACCAGTCTCGTTAGGTCCCTTTGCAGGTTTTCACAGTCTTCTGTGTTCCTAACCCTGCTGCAGAGTTTGGTGTCATCAGCAAATTTGATAACCTCACATTTTGTCCCGGTCTCCAGATCGTCAATAAATATATTAAACAATAGAGGTCCCAGCACCGACCCCTGTGGAACTCCGCTCGTGACCCATTGCCAGTCTGAATATTGGCCCTTTATTCCAACCCTCTGTTTCCTGCCTGCCAACCAGTGTTTGATCCATCGGTAGATATCTCCTTGCACCCCGTGGTTCCACAGCTTTTTTAATAGCCGTTCGTGAGGTACCTTGTCGAAGGCTTTTTGGAAGTCAAGGTAAATGATGTCTATGGATTCCCCCTTATCTATCTGGTTGTTTATTTCCTCGAAGAAGTAAAGCAAGTTTGTGAGGCACGACCTTCCCTTGCAGAAGCCATGCTGGCTCGCCTTCAGTTGTCCATTTTTTTCTATGTGTTCGCAGATTGTGTCCTTTATCATTGCTTCCATCATCTTTCCCGGAACCGAGGTCAAGCTCACAGGCCTGTAGTTTCCCGGGTCACCCCTTGATCCCTTCTTAAAGATGGGCGTGACATTTGCTATTTTCCAGTCTTCTGGGATCTCTCCAGTTTTTAGGGAGAGGTTACATATTTGGCGGAGTGTCTCTGCTATTTCGTTTTTCAGTTCTTTTAGTACCCTTGGGTGGATGCCGTCCGGGCCTGGTGATTTGTCGCTCTTCAGTCTATCTATCTGTCTGAGGACATCCTCTTTGCTTACCTCTAGTTGTACCAGTTTTTCGTCGTGTTCCCCGTTTATAATCATCTCGGGTTCTGGGATATTGGATGTGTCCTCTCTGGTGAAGACCGACGAGAAGAATTTGTTTAACCTGTACCTCAAAAAGGACATGGCAATGCTTGAGGGAGTCCAGAGAAGAGCAACTAAACTGATTAAGGGTATGGAAAACCTTACATACACTGACAGACTGAAGAAGCTGGGGTTGTTCTCCCTGGAAAAGCGGAGACTCAGAGGAGATATGATAGAGACCTTCAAGATCCTGAGGGGCATCGAAAAGGTTGACAAGGATAGATTTTTCAATTTGAAAGAAACCACAAGAACAAGGGGTCACTCGATGAAATTGAAGGGGGACAGGTTTAAAACAAACGCAAGGAAATTCTTCTTCACACAGAGGGTGGTGGACACATGGAACACCCTTACGGAGGCCGTAATAAGAAATAGCACAGTACAGGTTTTCAAGGATGACCTGGATAGGTTCCTGGAGGACAAAGGGATTGAGGGGTACAGATAAGAGCAGTGGAAAGTTTAGAGATAAGTGTTGAGGTAGGCATAAAATTAGTCAAGGACCGCAGATCAGGCAATATGCCTGATGGGCCACCGCGTGAGCGGACCGCCGGGCTAGATGGACCTCTGGTCTGCCCCGGCGGAGGCGACTACTTATGTACTTATGTACTTAACTTCCTCAAGGTCTGACCAGCAACAAATATTTCACTTCCATTAATCATCTCTACAGGTTCCCATAAACCACCTCACTGTCCACCTATTTCTTGTGCTCTTCTTTTTCCATCTTTCAACCCCTTTCCACTCCATTCCCCAACCCACCTCCCACAAAATGTATTCACTTGCTCAGCCAAGGTTAATTAACCCACTGATACTCAGCAGATTCTCCAGTAATGCAAAGAAAATTCTTCCACTAACTGACTTCTTCTTTACCACTTAATGCACCTCTTAGAACATAAGAATTGTCTGACCCAGTAAGGCTAATGGTCCATCAAGCCCAGTAGCCCATTCTCATAATGTCCAATCCAGGTCACCATTACCTGGCAAAAACCCAAAGAGTAGCAGCATTCCATGCTACTAATCCAGGGCAAGCAGTGGCTTCCCCCATGTCTTTCTCAATAACAGCCTATGGACTTTTCCTTCAGTAAATTGTCCAAACTTTTCTTAAAACCAGCTACGCTATCCACTCTTACCACAAGCTCTGGCAATGCATTCTAGAGCTTAACTATTCTCTGAGTAAAAAAATATTTCCTCCTATTGGTTTTAAAATTATTTCCCTGTAACTTCATTGAGTGTTCCCTAGTCCTTGTAATTTTTGATGGAGTGAAAAATTGATCAACCCTACACGAGGCAACTATCCGCTACATAAAATTGGTACATAAACAACAAAGACACAAAAAACCCCAATGGTTCACTGAAGAGGTCTCGTACCTCATCAGGAAGAAAAAAAGAGCATTTCTTTCATACAAACGCACGGGAACAGATGAAGCTAACATTGAATATAGGACCAGGTCTGCAGCAGTCAAAACAGCAGTCAGGGAGGCCAAGCTCGCAGTGGAAGAAACTCTAGCAAAGAACATTAAGAAAGGGGACAAATCCTTCTTCAGGTACATTAGTGACAGGAAAAAAAACACAAACGGGATAGTACGCCTCAAAACTCTGGATGGGAATTACGCGGAAACAGATCCCGATAAAGCCAAACTGCTGAATGAATACTTCTGCTCAGTTTTTACCTGCGAGGCTCCAGGGAATGGGCCACATCTGGAAGCAACGTCAAGCGTGGAAGACCCATTTCAGAATTTTGAGATCACACCAGCTGATGTCTACAGCGAATTGTCAAGACTCCAGGTGAGCAAAGCCATGGGTCCAGACGAATTGCACCCAAGAGTGCTCAGAGAGCTGTGCGAGGTCCTGGCGGAACCATTAGCCATGCTCTTCAATCTCTCCCTAGAGAAGGGGAGAGTCCCCCTGGATTGGAAAACAGCGAACGTTGTTCCTCTGCATAAAAAGGGATGTAGGGCAGAGGCAGCAAATTACCGACCAGTGAGTCTCACATCGATCGTATGTAAACTCATGGAAACACTAATTAAACGTAAGTTGGACACTATCTTGGATGAGGGGAATCTTAGGGATCCTAGTCAACATGGATTCACTAAGGGTAGGTCGTGTCAATCCAACCTCATCAGCTTCTTTGATTGGGTAACAGGAAAGTTGGACTCAGGAGAGTCTCTGGACATAGTGTATTTGGATTTCAGCAAAGCTTTTGACAGCGTCCCACACCGCAGGTTACTAAACAAGATGAAATCAATGGGGTTGGGTGAGACGATAACTGCATGGGTCAATGATTGGCTGAGTGGTAGACTTCAGAGGGTGATGGTCAACGGTACCCTCTCTGAAACATCAGAGGTGACCAGCGGAGTGCCACAGGGCTCGGTCCTGGGTCTTCTCCTTTTTAATATATTCATAACGGACTTGACACGAGGGCTGCAGGGTAAAGTGACATTATTCGCCGACGACACAAAACTGTGCAACATAGTAAGTGATGGCGTTTTACATGATAGTATGACACAGGACCTTCGTACGTTGGAAATCTGGTCCTCGACATGGCAGCTAGGCTTCAATGCTACGAAGTGTAAGGTCATGCACCTCGGTAGCAGAAATCCGTGCAGAACTTACACCTTAAATGGAGTAACATTAGCTAGAACCTCAGTAGAAAGAGATTTGGGAGTAGTCATCAGTGCAGACATGAAGGCTGCCAAGCAGGTAGAGAAGGCCACATCCAAGGCAAGGCAAATGATGGGATGTATCAATAGAAGTTTCGTCAGTCGGAAACCAGGAGTCATAATGCCGCTGTACAAGACCATGGTGAGACCTCATCTGGAATACTGTGTGCAATTCTGGAGACCACATTACCGTAAGGACGTGCTTAGAGTCGAGTCGGTTCAGAGGATGGCCACTAGGACGATCTTGGGATTCAAGGGTCTCTCGTACGAAGAGAGACTGAGCAGACTGCGGCTCTACACTCTTGAGGAGCGCAGGGAGAGGGGGGACATGATTGAGGCATTTAAATACATCACAGGACGTGTCGAGGTGGAAGATGACATCCTCTTCCCCAGGGGACCCTCGACCACAAGAGGGCATCCGCTTAAACTCAAAGGGGGGAAATTTAGGGGTGACACCAGGAAGTATTTTTTCACGGAAAGGGTGGTAGATCACTGGAATAAGCTTCCGGTGCAGGTAGTCAAGGCCACAGGCGTGCTTGACTTTAAGAGCAAATGGGACATGTACGTGGGATCCCTACGTAAGACGATTCACTAGCATCTAGACTTATTGGGGTGGGTCAGTAGTGTGGGCAGACTTGATGGGCTATGGCCCTTTTCTGCCGTCATCTTTCTATGTTTCTATGTTTCTAACTTGTACCTGTTCTACTCCACTCAGGATTTTGTAGACTTCAATCTTGGTACTTAGTTGTATAAGAGGGGACTGTAATTTTATGCACTTTACCCATATTTAAGTATGATAAGGTTAGCATGCAACCAATATTCAGCTACTGCTATCTAATATAATAAAATGGTAGGCCGCGCATGCGCACTAAAAAAAACGTGTTCCCTGATCCGTCACGAAAACACGATTGTGCATGCGCGGGTTTTACGTCACCACTTGCTCGCGGCGGCTTTCAAATAAAAATAAAAAATTACACAGCTGCAGCGGCCTTCCTCACCCCCGCCTCTCACTGTCAATGGTACCGGCTCCTCTCTCGAACTGCACCAGGATCGAGAGAGGAGCTGCAGCGCCGGCTTTCAACTTAAAACAAAAAAAAATAAAAAAGCCCAACTGGAGATCGCCGCTCTCACCCGGCTCCCACTGTGCAAACCCCCCCCCAACTGGAGATCGCCACTCTCAACCCCCCCCAACTGGAAATCGCCGCTCTCACTCGCTCCCACTGTGCAACCCCCCCCAACTGGAGATCGCCGCTCTCAACCCCCTCCCCCCCAACTGGAGATCACCGCTCTCACCCGCTCCCACTGTGCAACCCCCCCAACTGGAGATCGCCGCTCTCACCCCCCTCCCCCCAACTGTAGATCGCCGCTCTCACCCACTCACACTGTGCAACCCCCCCATGGGAGGATGCGCCGCAGCAAAGTGCTGCACAGGTACTGGAGGGGGAGAGACATATCGCTTCTGCACCGGTACAAACATCCCTCCAGCGTTGGCACTCGCTGCACATTAAACAGGCTGCTTCGGCCTTTCTCCTGCAGTTGAGTCCTTTTGCCGCTTCACTGATTACGTCATCAATGATGCAACAGAGAGCCTCAACGGCAGAAGAAAGCAGAAGCAGCCTGTTTAATGTGCAGCGACTGCCAACGCTGGAGGGAGGTTTGATATTAAAGTCATCTTGCTGGGAGGGTCGCAGAGTCAGCGGGGGTTGGGCTGGGAGGGGAGAGAAGCGTCTGCCTCGGGTGCTTCAGGCAGCAGCAGCGTTTACAATTCACTGCTGTTGCTGGCTTCAGGCCTTCCTCTCTGCCCGGTCCTGCCTACTTCCTGTTTTCATGAAGATAGGACCGGCCAGAGAGAAAGACCTGAAGCCAGCAACAGCAATGAATTGTGAATGCTGCTGCTGCCCAATGAAGTAGTTAAATGAGGAAAGGGAGCAGAGGGGGAGAGAATGCCTTGGAGGGAAGGAGGAAGGTATGCCAGACCAAGGCAAAAGGAAGGAAGAGATGGAGAGAGGCCATATGGGAGAGAAAGAGAGAGATAGAAAGAGAAGAGAGGGCAGTGAATGGAAGGGGCAACATAGAGGGTGAACAGTATTCTAGCACCCGTTAATGTAACGGGCTTAAAGACTAGTTTCTTCATAAAACCTTTCAAGGGACAAAAAAAGATATGATAAATATTAAAGTGAACATCTAAAATGCAATTATTATATGACACATGGGTCAAATGTGGTAAATGTTGCTTAAATTTAGGTGCCAGGGAAAATCCAAGCTAAGGGCTCCTTTTACGAAGCCATGGTAGTGGTTTAACGTGCGTAATAGCGTGAACTAAACCGCCGGCCATGCTAGCTGCTACTGCTTCCTCTTGAGCAGGCGGTAGTTTTCCGGCTAGCACAGGGGTTAGCGCGTGATGAAAAGTCACACGCATTAAAGCCACTACCGCGGCTTCGTAAAAGGAGCCCTAAGTGTTATTCCATAAAAGGGTGCTCCAGACTGTGTGACTTTTATAGAAGAGCATTAAGCCGATTCCTGCACACGAAGTTGAACACAAGGACTTATGCAAGCTGAAATCAGCTGTAAATCCTGTCATGTAAGTTGGGCAGGTAACTCCACTATTTTATAACACTACAACTAAATATTTGAACATAAGAATTGCCGCTGCTGGGTCAGACCAATGGTCCATCCTGCCTAGCAGTCCGCTAATGCAGCGGCCCCTAGGTCAAGACCAGTGCTCCAAATGAGTCCAGTCTCGCCAGTTTAGCATGAACTTGTCCAACTTTGTCTTGAAACCCTGGAGGTTGTTTTCCCCTATAACAGACTCCGGAAGAGCGTTCCAATTTTCTACCACTCTCTGGGTGAAGAAGAATTTCCTTAGTTTGTACAGAATCTATCCCCTTTCAACTCTAGAGAGTGTCCTCTCGTTTTCCTTACCTTGGAGAGGGTGCCAATGTCCCGCCCATGCCCCTCTCATGGCCATACCGCCTTTTATGTTTTCCATGACATTCTGAGTATTCAGTGTAATTGATTAGGGGTCCTATTACTAAGGAGCGCTAGCCATTGTAGCGCACACCAAATATTAGCACACACTAAACACTAACATGTCCATTATATTCTATGGATGCATTAGCATTTAGCGCACTCTAATATTTAACGCGTGCTAAATCAGCTAGCATGCCGAAGTAAAAGAGGGGGTTAGTGTATAGGCAGAAGCATACACAAATCCAAATTTGTGCCAATCAACTCCAATTAACATTAAGGTTGGCAGCACCTAATTGACTAGTTTGCAAATATACATATATCTTGCACTTTGAGCCCAAATTTGGGTGCCCAACTTTGGGCAACCTATTTAGAAATCAGGGAATAATATGCTAATTTCAAGTGCTTCAACAACTGAACTGTGTTCTGGAAGAACTTTGTTTTGTCCTAAATAGCATGCACATTCTCTAAACAAAGAATTTAACAAATATTTCTCCTTCCGTAATTCAGTGCTCTGCTGAAATGTGAAAATATTGATTCACAATCACCTGCTGACATTGTCATTTTGTTAAGTCATTTATTTACTGAACTTCGAACAGTGTATTTTGACAAATAAAAGAATGTTCCCTAGCAAAAAAAAAATAAAAGAGGAAAAATGCAACATCATGAACACTTCATCTAAATGCCAAACTATATTTGTTACATTCAGCCTTGGAGTTCAGCTGTAAATCTTTTGAGTGCACTTCCACCAAACTAATAAATCACTTTGTTATTTTACTTGAAATTGTTCTGATTTTTGAACATATTGCAGTGCTAGAGTTCAGTCTTTTGCACACAAATTTTAAGTTGGCTGTTCTCCATTTCTAAAGTAATTTTCATTCATATTTTTGAAGCCAGTCTTTAATTGCCAGTAGGTAGCAAATGATTACAAATAAAAAAATAGTTTTAGCAATTTAACTGGACCATTAGGTTTGTGGTGTATTTAATAGTGTTCCACTTTAGAAGGAACTTATTTATATGAGTGTGAGCACAGAGTTGCCCTTTTCCACAAGTAGAGGCTGGGTGCATCATTTTGATCTTTGTTGTCTGTTCACTTTATTTTTTTAAATTGTATTGGTTCCAGTTTCAGGTTTCTTCTCTCCTTATCTTCTCTTAACTCTTGCCTGAGTCTCCTGTTTGACATTTCATCGTTCTTCATGTACGTCATCCATCTATCTGTATCGCTATCCCCCCCAAAAAAAAATTTCTCTGTGTCCCTATATCCCTGTCCCCCTCATATATAGCATTGCACCTCTGTGTGCCAGATCCCCTTATTCGGTAAAAACGAATTTGTTTAACCGATTTGCATCCTAAGAAATTTGTTAGTCTTTCACTTCTTCCATTCTGAAAGCTTGTATTCGATGTCTTTGTATGGTGCTGACTTCCAGCTCCTCTTGTTGTTAACTGCCTCGAACTATCATGGCTTGTATTCGATGACTTTATACTGTGACCACTTCGCTGATTGTCCAGCACTTCTTGTTGTAAACTGCCTCGAACTTTCATGGCTTTGGCGGTATATAAGAATAAAATTATTATTATTATTTCCCTAAACTTCCATATCCAGCATCACCTCACTGGTTTAACACTAATATGGATTTTGTTCTTACATGACTGTGATTCTTTCCCATCATTGTTTTGAGTTCTTTTCCTTTCAGTTTTGTAAACCACTCTTCCATACATATCAAATGGAGCAGTGTAGAAAGTTGGAAATAAAGATAAAGATTTATAAGGGTGGATTCAAGATGGCAGCATGAGCAGCAATGAGGTCTCCTCAAAGTTTGAATGCTAACTTACCTTTTGCCTCTTTTCTTAATTATGCCTCACACAAAACGGAAAGGAGTGGTGAAGGCTGGAGCCTCTGTCAGCTGAACTTCCACTCCGCAGCAGCAGACCATCGAGCGATTTGTAACTACAAACCCTGCTTCTGGAACTAGGTACCTGCATCAACCTCAGGAAGAGCGCCAGAGGCTTTGAGATTTACTGTATCTGTCTCCTGAAGCCTGTTTGCCTCCTTCCTTTCCATCTGAATCGAAGGGAATTCTTGCAGTGGAGCTGAATATGAAAGTTGTTGTCGACAAGCTGCCAGAGGAAACTCCCCTTCCTGTTTCTAGCTCAGCTATGATATTACCCATCAGAGGTGTTGATATATCTTTACCCCTGTTGGTTTACACTTGAAGGGATTTAGAGAGTGTTATGGAAAATGGAGGCTTCAATGTCTAAAAACACAGCTGATTTATCATCGCTCAGTGGCATACCTAGGGTATGTGGCACCCGGGGCCTATCATTTTTTGACACCCCCCCATGTAAAAAAATATTTTTTGCAATAGCCATGAAAAATAAGTGGTCATAATAGAAACAGGCACTGAAAATTTTCTTTTATTGAACCTCATATATGTAACCATTAATCCAAACATAACATAAATTATGTCTGAATTGTCATGACATCAGAAGTACATATGGAGTAGTTGCAGGTGATGCTTGGGACAGTTCTGATTGTGTTAGTTTGGTTTTATGTGTTTTTTGAATAGAAGGGTTTTTATTTCTTTTTTGAAGGTTTTGTAGTTTGTGGTCGAGGTCAATAGGTTGTAGAGTTGGGGGTCGAGTGTTAGGAGGTTGTCGAACAGTTTTTTTTCTTTTGACGATTTTGGTTGGAGTGTGTGTGAATGGTGCGTGTGTTCTCCTATGTCTGGTTGAAGTGGATTTAATTATTTAGTTGAAGAAATTAGTAACCCCCCCCTTTCAACCACATTAATTCTCTTCCATTTTTGTTCCCATTATAAAAAACACTGATAAGTTCCCAGAAAAAAAATACATTAAAATAAGAAGTGAAAACAAAGGCCCCTACAGATGAGAACATAACATAAGAATAGCCTAACTGGGTCAGACCAATGGTCCATCATGCCCAGTAGCCCATTCTCATGGTAACCAATCCACGTCACTAATACCTGGTCAAAACCCAAAGAGTAGCAACATTCCATGCCACCGATCCAGGGCAAGCAGACACTTCCCCCATGTCTTAATAACAGACAATGGACTTTTCCTCCAGGAATTTCTTAAACCTTTCTTAAAATCAGCAATGCTATCTGCTTTTACCATAATTTCTGGCCACTTCATTTTTAAGCTTAGATCTTTCCTTCCAAACAGAGACCTTGCTAGATATCAAATACAGAAAGAACAAGGTAACTTCACAAGGACTTAGCTGTGCAGGAAATGTGAATCTCCTCATATATCCACCATATAGTGCAAAAATGTACAAAGGTCTGGTTTTTTCTTTCGATCACTACATAGCCTAATGCTACACAAGCAGTGCTGTTACAAACATATTCTGAAGGTCAATGCTAAGGTTGACAAAGTTTCCTTCCTTGGACCACAAGGAGATACTGACAAACCACTGGAAGAGATCCCAAAACAACTATCCAGGCACAACAACCAAAGACCCACTCAGTGTGAGAACCAGTTGAATGGAGTGGACTAACTGGGGGGTGGAAATGGGCCCAGAGTTTGCTCAGCAGAATTTCCTAGACCACCTCTTCCTCTCAACACATTGACACGCTGCCGCCACCACCACCACCATTAGGAACACCTTACTGGGTAGGCCAGCAATGCTTATAAACTTTATAAAACACATTATTATATTTTCTTATAAAGCACATATTTTAACTGAACTCTCTGACATCCTCAGCCTTGCCATTCACAAAAATAGAAGGAAGAAAAGTTCCCGTTTCCTGCTGTCTCATGTCCCCGGCCTTTACAATATTTTTCTTCTGCAGACCCTTCAAAAGTCTGACCAAATCCTCATTTCACTTGCATTATAAAGTACTGAGGATGCCATCTCTCTCCAATCCTAGGTTCTAAAGTCTAAGACAATAGCGCAAACTAGTGCTGCCCGATTCAAGAAAAAAAAATATATTTTCAATTCGATTCAGCCTATTGAATTGGTTTTTCAATTCAACTTTCCTGCTCAATTGGATGTTTTTTTTGTTTTGTTTTTTTCAAACATCCTGGTGGGTTTATTTTATAGCTTTTTCACCCCCCTTTGGCTTCTTCTAACCACACTGGCGCTGTGGTGTAAATAAAATAAAGAAACAAAAAGGACTTTTCCTCTCTGTTAAATCCTAGCTCACGTTTGCGGTCTAACACCAGCTCACATATTGTAATCACAAAACAGAAAATAAAATTAGTTTTTCTATCTTTTGTTGTCTGGATATTTTTCAAATCTTGTTGGTCCAAGGCTCTGGTTGTCTTCTGATAACTTGCTTGCCAGGGTCTCCTTCTTCCTTCTTTATGCATGCTAACCATCCATCTGCCATCTCTGTCCTCCCCTTTTCCCTTCCCTCCCCAAGAGGTCTGGCATATATCCTTTATTCATCTCCCTCCACAGATCCATCTTTTCTTAACTACCCTTTCATCCAGCATCTCTCCCTCCTTCCCCACCACCCCAGGGTCCACCATCTCTCCCTTTCTTTTCCCAATTACCCTCATATCCAGTATCTCTATCTGCCCCTCCACACCATCCCTTGTGTCCAACTTCTCTCCCTTTCTGTTCCTTCCCTCTCGAAAAACCATGGTCCATCATCTCTCCCCCTCTTCTCTATTTTCAGACCCATTATTTCTTCCCACCCAAAGTCTGGCATATGCGCGTCTCTTTGAACCCCCCCATTCCCTCCGTGTATTTCTACACCAGGGCCCCCTCCCTGAAAGCCTGTCCCCCCCTTAAAGGTCTGCATCCCACCCCTGAAGGCCTGCACTCCCCCAAAAGGCCTGCAATCCCCCCCAAAGGCCTGCACCCCCCCTTGAAGGCCTGCACCCCCCTTTGAAGGCCTGCCTGCCTGCCTGATCCCCTTGAAGGCCTATCCCCCCTTGAAAGCCTGCCCCCCCTTGAAGGCCTGCACCCCCTGAAGACCTGTCCCCCCCTTGAAGGCCTGCCTGACCCCTCCCTTGAAGGCCAGTCCCTCCCTTGAAAGCCTGCCTGCCTGTCCCCCCCTTGAAGGCCTGTCCCCCCTTTGAAGACCTGCCTGTCCCCCCCTGAAGGCCTGCCTGCCTGTCTGTCACCCCCCCTTGAAGGCCTGCCTGCCTGCCTGCCTGCCCCACCCCGAAGGACCGCTCGCCCCCTGGCCTCCCTGCACCACCTATGAAGCAGCCCGCAGTGGGATCGCGATGTCAGCAATCCCTGAGCTGCTTCGGCGCTGCTTCCTGCGCCACGGTCCCGCCCCTCCTCTGATGTCAGCACCCCCTCAGGGCTTGCACCTGGGGCAGACCTTCCCCCCTTAGTACGCTACTGTCATCGCTTGTAAGTAAAATCGATCTATTAACAGAAATTGTGGAGACTAAGAAAGAATACATGATTTAAATACAACAGGTTAAAGAAGAGATAACTGCTGCTTGTAATATTTTATCTACTCTGATTAAAGACAACTTGGTGATAAATAAGAAATTGGAATTCCTTGAGAACTTTAACTGAAGGAGGCAGAAACTACCTGTGAGGAGATTTAAAAGTACTGACAAGTCGCCAGAGGGGAAGGCAAAAGGAGACAGCAGGCAGCGTGGGGTAGGCGAGAGGTAGCTCAGAAGAGGAACAGGTTATGAGCACCCACGGAAGCCAGAAGATGATCTTTCCAGTCTTCTGCACCGGCTGCAATATATATGACTACCTCCCCTTGGGGACTAGGGCATACATTTGCAGTCGGTGCAAGGAGCTGGAAAGCCTGAAACAGCAAGTCCGGTTGCTGGAGGGAACTGTGACGGAACTAGAAGAACTCCTCACCATGAAAGAAGAAAACCGCATGCAGGAGAAGTTGCTGGTGAAGTCCAGCACCAGCAAAGTGATTGAGGAATTGGAGAGATTCATCGAAGAAGCCCACCAGCAGCTTGTGGAGATCCCAGAGCTTGAGATCAGCACCCGAACAACCCAAGAGGATGGAATAGGCAATATGGAAGGAGGCGCCAATCCAATTGACGGGAAGGTAGAAACAGAGGCCAAAGATGTCCACACACTCAGTAGAGATGATAGACCATCTGGGGATGCATCACAGAGGAAGAAAGATAGGACTTACGCCATGGATACGGACTTACGACCCCCGAGGAACCCCCAATTAAGGAAGATAGGGATCATAATTGGAGATTCCATCATATGAAATGTGGACAGCCACACCGCAGGAGGAAGAGAGGATAGACTGCCTGCCTGCCTGGTGCAAGAGTGAAGGACGTGGCCAGCAGAATCACCAGGATCATAGACGGCGCAGGAGGAGAGGACACTGATGTGCTTATCCACGTGGGAACCAACGATATCAGCGGACGGAAATACGAGAGGGAAAAAATGAAGGACCAACTCCGCTCACTCGGAAGGAAACTGAAGGTCAGGGAAGTGAAAGTGGCTTTCTCCGAGATACTCCCGGTACCGAGAGCGGACAAAATGAGACAGAATGAACTGAGAGCAGTCAACGCCTGGATGAGGCGTTGGTGCGAAGAAGAAGGTTTTGACTTCGTGCGAAACTGGACAACATTCTGGGGAAGAAGCAGGTACTATAGAAAGGACGGCCTACACCTCACCAAACAGGGAGCGAGAGTCTTGGCTGAGAACATGAAGAAGACCATTGAATAGGCTTTAAACTAAAGATCAGGGGAGAGCCAACAGTCGACAACCAGTCGATGGCCCGGACATCAGGAGATCCTGAGGAGGAAACTACATGCAACTGCACAGATAAAAGGGAAGAATATGTTTAAACTACAAGAGGCAATGAAAAAGAGCAAATGCCTACAAAAAGGGATATGAGGACAAAAGAGTCCAGGAAATTAGCACAAAGGGAACTCAAATGTATGTACATGAATACCAGAAGCTTAAATAACAAAATGGGAGAACTGGAAGCACTAGCAAGAAAAAAAAAAAACTGGATATCATAGGAATAACAGAAACATGGTGGAATGAAGAAAATGAATGGGACACAGCATTGCAAGGATATAAACTATACAGAAGAGATAGAATAGGGCAAAAAGACGGAGGTATTGCCCTGTATGTCCAGGAAGAAATAAAGTCTATTAGAGAAGGGGAGACGGAAGGAAAAGATAAACTAGAATCCCTTTGGATAAAGATTTCTAGACAAAAAGAGGCAGACATAAAAATTGGCCTTTATTATCGACCCCCGGGACAGATAGAGGAAACAGACAAAGAAATGATGGAAGAAATTAACCGTGGATGTTAATCAGGAAATGTAACGATCATGGGGGACTTCAACTTTCCGGGGATAAACTGGAACCTGGGAACGTCAATCTGCAGCAAAAAAATAAAGTTCCTGGAGATGATAGGAGACTGCTTTCTTGAACAAATTGTGGGAGAGCCAAGAGGAGCCGCAATCCTGGACTTGGTCATAAATGGCATAACTGGAAGGACAGCAGATGTAGAAGTTATGGCCCCGCTGGGGACAAGTGATCACAATATGATCAATTTTAACATTGGCATCGGAAAGGGGAAACCAATCAAGACCCTAGCAAAAACCTTTAACTTTAAAAAAGGGAATTATGACAGCATGAGAACCATGGTTAGTAAACAGCTCAAGAAGGGGAAAGACAAAATCCATATGGTTGATCAAGCATGGTCCTTACTGATAAACACCATCACAGAAGCACAGAATCTTTACATACCGCAGATATCCAAAGGAAAGCGAAAAAAGAACAAAGGAGAACCAGCTTGGCTATCTAAAGAGGTGAAGGATGCGGTAAGGGAAAAGAGGAACTCGTTTAAAAAATGGAAACGGGAAAAAACAACGGAGGCCTGGAATTGTCACAAAATTGACCAGAAAAAGTGTCATAAAGCGGTAAGAGACGCCAAAAAGGTCTATGAGGAAAAGATAGCACAAGAAGCCGAAAACTTCAAGCCCTTTTTTAGATATATAAAAGGGAAGAAACCAGCAAGAGAGGCAGTAGGCCCTCTCAATGACCAAGGAAGAAAAGGGTGCATTAAAGAAGACAAACAGATTGCGGACAGGCTAAATTCATTCTTTGCCTCTGTCTTCACCAATGAGGACACTACAACAATACCAGAAACAGGGAGGGTATTCAACGGAGACATAGAGGAAAGCCTCGCCACAGTAAATGTGGATTTGGACTAGATATACTATCAGATTGACAAACTAAAAAGTGACAAATCCCCTGGACCGGATGGAATTCACCCGAGAGTATTGAAGGAACTTAAGGTTGAAATTGGAGAACTACTACAAACCTTAGCTAACATGTCAATTAGAACCGGGCAAATACCGGATGACTGGAAGATAGCAAATGTCATCCCAATCTTCTAAAAAGGATCAAGAGGAGAACCGGGTAACTACAGACCTGTGAGTCTTACGTCGGTTCCTGGGAAGATGGTTGAAGCACTAATTAAAGATAGCATTGTGCAACACCTGGAAAATCACGGCCTAATGAGAGCTAGTCAATACGGCTTCAGGAAGGGGAAGTCATGTTTGATGAATTTACTTCAATTTTTTGAGCAGGTGAAGAAACAAATTGATAGCGGAGACCCAGTGGATATAATATACTTGGACTTCCAGAAAGCGTTCGGCAAGGTCCCGCACGCAAGGCTTATGAGGAAACTACTAAGTCATGGAATAGAAGGAGACGTATTCAGATGGATCGACAAATGGCTAGAGAACAGAATGCAGAGGGTAAGCATAAATGGGAAATTCTCGGACTGGGAGAAGGTGACTAGCGGCGTGCCCCAGGGCTCAGTTCTTGGGCCCATCTTGTTCAATATTTTTATAAATGACCTGGAAGAAGAAACGACAAGCAATATAATCAAGTTTGCAGACGACACAAAACTATGTCGGGCAGTTGGCTCTCAAAGGGACTGCGAGGAACTTCAAAAGGATCTGAACCAGCTGGAGAAGTGGGCGGAAAAGTGGCAGATGAAATTTAACATAGACAAATGCAAGGTGATGCATCTGGGTAGGAAAAACAAAGAACATGAATATAGAACATTGGGCAAATGCGAACAAGAAAGGGACTTGGGGGTACTGATAGACAGGAACCTGAAGCCTTTGGCTCAATGCGCAGCGGCGGCAAAGAAAGCAAACAGGATGTTGGGCATGATAAAGAAGGAGATCACGAGTAGATCGTAGGACGTCATAATGCCGCTTTACAGAGCAATGGTCAGACCACACTTGGAATACTGTGTCCAACACTGGTCTCCATACCTTAAGAAAGATATAGCTCTGCTGGAGAAGGTGCAGAGGCAAGCCACAAAACTAGTTAAAGGAATGGAGAATTTGAGCTACAAAGAACGCCTCGGAAAACTAGGACTGTTCACCCTTGAAAAGAGAAGACTGCGAGGGGATATGATAGAGACTTTTAAAATATTAAAAGGGTTTGACAAAATAGACCAGAAGACAGCATTACTCACTTTTTCAGACGTGACACGGACAAGGGGTCATAGACTGAAACTGAGGGGCAGCAGGTCCAGGACAAATGTCAGGAAGTTCTGTTTCACATAGAGAGTGGTAGACACTTGGAATGCGCTCCCGGAGAAGGTTGTGACGGAGACTACCATTCTGGGTTTCAAACGCAAGTTGGATGCACACCTTCTTGCAAATCACATCGAGGGATACGGGAAATCAGGGTCTCCAACATGGAGCACCTAGCCTGGCCTCCGCGTGTGCAGGTCGCCGGACTAGATGGACCTAGGGTCTGGTCCGGTGAAGGCGCTTTTTATGTTCTTATTAAATTTGTGCTTAATAAATTTTCCCATATTTGTGGGCTTAACTCCTCGAGATGCTTTTAAAAAATATCTGGTTGAGATTTTGAAATATTTCCCTGACCAAATTCCGTTGATAAATATCTTTATCTTCAAAAATGACCCAGAATTTACCTCCAAATAGGAAAGGGAATTCTGAAAATCATCTAGACGTGCAGAAGGAGCAACTAATAGAAAAAGTTTCTCCAGATTTAAATAATTTGACTGACTTTCTCCAGAGTTCTCAGTGTGAAGTGTTGCCAATATAAGTTTTTGTGTGACTGAAAGGTGAGTGCAATCTGAGTTTTTTACCCTGAATTGTGCCCTATCAGCGATGTTTTTCAATTTGTTCATAGCCCCAATTGGCAAAAATATTTTTAGATTTAGAAATGTATTATTGTTTATATGCAGATGACTTTCAATTCCTTTTTGAAGTGCCTGTTTATTCTCAGGGTTTTCAACTGTTGTCCTCATATTTGGATGTTATTGTAGATTGGATGCCAAGGAATGGTCTTAGATTAAATATATCAAAAACAAACATTTTATAGTTATCATCTGCTGAGAGTCTTGGTGAACCTTTGAACTTTAAGTATGATTAACGTGACCATTTATTTTTTTCATCAAAATGAGACATCTATTAATATTCAGTCCCGCCTGCCTGTCTCCCCCAAAGTCAGCCAGTCTGCTGCCTACCTCCCCCAGAGCCAGCCAGCCTGCCTGCCTACCTCCCCCAGAGCCTGCCTGCCTACCTCCCCCAAAGCCTGCCTGCCTACCTCCCCCAAAGCCTGCCTACCTCCCTCCCTTCCCCAGAGCCAGCCAGCCAGCCTTCCCCCCCTTACCGCGGAAAACAAAAGCCTCCCTCTAGGCCGATTTAAACTTCCCCCCCCAGTCCACTGCAGCTGCTCCTACTCGCACCCAGAAGCCTTCTTCCCAATGTCAATTCTGACATCGGAGAGGACATTCCAGGCCAGCCAGGCAGCGATTGGCTGGCCCGGAATGTCCTATCTGACATCAGAATTGACATCAGGAAGAAGACTTCTGGGTGCGAGTAGGAACAGCGGTGGTGGACCGGGGGGGAAGTTTAAATCGGGCCTAGAGGGAGGCTTTTTTTTTTTTTTTGGGGGTGTGGCAGGGGAAGGACAGGAAGCAATCGCCTGTCCCGTTGTCCCCGCGCACAGCTTCGGGACGCTGTCCCTGAAAACGGGACATTATGGCGTCCTGAAGCTGTGTGTGGGGACAATGGGACAGGGGATCCGAAATCAGGATTGTCCCGTTCAAAACGGAACGTATGGTCACCTTAAGTATGATGGAATTGTAATTCCATTACAACAAGAGATCAAAAGTTTGGGGATGTTGTTAGACTCTTCCTTAACTTTTTGAAGACATATTGCCTCAGTGGTTAGGATGGTCTTTTTTTTTTTTTTTTTTTTAATATTCATCTGGCATTGAAACTGTGTAAGTTGCTTTACCCGGAAAAATTTTGGTAAGTCATGCAATGTTTGTGTTACCCCACTTATTGTAATGCTCTTTTTTTGTGGACTTCCAAAAAAGGAGCTGCGAACATTACTGGTGGCACAGAATGTAACAGCCAGAGTGATTGGTGGCATTGCCTGTACCGAACATGTAACTCCTTTGCTGGTCAAGCTGCACTGACTTTCAGTTTCATGGAGAATCCAGTTTAAGATCTTAGTGTTAGTATTCAATACATGCTGTCAGAAGCAGTGAGTTCTTTAATTATACCATATATTCCCTCTCGTACCTTACGGTCAGTGTCTCAGCATCTGTTGGAAGTATCTTCATTGAGGTCTATTTCAAAAGCCACAATTTATTCCAAAGTATTTAAGGTTATGGGCCCACAGTTGTGGAATGTTCTTCCTGATGCAAAAAGTCAGACTCCTTTGTTTCCTTTCGTAAGATTTTGAAGGCTTATTTTATTTCAGGAAGCTTTTGATAATTTATGAAGGAAGAAGTTGTGGTTGTTGTATTTGATTAATAATTCCTGGATGTAGATTGATATTTTAATCTGCATGGTTGTTGTTTTTTTAATGTATTTATGCGTTTATTGTAACACATGTGGAGCAGCATAATAATAAAAATAGTCCAAGTTCATTTTGGACCTAGAGCACTAGTCACCCAAAGTCAGCAGCATCTAAAGTCCATTCTCAAAAAATACGCCCAAAATATTTTTTTAAAGAATTGTCTAATTATATGTCCAGCCATTTAATCGTCCAGACTGCCCAGGTCATCTTTTTTTATACTGCATTCTCACCCAAAAAATCATCCAAATCCAAAACACCTAGTAAAAGACCTTGTAGACATGAGAGGGGTCAGCAAAGTGATGAACTGGCTACCCAGACATGGCAACAGAGTAGGGGGGCACCTTGCAGGGCACTGCAGTGAACTTCACAAAAATGGTACCACATAAACATCTCACCACAACTCCCTTACAGGTCATGGTGAGCCCCCTAAAACACCCCCTAAACCTACTATACCCACCTGTCTACCACCCCAATAGCCCTTATGACTGTAGGTGACACTTATATGGCAGTATAGTATGGTTTGGGGGAGGGGGTTGGTGGACTCATGGTAACATAGTAACATAGTAGATGACGGCAGATAAAGACCCGAATGGTCCATCCAGTCTGCTCAACCTGATTCAATTTAAAGTTTTAAATTTTTTCTTAGCTATTTCTGGGCAAGAATCGAAAGCTTTATCCGGTACTGTGCTTGGGTTCCAACTGCCGAAATCTCTGTTAAGACTTACTCCAGCCCATCTACACCCTCCCAGCCATTGAAGCCCTCCCCAGCCCATCCTCCACCAAACGGCCATATACAGACACAGACCGTGCAAGTCAGCCCAGTACTGGCCTTAGTTCAATATTTAATATTATTTCTGATTCTAAATCCTCTGTGTTCATCCTACGCTTCTTTGAACTCAGTCACAGTTTTACTCTCCACCATCTCTCTCTGGAGCACATTCCAGGCATCCACTACCCTCTCCGTAAAGTAGAATTTCCTAACATTGCCCCTGAATCTACCACCCCTCAACCTCAAATTATGTCCTCTGGTTTTACCATTTTCCTTTCTCTGGAAAATATTTTGTTCTACGTTAATACCCTTCAAGTATTTGAACGTCTGAATCATATCTCCCCTGTCTCTCCTTTCCTCCAGGGTATACATATTCAGGGCTTCCAGTCTCTCCTCATATGTCTTCTGGCGCAAGCCTCCTATCATTTTCGTCGCCTTCCTCTGGACCGCCTCAAGTCTTCTTACGTCCTTCGCCAGATACGGTCTCCAAAACTGAACACAATACTCCAAGTGGGACCTTACCAATGACCTGTACAGGGGCATCAACACCTTCTTCCTTCTACTTGCTATGTCTCTCTTTATACAGCCCAGCATCCTTCTGGCAGCAGCCACTGCCTTGTCATACTGTTTTTTCGCCTTTAGATCTTCGGACACTATCACTCCAAGGTCCCTCTCCCCCTCCGTGCATATCAGCTTCTCTCCTCCCAGCATATACGGTTCCTTCCTAGTATTAATCCCCAAATGCATTTCTTTGCATTGAATTTTAGTTGCCATGCATTAGACCATTCCTCAAACTTTTGCAGATCCTTTTTCATATTTTCCACTCCCTCTTCGGTGTCTACTCTGTTACAAATCTTGGTATCATCTGCAAAAAGGCACACTTTTCCTTCTAACCCTTCAGCAATGTCACTCACAAACATATTGAACAGGATTGGCCCCAGCACCGAACCCTGAGGGATTACACTACTCACCTTTCCTTCCTTCGAGCGACTTCCATTAACCACCACCCTCTGGTGTCTGTCCGACAGCCAGTTTCTGACCCAGTTCACCATTTTGGGTCCTAACTTCAGCCCTTTAAGTTTGTTCAACAGGCTCCTATGAGGAACTATATCAAAGGCTTTGCTGAAATCCAAGTAAATTACATCTAGCATATGTCCTCGATTCAGCTCTCTGGTCACCCAATCAAAAAATTCAATCAGGTTCGTTTGGCACGATTTACCTTTTGTAAAGCCATGTTGCCTCGGATCCTGTAACCCATTAGATTCAAGGAAGTACTATCCTTTCTTTCAGCAACACTTCCATTATTTTACCAACAACTGAAGTGAGGCTCACTGGCCTGTAGTTTCTTGCTTCATCCCTGTGACCACTTTTATGAATAAGGACCACATCCGCTTTCCTCCAATCCCCAGGAATCACTCCCGTCTCCAGAGATTTGTTGAACAAGTCTTTAATAGGACTCGCCAGAACCTCTCTGAGCTCCCTTAGTATCCTGGGATGGATCCCGTCTGGTCCCTTCAATTTGTCCACCTTCAGTTTTTCAAGTTGCTCATAAACACCCTCCTCCGTGAACGGCGCAGAATATACTCCATTTTCTCGTGTAACTTTCCTAGACAATCTCGGTCCTTCTCCATGATTTTCTTCTGTGAACACAGAACAGAAGTATTTGTTTAGCACATTTGCTTTCTCCTCATCACTCTCCACATATTGGTTCCCAGCATCTTTTAGCCTAGCAATTCCATTTTTCATCTTCCTCCTTTCACTAATATATCTGTACTTTCACCAGACGTATCTCTTTCTTGGCTTCTTTCAGTTTCACCCTGTAGTCCTTTCTGCTCTCCTCTTCTTGGTTTTTTTTATATTTCACGAACGCCAACTCTTTCGCCTTTATTTTCTCAGCCACTAGGTTGGAGAACCATATTGGCTTCCTTTTTCTCTTGTTTTTATTGATTTTTTTCACATAAAGGTCCGTAGCCATTTTTATCACTCCTTTCAGCTTAGACCACTATCTTTCCACTTCTCTTATGTCCTCCCATCCTAACAGCTCTTTCTTCAGGTACTCTCCCATTGCATTAAAGTCCGTACGTTTGAAATCTAGGACTTTAAGTATTGTGTGGTCGCTCTCCACTTTAGCCGTTATATCAAACCAAACCGTTTGATGATCGCTACTTCCCAGATGAGCACCCACTCGAACATTAGAGATACTCTCTCCATTTGTGAGGACCAGATCCAATATCGCTTTTTCCCTTGTGGGTTCCGTCACCATTTGTCTGAGCAGAGCCTCTTGAAAGACATCCACAATCTCCGTACTTCTTTCCAATTCTGCAAACGGAACATTCCAGTCCGCATCCGGCAGTTTGAAATCTCCCAACAGCAGAACCTCCTCTTTCCTTCCAAACTTTTGGATATCCCCAATCAGATCCTTATCAATTTACTGCAATTGAGTTAGATAGAAGTTCCATCTTCTCTTTTCAGAGCAATTCATATCGCTTCTTCCTCTCCCCAGGTCCCTTGCATTTCGGTCGCTTGGATATTGATCTTTACATAGAGAGCTACTCCTCCACCTTTTTGACCATCTCTGTTCTTCCTAAAAAGATTATATCCCGGTATGTTTGCATCCCATCCATGCGATTCACTGAACCATGTCTCTGTGATAGCGACAATATCTAGATCTGCCTCTAACAACAGGGCTTGCAGATCATGAACTTTTTTGCTTAGACTGCGATCATTTGTGGTCATCGCTTTCCAGCTATTTTTCAGCGATAATCTCCTTTTTTGTATGGATTTTTGTTTCGTTTCACTTTCCGTTGCAATACTAAGAAATGAGTTGCTGATATTGCTTATGTTGCAGTCTTTACTACTATCACATCTTTTCTTTTGCCGGGGGTGGTCTCTATAATTATCCTTCGTACATACACCACCCCCACCTTCTAGTTTAAATGCCTAGAAAAATATTGTCTAAATTTCTCTGCAAGGTTTCTTTTTCCTGCTGTAGTAATATGTAGCCCATCAGTGCAATATAGCTTCTTGTCCTTCCATGTATTTCCCCATCCTCCTATGTAGCTGAAGCCTTCTTGATGACACCAGGCTTTGAGCCATCTATTAAAGTCCTCTGTGTTTTTCACTCTTTGCTCTCCCTTTCCATATGCAGGCAGTATTTCAGAAAAAGCTAAAGTGTTTACGAAAAGTTTCACGCCCTCACCAAGCTTCCGAAAAACTTTCTGTGCTGCAAGTGTGGAGTTGTTGGCCAGGTCATTTGTTCCCAGATGGATAACAACATCAGTGTTAAAATCCTTATTTTCTTCCTTAATTATAGTCTGTATTTGCCTGGAACTCCTGGTAGCTGAGGATCCTGGAAGACATTTCACTATTTTGGTCTCCTCGCCTTGTGTTCCAAGGTTAATGCCTCTGATGATGGAATCCCCCAACAGTTTTCTGTTTTTGGTTTTTTTTATTTGTGCTTAGGGTGCGCTTGTTCTCTTGAATTACCTTCATTGGTTCCAGTCCCACCTCCCTTCTGTTTTCTTGAGTATCGCAGTGCACTAGTGGAGCGATGGAATTCTGAAGAGGTAATATTTGTGAAGGTGGAGGTGGATGTTTCTGTGTTACATGTCGCAGTCTTCCTGAGCCTACTGTGACCCATTTATTCCTGGGCTGTTTTATTCTTTGAGGTAGAGGTGGTAAGTTGGTATGATTTTGTGAAGTGATGAAAGCTGCTTTAATTGAATTCAATTCCTATTTAAGTTTGCAGAGCTCCTCCTTAATACTAGCAAGTTGAAGACAGATGGGGCAAGCCTTAAGCATCCAAATAGTATGTCTTGGAATTAAAGCACCACCACCAGACTCACATTTTTAACCATGAATACAGTGATTAGAGTGGCTTATGGCCCTGGGTCCTCCTCTCTATGGTTCAATAGCCCACCCCAGACTACTTAAGCCACCTCTATGCAGCTCTACTAGGCTTCCATATGCCAGGTGCTGATGTTCTGGAGGCAGGTATGTACATTTATATTCCAATTTTTATGGTGGTGGTGGTTTGTTCAGTTATCAATGGGGGAGTGTGTGTTGGTCTCTACTTTGTCCCTGCAGTGGTTATCTGGTCACTTTGGATACCTACTGGACACTTAGACCTGTTTTTAGATTGCCTAAGTCACAATGTATAAGTTCCGTCTAAGCAGTCTCGTCAGACTTTTGATTATCACTGCAGGATGCCTAAGTTTGGTCGGCCCACATCCCACCCACCTCCCGCCCTATCCACTCCTTGAAAAATGCCTCTTTTCACTCCAGGAGAACAACGGTAGTCAGAAGGCCTAAGCTGCCTCTAGATATGTCTAAAACCTGTTTCGATTATCAGCACTTGGACAACCTGTCTTTTAGTTCATCCAAGTGCTGATTTAGGCAAGATTTTAGATGTATTTTTGTTTTATGAACCTCAGAGATTTTTGTGATATGTGGGATATAAATGTTTTAAACAAAAAAAATAAACACAATAAACATTATTGGTGGTGGTTGTATTTGAGCAAGATAATATTGTATTTTAGAAAATCAAAGAAATTCTTCTATGACCAGAAGATTTTAATCTTTCCAGATGTAATGATAAAATCCAGGAGAGGAGGAAAATATTTCTGTCTTAAAGACAAGTTAAAGGTATTGGTGTTTTTTTCTTTTTTTTCTTACCTCTGTAAATGTTTGGTAAAATATTTAGGGATTAAGTATGTCTTCTATGAACCTGATCGATTGAAAGTTTTTATTGGACATGAAGATCTCCATAAGTACTACAGATACAGAACGAAGTAACTGAGCGGGGAATTATCATATTAATGTCCTTTCCTAATTATGGGCTCCTTTTACAAAGGAGTGGTAAAGGTTTCTACTATGGGCTGGCAAGGTAAATGCTCTGACACTCATAGGAATTCTATGAGCATCGAACCATTTATCTTGCCGGTCAGCAGTAGAAACCTCTACTGTGGCTTTGTAAAAAAACAGTGTATATTTGCTTTTGAAAAGGGGCTCCAGTTTAACCTTAGTTTAATACGCCTCCTCTACTTAATTGGGATCTAATTAAGAGTGTGATTTTTCTTTAATACAAGGTGAAAAAAGTCAATAATACTGTAGTTTCTTATTGAAAGCCCTGTTTTTCTTTAAACGAGTGTTTACTTGTATACATATTTGCATAATTATAAATAAATAGAAAGATTTGTGTTGTTATCCCCCAGGAGTGTACAGTATGGCATATATATTTACCCCCTCTTTATCTATTTTCACCCCTGTCCCAGTGCTCCCACCATGCTCAGAATTCTCCCTCTGTGTTCCTATCCATTCTTGGATCCAGCTTCTCCCCTATTTGCCCTCTTCACCTAACACTTTTTCTTTCTTTCTCTCTCTCTCTGCCCTATACCTCCCCTATATCCATGTAGTCCAGCATCTCTCTCTCTCGCTCTCTTTCTCCTTTCTGCCCCCGCCTCATCATTTATCCTCTCTCTTCTGACCATTTCCTATAGTCTGGCATCTTCCTTTGTCTCTCTTGCTTCCTACTCCCCCCTCTCTACCTTCCAGCCCCCACAATCCAGCATCTCTTACATTCACTCCAGTTCCTTAGTCTGGCATCTCTCCTCATAGTAGTCCATATCTCATGTTCCCCCTGTCCCCTGATTCTGGCACCTCTCCTCTCCCCCACACCCTGCAAGTCTAGAGGCTGTCCCTCAGCCCCCACCCTGTCTAGCACCTCTTCCTCAGTTTCTCTTTTCTGCCCTCACTGGTGCAACAACCCCCCCTCCCCCCTCCTGGGTCCAGTCCCATTCTTTTATTCTATCTCAAAATTCCCACCCCATTAGTCCTGTAAACACTTTTTATTTGCCAGCATTGGCAGGAGCAGTGCTTACAAGCAGCCAGAGTTGTTTCCTTCCTTCTGCTGTGTCCCATACAACAAATACAAGTTCTTGTATAAGCATAGGTGAGACGTGGCAGAAGGAAGGAGTCAATTCTGGCTGCTTGTAAGTGCTGCTTGTAAGTGCTGTTTAAAGGACCAATATGTGTGTGTGTGGAGGGGGGGGGGGAGGAGGGAAGGGACTTCTGAGAAAGGACAAAAAATAGGGAGGATGCTGTACCAGTGGGAGAAGGAAAGACAGGAAGATGCTGAAAGAAAAAAAAACAAACATGACAGGAAACTGCAGGGATGGGGGCAGAAGAGCAGTCAAACATAGCAGAGAGAAAATACAAGGTGCAAATCTCTATGCTTTTTCTTCCCTCTCTAAAAATACTTATTATAACTGCTGTAAAACAAGTTGCTTGTCCAGGAACTTCTAAGAGCTTCCTCTGCTCAGATTAGGGTTACCAGATGTCCGGATATACTCGGACATGTCCTTGTTTTAGAGGACAAGTCTGGGCGTCCGGACGGCTTTTCAAAACCCAGCATTTTCTTCACCAACCACATATAGGAACCCATTTTCTATAGCCCTGATCAATGTGAGATCAGCCAACAGCAAAATCATCATTCTTCATGACCACCTCAATGACAATAGATGGGATGCCCTCATGATTACAGTATACCCTTGCAAATTTGCGGTTCCGAATTTGCGGACTCATAAGAACATAAGAATTGTCACTGTTAGGTCAGACCAGTGGTCCATCATGCCCAGCAGTCCGCTCTCATGGCAGCCCTTAGGTAAAGGACCAGAGCCCTAACTGAGTCTAGCCTTACCTGCGTACGTTCTGGTCTAGCAGGAACTTGTCTAACTCAGTAATTCACGTTTTTTTTTAAACCCTCTTCCCTGCGCCTGTCTATCTGACGCTCATCTCCAGCCGCTCCTCCTTCCATGACACAGGCACCTCACTGCCTCCCCTATGCCTAAACCAAATTTGGCCTATACTTCCCTGGCATGGTGCTTGACGTCAGCTGCTACAGGCGCCAAGCCTGTAGTGTGCAGCCAAGGGAGTGATCCGAGGAGTGGGTCTGTCTTCCTGTTCTGAGAGAGGGAGGGGGTGAGCCAAAAAGGATTAAAGCTGTCGGACAGCAAGGCTTAGCAGTAACTTTCAAGGATGGCAATATATGGAAAATTATACTCTGCTATGGGTCTGGGTAAATCAGAATCCTACTTATTTTTTTAACCAGGATTTCAATAATGTTAAATGGGAATCCACATTCCCTCACTTAGTTTATTACTGCCTCCCAATGGCTTGTGCTTCTAACAGGGAGGGGAGTGCTGATTACAGTACTCTTCTGATATTCGCGGTTTTTCATTTGCGGTAACTCTGAGAACGTAACCCCTGCAAATTTTGGGGCAGTACTGTACAGAAACTTGGCTCCAGGACAATGACGAGATGACTCTCGGTGACCTATGCCCCCTGGCTACCAGGCTTTGACATGCTCCTGCACCACAAAGAAAGGTGATGGCAATCATCAAGTCAAAAATCACCCCCAAACCAGTTGACGCCATCACCCTACCCGCACTTGAATGCCTTGTCTTCACAGTGGGCCAGAAAAATGAAATCATCTTCGCCCTACTCTATAGAGTGCCCCATGCCCCACCAAACACTCTAGATGACCTCCTCGACATAATTACCAAGCTCTATATTTCCCATAAGCGCCTGACTATCCTAGGAGACTTAAATCTCCCAGACTATTCTAACACATCTGGAATGAGTGCAGACTTCCTATCATCCCTAGCTGACTTGGGATTCCGTCAAGCTGTTTCCACCCCCACTCATTCGGTAGGAAACACCTTGGATCTAGTGTTCCTGCCCAAAGACCCAGTCATAGACACACAGAGTCCTGCCTGCACCACCATACCATCTCATTGTACTTCATCTTCCCCTCATTGTAGTCCCCACCCAACTAAGAGATCCCAGCCTGACCAGACAAATCCAGATCGCAGACACAGTCAACCTTTAAGACCTGTCTGCTGGCATCCATGACCTTAAAGACACCTGCAAGCAACAACTCCACTCCATCGAACCTAGCTGCCTCCACCTGGTGCACCGGGATCCAATCCCTATATAACAGGCTGACCCAGACCAAGACCACATGACTAATTAACAACAAGACCCCAGCCCCATGATTTACCACTGAACAATGTACCCTAAAGAGGAATCTACAGAGGGCAGAGAGGAAATGGGTCAAAAACCCGAATGAGAAAAACAAAACTCTCTGGAAAGAACAATCTGCTGCTTAAAAATCTGCTATCCAAGAGACAAAGAAGGCCCACTATTCACAACTACTAGGGAAAGTCCCAAACCGATCTAGGTACCTGTTTGCCTTGACCAACCACCTCTTCTCAGCTGCCCAGGGTCGCAAATACAACAACCCCTCCAATCTCGAGACCCTCTCTAACTTCTTCCAAACAAAAATTGATACCATCCGCAACAAACTTGACTCCTTCCCCATAAGAACCCCCCCCCCCCTCCAGACACTCCTCCCACATACCAGGACTACACCTGCTGAATCACTAACCCTTACCCAACTATGCCTGGTACATATGATGAACTTACAGAAACACTGAAAGAACTCTACCCCTCTAATACAAGCCTTGACCCATGTCCATCTGGCCTCTTACTGGTTGCAGAAAATGCTTTATCCTCCCTATCCTGAACACCTCCCTATCGACTGTAAAGATACCCCTCATCTGGAAATCAGCTATGATCATACCCACCCTCAAAAAGCCAACACTTGATCCAAATGACCCAGGCAGCTATAGGCCCGTCTCGAATCTACCCTTCGCATCCAAGCTATTAGAAAGAATAGGGTTCCACCAACTACAACCATTTACAGACCAACAAGATACCCTATCCCCTTTCCAGTCCGGCTTCCGAGCAAATCACAGCACCAAGTGAGGCCTCCTTGACATCATTGATGAAGCTGGTCAATACTGGATAAAGGTAATGACACACTACTGATCCTATTGGACCTTAGTGCCACCTTTGATACTATTGACAATCAACTTCTCCTTGGTAGGCTCGCTGGATTAGGAATCAGAGACACAGCCCTTCAATGGTTCACTTCCTTCCTACACCAGAGAACACAATCTGTGCTACTAGGCCAAGACAAATCTAGTCCCAAATCCAGGGCAAACTGTTTTCCCCACTCCTCTTTAACCTATACATCAAGCCAGTAATCGATATCGCCCACAAATATAATATCACTATCCACTCCTATGCCGAAGACTTACAACTGTTGATCCCACTAGGTAAAGACTGATCCACCCAACTCTGTCACTGTCACTGTCTTGATGACATGAAGAATTGGATGATGGACAATAAACTCCAACTAAACACTTCAAAGACAGAACTCCTCTAGATCAGCAAAAAGAATACCGGTTTCACTCGACCAACACTGTCCTGGGAATCCACCTCCCTAACAGCAAAGACCAGGTTTGCAGCTTCAGAGTGATACTAGAAGGCCACCTATCCCTCTCAGCCCACATCTCTCAAGTGGTCTCTACTTCTTACTACTATCCTTCACCAGCTCTGAAAAATCAAACCCTACCTTTCAAAATCAAATCTGGCCCAGCTCCTCTATGCCTATGTGTTCTCGAGGATGGACTACTGCAACGCTACTTTCAATGGACTCACCTTGAAAGACCTGAAATGCCTTCAACGGATACAGAACTCAGCAATCTGCCTCCTATACAATCTCAACTTCTGTGACCCTATTACTCCAGCACTCTGTGATGCACACTGGTTACCAGTCAACAAACGTTGGGCCTTCAAAGCCCTAGTAATAGCACATAAAAGTTTCCACCATAAAATCCCAACCTACATAGCAGCCAAACTACAACCATACTTTCCCAATCGTTCCCTCCGCTCTGACTCAGAGAGATGATTCTGTATCTCCGCAGGTAGATCTCTTAAACTAGAAACAGCAAGCAAACGCTCATACAGCCATTTTATCCCTCGCCTGTGGAACCAACTATCTACTCAGATCAGGTCACTGGACTCATTAATGGACTTTTGGAGAGCAACAAAGATCTTTCTTTTTACCAATGATACTGGCTCCTTGTAAACTGATTCCTTTGAAAGCTACTATCTGAATCCTCTCACCCCTATATAGTTAAGAAACTGTCTCCTTGTATGCTTCTATCAGTATCCCCTTTTCCTTTTTTAATACTTTTGCCTGCTGTAGTCCCTGTCTTTAACTTCATGTCCTCTTCCTACACTGTGAATGTCCTTTTGTAACCCATTCTGAGCTATTGGGAGGATAGGATAGAAATCTAAATCTTAAATAATAAAATGCTAGCCTGCGCGTGCGCACTCGCGACGCGTGTTCCCTGATCCCTTTTCTGTCGGGATGTGGCTGCACAAGTGCGCATGCGCTAGATGGCGCGTTGAGGAGTCGGGACTTAGGGGAAGGACAGCAGGCCCGGGAGAGCGAAGGAAGCCTCAGTGACACTGAGCCGAAATTCACAGGCCAGGCTTAACACTGAGCAGCTGTGTTAGGAGGGGGGGTGTCTCGGAGGAGAGGGATCACGGACGGTCAGCGCCCCCACCACCTCTGCAAGTCTCCAGCAGCCCCTCACAGGGGCCAAAAGGTAAAGAGGACGGCTGTGCGGGCCTGGCGGGGATGGAGAGAGGTGGCGCTGCTATACAGTGGACTTCCCCCCCTCCCTTCAGAGCAGGCTGTGACAGCGGCGGAGACTCTCCTCGTCATTTTTTAAATCAAAGCCACTGCCGCGGCTCCTCTCTTGAACCGCACCAGGCAGGGATCGAGAGAGGAGCCGCGGCGTCGGCTTTGAACTAAAAAATGAACTTAAGCTGAGCCCTACCGGACGAAGTTTCTTTACACGCTGCAGCGGCTCCTCTCGCGGTGCTGGCGGTGGCTGCCGGGAGGAGGGCTCCGAGCTGCTCAAGACTGTCCAAACGCCGAGGAGCAGCCCATAACAAGGCGGCCGATGATTGGCTGGGGCTCCCGGCTGAGAGCGCGGACACTGTTAAGTGGGCGGGCGCTGTGGCTGTCTGGGGGTGGGACGCGAGGCCGTTAGCTCTCGGCATGTAAAGCGTGTCCTCAGGGAGATTGTGAAGTAAATCAACCCTGAAGAGAGAGGCTGAGGGGCTCTGAAGTTCTTCAGTACTGATAGTTCAGATTTGTAATAGGACAGAAAGGAGGGGGAGGCGAGTCTTCCTTTCAGAAGAGGAGAGGATGGGTGAAGTATTCCTTACAGCTGAAAGAATGAGAGAGGACAGAAAGAAAGAAAGACAGACAGGGGGAAGGGAGAGCGACAGAAAGAAAGACAGACAGGGGGCCAGGGAAAGAGACAGAAAGATAGACAGAAAGAAAGAAAAGGGGCAGGGAGAGAGACAGAAAGAAAGAAAAAAGAAATGCCTAAGTCTACACATCTATTCTAGCACCCGTTAATGTAACGGGCTAAAAAACTAGTAAATAAATAAAATATCAAATTTCTTGAAATTTGAATAGCACTGAGCATTATTTTTTTAGTGCTGACTTTTTAGGTACCATTTATAGAATTCAGTCTACAAGGCTGTATATTTCTCAATATCTACTTCTCATGTCATTAGATATAGTTAACCCCCCCCCAATCTCTTATAACTTTTCACACCTTCATATATATTCCCTGGCTCTACTCATGTATGAATATCCTTGGTGTCTGTGTCTCCTATATTTCAACTTTCTAGCTGTCCTATTTAACAAAGCAATGGGGTTAACAAAGCAAAGGTTAACAAAGCAATGGGGCCGGACAACCTGCACCCCAGGGTGCTTAGGGAGCTGAGTGATGTCTTGGCGGAGCCACTGTCCGTGCTCTTCAACCTCTCCCTTAGTACAGGCAGCGTCCCGTTGGACTGGAGGACGGCTAACGTCATTCCACTCCACAAGAAAGGCTCAAAGATGGAGACAGCAAACTACAGACCAGTGAGTCTAACATCGATAGTGAGCAAACTAATGGAAACTCTAATCAAACACCAATTAGATAAGATCCTGGATGAGGAGAATCTACGGGATCCCCGACAACATGGATTTACTAAGGGGAGATCCTGCCAATCCAACCTGATCAGCTTCTTTGACTGGGTAACGGGGAAGCTGGATATTGGGGAGTCCCTGGACATCGTGTACCTGGACTTTAGCAAAGCATTCGATAGCGTACCACACCGCAGGTTACTGAGCAAGATGAGTTCTAAGGATTAGGTGACACATTGACGAAATGGGTTGGGAGCTGGCTTGGAGGTAGGCTCCAAAGGGTGGTGGTGAACGGCACCCCCTCCGAAATGACGGAGGTGATTAGTGGAGTACCACAGGGCTCAGTCTTGGGCCCAATCCTATTCAACATCTTTATAAGAGACTTGGCAGAAGGGCTTCGAGGTAAAATAACATTATTCGCCGATGACGCCAAACTGAGTAATGTAGTGGGCAAATGCACAACAGACGAAGATTCAGTGCTCGACAACATGATGCACGACCTACTCCTACTGGAGCGATGGTCTAGGACATGGCAACTCAACTTCAATGCCAAAAAATGCAAAGTTATGCACCTGGGCAGCCAGAATCCATGCAAGTCTTATACCCTTAATGGCGAGATCCTAGCAAAAACGGTAGCAGAACGAGACTTGGGGGTAATCGTCAGTGAGGACATGAAGTCTGCCAATCAAGTGGAGCAGGCTTCGTCCAAGGCAAGACAAATCATGGGCTGCATACGAAGGGGTTTCGTCAGTCGTAAGGCGGAAGTCATTATGCCATTGTATAGATCCATGGTGAGGCCCCACCTGGAATACTGTGTGCAATTCTGGAGGCCGCATTATCGCAAGGATGTGCTGAGACTGGAGTCGGTGCAAAGAATGGCCACCCGGATGGTCTCGGGACTCAAGGATCTACCATACGAAAAACGGCTTGACAAATTACAGCTATACTCGCTCGAGGAGTGCAGAGAGAGGGGGGACATGATCGAGACGTTCAAGTATCTTACGGGCCGCATCGAGGCGGAGGAAGATATCTTCTTTTTCAAGGGTCCCACGACAACAAGAGGGCATCCGTTGAAAATCAGGGGCGGGAAACTACGAGGTGACACCAAGAAATTCTTTTTCACTGAAAGAGTGGTTGATCGCTGGAATAGTCTTCCACTACAGGTGATTGAGGCCAGCAGCGTGCCTGATTTTAAGGCCAAATGGGATCGGCACATGGGATCTATTCACAGGGCAAAGATAGGGGAGGGACATTAAGGTGGGCAGACTAGATGGGCCGTGGGCCCTTATCTGCCATCTATTTCTATGTTTCTATGTTTCTATTTAGGAGTCCCTTGGTATGGTTTATAGGTACCATTATCATCTGTCCCTCCCTTAAAGGGGAAAAAAATGAAATGCATTTTTTTCAATGAGGAAGAGTAGCAGATGTTGTATCCAGGTACTACGTTACAGTGTCATCCATCTACACCAGCAGCAGAGTAGGTACTCTGTGCATGAATAGAGAAAATTTCTGAGAGAAAGGAAAACAGACTCCTTCACAAGGAAAACCTATGCAACATCTGTTGATACAAATACCGAAGTGCTGCAACATCTCACTGTTACTGTGGTGCAAGGTTTTGCTAACATAACCATTACAATAAATGAACAGATTGCTGCACTCAGGGCACAGACTGTAGCCATTATGGTAACATCCACAGCCAACACTAATCAGGCTGCACATTTACAAGATTACATTACATTTATTGACTTCTATTCCGCCTTAACCTTTCAGTTCCAGGTGGATTACAAGAAGAGGTACCTGGACATTTCCAGGGAATTACCTTTTAAAGCTTATTAGACATATTTCCTAAATAAGCTGTGATGCTAAATCCAATACCATCTAGCAGTGCACCATCATCATAACCAGCTTCAAGAAGACATGGAAGACCCAGAAAGGGAAATCCAGGATCTCCCAAATAACAAGGGACATACTGCTAGTTACACAGTACTGCACTGCAGCCTATGTTATTTAGTATTTAACCATATTGCATTGTAAATAAACTAAACAAATTACAAAACTGCTTTCATTGTGTATTCACTGATACCATTATGGCAGATACCTATACTTGTTGATGGTAGGGTCTCAATCATATCCATAACGGTGCTGAGCAAATGTACTTTATATTTTATACAACCCATACAGACTAATCTATATATATAAAATCGGAGGTATGTATGTGTTTATGTATGTACGTGTGTATGTGCCGCGTTCACACAAAAACGGCTTAACCGATTTGAACAAAACTTGGTATGCAGATCCCTTACTACCTGGGGTGATATGTTCTGGGGGTCTCGCGGCCCACCTGCACATGTGGGCGGAGCTTCAAACAGAAAATCAGATTTCACCCATTCATGTCAATGGAAAAAATGTAAAAAGCTGCCATTCTCACTGTAATTCAAAAACGGCTTGACCGATTTGAACGAAACTTGGTATGCAGATCCCTCACTACCTGGGGTGATATGTTCTGGGGGTCTCACGGCCCACCTGAACACGTGGGCGGAGCTACAAACAGAAAATCAGATTTCACCCATTCATGTCAATGGAAAAAATGTAAAAAGCTGCCATTCTCACTGTAATTCAAAAACGGCTTGACCGATTTGAACGAAACTTGGTATGCAGATCCCTCACTACCTGGGGTGATATGTTCTGGGGGTCTCGCGGCCCACCTGCACACGTGGGCGGAGCTTCAAACAGAAAATCAGATTTCACCCATTCATGTCAATGGAAAATATGTAAAAAGCTGCCATTCTCACAGTAGTTCAAAAACGGCTTGACCGATTTGAACGAAACTTGGTATGCAGATCCCTCACTACCTGGGGTGATATGTTCTGGGGGTCTCACGGCCCACAACTCTATGTTGGTTGCTCAAGGGTGGGTTCACCCAAGAATTTATATATTCTTGCTCCAGGAAGTGAAACTAAAATTGTTGTTTATAATCACGTTTTGCGTTAGTTGTATTGTATTCATTTTGTCAAATATTTCACATTATAATTTGAATATTGTACTTTTTATTAAGCTGTAAAAAAATAATTTCATTCACCACTATAAAGTATCTTTATTTGAATCCATTTACAGTGTTATTGCTATAATTAAATACCTGTGCAACGCCGGGGCATCAGCTAGTACAGTATATAAGTATAGGAGAAGGTTTGAAACACAGGTTAGGGACAATACTCAATACCCGTATGATGAAACAACAAAGTCAGGTACATCCATCCCTTAGCAACAGTCATGAGTAATATTAGGAAAATTAACAAGGTACAGAAGATGGTGAAGTGAGGTAAACTGGAAACATCCACAACGGCAAACCACCCCACTTCTGAGTGTCCAATACAGAGAGAGGTCTAAAGGGTCTCCAATACCAACTTGATTCAACACTGATTGTGTTGTTCCAACATTAAATGGGTAATAATGTAAATACTTGGTCCTTATTATCACCTCCTCCTAGATGTATTGCTTATCACTTACTGTTGTTTCATAATTAAATTAAATAAAACATTACAACAGAAAGTCTTTTTCACTTATCTTTTAATGTGCAGAATCACTAGCCTGCCCCAACGGGACCTGTTTCGCCACATAAAGGCTTTCTCTAGGGTTCTTAAGGAGCTCCACTCGAACGTCCTTTCTCTCTTGGGTCTAGAATTTATCTGCTCGAGTGGCAGGCTAGTGATTCTGCACATTAAAAGATAAATGAAAAAGACTTTCTGTTGTAATGTTTTATTACAACAGATGGTCTACATTAATTTACATTACCCATTTAATGTTGTAACGACACAATCGGTGTTGAATCAAGTGTTTGAGACCCTTTAGACCTCTCTCTGTACTGGACACTTAGAAGTGGGGTGGTTTGCTGTTGTTAATTTTAGGAACATCCAAGCCTATATTTGCCAAGCCAAATGAATAGTAATGCCATACTACATGGGACAATGTAGGCTGTGAGCTGTGTTCCTGTGAATATATAGTTACCTATATACTTTATTCTTCCTTATGTGCATTCTAAAAAGATCAGAGCAATTCTGGCAGATGAGAAAGTTGCCACTCATGGGCTGCTAGGTCACAAGATTGAAGTGAAATGCTGATTTGTTTGGACAGGATAAATGCAATTTAAACACCACATATATGATTACCCTTGTCATCCAAAAGTATAAACACTGTGTTGAAAATATGCTGAGAGACCCAGTGAGATGTGTATCACTGATTCCCAGCATTGCACAGAGAAATCTCGTTGATTCCTACCATGGCTATAAAGCGCAAGACTTATGGTGCTACTGAAAGTGCTCCCAAGAGAGAAAAAAAAGTGAAAACCTTACAAGAAAAGGTTGAATTATTAGATATGCTTTAGAGAGTGAAGTCATCCTCCACTGTTGCTCGGCATTATGGCATTAATAAGTCTACCATTAGGTTCATAAAGAAGAATGAAAAAGCAATCCATGAAGCTGTTGCAGCAGTTACTCCTGCAGGTGCGAAGACATTACATGTTGTGTGAGATGCTAATCTCTCGTATGGAAGCTGCAACATTTCTGTGGGTGCAAGATTGCTACAAGAAGAGAATTCCGGTAAACTCTGTGATGATAAGAGAAAAGGCAAAGTCTTTGTATGATTACTTGAAGAGCAGGGAAGGTAGAGTGTCACAATCCACCGACTTTCTGACCAGAAAAGGGTTGTTTGTTAAATTCTGTCACAGGTATGGCCTGCGTAATGTGGCAGGAGAAGCTGCATCTGCCAGCAAAGAGGCAGCTAGAGAGTTCCCTGCTACCTTTAAGGAAATTATTGAAGAGAAGGGATATGAACCTGAACAGGCATTTAATGCCAATGAAACTACCCTATTTTGGAAGAAAATGCCACAGAGGACTTTCATTAGCAAAGAGGATAAGCGAGCACCAGGTTTCAAGGCTGCAAGGGATAGAGTTGCTTTGTGCAAATGCAGTAGGCCATATGATAAAGCCAACACTGATTTATAAAGCAGCGAACCCCCGAGCCTTGAAGGGAAAAGATAAGTTCCAGCTGCCTGTTTATTGGATGAACAACAGTAGTTTCATCAGTGTTTGTGCCTGAAGTAAGAAAATACCTGGCCAATAAAGGAATGGAACTCAAGGTTCTGTTGATATTAGGCAATGTCCCTGAAGACCCAAACCCCATATGAGTTTCACATTGAGTGTGTTGAGATTGTTTACATGCCCCCCAACACAACATCTCTCATCCAGCCTCTCGACCAGGGGGTAATTAGGCCATTCAAGGTATACTATGCAAGGTATTCATTGGAGAGGATTGTTCTTGTGATGGATGAAGTTCCAAACGTGGATAACATGAAAAAGTGAAAGGACTTCACTATTGACGATGTCATCAATATTATTGAAGGAGCGATGAAGGCTGTCATACTGGACTTAGTGCTTACCAACAGGGATAGTGTTTCTGATAGCATCCAGTGATCACTGCATGGTACGGTTTAATATTGAGACGGGTATAGAGTGGGCTTATTCAAAAGTAAAGGTTCTAGACTTTACCAAAACAAACTTTGTTTGGATGGGGGATTACATCAAGGGCTTGTTGTCTGGATGGGAACATCTGAAAGGAGTAACATACAGTGGGTAAAACTGAAAGGAATTATTGTAAGGTCAACAGACCTTTTTGTGAGGCAAGTAATTAAAAGTAAGAAAAAAAGAAGGCCACTTTGGTTCTCAAAAGTAGTAGTTGAACAGGTAAGGAATAAGAGGTTAGCTTTCATAAGCTACAAAAATCGAAGAAAGAGGAAGGCAGGCAAAAATAGCTGGAAAAGTTAAGAGAGGCTGGTCGAGTAGTCAGGAAAGAAAAGATGCAAATGGAAGAAAAAATAGCTGATATGGTAAAATGGGGAGACAAAACATTTTTTGATATATCAGTGATAGGAGGATGTGCAAAACTGGCATTGTGAGACTCAAAAGTGAAGGGGAGAAATATGTAGAAGCTGATAAAGAAAAGGCTGAATTGCTTAACAAATACAGTAAAACCTTGGATTGCAAGTAACTTGGTTTGCAAGTGTTTTGCAAGACAAGCAAAACATTTGATTAAATTTTAACTTAATATACAAGCAATATCTTGCAATACAAGTACATACAGTATACAGTACTCCCCCCCAAATTCACGGGGGTTCCATTTCAGGAACCGTATTCCACAAATACGGTTTTTAGGCAGGGGAGACAGGAGAGGGCAGCTGGGGAGACAGGAGAGGGCAGCTGGAGAGGCAGGAGAGGGCAGCCGGAGCGCCAGCGAGTAAAGGAAATCACTTGCTGTATGCTCTGACCGCCTCTTCCTGTACTAAATAAAGTCGGGCCTCCTGATTGGTAAGGCCCAACTTTAGTATAGGTAGAGGTAGTCGAAGCATACAGCGAATGACTGGGACTACCAACCACGAAGTTGCGGGGGAGCACTATACACACATCGCAACTGAGCTGATGGTTCTTCTCTCTCTGACACTGCAAGAGTGTAGTGACTGTTCTAAACGAGTGAGGTCTTGCAATACAAGTAAGTATAGTATTATGTATTAAAATTTTTGGATTTTGGAATGAATTGTCTGAGCTTCCATTATTTCTTATGGGGAAATTTGCTTTGTTATACAAGCGCTTTGGATTGCAAGCATGCTTCTGGAACGAATTATGCTCGCAAACCAAGGTTTGACTGTACTTCTGTTCTGTGTTCACAGCTCAAGCACCATGAGCGGGACCACAGAAGACAAACAGAAATAGGGATGGAGCAGTGATAGACCCTGATCAATTTTCAGAGGATTGTTTTCGTGAGGAGTTAGCTAAATTAAACGTAGACAAAGCGATGGGGCCAGATGGTGTACATCCGAGAGTGCTGAATGAACTTAGGGAAGTTCTGGTGGCTCCGCTGACTGACCTTTTCAATGCTTCTCTAGAGTCGGGATTGGACTGGAGGACTGGAGAAGGGTGGATGTGGTCCCTCTTCACAAAACTGGAAGAAGTAGAGAATTATAGGCCAATAAGTCTGACCTCTGTGGTAAGTAAATTAATGGAAACAGAAGTCAGACTTACAGGTCCTGTAGTTCCTTAAATCTTCCTTAATTCCACTTCTGTGGAAAGGGACCAGATCAACTCTTCTCCAGTCCTCTGGTGCCACTCCTGACTCTAGAGAAGCATTGAATAGGTCAGCCAATGGAGCTGCCAGAACTTTCCCAAGTTCCTTCAGTACTCTCGGATGTATACCATACAGCCTCATCATTTTTGTCCACCTTTAGTTTAGCTAGCTTCTCACAAATCCTCAGAAAATTGATCAGGATCTACCAAAGCTCCCACCCTATTTGCTTATGTCTCCTATGGTCCTGCTCCTAGCGCTTCAGCTGTCAACATAGAACAGAAATAGTTGTTAAGCAATTCAGTCATATTTTTATTAGCTTCTACATATTCCTCCCTTTTACCTTTGAGTCTATGCCACTTTTGCACTTCATCCTATCACTGATATATCTAAAAAATATGAATTCCCCTGTTTTACTGTGTCAGCTATTTTTTTCTTTCATTTGCCTCTTTGCTCTTTTGACTACTCAACCAGCCTGTCTTCCTCTTTCTGTGATCTTTTGTAGTTTATAAAAGCTAACTTATTTTTCCTTACCTTCTCAGCTACTACTTTTGAGAATCAAAACAACCTTTTTTCCTGTTTTACTTACTTTTCTTACAAAATGGTTTGTTGCTTCTATAATAGCTCATTTTAGTTTTGCCTACTGCTTTTCTACTTATTTCTGATGTTCCCATCCAAATAATTCCATGACATAATCCTCTAATTGAGCAATGTTAGTTTTTTTTTAACGTCTAGAACTTTTACTTTTGAATAAGCCCTATCTATACCTGTCTTAATATTAAACCACACCATGTGATGATCACTGGATGCAAAATGATCACCCAATTCACCAATTTCTAAGAACTACGTCCAGTATTGTTCCATTCTACATGGGTTCCATTACCAACTGTAGGAGCAATTCTCCTTGTAGAGAATCCAGGATCTCCCTACTTCAAGGAGATCCTACAATAAGGATATCTCAATCAACATCTAGCAAGTTAAAATCCCCCTTCTGTTTGATTGTGTGAGAATCTCTGTTGTGCCATGACTCATAGGTGCAGTTGTAGTACAATCCTGTTAATATCCTATCAGAATTATTTGAAAAGTTGGCCTGGGTAGCAGAAGGTCTGAAGGCACATCATTTGTACAAAACTGTCTACAGGATCATATGAACTCCAGTAAAGATGGGGTGAATATTCAAAAAGTTAGGTGATAGATAAATCAGACAAAATTAGAATTTATGTAGGTAATAGCAGCATAACCAGACAAATATGATATTCAATCAGTCCCATATAACCAGCTATTAGTGGTTTCTACCATCAGAAGCTTAGATAAGCATGAAGACATGGGGAGTTTCAAGGGCATGGTCACAAGTTTAGTGGATAATGTCAATATTCAATATTATGTCTACAGACAACTGGTGATGTTTCTACTGTTACTGCTACTATTATTTCTAAAGCACCACCAGATGTACACAGCACTGTATAGAGTCATGAAGAAGACAATTTCTGTTTGAATGAGATCACAATCTAATCAATCAAGACAGACAAATAGGATGCTGGGTTAGGGGTTTCAGTTAGCAGTGATGGTTAAACTATTGACAAGGGTAGTGAGCAGAGGGCAGTGGAAAGTAGGGTTATGAGCTGAAGGCTATCTCGAAAAGATGGGTTTTCAGCCTACATTTGAACAAGGGAAGGGAAGGGGTGTGACACACAGACTCAAGAAGTTTTTCCAGGCATATGGGACAGCAAGATAAAAGGAACAATGTTTAAAATTGGCAGTGGAGGAGAAGGGTGCAGATAAAAGCAACTTATCTAAGGAATGGAGTTCTCAGGGAGGTACAAGAGGAGAGATATTGAGAAGCTGCAGAATGAACACACTTGTAGATTAATAACAGGAGTTTGAACTGTATGTGAAGGTGAATAGGGAGCCAATGAAGTAATCTGAGGAGAGGGGTAATATGAGTGTAGTGAGATTGGCAGAAGATAAGTCATGCTGCAGAGTTTTGCATAAATTGTAGGAGGGAGAAGTGATTCAATGGGTGACCTGTTATTGCAGTAGTCTAAGTATGAGAGAGTAGACAAGGGTCCAGGTAGCTTCTTACTCAGAGAGGAAGAGGATAATTTTGGTGATGCTGTAGAGAGAGAAGCTAAGTGACAGGGTGTCCCAAAAGTCACTACACACTTTTAATAAATTCTTAAAAATTATACATGAAACTGAGTTTAGTCATATTCTTAGCAACAACAAAAGAGTTGGTGCAGTTTTACTTGCTAGGCTTGCCATCACCTCAAAGACCATTGTATACCTCTACATGAGCACCTCCATTTTCGATAACTTTCAGCCACTTTCGGACGCAAGCCTCTCTGACGTTTTGCAGCATCTCTTCCCTGACCTCGTTGCAGGCCATGCATATTCTTTCCTCAAGCTGTGACAGATTACAGGGCTTATTCTTTTGCTGATGACCTCAAATCTCTACGAATGATACCTGGAACAAAATAGGAAAAAAAAAAGTGTAATGATTTTTGGGACACCCTATATTTAAGACATCTTTTTCCGTGGTTACCATTTGCCAGTTTTGAATATCTGGGCATGTTTTTGTGGTCAGTTATAATTTGAATTTAATATGTGAGCATAAACTATTTGGCATCAGGCTCATTGATTCTTTTAAAGGGAGAGATTACAGTAGAGTAATTTTTTCCCTGCCATGCCTATTCTGTGGTAGTAATTCTTGCATCTATAACCAAAGGGAAGGGTACTGTAATGGAACAGGTAGAGGAGACATCAGCTGACCCAGAGAGAAACTTCAGCACAGTCCCAGCATTTGAGAAACAGGAACAGAGCCCATGGAGTATACAGATCAAGAATACATTTCCTATAGCCCATAAAGGAGGAAGTATCTTAGAGATACTAATTCAACAAGGTCACCATTTCTAAGAAATGACCTCAAGGTCCCAACCCAAAGGAATTTCCAGCATGTTGTTGGGTTGGCATAGATATCATATAGTATGCTACCTGCTATTGTATAGACTCCTTCCTGCCTGAATATATATATATATATATATATATATATCTCCTATATAATAAAACACTAACCACGCATGCTGGAATCACCAGGTTCATAGTCGGACCCGCGGGACGTGAAGGGGGGGCGACAAGGACTCTATCCGAGTAAAGAACAAACTCCGGGGAGAACGGCAGAGACCGGGCCTGTACTAACTCCCATGGACAGGGGGAGCAGGAAGAGGTGCTGATGGACAGGGGGGGGGGAAATGAAAGGAGGCCTACTGCTGGACAGAGGGAGCAGGAAGAGGTGCTGAAGGACGGGGGGGAAAGGAAGGGAGGCCTACTGCTGGACAGGGGGAGCAGGAAGAGGTGCTGATGAACAGGGGGGAAATGAAGGGAGGCCTACTGCTGGACAGGGGGAGTAGGAAGAGGTGCTGATGGACAGGGGGGGAAATGAAGGGAGGCCTACTGCTGGACAGGGGGAGCAGGAAGAGGTGCTGATGGACAGGGGGGAAGTAAAACAAAGGGAGAAGGGCTGCTGCTGGATAAGGGGAGCAGTGAAGGGGTGGTAGTAGACACAGGGGAGGTAAAAAAAAGGGAGAATGGACAGGGGGAACACGCAAGGGGTGGTGGTGGACAGCCAAAAGAAAGAAAGAAAGAAAGACAGAAATACAGAAAGTGGCTAAGGAGACAGAGAGAGAAAGAAATAAAAACAGACACACACATATATTCTAGCACCCGTTAATGTAACGGGCTATAAAGCTAGTATATATATATATATATATTTCACACATCCAAGAGCAGACTGGGCAAACATGAGGGAGTTTTATAGAATTGCTAAGTACAGGATGAGATGCCTACATGAATTAGAATAAGTGCCACTCAATCAATATGAAGGTGGTTTGTAATGTACGGCTTCTCATAGTGGATGTATGTGCTAGACTCCCTCATTCCTGTCATGGTGCCTTCATTTTCTCATACGCCAGGCTGGTTCAAGACTGCAAGTTAATTGAAGGGAGGACCCAATTAATTGTATGAACACCATATGTTAAGTTTGTCACTATTCTGTTTTGATCAAAGCAAAGAACATTTTTGTACAAGAAAGATATATTACATCCAGAAGGTTTATTAGCCATTTTTTTTAAGGTTTCTGAGGCTTTTCCTTTTGGTACATAAATATAAAAGAATATGAAATTTACTGAATTTCTGTTACACTATATACAGTGAAGGTTATAGTTTAGGAAAAAGAATCATGTGATATACTTCACTACTCATCAGCTGATTTTAATATGGTACATCATGATTGTCTGTAGGGTGATATTGGAGTCTCATGCAATATATTAAATTGGTTTACTGGTTTTTGAAGCACTAAGCCATCCAAGTACATTGGCAGGGTAAACAATCAAGTGGATGGATAATGGTACAAGAAGTAACTCAAGGCTCCCTGCTCTCAACTATTTTATTTAATATCTACTTCAGTGGTTTGGGGAAGATATTTAAGTCACTGAATTTTTGACAAGGTTATACAGTATATGAATGTCATTCCATCATTTAAAGATTAACCCAGATAAGACAAATATCTTGTGGATGTGGAATCATAAACCACCTCTGTTCCTGCTGAATCTAGTATTAGCAGAACCAGAGGTATTAATTAAATCAGAAATTAAACTTTTAGGAGATTGCTCATAAATAAACTCAGTGGGTTACAATTAGGACATAAAGTGGTGAACTAGATTGGGAACTGGTTGACTGACAGATAGCAGACAGTGGTGGTTAATGGAGTTTTCTCAGAAAATAGAATGGAGTTCCTCAGGGATTGGTGCTGGAGCTGATTCTGTTCAATATATTTGTGAGTGACATTGTTGAAGGGTTAGAAGAAAAAGTTTGCCTTTTTGCAGATGACACCAATATTTGAAACAGAGTACACTCCCTGGAGGGAGTGGATAATATGTGAAGGGATCTACAAAAATTAGAAGAATTGTTGAATGTTTGACAGTTAAATTTTGGGGTATAGATATCCAAAACAGCAGTATATGCTATGGGGTGAGAGACAGACATGCATTGATCAGGAGACAGACCTTGGGGTGATAGTTTCTAATGATCTAAATGTGGCAAAATAATGTGGGAAGTCACTGGCTGTTGACTGAAGAATGCTAGACTGCATAGAGAGAGGCATAACCAGCAGAAAGAAAGGAGGTGTTGATACCTTGTATAAGTCATTGATAAGGTACCACTTAAGAGTATTGTGTCCAGTTTTGGAGGCCATATCTCTACAAGAATGTACAAAGGCTTATGGTGGTTCATTGAAAGACAACAAAAATGGTACACAGTTTGTGCCATAAGATGTATAAGAAGAGCCTGGAGAATCTGAATATGTATACACTGGAGAAAAGGAGAGAGAGAGATGATATTATTCAGACATTTAAGTACTTGAAAGCTATTAACATTCAAACACAACTCTTCCAGAGATGTGAGATGGTAGAACTAGCGGACATGAATGAAGGTTGCAGAGAGGTACACTTAGAGAAATGTCAAGAAATACTTTTCATAGAGAGGGTGGTGGATGCCTGGAATGTCCTTCCAAGAGAAACGGTAGAGTCAAAAATGGTGAGGGAATTCAAAAATGGGTGGGAGAGACACAGGAGATGTTTAAATAGAAAGAGGATGGAAACACAACACAGTGTTATCTTAGGCAGGAGTAGTGGGAACTGAGGCTGATACCAGACTTCTGTGGTCTGTGTCCCACAAATAGCAAGAGACTGAAAGAAGATTAGCCAAATACAGTGTGTGTATATGTGAGGGAGGAGGCTTGGACTGAAGCTGATGTCAGACTTCCATGGTCTCTTAGGTTTATACAGAAAAACCTAAGGTAGAAAATCTGTGTGAATTGAAGGTTTTCCCATGAATTTGTGTTTGATCAGAAAATTACTTTATTTTTTTAAAAGCCCATCCTGGGCTCCCTCAAAGCCATTGATTAAATAAAGCTCCATTTTTCTTAAAATTTGCTATTAATTTTGCTTAATGGAGCAAATTTCTTGGTATTATAGCTGTAACTTTTTTTGTTTACACACTAAGCAGTGATACATTGATAAAAACACATTTTATGCAAAATATCTAGCAGTTTTTTTGCAACGTCTTTTCCCCTGGAGGGTTTTATTATTTTAGCATTGCAATCATTGATAACACAAGACTGTCATGTACTGGTTGTTTCATGTAACCCAAAGGCAGGCTTTAATGCTGAAACATGGACCGTGTCAGGTCTGCAACACAGACTGAAAGGTCTGCAATACAGATTAAACCTGATATTTGATAGACTCTTTAATTAACTTTTTAATAAACATTCATTTTATCTCTGGTTGATTGTTTGCTTATTTCTCATGTTATTTTTTGTTGTTGTTGTTGTGCATACTATACACGCACAGAGGACTTGCTTTCCCTGACCATGTTATAGTTGAAGACCAGGACAAGGACTTCGCTTCCCAGGTTTATGATCTTGCTACATGCATCCAAGGACAATTCCCCTCTGCTATAGCTGTAGCTACTAAAGACTGATTTGAGATGTGAAGGTAAGTAAATTTATTCACAGTGATAATGAGGATCTGAAGTGATGTAGATGAACAGAAATAACAGAGATGAACAAAGGTGAAGGGAATGTATTGGTGATGGTGATCATCTTCTCCTCTTCCCTCTCTCTCATTTTCTTCTCCTCACCCAATTTTTCTATCCACAATCACTCTTGTGAATAGGGTAGGCTCTGAAGTGGTGGGGCTCTCAGCATTTTCCTCCAGCTCCATTGGTTGTCCATGCTCTGTAACAGTATCCCGAGGAGGAATTGACATAGTAGGTCTCCTTTTTTATAGGTTGCTAATATTGTAGCTAACTGTGCCAGGATGCCACATATCATCTACAGAGGAATGTGATAGTCTGGCCACCCAGACATGCTAACAGAGCAGTGGGGCATCTTACAGGGCACTACTGTGAACTTCACAAAAAGGGTACCATACAAACATCTCACCAGAATTCCCTTATAGGTTATGGTGAGTCCTCAAAACACACTATACTCACCTGTGTACAACCAAAATAGCCCTTATGGCAAGAGCGTAGGGTTTGGGTTTTTTTTGGTGAGCTCACATTTTCTACCATGAATGTAGTGGTTAGAATTAGAGAATGACACGGTGAAAAAATTGGTCCCCGTCACCGCCCCGTCCCCGTCTCACCATCCCCGTCACCGCCCCGTCCCCGTCTCACCAACCCCGTCACCGCCCCGTCCCCGTCTCACCATCCTCTTCACCGCCCCGTCACCGCCACTGCCACCCCATTCACCGCCCCGTCACCGCCACTGCAATCCCATTCACTTTTCTTTATTTACGTATAAAGGAAACATTCTTTAAAACTTTAAAACTTAGTTAAATATTAGTTAATAACTATACAAAAACAAAACACGCAGAGAAAAAATTAATTAATAAAAATTCTCAAAACTGACACATTTTGATCACTAAATTTAAAATAGTTATTTTTCATACAGTTTTTCAATCACTAATCTTCCACCACCCCTGGGGCTAGCAATGCAAAAACAAACACGACATGTACTTTAAATGCTGCCGTGATTAGCATAGTGACCGCGGCTACGGCTGCAAGTCTCCCCTCCCCCCAGCGATCACGGCAGGAGGGCACCCAACCCCTCATGTAGACCCCCCCAACGGCCCTCCCGACAATCGCAGCAGAAGGGTACCCAACCCCTCCTGCCGGTCCTCCCAATGGCCTCCCCTAAGATCGCCGGCAGGAGGGTACCCAACCCCTCCTGCTGGACCCCCCCCAACGAACCCTCCCACCCCGGAACCCCCTTAGTCTTACTTTTCAAGTTGGACCGGACAGCTCCTCGCTCGTCTGGCCAGCAGGCCTGCCTCCGTCCAAATGAGGCGGGCCCGCCCCTACCCTCCCCTCCCCTGCCTCCCAATGGCCTCCCCTAAGATCGCCGGCAGGAGGGTACCCAACCCCTCCTGCTGGACCCCCCCCCCAACGAACCCTCCCACTCCGGAACCCCCTTAGTCTTACTTTCCAAGTTGGACCGGACAGCTCCTCGCTCGTCTGGCCAGCAGGCCTGCCTCCGTCCAAATGAGGCGGGCCCGCCCCTACCCTGCCCAACCCACAGGATCCTAGGGCCTGATTGGTCTAGGCACCTAAAGCCACTCCCGCTATAGGAGGGGCCTTAGGTGCTTGGGCCAATCAGGCCCTAGGATCCTGTGGGTTAGGCAGGGGAGGGGAGGGGCGGGCCCGCCTCATTTGGACGGAGGCAGGCCTGCTGGCCAGACGAGCGAGGAGCTGTCCGGTCCAACTTGAAAAGTAAGACTAAGGGGGTTCCGGGGTGGGAGGGTTCGTTGGGGGGGGGTCCAGCAGGAGGGGTTGGGTACCCTCCTGCCGGCGATCTTAGGGGAGGCCATTGGGAGGACCGGCAGGAGGGGTTGGGTACCCTTCTGCTGCGATTGGCAGGAAGGGTTGATCTGACAAATGAGGAGCACGGTGAAACACAGGTAAATAGCGGTTCCTAGAAGGGGGTACATTGGCCCGCGGGGACAAACCTGTTCACCGTTTCCGCAGTCGGTGAATGGCCTTGTCCCCGTCACCGCAGCGACTGCTAGTTTTCTTCCCCGTTTTCGGCGGTGACCCGCGGCTTAAATGCGGTGGCCGCGGGTAAACCGTCACCGTGTCATTCTCTGGTTAGAATGGCTTATGGGCCTGGGTCCTCCTCTCTATGGTTCACTAGCCCAGTGGTTCCCAACCCTGTCCTGGAGGACCACCAGGCCAATTGAGTTTTCAGGCTAGCCCTAATGAATATGCATGAGAGAGATTTGCATATAATGGAAGTGACAGACATGCAAATCTGCTTCATGCATATTCATTAGGGCTAGCCTGAAAACTCGATTGGCCTGGTGGTTCTCCAGGACAGGGTTGGGAACCACTGCACTAGCCCACACCCCAGGCTACTTAAGACACCTGTATGCAGCTCTACTAAGCTTTCCTATAGCAGGTGCTGATGTTCCAGAGACAGGCATGTACTTTTTTATTCTGATATTTGTGGCTGTGTGAGGGGGTCAGTGATCACTGGAATAGTGTGTGTGTGTCTTTATGTTATGTCTGCAGTGGTATTCTTGGCACTTTGGATACCTTTTTGCCACTTATACCTGCTTTTACATCGTTTAAGTCACAATATGTAAGTTTCATCCAGGAAGTCTCATGAAACATTTGATTATACCTGCAGGACAACTAAATCTAGGTTGGCCCACATCCCACCAAAATACCGTCCTAACCACTTCTTCAGATATGCCCCTTTTAGCTCTGGGCGCACAGCAGCATTTAGCCTAAAAAGTCCCTGGATATGTCCAGAAATTCAGTTTGATTATCGGCACTTGGATGACCTATGTTTTAGATCTTTTGAAAAGCTTTAATATAGCTAAGTCCATTGTTAATTGGTTAGATTCTTTTGGGTATAGACTCTTAACTACCTTGGTAAGATTGTTTGAAAATTATCTTCCAAATGACTTAGGGTTCCTTTTACAAGTGTCTGCTTCAAATCAATCTTTGGTCTGGCCCCTATGTACCTGGTCTCCCACTTCAATCTGGGTTGTACTATCAAGCCCTCACGTAAAATCCACTTATTTACACACCCAACAATAAAGGTCTGCTGTTACAAAAGATTCCTGGACAGAACTCTAGCCTTCCAGGCAGGTAAACTGAACGACTGGCTGGGTAACATTATCATGCTCTCCTCTTCCTATCAAGGCTTCAGAAAATTAGTAAAAACGAAACTGTTCAACCGATTTGTCACCTAAGAATTTGTTGTTCATTATCTCTCGTATTCTGTATACCAATTCATAGCTATGTCACTGACTGTCCAGCTCTTCTTATTTGTACTTGCTTTCAGTGTACTTTTATTCAACGATTCTATATTGTAACTTATCGCTGACTGTCCAGCGCCTCTTATTTGTACTTGCTTCCAGTGTACTTGTATTCATTGATTCTATTTTGTAACTTATCGCTGACTGTCCAGCTCCTCTTGTTGTAAACCGCCTTGAACTACCATGGCTTTGGCATATATAAGAAAATAAATTATTATTATTACTAGTGTGGCTTAACACAGTTTAAAAGGGCTTAGTGTGGGACTTATTGAGGTATCCTGTGGTAAGTTCCAAATGTTTGTGGACAAACCACTCACTGAACACATTTAAATATTTTTATTGGAAGAAGCTGTATAAGAGTAGAGAGTGAATATTTATGAGCTAATCAGTTAGCACTTCTATATTGCTGTACACAAAGGGGCTAATTCTATAAGCAACGCCTGCCATGGCAAGCACCTATAAAATGGGCACCTGCTGTGTCTCAATCGCCAACAGGCGCCTCTTCCAGAATCGCGGCTTGATGGCCTACATTTCTGGCATCTAGGGTCCCGTCAGAATCTCAGCCAGTGGTGCATAGTGCCACCAAAGTCCAGTGTTGCCCCTATCCATGCCCACTTCCGGGCTTCAGCATCACTATGTGCTGCTAGCTATCAGGGACCTACACACCAGTGCTGTCATTATTGAGGCATCATTATGGCATCATTATTGAGCAGCAGGACAGCAACAGCCAAGTTTTGAGAGCCTGTGCTTCCGTTCAGTATGAAATACGCTTTACCCAGCATTGTCAAATATGTGTTGTGGATATCACAGCTCCATTATCTGGAACAAGGCTGCATTGAAATAATTTATATTCTGATCTCCTGATGAAACTTTAGGGCAAAACACGCCAGTTGAGATCAGTGACCAGAAGTTTATTACTGAGAGCTAAGTTCCTGTCTTGATTTTTCATTAATTGACTCTGAGACAGCTTTAATTTATGATAGGAGGAGGTGGTGGACCAATGATTGACAATATATCCCATTGAATGGACCAGCATAAGCTGTTCTATTGTGAGCTGGGAAGGGGAATCTAAGGTCTTTCCACTTTCCAACAGTATTATTATGATATTCTACATGCAGGAGATTACTCTGGTACATTGTTAGAACTTGCACCTATTATGTCTTATTTCCTTTTCCTGAACTAATGTCTTCTCAACTTCTATTTTATTTCTGATGCATTCAATCATTTATGACTATTATTCCACTGTGGATGCACTTCACATTTGTTAATGACATTGTTATAATGTGCTCCTTGTTGGAGCACGCATATTGTTGGCTTTGTATTTCATCTTTTATAAAATCAATAAAACTTTTTGAACTGAAAAAAAAAATGTTCGTGAAATAATTTTGAAATATTTGTGAAAATATTTTGAAAAGTTTGTTGAAGAACCTTTTTTCATTATTTTGAAGATTTATATGCTCGCTTCACTATTTGGTGTTTAACATTAGCACATGGCCATTTTCTGGCAGTGGTAAAAATGGTCTTAGTTTCTATTGCAGCTTTGTAAAAGGACCCATAAAACATTTTGGGTTTCTATTTAATAGTACTGTTCCAGGGCTGACTGAGCCTGCCGGCGATTTTTCTTCCAGTCAGGCACCTCTGCAGCCACCACCCGGCACCTGCCGATTCGGAGAGAAGGTCCTCTCTCCCTGCATAAGAGCTGTGTGAGCCGCGGAGAAAAGAGAGCTGACTGAGCCTGCCGGCGATTTTTCTTCCAGTCAGGCACCCCTGCAGCCACCACCCAGCACCTGCCGATTCAGAGAGGAGGTCCTCTCTCCATGCATAAGAGCTGTGTGAGCCGCGGCCCGCGGACGCGTGCCTGAGGCCGTGTGTCCGAAGGGACGTGGCCAAAGGGGCAGGACCTGCCCCTTTGAAGCCCCTTCGGAGCCAGGAGGAGCGAGGAGCACTAAGGGGAATTATCATGGGAAAACGGAAAGCTAAGATTATATCTTCTTCCCTGAATGCGACTGGACCAATGGATCATCATCTTTCCATTTCAACTGTAACACCTACAAAAGGTAGGCTTGAAATTCCATCCCACTCTGCTTCTATCTCTTCTGGCAAACCCACGCCTCCACCTCAGCCTCTTACAGTATTAAAGGAGAAGGCAGACTCTGTTTCCATATTAGGTTCAGATTCAGCCTCTCCATTACTTTCAGAACTGGACTCTAAAACTATATCTAAGGGGGAACAATCTTTTATGGTATCTCCTGTTTCAATGCCTACTGGTCCTATTTCTAGGCCTGAGATAGGCAATAAACTAATTACTTTGCAAGATGTCTGGACTGTAGTAAATAGAATTGAGAACTCATTACAGGGCACAGTAGTTCAACTTTGTCAATTTTCCTCAGAAATAACAAATAAAGTGCTGAGCATGATTCTCAATTGGCAATTATGGGAAAGAAATTGGATAAAGTAGAAACATCTGTTGTTGCAATGCAATCATGTGTTGTATCTCATGTTAAGGATAATACTATATTACACCTTCAGTTGGAAAAAATGGAAAATGTTATGAGATCTAGGAACCTCAGGTTTTTGAATTTTCCTATATCCCATTTTCTCTCTCCTTTGGAACTACTAAAAATGTATTTAAAAGATGTACTTTCTTATACTGGTTTAGAAAAGTTTATTTCAGATAATCTTTATTATTTGCCTAGTGGCATTAAAAAGATATCAGAAGAAGGGGGGGAGGAGATCAACTAGTTTCACCTGATAGTTTAAACATTTCCCAATTTCTTGAGTCATCAAAAGATTATATAGCCAAGAGTGCAACATTATTAGTCACTTTTATGACTGAAATAGAGAAACAAGATATACTTAAATTGTATTTCTTGAACAAAAATGCCCTGTTTTGTGGTCAACAGATAAACATCTTTCCAGATGTCTCCAGACAAACACAATACAGGAGGAAGCAATTCCTGCAACTCAAGGCTAGAACCTTGGGTGTGGGTGCATCATTCTTTCTTAAGTTCCCCTGTAAATGCTTGGTGACTTTTCAAAATACTAAATATATATTTCTAGACTCAGTTCATTTAGAAAATTTTCTTTCAGCCAAACCTAAATTGGATATATTACCTGTTACTAGTGCAGAAGCTGAGAAGGAATGAAATATGAATATTATTATTGCCTGATGTTAGAGTTTATTAGAATATTGATGTTTAGTTCTTTACTTTACTTTTTTGGAATATAAAATCGGCGACAAGATTAGTCAACCCTCAATAATGTGGACTTGTTAATGTTTATATTTTAATTTGAATTATTTTCTTTATATTTAGTATATTTGCTTGAGTTTGTTATGATGTAACAATTAATAAAATTTATAAATAAAATAAAAAAAATTACTACTGTTCCTAAATTTAACTTACCTTGGAAAAGGTGTGAACTAAATGCTTAAAAAGAACAAATTGACTTTCCCTCTCTGTCAATGTATTGCAACTGCTGACACATCAGCCCTCCTCTTCTTCTTAACACCATTGTAATGAAAGCCATGAATCACTTGGATATTGAAACATTATCCTCTGCCTTGGCTTCTCATTTTGTTTGACTTGATGAAGGAAATGTCACTCTTGAAAGAATGAAATGTATTATGCATAAGTCAAATGAAAAATGTATCATCTTATATTTATTTTGATCTGAATTTCTGTGCAATAAATTCATGCTCTCTTCATTACTTTTGTCAGTGCATTCTCTATCCAGTTAAATAAAATTGTAGACCCTTTTGATCCATACACTAATTCTTGAAGGATTTTCAAACATATTCATGACATCAGCACCTAAGGAAAACATATTTTTACTGACATATTTCATGACCCTCTAGCTAATACTATTTTGAACCTGAAATCTGTCAACCAGCTCATCCAAAGAGCATACTGGAAAAATACAGTTATTGAGATCTCAAATTCAAGCAGTCAGTAGTTGATTATTTCACTTCAATCAACCTTGAGGATAAATGTTTACATGCACCGATTAACCTTCACCAGCAGAAGTACATAAGGTTAATTGTAGAAGACCTCTATTTCCAGTTTCAATCTATTCTATTTCAGTTAGCCTCTACCACATCTACTGTATACTCACCAAACTGAAAGCTGAGAAGAGTGAAAGCCTTTTTTAGAAAATAAATTATCTTTGTTGAACAATTTCTTGATGACTAGCTGATCTGAGTCTCCTTTTTTTTTATAGTTCATTCAGCGATCAGGGCAGTGCTTCGATTTAGCAAAATATTATGGAAGTAATTCTATTACTGAAGCCTCCATTTAGGCATGCCCCCCAAGGCTATAAATTTGGAGTAGTATTTTATAACAGAAACTAGGTGCCTAGGTTCTATAATAGAATACTGGAATGATCTGGTATCAGTGTGACTAATATTTAGGCATTGGTACTTAATAGCAGTCACAGAAATTGAATAAATGCAGGTGCCTGAATATAAGACTGGAACTCAATGTGCCAAATGGTCTGGAGTACCCACAACATGACAGTTTTCATGTATAGTAACTAAGGGCTCCTTTTACTAAGGTGCGCTAGCAGTTTTAGTGCTATATCACCTCCATAGAGCTTACATTAGTATTTTTCATTTAGCACGTGGTTTGTGCGTGCTAAAAATGCTAGCACACCTTAGTAAAAGGAGCCCTAAATGTATCAAAATGGCTGATTTAACCACAACATATATGTTATTATGTATCACATTTATACTATGGGCTCCTTTTATCAAGGTGCGCTATGGGGGTTAGCGCATCGGACATTTCATCACGCACTAACTCCTGCAGCAAGCCAAAAAACTAACGCCTCATTAATGGAGGCATTAGCAACTAGCGCAGCTGGCAGTTGAACGCGCAGTATTCCTCACCTTGATAAAAGGAGCCCTATGTATTGTATACAAGTCCTATGTAATACCAATAATATCTGTAACCCACCTAGAACTCCACAGTAGGAGGATTTGATGAGATATATGGCCATAACATAACATGGTAGGACTGCACAAAGTTTGCAGTGTTCTGTAATTACATATGTAAATGAGAGCCCTGCCTATGTCCTGCCCATAATCCGCTAATGATTATGCACCTTTGCAAATCTGCACTCTGCAAGATAGTCGTGAATTTAAAGAATAGCGCTTAGGTGATATACTGCATTTAATAATAATAATAATAATTTTATTCTTATATACCGCCAAAGCCATAATAGTTCGAGGCAGTTTATAGTAAGAAGTACTGGACAATCAGTGAAAATAAATACAAATCATCAGAAATATATACAAGATTAAAAAGATTAAAAAATTAAAAAGCAGAGAGACCCTTAGGATACAAATTGATCAAACAACTGTGTTTTTACTAATTTTCTAAAAGTAAGGTAAGATGAGGCATGCATGATAATATTACCTAGCCAATCATTCATTTTACCTGCATGGAAAGCAAGAGTTCTATCCAGAAATCTTTTAAAACGGCAATCATTTACTGTTGGGTAAGCAAACATATGGATTCTGTGTGTAGGCCTGTTAAAACAATCCAGAAAAAAGTGGGAAACCAAGTACGAAGGAGCCATAGCAAATATTGATTTAAAACAGATACAGGTAAATTTAAACAGAACTCTTGCATCCATCAGTAGCCAGTGTAATTTTTGATAATAGGGACTAATATGCTCCCATTTTTTCAAACCAAAAATCAACCGAACTGCTGAATTTTGAATAACTCAAAGTCTTTTAAGGGTTTTCTTATAAATTCCCAAGTAAATTATATTGCAGTAGTCATGCATACTTAAGATGGAAGACTGGACTAGCAAACAAAATGATACTGCATCAAAATATTTTCTAATGGTTCAGAGTTTCCATAAGACCAAGAAACATTTTCTGACTAACAGATCTGTATGTTCTAAAGTAGGATGCCGGTCCAATGTCACTCCCAAAATTTTTATGGAATAGTCTATAGGAAAATCCTGACCATTTAAAAATATCGATGTATCTTTAATTTTGTCATTAGGGCTCACCAGGAGGAATTTAGTCTTTTCAGAATTAAGTTTCAGTTTAAAACCAATCATTCACAATTCAATCTGGTTTAAAATAAAAGATAAATGTTTTTTTTTTATCTCCAGTGTCAGGTTAGTAAGGGAAACAACTATAGTGATGTTGTCCCCATAGATATAAAATTTCACTTTTAAGCTTTGCAATAGATTCCCCAGTGGTGCAAGATAAATGTTGAACAAAGTGGAAGATAGAGGGGAACCCTGAGGGACTCCACAAAAATTTGTCCAACGACAATATTGCTTAACATCACTATAGACTTGATAGGATCTTTTGCTCAAAAATCCCTGAAACCATTAAAGACATTACCAGAAATTCTGATTGACTCCAGACAGTCAATCAGGATAGCATGATCGACTAAATCAAAGCACTGCTTAAATTTAGTTGCAAGACCAGTGCACTTGTACTTTGACTAAATAAACTAAGAAGAAAATCCAACAATGAGGCGATGACTGTTTCAGTACTAAAGCCAGATCGAAAACCTGACTGGTTATCCTGCAATATACTGAATTTATCCAGATATGTTACCAGTTCCTGATTAACCAAGCCCTCCATCAGCTTCACAAACAAAGGAATACTTGCAATGTCAGCGTGATAGATTCCTTGGGATTTTTTTACAATTGGTTTGGTCAAAATCTGACCTAAATCCTCGAGAAATGTACCACTCAATAATAAAGAAGAGACCCAGTTGTACAACTTGGCTTTGAAAGTGACTGGAAAAACTTTCATAACATTTGGCGGGCAGCAGTCTAATCTACAGTTTGAATTTACATATTTGATGTAAAATTTACAGAATTGTTGCCAATTAGGAATGGTTAAATTATACCGGTGCATATCCACCCTAGGTTCCTCTTTGCATTGAGCAATGGGGAAATTCAAATGTATCAAATGTCAAGTAAGAATTTAAAATGAGTATACCTCAATTCAAAAGGAATTTTTGAAGTCGTCTAAAATACAAAATCTAATTCTAAAACAAGGGAGACAAAATAAAACAACATAAATAAATATAGTAGGAAGCCTAGATTAAAGCAAACAAACATACAAACAAACTTAAAACTGATACCAGAACAGTTATAAACCTAGTGCTAAGACACATAAGGAAGACAATACTGGATACCATAAGTGAAAGAAGACTCCCAACTCGCTTTTGAAAGTCACAAAGAAGTATGGGCCAAGATTTTCTATATTTCAACCCAAGTTGCACATACAAATATGTGTGTAGCACAGATTTTTGCACACAACTTAATTATTTAATTGTCCAATCAGCACTGATGATTGGCAATTAAAACCTAATTATTGACACTAATTAGCACAAATTAAAAGGTTAAGCATACAACTTTCTAAGCACAATCTATAAAGTGGTGTGCATAAATTCTAGTGCGCAAATCTCAAAAGAGGGTGTGGCCAGGGAAAGGAGCATGGGCGGATCATGGGTATTCCTTAAAGTTAGGCATACTCTATAGAATATGCCCCATCCATATTAGTCATATGTACAGGTGCTAAGCTTGATTCTAGATATGCCAAGTGTCTTTTATAGAATCACGCTAAGCACTGTTCTGGTTGGTGCTGATATTTTTAGTCACCACATATAGAATTTGGATGTATATGCCTAAAAAGGGTATATTCTAGGCATAGCAGGTCCCAAGAAACAAGTAAGCAAAAGGTCTGTTAAGTCCCAAAGAAAGGAAATTATGGAGGTAGACAAGGTCAAAGTTGAAGAGGTCCTAAAAAAATATTTATTAAAGTAGGCTAAAATACTGCCTGATATGGCCGTGCTTTACCCTGCATGGGCTGCTTTGGGGAGGCTTAACATTTACCTTGCAGTGTCAGTGAAAACATGACCATAAGGCATTTTAGATCTGCTGACTTATTTTTCTCTCACACAATTAGCACATCCACATATTCTCAGCAGTAGCAAGGGAGGTTGGCACCTGGAGCAGTGGCACCTGGCATCATCATGCCATGCATATCCTGTTCTACCCTACCACTTGAATTCCCCCTCCTCCCACCCCCGAATACTTCTTGAATCATGAGAACATAAGAATTGCCGCTGCTGGGTCAGACCAGTGGTCCATCATGTCCAGCAGTTTGCTCACGCGGCGGCCCTCTAGTCAAGGACCAGTGCCCTAACTGAGACTAGCCCTACCAGCGCATGTTCTTGTTCAGCAGGAACTTGTCTAACTTTGTCTTGAATCCCAGGAGGGTGTTTTCCCCTATGACAGACTCCGGAAAAGCGTTCCAGTTTTCTATCACTCTCTGGGTGAAGAACTTCCTTACGTTTGTACAGAATTTATCCCCTTTCAACTTTAGAGATTTCCCTCTCATTCGCCCTACCTTGGAGAGGGTAAACAACCTGTCCTTTTCTACTAGTATATCCCCTTCAGCACCTTCGATCATATCCCCTCTTAATCTCCGCTGTTCGAGGGAGAAGAGGCCCGGTTTCTCTAATCTTTCACTGTACGGCAGCTCCTCCAAACCCTTAACCAGCTTAGTCGCTCTTCTCAGGACCCTTTCGAGCAGTACCGTGTCCTTCTTCATGTACGGCGACCAGTGCTGTACGTAGTACTCCAGGTGAAGGTGCACCATGGCCCGGTATAGTGGCATGATAACCTTCTCCGATCTGTTCGGGATCCACTTCTTTATCATTCCTAGCATTCTGTTCGCCCTTTTTACCACCGCCACATATTGCGCAGACGGCTTCATCGACTTGTCGATCAGAATTCCCAAGTTCCTTTCCTGGGAGGTCTCTCCAAGTACCGCCCCGGACATCCTGTATTCGTGCATGAGATTTTTGTTACCGATATGCATCACTTTACACTTATCCATGTTGAATCTCATCTGCCATGTCGATGCCCATTCCTCGAGCCTGATTATGTCACGTTGCAGATCTTCGCAATCCCCCTGTATCTTCACTACTCTAAATAACTTCATATCGTCCCCAAATTTAATCACCTCGTTCGTCGTACCTATGTCCAGATCATTTATAAAGATTTTGAAGACCATGGGTCCAAGCACCGAGCCCTGCAGCACCCCACTGGTGACGCTCTTCCACTCTAAGTATTGTCCATTTACCCTCACTCTCTGTTTCCTATGCTCCAGCCAATTTTTAATCCACGTATTTCACCTTTGATTTCATGGCTCACAATTTTCCGAAGTAGTCGTTCATGCAGAACCTTGTCGAATGCCTTCTGAAAGTTCGGATATACATTGTCAACCGGGTCGCCCTTGTCTATCTGCCTGTTTACTCTCTCGAAGAAGTGCAGCAAGTTTGTCAGACAAGATCTGCCTTTGCTGAAACCATGCTGGCTGGTCCTCAGACCGTGTCCGTCAAGGTGATCAATAATGCAGTCCTTTATCAGCGCCTCTACCATCTTTCCCAGTAATGAGGTCAGACTCACTGGTCTGTAATTTCCCGGGTCTCCCATCAAATCTTTTTTGAAGATCGGTGTAACATTCGCCACCTTCCAGTCCTCCAGAATCTTTCCTGATTCGATCGACAGATTGGCTATTAGTTGAAACAGTTCAGCTATGGTCCCTTTCAGTTCCTTGATGACCCTAAGATGGATGCCATCCGGTCCCGGGGATTTATCGCTTTTAAGCCTATTAATCTGCTTATAAGCCTCTTCTAGACTGGCCGTTAACCCTCTCAGTTTCCCATTTTCACTTCCAGCATATAGCCTGATGGGTTCCAGTATGCTGTGTATGTCCTCTTCAGTAAAACAGACGCAAAAAACGTGTTCAGTCTGTCAGCGATTGCTTTGTCCTCCTTTAGCACTCCCTTTATTCCTTAGTCATCCAATGGTCCCACCGCTTCCTTCGCAGCTTGCAATTTTTTGCCTCCTTGGCTATTTTTTCCTCGTAGTCTCTTTTGGCCCCTTTTACCACCTTATGGCACCTGCGTTGATATTGTTTAAGCTTGTTCCAGTTTTCATCTGTTTTTTGATCTTTTCAATTCCTTAAACAAGGCTTTTTTGTCTCTGATTGCTTCCTTTACCTCTACAGTGAGCCACACTGGTTCTTTTTCCTCTTTGATCCTTGTTGATATGCGGTATATATATATAGATTTTGTGCCTCGGTGACCGTATCCTTAAAAAAAAGACCAAGCTTGCTCTAACGTCTTTATAGTGTTTATCCTCTTCTTAATCTTCTTCCCCACCATGCATCTCATCCCTTTGTAATTCCCTTTTCGGAAGTTTAGCGCTGTGGCCATTGTTCTGGACTGATGTTTTGCCCCTATTTCCAGGTTGAAGCGGATCATATTATGATCGCTGTTTCCCAGCATCCCTTCTTCTTCTGCATCATGTGCCAGTCCTTGCACTCCATTTAGAATTAGGTCCAGATTGTATTTTCCTTGACAAGTTGTTCCAGGAAGCAATCGTCCACAGTTTCCAGGAACTTGGTCTCTCTAGCACACCGGAGGTGCCTAGGTTCCATTTTATCCCCGGATAGTTGAAGTTGCCCATGATAACTGTGTTGTCTCCCTTGCAGTTGCATTTAATCTCTTCCGTCATTTCTCCATCTATTTCTTCGGATTGCCCTGGGGGTCGGTAGTAGATGCCTATCCTCATTTCCGGTCCATTTGTTCCCGGAATTTTGACCCATGGAGACTCTAACTTATCCGTCTGTTGTGGCATGTTCTCTACAGTAGATTCAATTCCCTTTTTGACTTATATTATAATAATAATAATAATTTTATTTCTTATATACTGCTATACCATAAGTTCAAAGCGGTTTACAACAAGTTACATACAATGAGAGTAAGAGATGTTTACAGCAAGAAGTAAGAGATGTTTACAACAAGATACATACAATGAGTGTATGAGATGTAAGGGGAACAGAAAAAGTACTTTCTGAGATACAAATTGCAAATGGAAGAGAACCAAGATGGTTTGAATCAAAAGGAAGTATCTAGTCAGAGATTGGGGTGCAGGGGAAAACAATTTGGGTAGAATACCTTTACAAATGGGAAGAAGGATGAGTTAATCTAAAATCAAGAGAATTGGGGATTGGGATGAGGATAGCTGAGGGGGATTGGGCAAGAATTAGGAATTAGAATTTGTTAAAGAGACGGGTCTTCAGTGATTTTCTGAAGTCGGCGTAAGAAGTGGCCTTGAGAATGGGTTTTATGAGCCATGTGTTCAGTTTGGCTGCCTGGAATGATAACATTCTGTCTAGGAACTTCTTGTAAAGACATGATTTCAGGGATGGGTAATTAAAGAGATTTATATGGCAATACCTCCTCCTTTTTGAGTCACTCTGTCTCTGCGATATAGTTTGTATCCTGGTAGCACCATGTCCCAGACATTTTCATCAGTCCACCATGTTTCTGTGATGCTGATGATGTCAACGTTATCCTTTTGTGCCACAGCTTCTAATTCATCTATCTTATTTCTAAAGCTCCTTGAGTTTGTGTACATACACTTGAGTTTGCAACCTGTTTCCTTCTTGCATGTCCTTCCCGCTTGTGTCCCTCTTCTCTGTGATCTGGTAATTCTTCCCCTCCATCTTCCTGCATGGTATCCTCCGGGTATACCGGTTCTCAAACCATCGACTCGCTTTCTTGGTCGACTGTCAGCTTTCCCCTTCTTCCTAGTTTAAAAACTTCTCAACTTCTCTCTTGATGTTGCTTGCAAGTAGCCTCGTCCCATCTCTGCTGAGGTGGAGTCTGTCCTTACTGAATAGCTTGCTCTTCCCCAGAAAGTCGGTCAGTTATGCACGAAGTGGAATCCTTTTTCCTCACACCAGCGCTGCATCCATGCATTGACTGCTTGCAGCTCCATCTGCCTCTTCTCATCAGGTACTGGCAGGATCTCTGAAAATGCTATCCTCTGTATTCTGGTCTTCAGCTTCCTTCCTAGCATCCGGAACTGGTCCTTCAGTACTTCCCTGTTGTAGTTCCTGTTGCTCACATTGTTCGTCCCCATATGGATCACACCACCGTATCTTCTTCTTCCACATTGTTGATGATCCTGTCAATGTGGCTCACTATTTCTTCTACCTTGGCTCTCGGTAGGCCGGTCACCAGCCAATCCAGTCTTCCTCCTGTCATGTGGCTATCAACTTATCTGATGATAGCGTCCCCCCAACGATTGCTGTCCTCTCTATCTTCTCTTGATTCTCCAGCTGCAAGTCTGTGTCCCTGGTGTATGTTCATCTCTCCAGCCGTAGGTCCATGTCCTTAATTCCTCTCCATTTCCTCTCATTGTGGCATTCGTCTTCTTGTAGGTTCCCTCCGCTGTTTCCAGATCTTGCTGTTGTATCCCCCATTTCCTCCTGGTGGCTGTCCATCTGGTAGTCCACACTCTCTGTAGGCATATCCTGGCAGTTCCACTGTTGCTAGTGTTTTCCCATGGCCTCCCTGTATGCCTCTTCTATGGTATTCTCCAGTGCCCGGACTTCTTCCTTGATGGTGTCCTCCATCTTAATGATCTCTGCATCTCTGTCTTCCTCAACTGCTTGAAGTGCCTCCAGTTCCAGTATTCTGCCCTCCAGGAATCTGACTTGCTTCTTCAGGCTTTCCAGTTCTCCCCATCAAGCGCATATGTAAGACTGCCTCCCACAAAGGAGGTAGTCATACATATGGGAGACAGTGCAAAAAACTGGGTAGCTCAACATCCTGCTTCTGTCTGCTGCTTCCATTTCTGCCCACTTGCTGGTCTCCTGTGGATGTCTTCTGCGCCTGCTGTGTCCTCTGTGACTGCTGTGGTTGTCCTCTGTGCCTGTTGTGTCCTCTGTGTCCGCCTACTTTGTTCTCTGTGTCTGTCTGGCTGTGTGTCTTCAGCGCCTGCTGTGACTGTCCTCTGTATCTGTTGTGTCCTCTGTGTCTGCTTGGTTATGTCCTCAGTGCCCGCCTGGTTGTATGTCTTTTGTGCCTACTTTGTCCTCTGTGACTGCCTGGCTATGTGTCCTCAGTGCTTGCTGTGTCCTCTGTGCCTGCTTTGGCTGTCCTTTGTGCCTGCTGTGTCCTCTGTATCTGCCTAGCTGTGTGTCCTCAAAGTCTGCTGTGTCCTCTGTACCTGCTGTGCCTGGCTAGTTGTGTGTCTCTGTACCTGCTGGGTCTACCTGGTTGGATGTCCTCTGTGTCTGCTGTGGTCTCCCTCCGCACTTCTTTAGTGGTGGCTTGTCCCTTCTCAAGGCCATTCGCAAAGGTGCTCTCGCTAAGGCGAGCGCCTTTGACGCTCGCCTTTGACGGGTGCCGAATGGCTGAGCACTGTTGGCCCCTCCACTTTTAAGGGGGAGCTTCGATGGATGTGTTTATAAATGACCTGGAAGTGGGGACAAAGTGTGAAGTTATAAAGTTTGCAGATGACACTAAACTCTGGAGCAGGGTTAAAACTATAGGGGAATGTGAAGAACTGCAAAGAGACCTGACAACATTGGAGGAGTGGGCGAATAAATGGCAGATGAACTTCAATATAGAGAAATGCAAGGTCATGCATATAGGGAAAAAGAACCCGATGTTCAGCTACAAAATGGGGGGGATGGCTCTGGGGGAAAGTAACCTCGAAAAGGACTAGGGAGTGTTGGTGGATACAACAATGAAACCAACGGCGCAATGCGCGACAGCCTCAAAGAAAGTGAACAGAATGTTGGGTACTATCAAGAAGGGTATTACAACAAGAATGAAAGAAGTCATCCTGCTGTTGTATCGGGCAATGGTGCACCCGCACCTGGAGTACTGTGTCAAGTATTGGTCACCGTACCTTATGAAAGATATGGCAATACTTGAGAGGGTCCAGAGGAGAGTGACACGAATGATTAAGGGCATGGAAAACCTTTCATACACTGAAAGGCTGGAGAGACTGGGGCTCTTCTCCCTGGAAAAGCGGAGACTCAGAAGAGACATGATAGAGACCTACAAGATCATGAAGGGCATAGAGAGAGTAAAGAGGGACAGATTCTTCAAACACTCAAAATATAAAAGATCAAGAGGGCATTTGGAAAAGTTGAAGGGGACAGATTCAAAACAAATGCTAGGAAGTTCTTCTTTACCCAATGTGTGGTGGACACCTGGAATGCGCTTCCAGAGGGTGTAATAGGTACTGGGGTTCAAGAAAGGATTAGACAATTTCCTGCTGGAAAAAGGGATAGAGGGGTATAGATAAAGGATTACTGCACAGGTCCTGGACCTGTTGGGCCGCCGCGTGAGCGGGCTGCTGGGCATGATGGAGCTCAGCTCTGACCCAGTGGAGGCATTGCTTATGTTCTTATGACATTGGGGGTGGGTGGAGCTAACTCTCGCCATTGCCTCTGCTGATTCTAACTCCTCTCCTGCTCTCCCCTCCTCCTCCGGGTTTCTCCTGCTGTCCCCTCCACTCTCCTCCTGCTACCCTCAGCTGTTTACAGAGCTGAACGGCCGAGCGCCATTGGCCCCTCCCCTTTTAAGGGGGAGCTTTGATGGATGATGTTGGGGGTGGGCAGAGCTAACTCTCACCGCTGCCTCTGCTAATCCTGCTGATTCTGCTTCCTCTCCTGCTCCCCCCTTTCTTCCGGGTTTCTCCTGCTGTCCCCTCCGCTCTCCTCCTGCTACTCTCAGCTGTTTATATTCACCAGTGCAAGCAGCATCTTTCACTTGCTGCTCACACTGGCCTTGGCTCCCTTCTGACATCCTAGTTCCATGACCAGGAAGCGACATTAGAAAGGAGCTGAGGCTGGCATAAGCAACAGGTGGAATATGCTGCTCATGTCAGTGAACATTTAAAGAGGTATATGGGGGGCGGGCAGGATGAAAGACACCAGTGCTCATGGCAGTCTGTCCCTCCATCCCCCTTACTACCGCACTGGTTCTCAATAATATTCTGTCACATTCATATAAAGCTAACATTTTTTTTCTCTTTGGAGTTTGGCGCTCCTACAATGCTTTATGGTGCTATTTTTCACTGACCCCACAAAGTTAAAGTTCAACCCCTGAAGCAACCCAGGCAGGACGAAACACACTAAAATACTGGGTAATATTTTAGTGTGTTGGGTTGTATGTTAACCTACTTTAATAAAGGTTTTTTTAAAAAAACATGTTCAACTTTGATCTTGTCTAGGCATTGGACTGCTCCTGCCCCATTTGCACTATACCAAAAGGATTGACCCTTGGGTAAGTCCTATGGGTTCTCAGGGATTACAGATGAGTAGGGGGAGCATCACAGGATAAGGTATGGGAATAGCATCCAGGGGCTACTGATTTGGGGGAAGGAAACATTGTGAAGCTGATGAAGTAGATGAAGGGGACAGAATCAAGTGCCAATCATTATTCTTGGCTGGTACCCATGTAGTTCAGCAACCAAAGTTAGGACAGCCTTACCTGAAGTCCTATCTTGCCGCTTAAATATGCAGGAACTAGCACTTAATAGTGCTAGTACCCACAAAACTCCCAGCTCCTTCCAGACCACCCATTTACTACCCAATTTCCACTTGTGTGATTAGAGCTGATATTCAGCTGCACTGTTGAGTTAAGTAGTATTGAATATCATTGGCTATCTATTCAGTATGGTTTAAGCAGCCTCTCCTGTCCATTTAAACCATGCTAAATACTGACTCATAATTTATAACCATTATATATTGCCCTGATGTGATAGGCAGAGAGTTAACTCAGGGGTGGGCAACTCCGGTCCTTGAGGGCCAGAATCCAGTCAGGTTTTCAGGATTTCCCCAATGAATATGAATTGAAAGCAGTGCATGCAAATAGATTTCATGCATATATTTTTATTTTTGCATGGAGAGCTGTGTCTGGGAGAAAAGGCTTTTCTATTCTAATCCATTAGTGCAGCTACATTTGTCTCATTAATTGATTAGAAAATGATTACAGTGTGAGCTCTGGCTCTGACTCTATAAAGTCTACCTAATTGGCTAATAGGCCTAATTGGTGCCAAAATTGGCACTCAACACCTCATATTGGGCCTACATTAAAAGTTAGGTGCCCAAATTGAAAAACCTATTCTATAAAAAGTATGCATCTAGCTTAACATATCTACACTTAGGGTTCCTTTTACTATGGTGCGCTAGGGCTTTAACGTGTGGAATAGCACACGCTATATTACCGTGCACGCTAGACCTTAACACCAGCATTGAGCTGGTGTTAGTTCTAGAAGCATAGCATGTGGTAATTTTCTGCGTGCATGCGGTAATTTCCTGCACGCACCTTAGTAAAAGAAGCCCTATAAGTGGGTTTGGGTAGGAGTGGATCAAAGGCATGTTTTCGAGTTTGTGAATTATGTGTCATTAAGCTCTGATATTGGCACCTAACTTTAGGCGAAGAAAAAAAGTGTGCCAACTACTGAACCTTTTCAATTTTTTGAGAAATATCAACTTTACTTAGAAGAGTGGTCATATCCTGGGCTGTTTTCCCAACCGTCACATCAAGCTTCATAATAGCTTGCAAAAGGGTTTCTATAGTCACCTCCTTGGGGGAGTTACTTTATATTTCCAACATACCCAGTATTTTTCTCCACCACTGGTTTTGTCAAAGAAAAGACTCCACCGACACTGGGTTTATTCTGAGTGACTTCCGATATGACCAAGCTCAGCATAATGTACCTCAATTCTGCCGGGCAAGGTGGTGAATTAGCCACAGGGGGAGACAAAGATATATCATGCTCCTGAAGGTCAGATACTCCTCCATCCATCCTTTCTGCAGGACTTCCACCCTTGTGTATAGACTGGATACCAGAAGCACAGTGATCCAGAGTTTATTGAATCAGTGGCTGTAAGGGAAAAAATGCCAAGGACAGCAGTGGAACAGACTTCACCATTCCCTTACACTTTGTATGCAACATTGTGATTTCAACAGCAAGAAATCCAATATTACAAGGTAACAAATTTAAGAGGAAAAATCTAAAATAACAAGCTCTCTAGAATGCCACCATGGGTCCATTGGCCATCTTGTCTCCGTCTCCTTTCTTCTTTTTTATATTTAAGTCTTTTCTCCTTTTTATTAAAGTTGTGTTATGATTTATATCCCTTTCTTCAGTTCTTTCTTGAATCAAGTCTTTGGTCTTGTTTGAACATTGGGGTCTGGTCTTCTTATACTTGACAAGTCACCAGCATTTCTACTAGCTTAACTTTATTGATTAAATAGAAAGCTATCTCCCTTACTCTTATTTTTCAATGTCTTAATATCTGTGAGTTAGGAATTATTTATTACAATCCAGGTATTACTAACTAGAAAAGAAAAAATAAATCAAAATAATAATTTCTATTCAGGCCTAAGCTAGTCACCAGGTTCTTTCTGTTTAGACCTAAGCTAGTCACCAGGTTCCCTAAGTCTAAGGAGGGCACTTATTTCTGATTACAGTTATCCCTTCTATTAGTACATTCAAGCACTATTAATATTTAATGCTACTGCAATACTAGCATTCACAACCATGGGCAGGCAATATTGATATTTTCTGACACCCTCATAGACACTAACTAAATCACAATCTTAAAATGTTCTTCAAATAGGAAAATCCTGTTATAAAATACATATTCCCTATTCTGCCAAAGAACAAAACTCCAGTCTTCAAGGATCCTCAGACCACCACCAAGTAACTTAACTTCAAGTGGCTCAATCCTGCTGGAGTATACAGTACACTATTTTTTATGGTGTTTATTATATATATATTTTTTTATTTTATTTTATTTTTTTTTTGTTATTTATTTATCTCATTAGATACACAGGTACTTAGCTTTAGTATCTGCTCATCCCCATTGCCGACGCGTTTCACTACTCTTTTTCAAGGCGGGGAGAAACTGTAATAAAAAGTTAAAATTAGATACTGTCGGCCAAGACCTACAACCCCACAAACAGTACTCTATACAACTTTATACTTCCAGTAAACCATTACAGATTATCATGTTCTTACCATTGTGCAGTTAACACTTACTTATGCATTGCTGCTGCTACTGATCCAAAATGGCCATGAAGTTTTTCTCAGCAGTTAAATAGGGAAACCCAAATACGTCATCCCCCACGTCAGACGAGGAACTCAATAGAGCCCATCCTCACAAACAACTTGACAGTTCTTTAAAACATATTAAACATTTTTATTTGCGGGTAATGTTTACACAGCCAGTGTCATCCAATTGGAGGTTAAATTTAATCCCTCAGGCTGTATTAAATGTAACTCGAACATCCATCGTAGTTCTTTAATATTCAAAGTGTACTCCATAGTGCCACCCTCCCACCCAATATTCACAGATTCCAATACCCTCCACTTAAGATCCTTTAAAGTGTGTTTACATAGTATCCAATGATGGCGAGGGGCGCATTTTCACTCTGAGTATTAACTCTGGACTAGTTAATCTGGTTTTAATCCATTGCATGGTTCACCCTACGTACAGTTTCAAACAAGGACATTGAATCATTTAAATAACAAATGAAGAATTACAGTCAGTGTGATTTTTTTGAATAATATATTTTCTTAGTAATGGGGTGAGTCCAACATTCCTCTACCAAAGTGGACGTACACCACTGACACTGTCTACAATCTGAATTATATCCCTGTACTCTGTGGTAGTTTCTTGAATAATACTATGGTTAACCTGTTCCCCTATATTTCTACCACGTTTGAATGCAAAAATAGGTTTATCTCCCATATTGGGAATGGTCAGAGTAATAATGTGCCAATGTTTCATAATGATTTGAGTGATCTGATAGGCTAAAGTAGAATATTGTTGCACAAAAGCGATGGTTTCTTTCTCTTCTGTTCGATGTTTATATTGCACCAACAACTCACGATGCACATATTTTGCTCTTAAATATGCTTGCTGGACTACCACTCTAGGATAGCCTATTTGATAAAAACATGCTTTCATTTCTTTAGCCTGACTTCAAAATTCCTCCATTGAATGACAAATCCATCAAAGATGGAGGAACTGGCTGATTGGTAAGCTCTTTTTTAATTTCTCCGGATGGAAACTATGGAACCTTAATAGACTATTCCTGTCAGATGTTTTTTAAAATATAGTTGTTAGAAGAGTTTTCTGTTGTTTCATTATCCATAAATCTCTTGTCTCAATAGTAGCTATAAATTTAATGTTGATATCAATCTAATTCAACCATGTCAGGAACTTTCTTAGCTCTTCCTCAGTGGATGTCCAAATACAAAAGATGTCGTTCAAAAACTTTTCCAGATGGTTATATGTTGGAATCCTTCAGCCATAAAGATCTTTGATTCCTCTAGATTTGCCATATGGAGTATTGCTAATGAAGGGGCCATCGAAGCCCCCATGGCTATTCCATGAGTTTGGAGGAAAAACTGGCCATCAAACCAAAAATAACTTTTAGTTAGCACTAAAGATGCCAGTTCCATCAAGAAGAATGAAGGGATTCTAGGACAGACATTTTGTTTAAAGAAAATATTTTGCAGCATATTAAGTATACCATCCACTGGAATCCTTGCATATAACGATGTGACATCAAGTGTCACCAATAGCTAGTGATCTTCCACATTACTGATTTCTGAGAGCATTAGCAACATACAGTATGGCCCTGATTCTGTATAGGATGCACGGGAGAGGTGTCCTATACAGAATCGGGCCTACACTAACCCCGATTCTGTAACTGGTGTCCATGTTACAAACACCAGTTAGAGAATCGGGTTAGAGTAGACGCGGCCGCTACACTTATTGCGGCAAGGGATAAGTATAGCGGCTGCCTGTCCGATCGCCGAAACTCTTGATCGCCGGCAGGAGGGTGCCGAACTCCTCCTGCTGGAAAGCTGCCCTGCCCCCGAAACTCTTGATTGCCGGCAGGAGGGAACCAAACCCCTCCTGCCGGAACACCCCCCCAAACTCCCAATTGCCGGCAGGAGGGTGTCCAACCCCTCCTGCCAGAAAGATGCCCCCACCCCCCCGAAACTCTTGATTGCCGGCAGGAGGGTGCCCAACCCCTCCTGCCAGAAAGCCGGACCCCTTCGGACCCCCAATGCTAACGACCCCCTGATGACTCCCCTAACCTCCTCCCCAACTAACCTCTAAATTGTTGGCCAGCCGGCCGGGTCTTGTTGCCGTCCAGCCGACATGCCCACCTTGTCAAAATGAGACGGGCCCGCCCCTTCCCCGCTAAGACTAAGGCCTGATTGGCTCAGGCTCTTGCCGCGATAAGTATAGTGGCTGCGTCTACTTACAATGTAGGCCAGCATTTTGCTGGCCTACATTTTAAGCATCTCTTCCTCTACTTGGGAGACGCGTAGGGCTGCCTAGGTTCACCTAAGGCCCTTAGGTGAGCTTAGGCATCTTGCGGGCCTCCCTAGGCTTCCGGAGGCACCTTCAATATAGGCAGTCTGCCTGGGGAGCATTTTGTTTAAAAATGTGCATCACGATTGGTTGATTATACAGCTGTAGGATGCCTACAGCTGCCTAAAATCGGGACGGCACTTTGCAGAATCAGGGCCGAAGTATCTAGAAAAAAATGTGTATATATATATATATATATATATGTATGGATAGACATATATATATATATATATAGATAGATAGATAGATAGATAGATATACATATATACATATATGCATATACATATATATATATATATATATATATATATATATATGCACATTTTTTTTCTTTAATTCACCTCCACAGTCTATTATGGAGCATGCATCAAATTATTACCTGTGGATTATTACTTTCTTTTACCATGATAGTAAATTGTACCTATTCAGAGAGTTCAGTGTGTGTGTCATTCTGTACTTCCATAATGAGGCTACAATGCTTGCTCAGCTCCCTTCCCAGCATGGAAAATTACAGAATCAATTTCATCTTGTTCTACACTAAGCCTGACATGTTCCCTTAGTTTTGCACAAAAACTCTTAATGTTAAACCAGAAAAATATAGATATTTTCACCATTCCCAACCCCAACAACACAAACATTAATATTTCAACAGTTGTAGTTTCTTCGTCCCATACTCCCCAAACCCCATATGTGTGAGACTAGCTCAGGGGTAGGCAATTCCGGTCCTCGAGAGTCGTAGCCAGGTCAGGTTTTCAGGATATCCACAATAAATATGCAAGAAATAGATTTGCATCTCAAGGAGGCAGTGCATGCAAATCCATCTAATACATATTCATTGTGGATATCCTGACCTGGCTACGGCTCTCGAGGACCGGAATTGCCTATCCCTGGACTAGCTCGATTAGCAAAGAAACAATGTCCAAATCAAAAATTCATAGAAATTCAGAGCAACATAAAACATTAAAGTCCAATATATAAAAGGATATTTTTGTTGAGATGATAAGTCCCTGTGATAAATCCACAGGTCTCCTAATGGTGATGTATAGAGGAGTCTCTCCAGATTCCTACATACACAACTTCACTGGTGCTCCGAGTCCATCCTCATTCTCTTGTTTTTACAGCAGTCTCTGTAGTGAGTAGTATTTGAAATAGTCCTTCCCACTCAGGTTGTAAGTTGGTTTCTCTCCGGAATCCGTCATCTCTGATAGTGGTTAAGCCAGAAATTCCTTTACCCCTGAGGAGAGACAGAGGCAAAGACACCAGTATGCTAAAGGCAAATTGGTTAATTACTTCTATTTCATCTGATTTTCCCATTCTACCCATCCTCCTAATCCTGTCATTATACCATGGAGAACCCTGGAAATGAATTGAGGTCCCTGACCTCAATCTATGTTCCCCACTATGCCATATTGTGGGGTAATTTTTCCAACACAATTTTAGCCACACCTGTTGGTGTGGCTATATTCATGGGGTGGACCTCCACCCACCAAGTTAAATGGTCTACCAATACTAGTATATATTTGAACCTACCCACTAGGGGCAGTTCAGTAAAATCTACCTGGATGCTCTGAAATGGCTGCAGTCCCGGCTGCTGCCTTTTTTTTTTTTTTTTTGCAAATCACACAGTGGTCAGAAACTTGATTTGTTACCATGCAAATTCCTAGACATCCATATTCTCTGAGAACTGAGGGCTCCTTTTACAAAGCCACACTAGCGGTTTTAACGCACGCACTGGCTAGTCGGAAATCTACCACCTGCTCAAAAGGAGGTGGTAGCAGCTAGCGCGTGCGGAGATTTACCGCGTGCTATTCCCTAGTGCGGCTTTGTAAAAGGAGCCCCAAGTCACAAAGTGCCTGAGCACCCCAATGGCTCCCTTGGTGCAATACTGACAGCCCCTCTCACATGAGCTGTCTTTGCTGTCTCATCAGCTAATCTGTGCACCACTAACTTTGGGGTATGCTTCTCTGGTATCCACAAATATGGACCCCTGCAATCTCCTCAGGCAAGAAAAAATTATTTAACACTTGTCTGATCAGCCCTCCATGTATCAGACTTTTTTTTCCCTTGCTATTTATTAGTCTCCTGTCCTCCCAAATTTTCACAAACGTTTGAACCCCTCCAAACGCATATCTAGAATCTGTGTATGTAAAGGGGCATAATCAGTGGCGTACCTAGGGTATGTGGCACCCGGGGCCCATCATTTTTTGACACCTACCCCCCCATGTAAAAAAATATTTTTTGTAATGACCATGAAACGGAATAAATGGTCAGAATAGAAACAGGCAGTGAAAATTTTCTTATATTCCAAACATAACATAACATAAATTATGTCTGAATTGTCATGACATCAGAAGTACATAAGGAGTAGTTGCAGGTGATGCTTGGGACAGTTCTGATTGTGTTAGTTCGGTTTTATGTGTTTTTTGAATAGAAGGGTTTTTATTTATTTTTGAAGGTTTTGCAGTCTGTGGTCGATGTCAATTGGTTGTAGAGTTGGGGGTCGAGTGTTGCAGCTCGAATGGTTAGGAGGTTGTCGAACAGTTTTTTTCTTTTGACGTTTTTGGTTGGAGGGTGTGTGAATGGTGCGTGAGTTCTCCTATGTCTGTTTGAAGTGGATTGAATTATTTAGCTGAAGAAATTAGTTACCCCCTCATCCCACACACATTAATTCTCTTCCATTTTTGTTCCCATTATAAAAAACACTGATAAGTTCCCAGAAAAAAAATACATTAAAATAAGAAGTGAAAACAAAGGCCCCTACAGATGAGAACATAACATAAGAATAGCCTAACTGGGTCAGACCAATGGTCCATCATGCCCAGTAGCCCATTCTCATGGTAGCCAATCCAGGACACTAATACCTGGTCAAAACCCAAAGGGTAGCAACATTCCATGCTACCGATCCAGGGCAAGCATACACTTCCCCCATGTCTTAATAACAGATTATGGACTTTTCCTCCAGGAATTTGTCCAAATCTTTCTTAAAACCAGCTACACTATCTGCTTTTACCATAACTTCTGGCCACTTCATTTTTAAGTTTAGATCTTTCCTTTCAAACAGAGACCTTGCTAGATGTCAAATACAGCACAAGGTAACTTCACATGGACTTAGCTGTGCAGGAAATGTGAATCTCCTCATACACCCACCATATAAGGCAAAAATGTGCAAAGGTCTGTTTTTTTCTTTCGATCACTACATAGCCTAATGCCACACAAGCAGCGCTGTTACAAACATATTCTGTAGGTCAATGCTAAGGATAACAAAGTTTCCTTCCTTGGACCAGAAGGAGATACTGATAAACCACTGGAAGAGATCCCTAAACAACACCCAAAGACCCACTCAGTGTGTGAACCAGTTGAGTTGAGTGGACTAACTGGGGGGTGGAAATGGGCCCGGAGTTTGCTCAGCAGAATTTCCCAGACCACCTCTTCCTTTCAACACATTGACACGCTGCCACCAGCACCACTAGGAACACCTCACTGGGTAAGCCAGCTATGCTATAAACTTTATAAAACACATTATTATATTTTCTTATAAAGCACATATTTTAACTGAACTCTCTGACATCCTCAGCCTTTCCATTCACAAAAATAGAAGGAAGAAAAGTTCCCATTTCCTGCTGTCTCATGTCCCCGGCCTATACAATATTTTTTTCTGCAGAACCTTCAAAAGTCTGACCAAATCCTCATTTCAATTGCATTATAAAGTACTGAGGATGCCATCTCTCCCCAATCCCAGGTCCTAAAGTCTAAGACAGTAGCGCAAACTAATGCTGCCAGATTCAGGAAAAAAAATTTCGATTCAATTCAGCCTATTGAATTGGTTTTTCAATTCGATTTTCCTGCCCAGTTGGGTGATTTTTTTCAAAACTCCTGGTGGGTTTTATAGCTTTTTCACCCACTTTGGCTTCTCCTAACCACACTGGCGCTGTGGTGTAAATAAAATAAAGAAACAAAAAGGACTTTTCCTCTCTCTGTTAAATCCTAGCTCACATTTGAAGTCCAACACCAGCTCTGGCAGCTCTGGCAGCTCTGGCATTTCAAATCTGACATATTATAATCACAAAACAGAAAATAAAATTAATTTTTCTACCTTTTGTTGTCTGGTTATATTTCAAATCTTGTTGGTCCAAGGCTCTGGTTTTCTTCTGATAACTTGCTTGCCAGGGTCTCCTTCTTTCTTCTTTCTGCATGCTAACCATCCATCTGCCAACTCTGTCCTCCCTTTCCATTTCCCTTCCCTCCCCAGGAAGTCTGGTATCTTTCCTTTTTTTCATCTCCCTCCACAGATCCACCTTTTCTTAACTACCCTTTCATCCGGCATCTCTCCCTCCTTCCCCACCACCCCAGAGTCCACCATCTCTCCCTTTCTTTTCCCAATTACCCTCCTATCCAGTATCTCTATCCCTCCTCCACACCATCCCTTGTGTCCAATTTCTCTCCCTTCTGTTCCTTCCCTCCCTAAATCCCATGGTCCATCATCTCTCTCCCTCTCCTCTATTTTCAGACCCATTATTTCTTCCCCCCCCAATGTTTGGCATATGCACGTCTCTTTGAACACCCCCTTCCCTCCGTGTACTTCTAAACCAGGGTCCCCCCCAAAGGCCTGTCCCCCCTTAAAGGTCTGCTTGTCCCCCCTTGAAGGCCTGTCCCCCCCTTGAAGGCCTGTCCCCCCCTTGTAGGCCTGTCCCCCCTTGAAGGCCTGTCCCCCCCTTGTAGGCCTGTCCCCCCCTTGAAGGCCTGCCTGCCTGTCCCCCCCTTGAAGGCCTGTCCCCCCCTTGAAGGCCTGTCCCACCCCCTTGTAAGCCTGTCTCCCCCTTGTAGGCCTGTCCCCCCTTGAAGGCCTTTCCCCCCTTGAAGGCCTGTCCCCCCCTTGAAGGCCTGCACCCCTTTGAAGGTCTGCACCCCCCCAAAGTCCTGCACCCCCCCGAAGGTCTGCCCCCCCCGAAGGCCTGCACCCCCCGAAGGCCTGTCCCACCCCTTGTAGGCCTGTCCCACCCCCTTGTAGACCTGTTCCCCCCTTGAAGGCCTGCCTGCCCCCCTTGAAGGCCTGTCCCCCCCTTTGAAGGCCTATCCCCCCTTGAAGGCCTGCCTGCCTGCCTGTCACCCCCCTCCCCCTTGAAAACCTGTCTGCCTGCCCGCCCGCCCCACCCCGAAGGACCGCTCGCCCCCCTGGCCTCCCCGCACCACCTATGAAGCAGCACTACCTATGCTCCCGACCTTGCCGTTCAATCCCCCCACACCCCCCCGAAGGACCGCTCGCCCCACTGACCTTCCTGCACCACCTATGAAGCATCCGCAGCAGAATCGCGACGTCAGCGATCCCTGCGCTGCTTAGGCGCTGCTTCCTGTGCCGCGGTCCCGCCCCTCCTCTGTCGTCTGGGTGTGGGGGGTGGGAATGAACGGCAAGGCCGGGAGCACCCCCTCAGGGCTTGTACCCGGGGCGGACCGCCCCTCCCGCCCCCCCCCCTTGGTACTCCACTGGGCATAATCGAAAGGAACGTCTAAGTCCATTTTTGTCCAAGTTGCAAGTTGTCCAAAATAAAAAAATAGCTTAGGACACATTTTTGAAAAAATACATCCAAAATTTTTTTCTGTTTCGAAAATCATATAATTATTCATCCTGCTGATCTGATCGTCCAAGCTGCTAAATTGTCCATCTTTATACCACATTTTCGTCCAAGTCAAAAACGCCTAGAACAAGCCCTGTTGGACATGGGAGGGGTCTGTAAAGTGATGGAGTGAACACCCAGAGATGGCACCTAAATAGTTGGGTACCTTACAGGGAACTGCTGTGAACTTCACAAAAAGGATGCCCCATAAACATCTCACTACAGCTCCTTTATAGGTCATGGTGAGCCCCATAAACCACTTCCAGAATCCCCTAGACCCAATTATCTACCACCCCAATAGCCCTTATGGCTGAAGGAGTCACTTATATGCTAGTAAAAAAGGGTTTTGGGGGTGTATAGGGGAGTGCACATGTTTCAATATCAATGCAGTGATTACAAGGGCTTATGGGCATGGGTCCACCTCTCTATGGGTCTGTAACCCCCCCCCAAGATGGCTTAAGACGCCTCTGTGCAGCACGATTAGACTTTCCTATGCCAGGCTGCCGGTGATGATGTTCTGGAGACACAATTTTCAAGTTGTGATTAATATTTTTATGGGGGGGTCGGTGATCATTGGGATAGTGTGTGTGTGGGTGTATTATGTGTTTGCAGGGTCAGGGGTTAGGAGAGGAGAAGAGGCAGGAGGGCACAGGAGGGCACAGAGAGAGTGCAGAGCGAGGGGTAGCGGTGAGAGGTAGCTCCGCCCACCCCTCCGACGTCGGACCTCGGAGCTCCGCCTTAAAAGGGGCGGAGCCAACACCGATCGAGTCCAGCTTGCCTGCAAGCAGCCACAGAGGGAGAGAGGCAAGAGAGAGACTCGGAAGGCAAGGGTTAGGAGAGGAGGAGAGCCAGGAGGGCACAGAGAGAGTGCAGAGCGAGGGGTAGCGGCGAGAGGTAGCTCCGCCCACCCCTCCGACGTCAGACCTCGGAGGTCTGCCTTAAAAGGGGCGGAGCCAACGACACACAGCCGTTCGGCGCGCGACAAAGGCGAGCGACTAAGGCACTCGCCTTAGCAAGCTATCCTTTGCAAAGGAGCCCGTTGAAGGAGCCAGGAAACTCGGACACCAGTGGAGTAACATCAACAAACTCACACCAAGCAGGAAGGTAGATACAAATCCTAGACTTTAGCTAGCTACACAATAGGGCACACTCCCTCACATACCACACACCTAGAGGGGAAACAGAGGAAGAACACTCACTGACTCCACCACCATAACATAAGCAAAATCAGAACCGACATAAGCCAGGAGACTCACTACAAGCAGGAAGGTAGCCACAAAACACAATCTTTATCTAGTCACACAGCAGGGCACACACTCCCTCACATACCGCACACCCAGAGGGGAAAAAGGCACTCACAGATGCTAACACAATAACACTAGCGGACTGAGATCAAACAGTAACACTAGCAGACTCATAAAAAGGAAGGTAGAAACCAGGAAGCCAGAAAACATCCAGACGACAGAGACAGAAGGTCCATAACCGATTTGCCCAAACAACTCAGAAGGGGGACAAGAGATGGATGCCCAGGGAAGCCAGAAGGTGAGCTTTCCAGTCTTCTGCACCGGCTGCAATATGTATGACTACCTCCCTTCGAGGACTAGGGCATACATTTGCAGTCGCTGCATGGAGCTGAATAGCTTGAAACGGCAAGTCCGGCTACTAGAGAGACAGTGCTGAATCTAAAAGAACTCCTCACCTTTGAAGAGGAAATACGTGAACAGGAGAAGCTTCTAGTCCAGTTCAGTCCAAACGAAGAGGTCAAGGAACTAGAAAGATACATCGAGGAAGCACACCAGCAGCATGTGGAGAACAGTACCCGAACAACTCTGGAAGAAGGCCTGGATGAGAGAAGAGAAGACATCCCTGCAAATTCTGGAGAAAAGGAAGCGGAGACAAGGGGCGATCACACACCAGGAGTAAGAGGGAGACTGCAGGAGGACACCCCCCCCCACCCGAAGAGCAGAAAACAACTTCAGGAGTATCGCAGGAAGAAGAAGGTCGGCCCTATACCATGGATGTAGACTTACGACCCCCAAGGAACCACCGAATAAAGAAGATGGGGATCATCGTGGGAGACTCCATCGTACGGCATGTGGACAGCTACACCGCAGGAGGGAGAGAGGATAGAATTGTCACCTGCCTGCCAGGAGCAAGAGTGAAGGATGTGGCCAACAGGATCTCCAGGATCATAGACAATGCAGGGGGAGAGGACACTGCTGTGCTTATCCACATGGGAACCAACGATGTGAGCGGACGGAAGTATGACAGGGAAGAAATGAAGGGTCAGCTCCGCTCACTCGGAAGAATACTGAAGATCAGGGAGGTGAAAGTGGCCTTCTCCGAGATCCTCCCAGTACCAAGAGCGGATGGAAGGAGGCAAGGGGAACTGCAAGCGATCAACGCCTGGATGAGACGATGGTGTGAAGAGGAAGGCTTTGACTTTGTGCGCAACTGGACAACGTTCTGGGGAAGAAGCAAGTACTACAGGAAGGATGGACTGCACCTCAACGAGGAAGGAGCAAGAGTATTGGCAGGCAACTTCAAGAAGGCCATCGAGAAGGCTTTAAACTAAAGGTCAGGGGAAAGCCGACAGTCGACCACCAGTCGATGGTCCGGGCGACAGGATGTCCCAAAGAAGGAACTATGGACAACTACTCAGACACAGGAGGGGACGACCACAAAGCATTTAAGAGAGACAATACAGGAGCAAGGAAGGATACCGTGAAGGAACCAGGGAGACTGCTAAGCTTAAGGAGTCTAAGAAGGCAACACAAAGGGAACTCAAATGTATGTATACGAACGCTAGAAGTTTGAGAAACAAAATGGGAGAATTAGAAGCAATAGCAAAGAACGAAGAACTAGAAATCATTGGCATAACAGAAACCTGGTGGAATGACGAAAACAAATGGGATACAGTACTTCAGGGATACAAACTGTACAGAAGAGATAGAGTGGGGCAGAAAGGTGGAGGCGTTGCACTATATGTTCGTGAAGAAATAGAATCTGTGAAAGAGACTATGACAGAAGAGAAAGAGAAGCTGGAATCCCTCTGGATAAAGATTCCCAGACACAACGGAGCTGACACAAAGATTGGCCTTTACTATCGACCGCCAGGACAAATGGAAGAAACAGACGTAGAAATGATAGAGGAAATTAAACACGAATGTAAGACAGGTAATGTCATAATCTTGGGGGATTTCAATTTTCCTGGAATAGACTGGAACCTGGGAATTTCAAATTGTGGCAAGGAGGCAATGTTCCTGGAAGTGCTAGGGGACTGCTTTCTGGAACAATTGGTGGGAGAGCCGACAAGAGGAAACGTCACCTTGGACTTGGTCCTAAACGGCATTACGGGGCCAGCAAAGGAAGTAGAAGTCACGGTCCCGCTGGGGATGAGTGATCACAACATGATCAACTTCAGACTCGATGTCGGGAAGGGGAAAAGTACAAAAACCTCAACCACAACTTTAAACTTCAAAAGGGGAAGATATGATAGCATGAGAGTGATGGTGAAACAACGGATCAAGAAAAAAATGGGCAAAGTCAAAACGGTAGAACAGGCATGGTCCCTTCTGAAAAATACTATCACGGAAGCACAAAGCCTCTACATTCCAAGGATATCCAAAGCAAAGAAAACCAAAGGCAAAAGAGAGCCAGCGTGGCTTACTAAAGAGGTGAAGGAAGCCATAAAAGAAAAGAAGGACTTCTTCAAAGCATGGAAACGCACGAAAACAATTGAAACTTGGAACAAACACAAGGGTGATCAGAAGAAGTGTCACAGGGCAGTAAGGGATGCCAAAAAGGACTATGAGGAGAAAATAGCGCAGGAGGCCAAAAACTTCAAGCCCTTCTTCAAGTACGTGAAAGGGAGAAAACCCGCAAATGAGGCGGTGGGACCGCTGGACGACCAGGAAAGGAAAGGGTACATCAAGGAAGACAAACAAATCGCAGACAGACTAAATTCATTCTTTGCGTCTGTCTTTACAAAGGAAGACACTGCAACAATTCCAGAAGCAGTGAAAGTGTTCAAAGGAGTAACAGAGGACAGCCTTACCACAGTAGACATGGACTTGGACCAGATATACCGCCAGATCGACAAACTCAAAAGCGACAAATCACCTGGAACGGATGGAATTCATCCGAGAGTCTTGAAAGAGCTAAAAGTGGAAATCGGAGAACTATTCCAAAAACTTGCCAACCTGTCAATCAAAACAGGGCAGATACCAGACGACTGGAAGATAGCGAACGTCACGCCGATATTCAAAAAAGGATCTAGAGGAGTATTGGGCAACTATAGGCCTGTGAATCTCACGTCGGTCCCTGGGAAGATGGTTGAGGCGCTGATCAAGGATAGCATAACCCGCCACCTAGACACACACGACCTGATGAAAGCCAGCCAACATGGATTCAGGAAAGGGAAGTCATGCTTGACGAACCTACTTCAATTTTTTGAGACAGTGAACAGACAAATTGATAATGGAGAACCGGTGGATATTATATACTTGGATTTTCAGAAAGCGTTCGACAAAGTTCCACATGTAAGACTCCTCAGGAAACTGCAGGGCCATGGAATAGAAGGAGATATACTAAGATGGATAGGCAAATGGCTGGAGAACAGAAGGCAGAGAGTGGGCATAAATGGGAAGTTCTCGGACTGGGAAAATGTGACTAGCGGTGTGCCACAGGGCTCAGTACTTGGGCCCATCTTATTTAATATCTTCATCAATGACCTAGAGGATGGAACATCCAGTGAGATCATCAAGTTTGCAGATGACACAAAGCTATGCCGGGCCATCAAATCGCAGAAGGACAGTGAAGAACTCCAGAGTGACTTGAGCCGATTGGAGAATTGGGCAGATAAATGGCAGATGAAGTTTAATGTGGAAAAATGCAAAGTGATGCACTTAGACAGAAAAAATAAGGAACACAAGTATAGTATGTCAGGTGCAACTCTGGGAAAATTTGAACAGGAAAAGGACCTGGGAGTATTAATCGATAGGACACTGAAGCCGTCGGTGCAATGTGCGGCAGCAGCAAAGAACGCGAATAGAATGCTAGGCATGATAAAGAAGGTAATCACGAGTAGATCGGAGAAAGTCATAATGCCGCTTTATAGAGCGATGGTCAGACCACACTTGGAATACTGCGTCCAGCATTGGTCTCCATACCTAAAGAAAGATATCATACTGCTAGAGAGGGTGCAGAGATGAGCAACAAAGCTGGTGAAAGGTATGGAGAACCTGGATTACAAGGAAAGACTTAAGAGACTGGGGTTGTTCTCCCTTGAGAAAAGGAGATTACGAGGGGATATGATGGAGACATTCAAAATACTGAAAGGAATCGACAAAATAGAGCAGGAAAAAACGTTATTTACAATGTCCAATGTGGCACGGACAAGAGGACATGGGTTGAAGCTAAGGGGGGACAAGTTCAAGACAAATATCAGGAAGTTCTGCTTCACGCAATGAGTGATGGACACCTGGAATGCTCTCCCAGAAGAGGTAATTGCGGAATCCACCATTCTAGGATTTAAGGGTAAATTAGATGTACATCTCCTTATGAGTGGCATGAAGTAACATGGGTAGGGGTAGGCTAGATGTACTTTTCTTTACGAAAAGCTTGGAGCGATATGGGGACCAAAACTATGCCAGGGTTCACCTGGCAGGGCCTCCGCGTGTGCGGATCGCCGGATTTGATGGACCTAGGGTCTTTTCCGGAGATGGCGCTTCTTATGTTCTTATGTTCTTTAGGTGGGTTATTGTGACTTACACCATGTTTTAAACGGTTTTAAGTCACAACGTCCAAGTTCCATGTATCCTGTGTTGTATAACTTTCGGTTATACATGCAGTATGACTAAGTCTAAGCCTGCTCACGTCCCGCCCAAATCCCGCCCTCAACACTCCTCCTAAAATGCCCCATTTAATTATGGTCGTTCAGCGGCACTATGAAGGCCTAGGTCGTTTAGAAAAACATCCAAAACCTGTTTTTATTATCGGCACATGGATGTATTTTGACAATGTCCGTCCAAGTGCCAACTTAGGCTGGTTTTTGGACGTTTTTCTCTTTCGATTATGAGCCCCATAGTGCCCTCCTTGTGAAAAAGAAGCTAATAATTTATAAAAAAAAAAAACACATTCCTAACTTTTGTCTGTTACCAAAAGTAAGTGTGAGAATTTCTGTGCACTCTGGTATTTTCAGGGTTAAATTCTTATGTATTAAGATTCCAAAGCAACTTGGGCAGCAAACACTATCTCCCTTACTTCCAGCATGTGTTCTTCAAGATCATGAGGGGCATAGAGAGGGTGGATAGGGACAGATTCTTCAGGCTGAAGGGGTCAACAGGCACGAGGGGGCATTCGGAGAAACTGAAGGGAGATAGGTTCAGAACAAATGCAAGGAAGTTTTTCTTCACCCAAAGGGTCGTGGACACTTGGAATGCGCTACTGGAGGAAGTGATCAGGCAGAGTACGGTACAGGGATTCAAACAGGGATTGGACGGATTCCTGAGGGATAGGGGGATCGTGGGATACTGAGAGAGGTGCTGGGATGTAACACAGGTATAGAAAGCAAACCAAGTAAAAAGTATAGAAATCCAACCAGGTCGTGCATGTGCAAGACCGGAGGGTTAGGACTTCGATGGGAAGATAAGACTCAATGGGAAACCAAGGTGGCAAGGGGGCCCCTTCTGGTGACTCAGACAGGCCGTGACCTGTTCGGGCCGCCGCGGGAGCGGACTGCTGGGCAAGATGGACCTGTGGTCTGACCCAGCGGAGGCACTGCTTATGTTCTTATGTTCTTGCTGATAGGTTACTTTACAGAATTGCATTTTTAGGTAATATGCATGTGCTTTTCTAATTATTTTATAACTTCTGTACCCAATATCTTTATTATTTACACTGTAAAGGACTAAACTTTTTTGTATTCTTACTTTTGGAAATTCTGTTCGCATTAGTTTAGCTGGTACAGTTTTTTTCTGTTTTTCTGAAAATGCCTAAATCTTATCTATTTCAGCTTTCTACTCCCCTTCCTATTCTGAATCTGAGAAAGAACACTTCTGACTCTCATTCTTTTTTGTATGTTGTGTGTGGTCCATCCAGTCTGCCAAACCTGATTCAATTTAAATTTTTTTCTTCTTAGCTATTTCTGGGCAAGAATCCAAAGCTCTACCCAGTACTGTGCTTGGGTTCCAACTGCCTAAGTCCCTGTAAAATCTCACTCCAGCCTATCTACACCTTCCCAGCCTTTGAAGCCCTCCCCAGCCCATCCTCAACCAAAAGGCCATATACAGACACAAACCATGCAAGTCTGCCCAGTACTGGCCTTAGTTCAATATTTACTATTATTTTCTATTTCTAGATTTTCGGTGTTCATCCCACACTTCTTTGAACTCCTTCCCCATTTTCCTCTCCACCATCTCTCTTGGGAGCACATTCTAGGCATCCACCAACTTCTCCATAAAGTAGAATTTCCTAACATTGCTTTTGAATCTACCACCCCTCAATCTCAAATTATGTCCTCTGGTTTTACCATTTTCTTTTCTCTGGAAAAGATTTTGTTCTACGTTAATACCCTTCAAGTATTTGAATGTCTGAATCATATCTCCCCTGTCCCTCCTTTCCTCTAGGGTATACACAGTACATAGTCAGGGCTTCCAGTCTCACCTCATACATCTTCTGTTGCAAACCTCCTATCATTTTTGTCGCCCTCCTCTGGACCGCTTCAAGTCTTCTTACATCCTTCACCAGATACGGTCTCCAAAACTGAACACAATACTCCAAGTGGGGCTTCACAATGACCTGTGCAGGGGCATCAACACCTTCTTCCTTTATACATCCCAGTATCCTTCAGGCAGCAGCCACCACCTTGTCAAACTGTTTTTTCGCCTTTAGATCTTTAGACACTATCACCACAAGGTCCTTCTCCCCGTCTGTGCATATCAGCCTCTCACCTCTCTGCATATATGGTTCCATCTGATTATTAATTCCCAAATGCATTACTCTGCAGTTCTTTGCATTGAATTTTAGTTGCCAGACATTAGACCATTCCTCTAACTTTTGCAGATCCTTTTTCATATTTTCCACTACCTCTTCGGTGTCTACTCTGTTACAAATCTTGGTATCATCTGCAAAAAGGCAAACTTTTCCTTCTAACCCTTCAACAATGTCACTCACAAACATATTGAACAGGATCGGCCCCAGCTCCAAACCCTGAGGGCCTCCACTACTTACCTTTCCTTCCTCTGAGCGACTTCCATTAATCACCACCCTCTGGCGTCTGTCTGATAGCCAGTTTCTAACCCAGTTCACCACTTTGGGTCCTAACTTCAACCCTTCAAGTTTGTTCAACAGCCTCCTATGAGGAACCGTATCAAAGGCTTTGCTGAAATCTAAGTAAATTACATCTAGCATATATCCTCGGTCACCCAATCAAAAAATTCAATCAGGTTCGTTTGGCACAATTTACCTTTTGCAAAGCCATGTTGCCTCAGATCCTGTAGCCCATTAGATTCAAGGAAGTTCACTATCCTTTCTTGCAGCAACACTTCCATTATTTTTCCAACAACCGAAGTGAGGCTTACCGGCCTGTAGTTTACCGCTTCATCTCTGTGACCACTTTTGTGTATAGGGACCACATCCGCTCTCCTCCAATCCCCAGAAACCACTCCCGTCTCCAGAGATTTGTTGAACAAGTTTTTAATAGGACCTGCCAGAACCTCTCTGAGCTCCCTCAGTATCCTGGGATGGATCCCGTCCGGTCCCATCACTTTGTCCACCTTCAGTTTTTCAAGTTGCTTATAAACACTCTCCTCCATGAACAGCGCATAATCTATTCCATTTCCTCGCGTTAATTTGCCAGACATTCTCGGCCTTCTCCAGGATTTTCTTCCGTGAACATAGAACAAAAGTATTTGTTTAGCACATTTGCTTTTTTCCTCACCACTCTCCACATATTGGTTCCCAGCATCTTTAAGTTTAGCAATTCCATTTTTCATCTTCCTCCTTTCACTAATATATCTGAAAAAAATTTTGTCTCCTTTTTTCTACTTTTTTAGCCATTTGTTCTTCCACCTGCGCTTTTGCCAGACGTATCTCTCTCTTAGCTTCTTTCGGTTTCACCCGGTAGTCTTTTCTGTACTCCTCTTTTTGGTTTTTTTTAAATATTTCACGAATGACAACTCTTTTGCCTTTATTTTCTCCACCACTAGTTTGGAGAACCATATCGGTTTCCTTTTCCTGTCATTTTTATTTATTTTCTTCACATAAAGGTCTGTAGCCATTTTTATCAGTCCTTTCATCTTAGACGACTGTTTTTCTATTTATCTTATGTCCTCCCATTCTAACAGCTCTTTCTTCAGGTACTCTTCCATTTTATTAAAATCCGTACGTTTGAAATCTTGGACTTTAAGTATTATGCGGCCGCTCTCCACTTTAGCCATTATATCAAACCAAACTATTTGATGATTGCTACTTCCCAGGTGAGCACCCACTCAAACATTAGATATACTCTCTCCATTTGTGAGGACCAGATCCAATATCGTTTTTTCTCTCATGGGTTCTATCATCATTTGTCTAAATAGACATCCCCCATTCCCTTTCTTAACCCACACAAGAGAGAATTAATCTTCTCCTTCTCTTGTGGGGTTAAGATGACCATTTAATCATGCTTTTTACTTATTTACCAAAATAATAGCACTCCATCGGAATCCTATCTCTTTGCTAGTTCCTGGGATCTTTCCTTCTTAAACCCTCTGCCTGCACTATTCTCCAGTTCCAACCCCCTCCCTCTGGCTCTATCCCTGTCTTGATTTCACCCTCCCTCTGCACCTTGCTTATTTGTCCCTTCTCTTTTTATTTCTTAATCACCACATTTATTGCAGAAATCATTAATTTTACTTTCTGCTACTGCCTATCTTTTTTTTTTCCACAAATGCTTTTTGTGCCTTCTTAATAACTCCTTCAACAGGTTTTCACTCCGACCCTCTAATTTTGGTATCTTTTTCTTGATATCAGGCCATGCCTTAGTTAACAAAATGTACCTTCAGCAAACCATAAGCTATTCATACTGGAATATTTTCTCATCTGCCCCCAAAGCCTTTAAGAAAGGTAGAGGGAGTCTCATCCTTCTCTTAATGTACTTCAAATACATTAGTGAAGTTTTGAAATATAGGAACTGTTTCTTTAATTCCAAGACTTTTTATCAATGAATAATTCAGCATAGCTTCCCCATCCTTTCTATGGAGGGGTAATGCCTTAGGCATAGGAAAATTCTCCAGATCTTTCTACCACCTCTCTATTTCCTTATGTAACTTAGAATGCATAGCTGCCTTTTTCTTCTAAAGGAGCAGGTACAGCAGATTAATCTATTGGCTCACTTTCCTGCTGTCCACTCTCACTAACACCCCCTGTCCCAGAGGCATACCTAGGGTATGTGACACCCGGGGCCCATTGTTTATTGAAACCCCCTGCCATAATTTTTGATAACCCCCCAATGTAAAAAATATTTTTAGTAATGTTCTCCCAAGGTGCCAGCCATGAGGGGGTGTTCCTGGCCTAGGAGTCATGGTTCAGGAATTTCCCTTCTCACGGCTCAGTGCCAAGGCTCTGGATAGTCCCAGCATATTCCCAGCCTTCTCTCCCTTTACCTTCCGTGAAGCTGAAAAAACTGCCGGCCTCAGCAGTGATTCAACTATGTCGCCCGCTGCTCCCCTTCCTGCTTTCCATGTCTGTCTTTGCAATCCATCCGGGCGGAAACAAGGAAGTTGCGTCATTGGCAGACTGGAAAGCAGGAAAGGGAGCCGTGAGCGACGTAGCTGAATCTCTGCCGAGGCCGGCAGTTTTTTCAGCTTCACGAAAGGTAAAGGGAGAGAAGGCTGGTAACATGTTGGGCCACGGGGACTATCCAGAGCCTTGGCACTGGACCATGAGAAGGGAAGTTCCCGGACCATGACTCCCAGGCCGGGAACACCCCTCATGGCTGGCACACAGGGCAGACAGCCCCCCCCCCCCCCCGCCTCACCTGTGGTACGCCACTGCCCTATTCCCTGTAAATTTTACAGGGAGGGGGTAAATATTTTAAGGGATCATATGGACAGATTTTTACCTCTGCTGGCTAATTTTCTTTCTTTCCTTTGTATGCTTGGGAAATAGTTTCAACCCTCCCCTTTTTCAATAGGCAGCATTTCTAGATTCCTTCATGAATAGTGCTGCTTGCTATTCACCTATAAATTTAGAATTTGATATAGCCAATTTTCCTCCACACTAAACTTTTTTTCAAAATATAGTGGGAGATACTTAATCATTTGCTTCTTATCTTTTCTCCTAATACTGGACACACTGTCATTACTGCAGCAGCATCCTTAAGGGGCTTTTTGCAGAGAAGTGCTGCTAGGGGGAGTCTTTTTACTCCCTATTCTGTCCCCTTGAGCCACCCAGCATTCAACAAATATCTTTTGCTTTGTCCATCTATGGCCATGCCCCTCACGGTACATTGGAAAGGCAAATAAGGACTCCCTCTCACTTCCTGCCCCTGGCACATCTCACACACAAACTTGCAGAGTGCTTACAGAATGTATTCTCTACCCACCAAGGTAATACTAAAATAGCCCAAATTTCTTACCTTGGCCCATGTGCATAGATTGCTGGATGGTCACATGACTATGGCTCCCGCTTACTTTATCAAAGCCTCTCCTTACAAAAAACTGTTGGGCTGCTTGTCAGTACATTGCTGGACCACATGTTGGGAACTGCAAGACCACTGAACTCAGTGGGACGCGTCTCCCCGCTGGTCTAAGACGCCAGCCCAGGCAACAATGACATCATCCCAGACGAGCCCCCAAGCTATGAGAAAAGGCATTGCCCTCAAGATGAGAAAGACTCTCTATCTACCCTGCCCCGTGACCATGATTAAACATAAGAACATAAGCATCACCTCTGCCGAGTCAGACCACAGGTCCATCATGCCCAGCAGTCCGCTCCCGCGGTGGCCCCCCAGGTCAATGGCCTGTAAGTTATCTATTATTTAAGACATTTTGCCTGTATAGTATCCCTCTAATTATATCCTTCAATCCCCTTTTCCTTCAAGAACTCGTCCAATCCCATTTTGAAACCCAAAATCGTACTCTGCTCTACCACCTTTTCTGGAAGCGAGTTCCAGGTGTCCACCACCCTCTGAGTGAAGAAGAACTTCTTAGCATTTGTTCTGAATCTGTCTCCCTTCAATTTTTTTGAGTGCAAACAATGCAGAACACAGCCCTAAGACTCATCTACTCTCTGAGAAAACATGACCACATCACCGAGGTGTACCTCCACTCACACTGGCTACCAATTCAAGCCAGAATACAATTCAAGTTCTACTGTCTTCTACAGAAACAGCCCAATATACCTAAACAACTGTCTAATCCGAACCACCTCAACCAGACAAAGGAGAACCCACGCTCAATTCACATACCCCCCAATCAGAGAAGTCAAATGGAAAAAACAGTATAATGGCCTCCTGGCCACACAAGCAGTGAGATTAGACCGCCAACTCTGTATTTTGCTGATAACGACCACTGACTACAGAACATTTAGAAAAGAAATAAAAACCATACTATTTAAAAAATCCCTGATACACAACAATCGAAACCAACCTAACGCCTCCCCACTCTCTAAAACATCCTAACACCACAAGAATCACCTCATCTCTATGACCAAGTTGACTACTCCCTAACTATTCTATAATTCCTCTGTAAATGGCCTGATAGATCCTTTTTGTAATCCACCTTGAATCGCAAGGTAACGGCGGAATAGAAATCACTAATGTAATATAATTTATTTATATTTTGGGCCCCAAATGGGTGCCTTCTGCATAGAAATTGCAAGATGGACATATCTGGTATAGTACATTCACTGAATATACAGTATAGTCTGTACAATCTTTAGTTTGCCCCTCCTGCCTGTCTGATCATTCGGTAGAGTAGTACAGTTCACAAACTCTCAAATCCTTCACACCTACTTCTTATCTCTCCACCCCTTATTCTTCAGATCTTGACCATATTTTTAGCTGCTCACGTTTGGGCATTGTTTTCTTCTTTTACATGTTTGCCCCTCACGTGACATGCTTAGACCATCTTTTTAAACAATAGTCTTTATGATAAATTCTGCTGATTTCGCAATACAATGTTCATTTGACTGTAAGCATTGTATTCAATGTCTCAAGAATGCCCCCCTCCCATCTTTTGAGTCAGCAATACTTATTACTTGTATGTGCACACAGTGTTTGATAAACTCCTTCTGGAATTTTTCCAGTATTTCATTTAGTTTTCCATTACCATTTTATTAATACAGTGATACCTTGGAATCTGAACTTAATCCATTCCAGAACCCCGTTCGAGTTCCAAAGCATTCAAGTTCCAAGACAATTTTTCCCATTGAAAATAATAGAAACTGGATTAATCCGTTCCTGGGTCCCACAAACTCAAATTTTAACTGGAAATACACTGGATTTTAAGGTAAAATATTAACAAATATACCAAAGCATCATTCAGATTCTGGGGCACAAACACACACATATAATGTACAATGTGCAGGGTGTTCAGATTCCAAAGCAGAGTTCGGATTCCAAGACAAAATTTACTACAAAAGAAAGTTTGGATTCCAAGTCTTTCAAGTTCTGGGGCGTTCGGATTCCGAGGTACCACTGTATATTCTTTATAATGTTACCTCTTTAGTGACCCCCCTGCTGTGCTTATTAAAATTATACGTATAAGTAATATGCAAGTGTTATACAATTTAACTGTTCACCCCCTCTGTGTTATTCTGCAATAATTAACACCATTAGAAAATATTAGTATTTTCATTTTTTACACCTACCTTGCCAATTTTTGTGCAGATTGGACACCCTTTATGGCCAAAAAGCAAATAAACTAAATTGCATTACTGTACCCAAAATCTCTGAAGAGTCTTTATCTACCATGGGCAGCACTTTTCTCACACCTGGAAAGCAGCCTCTGATGATATCAATATTTTTATTTATTCATTCATTTTTCAATACCTCTCTCCCAGGAAAGCTCAGAACGGTTTACATGAGTTTATTCAGGTACTCGAGCATTTTTCCCTGTCTGTTCTGGTGGGCTCACAATCTATCTAATGTACCTGGGGCAATGGTGTGATTAAGCGACTTACCCAGGGTCACAAGGAACAGGGTGGGTTTAAACCCACAACCTCAGGGTGCTGAGGCTGTAGCTTTTAACCATTGCGCCACACTCTCCCACCCGAGCCCCCTGTAACCAATCAGGTACATGCCCTTAAGATCTTTGCTTGAATGAATGTCTTAATGTAACCCCTGTGGGGTTAAAAATATTTTTTTCTGAGGCCGAGAGGGCTCTGGTCTCATGGAAATTAATGCTGCAGAATTGTGAGAGACATATTGCACAGGCATATACTTGCTTGCTGGTTGCCCTGGTAACCAGGGTAAACATTCTGGTTGCTGATGTTGCTTAGCATTAGCAGTTGGGACTGGTTTCTGAAAGCAAGTAAATGTTGCTGAGTGAGTGGGTATGAAAGAGAGTTGTTTTGGGTTTATTTGAGATAGAGAAAAGGATAGATTTGAGAAGTTATAGGAGATTGATTAGAGAAAAGTAAAAGTAGTTGAAGGGAACAAGTTTAAATGGTATTTTCCTCAACTTTTTCCTTTAAAGACCTGAGAAGGATTATTTGAGTAAGTTTGTGACTGTAGATTAATAGTGGAAGCTGGGATGTCTAGTTTTAAAATATTTTACTAAAATTATTTTGGTCAGTTTTTCAAAGAGGTTAGAATCAAGGAATTTGAGTTTTGGTAATAACAGAAAAAGTTCCTGTATAAGGCTTCTATTGAGTTGAAAGTGATCTGACAGAAATTCTTCCTTTTCATGAAGGTTGACTGTAGTTCTGAACAGTTAGAGAATAGTTTCATAGTTTATTTAAATTTTGATAAACGCTTATCCAAAGTTACAAAGCGTTGTATATAATAGTTACTGAGCTAAAGGAGTGGCAGGGTGATATATTTTTTTAACAGTGTGAGCTATGAGTAGGGCAGTGCCAAGCTGTGTTGAATTCTGTGTATGAGGTTTGCCAACTGTAAGAAAATGGATTGCCAGAATGGGGAAGAGCACTAGTTAGGGCAACTTTTAAATCTAAATGTTATTTTCTGGGAAAAAATAGTTAATGTCACCAAGGTTCCTGCTGGTGGAAGTAACTTTGAGCTCTCACAACACCAAGGGTGAAAGGGTTTTTTATTCCTTACCTGGAGTAGAAACTGTTCCTGGTTCCTGGAGTTTGGTTCTAGACCGGTGTTCCTGTCATTGGATCTCATCAGATGCAGCGTTTGCAGAGTGGGTCTGAAGAAAGAAGAGAGAGGTTTTTTTAATTAAAAAAACCTATTATTCATTATTTTAGGGGTCCTTTTACTAAGGCGCGCTAGCCATTTTAGTGCACACTAAACACTAATGTGTCCATAGACTATAAAAGATGCATTAGCATTTAGCACAAGCTAATATTTAGCACACACTAAAACGGCTAGCAGTCCTTAGTAAAAGGACCCCTTAGTGTGCACTTACATTTTTATTTTAAATTACATTTTGAAGGACAATGTTTTTAAGAAAAGACTGAGCACTCAGTTTTTCCAAAAGAAGCTATACTTACCTTTGTTGAAGATGAAGTAATTGTTTGGTCCACACCTGGTTTACCTGAAAGGAAAAACAGGGTAAAGCAATTTATTCAATTTATTCACAAAGCAATTTATTATTGTTTTAATAACACAATACTTATTGATTAATGAAGGAGGGGAAAATGCTTATCTAAGTCCTCTAGGAGGTTCGCTGGGGTAACCTAATATAGCCCTCTTTTTACAAACCCACAAAAGCAGTTTTTAGTGCCAGCTGACATGCTGAATGCTCTGCACTGCTCCCGACACTCATAGAAACATAGAAACATAGAAGATGATGGCAGAAAAGGGCTACAGCCCATCAAGTCTGCCCACTCTGCTTACCCACCCCCTGTCTATGCCCTAATGACCCAATTTCCTTATCTTGACCCTCGTAGGGATCCCATTCTTAAAATCTGGCACGCTGTCTGCCTCGATCACCTGCACTGGAAGCTTGTTCCAATGATCAACCACTCTCTCTGTGAAAAAATATTTTCTGGTGTTGCCATGAAATTTTCCACCCCTGAGTTTGAGCGGGTGCCCTCTTGTGGCCGAGGGTCCCTTGAGAAAGAAAATATCATCTTCCACTCAGTTCCTATGAGCATTGGGAGCAGCGCAGAGCATTCAGTGTGCCGTCTTGTGGTAAAAACCACTTTCACAGTTTTATAAAAGGGGGGATAGTGAAATATTTTTGTACATCTTATTTGCCTAATTACTTCTACTGTGTATGTTTACTTGTAGACCGTTCTGAGCTACTGGGAGAACGGGATATAAATCTAAATAAATAAATAAATAAATAAAGAACAAAAAACATATATAAATGGTTACTTTTCATAGGCTTCATTGTCTTTGTAAAAAAACAATTGAGAAATAAATTTATGCTAAACCATTTTATTAGAAAAATAAATTTGCACTTACCTGTCAAAGATCAGACACTATCATTTTATTCCACCCTCCTAAGCAATTATTTGGGTCAAGTAAATCTTGATGTTAACCCGGTGTTCTCTTAAGGGGACTTTTCACTGAAGAACTCTTGGTATTCTCACGACTACCTAGAGAAAGTATCATAGAAATTTTACTGAAAGAGAGTCCAGTTTTACATTAGCTTGCCTAAAAACAAATTTAAACTTGAACTTGGGTTTTTCCACAAATATCAAATAAATATATCAATCTCACATAAAACCCCCACTTTATGCTAAATTGTCACTTTAAAGAATTATCAAATCTCATACCTTTTTATTACACTGTAATAAACATACATAACTACAATTTAGGTAAAGCAACTCAAAGAAATTGCATGAAACCCCTTAATGTCTCCTCATGCTTCTTAAAGTTTAATATTTTTATTAATGGTTTTCAACAACAATACAATATTCATTAGAACAATCAAGCAGATATATATCTAGTAATGAGATATAGTTGTTGAGCAGATACAATCACATGTGTCAAAACAACACAGAACAAGAAGAAAAGAGAAAACACAACAGACAACAGCCACTTTTCAGTAATACTCTCCATACATATGCCAGTATAGAATGACCCGTACAAATATGGGGTAACAATCAATAATCCCTAAATTAGACGGATTGGGATGAGTCACAAAATAATGTCAGTGGTTTCCAGATCTTATCAAACTTCGAAATATGCTTAAATTTTACAGCATAATACCTCTCATATCTCGCCACCATACATAAGTCATTCCACCACATATTATGTAAGATAGATTAGAGGGATTTTTCCAGTTCACTAAGATAGACTTAATAGTGATTAGAATCAAACAATGTAACAGTTTACCAATATCATCATCTATCGGCGAAAGAAGACCATGTCTTCCATACACGACTATAGCTAGAGTGATATTTTCCTCAATTCCAGTTATCTTTTTGATGGTATTCCAGATAGAAATCCAAAATGCATGAGTTATGGGGCAGTGGAAAATCATATGATCAAGAGTTCCGATATCGGTGTGGCAAGACCAACACCTATTCTGGTTCATATTTGGCAATTTTGACAATTTATACGGTATCCAGAATACTCTGTGCAGCAAAAAGAAGGCAGTCTGAGAAATAGAAGCGGCATGTAATGAGTGAGTGGACTCAGACCATATTTGCTCCCATGTCACAGTGTCAAGTTGTCTTCTAGTGTCTACACCCCAAACATCACGTGTCGCTGCCGGTTGCATATATTTCTCATGAATAAGGAATGTGTACCAAGCTGACGGTTTGCCATTTCTGTGTAGTGCAATACAATTTGACAACTGTGACAAGGTTGACATTTTGATGTTAAGCGAGGTTATGTCAAAGGCCGCTTTAATAGAATGACATAATTGGAGCCATCTAAAATGTTGCGTGCTCGATAAGTGGTAAATATCCTGTAATTGCTGAAAGGATAGCCAATGTTGGTCAACATATAATTGGTTAAGTGACCAAATACCAGCTTTACTCCATAAGGGTCAATTAATCGGTTTCCCATTAATTTGTATTTTTGGATTATTCCAGATGCATAAGTGTAGTGAGTCATTGGTTTTGATCTCCGCCACACGTTCAATTCCTGGTGTGATGACAGCATTATGCAAATCCACATTTTGCATCTGAAGTACTTCCATCGCCATCCATGGCGGCAGATTTGCTCTATTCTGATTATGTAGCCATAGTGCACCTTGTCGTAGTATGAATGAAGTATGGTAGTCATAAAAACTGGGAAATTTCACCTCACCATCCACGAAATCACCTTTCAATTTTTTAAGACTTATTCGAGACGTAGTATTGTTCCATAGGAACTTAGTGAGTACAGAGTCAATTTTCTTGTAAGTAGCATCCTTCGGATAAACTGGGAGCATGCTGAGTATATAATTCACCTTCGGTGCCACCATCATTTTTATGGTGCTGAGCCTGCCCCACCAAGAAAGTCTCAACGGTGACCATTTCTTAGTGAGTTCCGAAACTATGTTCAATATGTACTCAGCGTTGTAATCTACCGTTTCCTCAATAGTTGGTCTGAAATATATTCCTAAATATTTGATTTTAGTTCCTGCCCAATGTAGCCCTAATGCTTTCATGTCTCCATAGCATTCAGGACAATTGAGAGCCATTATCTCCATCTTGGATCTGTTTAGTTTATAGCCAGACACAGACAAGTAAGCAGAAATGGTGTCTAGAATCAGCGGTATGGAATCCGGTATAGCATATAGAAGCACATCGTCCGCATACGCTGAGACACAAACTTTTTTGTCACTGCAAACTACCCCTGTAATGTCCTTATGAGTTCTCAGTGCTACCAACAAGGGTTCTAATGCAATGTTGAATAAAAGTGGCGACAGTGGACATCCTTGTCTCGTTCCTCGTGTTGGTTGAAACGGAACAGAGAACATCTCATTGATGAACAATCTGGTGGTAGGTGCGGTGTAGAGCACTTTAACTTTCTTAAGAAAATCTTGGGGGAAGCCGTACCAGTGCATTACCTGAAACAGGAATGACCATTCAACCCTGTCGAAGGCCTTCTCTGCATCCAAGGCCAGGGCCACCAATGGGGTGTCAAACTGATTTGCATATGTAATCACATTTGTGAATACTCGAGTATTGTCACAGGCAAGTCTGCCTGTCATGAATCCATTTTGCTCAGGCAGAATAAGACCAGGGAGAACTTGTTGCAGTTGGGATGCAATTATCTTTGCAAATAACTTTGCGTCTGTGTTAAGAGACAGAGGCCTGTAATTTGCAGACTGTAATGGATCCTTGTTTGGCTTAAGCAGTACTATAATGGTAGCCTCTGTAAAGGAACTGGACACATTACCCAAGTCAATCAAAATAAAAGAGATATAGTTGGGGAACCAGCTGATCTTGAAAAAATAGGAAAAACTCTGAGGTAAGACCATCAGGTCCAGAAGCCTTCAATTTGGCCATAGCATTGATGGCTTTCCGAATGTCTCCAACCTCTAAGTCAGCGTTCAGGTTTGACTCTTTATCCGCAAAGAAGGAATGCTGTGTAAGCAAGTCGAGAAATGTATGTGCATCAGTGTCATGTTCAATTTCCGTTCTTTACAACTGTTGGTAAAACCGGTGAAATTGTTCTAATATATCATCATGTTTAGTTAATATATTGCCTGTCAGTTTTGTTAGTGGCCCCCCCAATGTATGGTGGTAGGGGTTAAGTGAAAGGCGTACTGACAAACGCTGGTCCCAGATTCAGTTCCCTCACTGAAGTTTCACCAGGAAATAGAATAATAGGCACAGCCAGAGGTGATTGCATAAAGAATATATTATAGAAATAGGCTTACAGAAAAGCAATATTTATAAGCATTACAATTAAGCATTACAATTAAGCAGAGAGCAAAGCAGTTTCCATGCCTTACAGAGTCCAGAAGGAAGTGTGAAGTTTCAGGGAAAGGCAGAGAGAGAGAGAAAGAGAGCCAAGACCCCTCTCCTCCACAGATTGATAGATAGATTGATAGCTAGATTGATAGAGCAGAGAGGAGGCTTTTATACCTTGGCTGAATATAGAAACCTGTATGCCCCAGTATCTTTCTGTTTAGAACTTGCAAACTGTTTGAAACAATGGTTAATTTAATTGCTAAGGAGGGTGTGATACTTGCAAGCATGGTGATGGGATTAGCCTCTGGCTTCTTTGTTCCATGCTCCTGGACCCATTGTCCTAAGCACCCTCTTAATCAGACATTAACACCTTTTAGCTAGTCATGATTCAATCAGGGCTACTTAAAACATATCAGTCAGGGCTACTTGAAACCTTCTTCCTGCCCTCAGGGTCTATCTGCATTCCCATGCCAGAGTCAGATTGATATAATTTCCCATAGGCCTCGCTGACATAAGTAATGCCAACTAAAAATGCTGAATGGTAGCGACAGCTAGGCTGACAGTGCCCTCATCAGAAGTTATAGCAGGAATATTCACAGTATCAGACTTCTTTGTCAAATAGTCTGCTAGGCTGTGGCCACATTTGTTAGCTTCCATGTAATAGTGAGAACTCTGTGTGAAATATTTGTTGTGCTGCATTCTTACTAAGCTCAGTATTGTATTTGTATTTCAGAGCTCTTAGTTAGCGAAGAACCCCCATGTTCATGGTGCAACGACGGTGAGCCAGTTCTAGTGATTTAATCTCCTTTTCAAGTGCCAATAAATCAGCTCTGTCCCTTTTCTTTTTATGCGCAGCATATGAGATTATAATACCACGTACGTATGCTTTAAAAGCATCCCAGACAATTATCCAACTAGTATTCTCAGGCTTGTTTATGTCAAAATATTCAGTGATAGCCTGTTTCGTATACATTAGAAAGTCTTCATCCTACAGTAAGCAATTATTAAATCTCCAGTGTTTGCTGGGGGGGAGATTCATGTATACTATGTAATTCAAATAATACAGCGGCATGATCAGACACACTAATTTCTTTTATTTCAGCCATGTTGACAAATTGAATCAGGGACTGATTGATGAGAAAAAAGTCTATCCGAGAGTAGGAATTGTATGGGGCAGAGTAAAATGTGTAATCAAGATCCTCTGCATGGGTTACTCTCCATGGATCAATCAACTTAAAGTGTGAAATGAGGTCTTGCAGTTGGAACCAAGCTTTTGATTTTTTATAAGCAGATATGGATTTTCTATCTTTAATGGGGTCTTGTATTAAATTAAAGTCCCCTCCAACAGTGGCGTACCTAGGGTATGTGGCACCCGGGGCCCATCATTTTTTGACCCCCCCCCCCCCATGTAAAAATTTTTTTTTTTTTTTTTTGCAATAACCATGAAATGGAATAAATGGTCAGAATAGAAACAGGCAGTGAAAATTTTCTTTTATTGAACCTCATATATGTAACCATTATTCCAAACATAACAAAACATAAATTATGTCTAAATTGTCATGACATTAGAAGTACATATGGAGTAGTTGCAGGCAGTGGCGTACTTAGGGTATGTGGCACCCAGGGCCCATCATTTTTTGACACCCCCCCATCTATATGAAAAATATGATTTTTAGTACCAATCTACATATCGCACCACAAGAGTGTACCTAGGAAAAGGCTGCATCTTAAACACTGCAGTGAGCACTAGAACACCAACACATACATTGTAAAACTAAACAAGCCAGATCCCGCACAGTCAATTGGTCCTGTAGTCAATGCCAACTGAAAACTATGTCTTTTTCATACACACAGAACAGAGATACACCCTCGCCCAAAATGGAATAATCACAAACTAAAAATAGAAATATGTAGACAAAAGTTAAACTGATCCTCCAAGAAACCAGACCCTGGATACAATGCAACACCACAAAAAACAGTAACACATGTCCTCTAATACAGTGCAAAATATAAAGACAGTAGATGTAAATTTGAAAAAACTGATACATAACAATCACCACTTTATAAATTAACAAATAAAAATAAAACAAATAATGAGATATAAAAAAATACAATTTTATTGGACTAATCCCCGTAAGCTCGGTCCCCATCCCCGCAAACCACCTGATTCCATCCACACAAGCCTTGAATTGTTTATATTAAAGTATAAAAAGAAACAATATTCTGTACAATTGTCAATTTATAAATCAGCGTCTTCTCCCCACTCTCTTCCCCATTTCCCTTCAGCATCCTCAGCCCACTCTCTCTCCACTTTCCTTCAGCGCACGCACATAAAAACAAGCAAGTAATTTTATATCATTTTCATTCTATTCATTCATAGAAATTAAAGTCTAGATAATGCCAGTCACATAACAAAACATGATTTTACAAAAATAATTCCCTGCAGTCAAGCCTGCAAGGATTATTAGATGTCTTTCAGCAGTTCCCCTCCCTCCCTCCCCCTTACCTTTGTGGCCAAGTCAAAATGATCTACCAACAATAAAATTTTAAAAACACAAAGCACGCTGTACGCAGAGAAAATGTTAATTATCATTTATATTCCGCGGGTTTTCAAAGAGGTCAAGGCAGATGACTTTATGCAATGTCACCTCAGTAACAACTATACAAAAATAGACAAATATTCCCCCTCCCTTTTTACTAAACTGCGATAGCGGTTTTTAGCGTAGGGAGCTGCGCTGAATGCCCCACGCTGCTCTCGACGCTCATAGGCTCCCTGCGCTAAAAAACTCTATTGCGGTTTAGTAAACGGGGGCCATAGTGCAAAATATAGACAGCAGATATAAATTTTCAAAACGGACACATTTTGATCACTAAGTTGAAAATAAAATCATTTTTCCTACTTTTTTGTCTGGTGATTTCATGAGTCTCTGGTCCTTCTTCTGATCCTTCTTCTTTCTCTCTCCCCCTGGCTCCCCTCTTTATTTCTGCCTTTCTTTCTCTCTCCTCCTGGCCCCCCTCTTTCTTTCTGCCTTTCTTTCTCTCCCCCTTGACCCCCCTCTTTATTTCTGCCTTTCTTTCTCTCCCCTTGGTCCCCCTCTTTCTTTCTGCCTTTCTTTCTCTCTCCCCCTGGCCCTCCTCTTTCTTTCTGCCTTTCTTTCTCTCCCCCTTGACCCCCTCTTTATTTCTGCCTTTCTTTCTCTCCCCTTGGTCCCCCTCTTTCTTTCTGCCTTTCTTTCTCTCTCCCCCTGGCCCCCCCTCTTTATTTTTGCCTTTCTTTCTCTCTCCCCCTAGCCTGCACAAAGCCATCGTGCCGATTTCTCCACTTCCACGATTCTTTCCCTACCCTCACCCCCAAGCCAGCAGCCGATTTCTCCCTGCTCCTTCCCCGATGTCCTGAACTTCATCGGGCAGCAGCAGCATTCACAATTCACTGATGTTGCCCGCTTCAGGCCTTCCTCTCTGTCGGGTCCTGTCTTCATGAAAACTGGAAGTAGGCAGGACCCGGCAGAGAACAAGGCCTGAAGCCGGCAACAGCAGCGAATTGTAAACGCTGCTGCTGCCCGAAGAAGGTAATGGAGCACCGAGGCAGTCCGCTTCTCCCCCCTCCCAGCCGAACCCCCGCTGACCCTCCTATCTCCCCCCCCCCGTGAACCTTTCCGACCTTCCCAGCGAGAGCAGCAAACCTCCTTCGCGGCTTTCTCCTCCCTCTGCCGCGTTACTGATGACGTCATCAGTGATGCGGCAGAGGGAGGATAAAGCCGACGCTACTGGAGGGAGGTTTGCTGCTTTCGCTGGGAGGGTCAGAAAGGTTCACTTGGGGGGGGGGGGAGAGAGATAGGATGGTCAGCGGGGTTTCGGCTGGGAGGGGGGAGAAGCGGTCTGCCTTGGTGCTCCAAGGCCTGGCGCCATTACCTTTTTCGATAATGGCGCCGATGCTGCTTTCGCTGGGAGGGTAGGAGCGCGATAGGGACCGGGCCAGCTGTGCACCCCCCCCTAAGGCGGCACCCGGGATGGACCTCCCCCTCGCCCCCCTTGGTACGCTACTGCCCTGGGGAAACAGCCTGCAACAAGATCGCGCGATGCCAGAGATTTTTGCCTGCTTCGGCTGTTTCCTCCGCCGCGGTCCCGCCCCTCCTCTGACATCAGAGGAGGGGCAGGACCGTGGCGGAGGAAACAGTCGAAGCAGGCAAAGATCTCTGGCATCGCGATCTTGCTGCAGGCTGTTTCCAGACGCGACACCCGGCGCAGGGGGGGGTAACTGGACCGGACCGGGAGCACCCCCTCAGGGCTTGGTACCCGGGGCGGACCTCCCCCCCCGCCCCCCCCTTGGTACGCCACTGCCCTCCAATGATGTAGTGAATATCTCTACAATCATTCAAGATATCAGAAATTTTGGTATAATAATGGGGGTCATCAATGTTTGGGCCATATACATTCATAATCATATATTTTTGACCCTCTATTTCCAACACCACCTGAATCCAATGCCCTTGATCATCTGTGAGCTGTGTTAATAGCTTAAGATCCCTTCGCTTTCTAATTACCAGTAACACTCCATTTTTCCCATCAACAGCCAGTGAGGATATAATAGGGAGTGCACACAGGAAGGATATTTTACTGGATTCAGACCTAGTGAGGTGTATTTCTTGCAGCATTAGTACATCCGCTTTAAAGGCAGAGAGATAGTTCAATAATTTCTTTCTTTTCAGAACATTTTTGAGACCTTTAACATTTAAGGTTATACAAGTCAAAGACATGATTGTAATGAGAGAGGTTGCGTCCCACATGTATAGAAAACATTAGGCATATAGAATGGGAATATTACATTACTAAACAAGAAATAACTGGCTGTTCTCTGTGAAGTACATCCTAACCTAAACCATAACTCATTATAACAAAACAGTGTGTGGAACATGGGTCAGTTAGACCACAGGCAGTGTGAAAACAGAGCAATACAGCAAGAAACAAATATTGACAGAGTAAGTCCATCAATAACATCAATGTGGTCAATGTGGTGTGCATGTCAAATAGTATATAGAGTTTATAAACATCTTTTACTATACAAATTTTTCTGGAGGTACGATGTCCCCCTTAGCCAAAGACCACAAGATCGAGCTAAGTATTGCTTAATGTCTTAAGCTTTGAGTTTGATTATTAAACTGTTTAAGAAAAAACAAAAAACAAATTACAAAAGCAAAAAGAGGCTTAAAAAAATATAAAAGGATCCGATGAGGAGCTTCCACATAAAGCTTAGAGCAATGAACGAGTTTAAGCTCTGAGTGGTGGCCTGAGGTTCCAGAAAAATTTGTATAGTAAAAGGTGTTTATAAACTCCGATGGTTGAGATCACTGTCGAGTTTCAAGTAGATAACTATTGAAAAAAATCACCTTAAAAATAACATAATAATAGTTGTGCATAGCAAGCTTAAATAGTATATAGCGGCATGCAATCACTTATATAGTAACATTCAATTTCAGTTATGTAGTCACTGGAAACACATCAAGAAATCAATTCTGTAAACAGTATGAGACTAAATCAGGCATCCTAACATAGCCAACAAAACATATAAGTAAGACCTGATCAGCAGTAATCTTAATGAAGAAAACTTGTGATGTAAATCACATGGAAGATCATCATGTATAGTATACTTATCAGGCATTGTCTATAGCAGTGGGTGCCAGCTGCTCAAGATAGTCTGCCAATTCTAGTGGGCTGGTGAAGTCTTTAGTACAATTATTGTAGGTGACTCTCATTTTAGCGGGATATATCATACCAAACTTCGCTCCAAGTGATTTTAATTTTGGGCGATATTCCAGAAGCAGTTTGCGAGTTTTAGCTGTCTGCTTACTTAAATCCAGAACAAACAGCAGTGAGTGCCCCTCAAATTTAATCGGCGCTTTCATGCGAGCCTGCTGCATGATCTGGAGCACTTGATTATAACACAGCAAACGGATTACAATTGGGTGAGGGTATTTTTCATTTTGGGTAAGTTGAGACGGTACCCTATGAGCCCTTTCTATTTCAAAGGGTTGCTGAAACTCCAGATCTAAAATTTTGGGTAGCGAAGTCTCTAAAAACTGCAGAATGTCTCTTCCTTCCCTCGATTCAGGGAGGCCTAAGATGCGAAAGTTGCTACGACGCTCCCGATTGTTCGCGTCCTCAACTTCCAACTTTAGGCATTCAATCCTCTTAGTCTGTTTTTGTAGCATATGAAGATTTTCTTTATTTGTAGAAATGCTCTGCTCAGCTTTTTCCATATGATGATTTAAGTCGGTGAGTTCAGCTCTGAACGTGGTGAGATCCGTTCTCATCTCTTCTACCTCGTGTTTAGTTTCCAGCATGAGCGAGCGCAGCCCCCACATTTCTTCCAACAGTGCTGAGGCTGTGTCCTCAATCTTTTGCAATGGTTTTACTGGGGATACCAGATCAGTATTGCGGCACTTTCCAGATTTATTTGTAGCCATATTTAAGCACTATAAAATGTTAAGTCGGTTGAATCGATCAAGTAGAAAAATAATGTTGATCTTGAGACTTAATAAAAGTTTCCTGCTGGAGCTCTGTTCTCAGCCAGCCATGCCGTGTGGTGCTCACTAGCGTCCCCTCAACATTCATATTCTTATCATCTCCATACAGCATATCCCCTCCAAAGGTGTTTAAATTAAATTAAACAAAGGGCCCCTTTTTTAAATCCGTGACAGCAATTCTCCTGTTGTAAATGCATCAAAATCCATACAAATTGGATGGACTTTGGTGCATTTGTTGTGGGGTATCACTACCGCAACTTTGTGAAAGGAGCCTAAAACATTTTCTTTTCACCACTCAACCACCTAAACTACCTTCTTAGGAACCCCTCCCAGGTCTCAACTATAATTTAAAGTTAGTTAAAATAATTTTAATTTACCAAGGGCTAACATGCCCAATTTTATCTTTTCCTACCTTGTCCCATCCCCCTGAGCAGCATGTTTCCATTTAACCCCCCCATTCCCCAAAGCCAGCCTGCCTGCCTCCCTCCCATTCCACTGAGCAGCATGTTTCCATTTAACCCCCCCCACCCCGAAGCCAGCCTGCCTGCCATCCTCCCATTCCACTGAGCAGCATGTTTCCATTTAAAACCCGCCCCGCCACTACCGCAGCCATGCAGCCGACCCCACTGACCCTCTCATCCGACCCTCCCACCACTAGAAGGCCGACAAACCTCCCGGCTCCAGCAGTGTCCAAGACACAGTAAACACGCTGCTTCGAAGCCTTCTACTGCCGTAATTTCCTCTGCCACGTCTCTGATGATGTCATCAGGGATGTAGCAGAGGAAATCAGGCCAGTAGAAGGACACGAAGCAGCATGTTTACTGTGCCTCGGACGCTGCTGGAGCCAGGAGGTTTGTGTTCATTTTGCGGTGGGAGGTTCGGCTGGAAGGGTCAACGGGGGTTTCGGGTGTGCCGGGTAGGGTTGGCGCCGGGGGGGAGTCGCAGCATGTTACCTGCCGGCGGTCATATTTCCTAGAATAGAACTCTAAGCGCGCATTCATACTCTTACCTGCCACGGACATACAGATCAGGGAACACGCAGGTAAGAGTGCGCATGCGTGCTAAGCATTTTATTATAGTAGATAAAATATGTTCAAAATAAAATCATAACTGTGGCTTGTGCAGATGGGATCAGATGGTTTTTCGGAGACCGAGCTCAAGGAGAAGGGGCGGAAATGGTTTTTTTAAATTTCAGTCTTAATAGTTTGCCGGTCCACAAAATAATTCTTTTATTTCCGCCGGTCCACGGGTATAAAAAGGTTGAAGAACACTGGTCTAGTGTATGTGATGGGAACAAGAGCAAACCACTCACTCCTGCCCCTAAAAATTGTTGCTCTGACCATTAGAAGCAGTCTCACTGTATTTAAGTAGTACCAAGAGGCTGCTAGAAAACTCTTCTTAAAATACTCATTCAGTTTATATAGCATGAATTTGCAAGGGGGAATACTCAGGGCACAGTATGGGCAGGATATAGGTAAGACTCCCACTTAAATTTATAACTTACAGAGTACTATAAATTGCATGAGCATTTTGCTGCAATTAGGTGCTTACAATTACCGTATTTTCACATAGATAACGCGCACCCGTGTAAAATGCGCACACGGGTATAGCGCGCGGAAAACACAAATTTATGTACAGAAATTTTTATATACCGCACATACCCGTATACCGCGCATGCCGCCCCGACTCTCCTGTCGCCGCCCCGACCCTCCTTTCGCCCGCCCTGACTCTCCTCTGGCCACCCCGACTCTCCTTTCGCCCGCCCCGACTCTCCTCTCCCCCTTGAAGTCCTGTCCTCACCCTGAAAGCCTGATGCCCCCCCGACGTCCGATTCACCCCTCTGCAGGACCGCTCGCACCCCCACCCCGAAGGACCGCTCGCACCCCCATCCCGAAGGAGCGCTTGCACTCCCACCCCGAAGGACCGCTCGCACCCCCACAGCCTCCCCCCCTCCCCCATGGAGAAGCTGTCTACCTTGTTTCCGGATGCCAGCGAGCCCAGCTATTTCCTCTGCCGGCGGTCCCGCCTTTTCTCTGAGCCCTGCTGCGCTGCTTCCTCTTCCGGCGGTCCCGCCCTTTCTCTGATGTCAAAGAAAGGGCGGGACCGCCTGAAGAGGAAGCAGCGCAGCACAGGGCTCTGAGAAGGAGCAGGACCACCGGCAGAGAAAGCAGCTGGGCTGGCATCCGGAAACAAGGTAGACAGCTTCTCCATGGGGGAGGGGGGAGGCTGTGGGGGTGTGAGCGGTCCTTCGGGGTGGTTGTGTGAGCGGTCCTTTGGGGTGGGAGTGCGAGCGCTCCTTCGGGGTGGGGGTGCGAGCGGTCCTTCGGGGTGGGAGTGTGAGCGCTCCTTCCGGGTGATGAATCGGGCATCGGGGGGGGGGGGGGGGAAACTATGTAAAAAAATTTTGTACAACACGCTCACGTGTATAACGCGCAAGGTTATGCGTGGTTTGTAAAAACCACGTATAACGCGCGCGTTATATGCGTGAAAATACGGTATATCAGTCCCATGGCTGATATAAGCATGTACTGTACACTTCCCCCTCAATATTCGCAGGGGTTAGGGGCAAAGCCAGCCCATGAATAAGACAAATTTGTGAATAACATTAGGGCTAACTCTTGCCCACCCCTGCTTCCACACACCCCCGTCCTGAACCCTTCCACAACTTACTTTTTAAAGTCTGGTGGTCAGCGGTGAAGCAGGGCAGGAGCGATCTTACGCTTCTGTCCCATGCAGAGCCACAACCATAAATGGCTGCCATGAGTTCTCATGGTCTCATGAGACTACAGTGGGAACTCACAGCAGCTTTTTATGTATGTGGCTCTGCATGGGGCAGAAGCGTAGGAAGATCACTCCTGCCCTGCTTCACTGCTTGACCACCAGACTTTATAAAGTAAGTTGTAGAAGGGTACTGGAGGTGAGAGGAAGGTGGGGGTGAGTCAGAGTCAGCCCTAAGCAAGCTGTGGAGGGTCTGGAAGGCAGAGGAGGAGGGGGTGGGTAAGAGTTTGCCCTATGTAAGTTGTGGAAGCTTTAAAATGGTCCAGCAGGGGGATAAAAAATGCAAATAAATGAAGTTGTGAGTACCAAACTCGTGAATATGTATGGGGAAGTATACTATATATATCCAGTTATGCTATTATTCTAAACAAGTAAATAGAATTAGTTCCTACTGTGTATCCTTTGAACACCAAATTTTAGGTGCCATGTTATTGAATTTTCTACAATAGGCATCTCAGAGATCATGTATATAGATATAACATTATAATAGTTAATGAGAAATTTAGATTTGTAAATCCAATAATAAATATTCCTTATTGGTCATTTAGATGCCCTTTATATTAACGAATGGATATTTAAGCCCTCTGAATTAAGGGCCTGTTTTACAAAGCTGCACTAGCGGCTGCTGCGCAGTAACGGCCCCAAAGCTTGTAGAGATTTAAAGGGCTTTGGGGCTGTTGCTACGCGGCAGCCGCTAGCACGGCTTTGTAAAACAGGCTGTAAATTGTTAAAGTAATAGTGATATGAGGATAGCATTTATATCAAAATGATAGGTTGGATCAAATTAGTAGAGGGGTGCTGTATTTGTATGTTAAAGAAGGCATTGAGACAAATAGGATACAAATTCTGCAGAAAATAGAATGTTCAACTGCATTTTTATGACTGGAAATTCCATGTGAGAGGTTAAAGAGACTAGAGACTATGGTAGAGTTATATGATTTGATATAATTTATTAATTTGATATACCACTTAATACAATAATGTGTCAAAGTGGTTTACAACAGAATAACATAAATACAAATAAATGGAAAGAAAAAAATGCAATCATCAAATATAAATAAATATAATAAATTGAAGAAATCCCCCCCACACACAAAACAAACAAACAAAAAAACCTAAAATCTTAGTGTGCTATGTCCACATGGCTAAAATTAAGGGATAGATGATGAAATTTTAACAGAAATTAAGGATGTCAACAAATTTGGCAACATTATTATAATGGGGAATTTCAATTACCTTAATACTGTCTAGATTAATGCTAGGGAAGTAAAGTTCTTTGATAAAATAAATGATTGCTTCATGGAGCAGCTGGGTCAGGAACAGAGAAGAGAAGGAAATATTTTATACTTAATTCTTAATTGAACACAAGACTTAGGGTTCCTTTTACTAAGGTGTGTGAGCGGTTTTAGCATGCTCTTAGCGCACGCTACATTGCCATGCACATTACACGCTAACACCTCCATAGAGCTCACGTTAGTATTTTTCATGTAGCTCTTAGTGCAAAAAATAATGTGTTAGGGCCATTTGGCAATGGTGATCATAAAATAATAAATTTTGAAGTAACACCTTATACAAGGACCCTAAAAATATCTGCTGCTCTAGCATTTATCTTTCCAAAGAAAGGCTATGATTAAATAGGGGAAAATAAGCAGTTTTTTTAAAAATAATTCAAAAAGCTAAAATGGTAAACAAAAATACTAAGTTGTTCAATTCAAGACTGAATATTTTGGGACAGTCCTGGAATTCTGATCATTCCATCCTGGTTGTGCTATTTGAAACGAATAGGTCCCAAATTGTATTAGCCTCGTTCTGCTGTCCTGACTACAGATGCATCCAGAGACAGAAAACACACACACACACACACACACACACATACACATAGCCAAAGAAAGATGAAGTGTTTATTCAGACCAACATCACATATTTATAGTCCCCCCCCCCTTTGTACATGCCCAGTCACAAGCTAATAATGGGTGTAACTTATGGGGAAAAGTAAGTTTCATTTCTCATGGAAACAGGGATGAGGATGGGAAATTCCACAGCCAGTAGTCATAGTTACAGATAACAAAAAGAGACAATGTTTTTGTGTGATTTCTTACATAGCAAAATAAGCTTATAAAGAATATACCCTTACAATCTCCCCTTACGTCATGAAGATGATGTCATAAGCGTCCAGCAGCAGCATGGAGAGAAAGGTACTCTGCTAAGGTGTCTGAGATCACATATGAGAAAACCTTAGAAAAGAAGTATAAATAATGCCTTTACATATGCAAATCACCAAGAGCAGCAAATATCAAAGCTGCCGGGAAGGTCGGGGGCTGTGGTAAGGACCGGTAGGTACTAGCTACGGCCACAGTAGAGCGAGGAACAGCAGAGTTGACAATATCATGGAATCACAGGAACCAGGCAAGGCAGGCAGCCAAGAGCGAAAGAGCAAGTCAGCAGGGAAGCCACGCCAGGTTCAGAGAGGAACATGAGCCAGTGTGGTGATGCGGTCCACATCTTCCTTGAGCACGGTACCATCATCATCAAGTTCAAGGCAGTAGTTAGGTGGAACTTGCCACAGACGCCATCTTCCGCAGCCAGCAAGTAATCTAGAGACAGGCGATTCTGGTACATGGCAGTGCAAAAGTTCAAGAACAGCCTGCAAGTGAAGTGAACACTATCACATGGAAACTCAAAATAAAACTGAATGTTGTCAGCATAAATGTGATATTGTACTCCAAGATGCAAAAGTAATTTACCAATTGGAACCATAAACAAATTAAGCACAGTTTCTGAAAGGGACCAGCCTTGAGGCACTCCACATTTCAAGTCAAAGAAATCCAAACATTCACTTCAACCAGTCACACAAAAACTCCTGTTACTTAGGAATTATTGAAACCATTTTAGCACTGTTCCAACACTAATTTCAAAGGACAGGATGTGGCAATAGAAATCCTACACTGCTTTGGGATGTAACTGCAAAACAAGGATTGTCCCAAAATCTCCATACTGAAATTTGGTAATGTGGAGGGGCATTTTCAATATGATGTCCACATTAAAAAAAAAAAAAACCAACCCACAACTCTCTCTCTTTAAATATCTACCTATCTACATCAAAATTACCCCCAAAATACAGCTATAATGGATGTTTTTCAATATTCTAAAATTCACCCTAAAACTATCCAGTTAATACACATTGTAAAAATGATATAGACATTATCAGATAGTCATATCTGCTAATGAAAACATCTATACACAGAAATGATCCTGTAGTGAAAACCGTTATCTGCTGATGTCAGGATGGCTCCTCCAAATGTAAAATGTCTGTATAAGGTGCTGCACATGGAAGGGCATTCTCATCAAACACTATTATTACAAACCAATAGCATTCTGTGCAGGAAATCTAGTGGTTGAAACTGAGGCAGTGTTTGATATTACAGCCACATAAGTTTGTGCCTGTTTCTGCTTCCAGGGTTGTGTGTTCTCTCTTAATATTTATATGACTGTGAATTTACTATAAGATTAGAACTCCTGATGCACAGCTTTGTGGTGGATATTGAGGGGAGAATTTTAAAACCAGTGCCTAAACTTAGGTGTTGGTAGGCGCCCTGCTGGCACCTAAGTTAATTGAAAAATACCATTAGAAACAGCAAAAAAATGACAAGGTTGATGTGCCTACTGATGCCTAAATAAAAGGCACTGGACTCACAGGTAGGTAGCCGCTATAGGTCATGGAGCACCAAAGTAGGCATGGCCAACACTAGAAGTGGCATTAGTCAGGCTAAAGCAGCTACCTAATCATAATTCATACCAAGATATGCAGCTGACATATAGGCCCAGAAAACCCTGGCCTACATTTCAGCCACCTATCTTTGCCACGGGATCCTAAAACCAGACCGCCACTGCCATAAGCTAATTGCAGCAGGGGAATTTATCCCTGATCAGCTGAGCCGGCTGCAGCGGATAAAAGACACTCCAAACACCCCCCCCCCCCCCTAGTCGGCAGGAGGGATAACCAAAATTGGCAGGAAGAATGCCCACTCCCTGACTGATACCCCCAAACATCCCACATCTGAAATTGGCAGGAAGGATGCCTACTCCATCCTGTTTGAGAACAGCCTCCAATACCCTACCCAAATACCCCTGATACCCCATCCGGATACCCCTGAAACACCAACATCCCTGACGCTCCACCCAGATGCCCCTGAACCCCAATACCCCTGATACCTCACCCCAATACCCCTAAACCCCAAACATCCTACCCTGATACCTCTGAATCCCCAATACCCCTCATACCCTCCCAAACCCCCAACACCCCACCTGGACCCCCCCCTCCCACACACATACATACAACCTGATACCTTAAATGAAAATCTGACATGAAGAATGCCTACTCCATCCTGTAGGTAGGTCTGCCTCTTCAAAAAGGCAGGCCTTACCCTTCCCATGGATGCACTGGGAGGGACCTAAGGTTCTGATTGGCTCAGGTTAGGAAGGGCTGTGTGCAAGGAAGGCATCTAGGAACACAGGGATAGACAGTGTGACATAGCAGGCTGGTTGAGACCTGCAGTGATTATCATCATAGACTGAAAGGTTCTTGTAGTGAGAAAGGCAAGGGAAAGATTTGATCTTGAGGTGGACTAGCTCAGGAGAGGTTTTAGATGCTTACAGAGATGCTGTATGGCAGTCCTATCAAAATGGGATGTTAATGCATGTCTCATTTTAAGGTCCATGAACTGTGAGTCCATCTCTCCTGACCCTCAGCAACATTTAACAATGCATGTATGATATAGTCATTCAGCTCATTCATGCCTATAGTGTAGCTGTTCTACCACCACAGTTGTTTACTACCACTTACTACAGGACCAAACACCACTTAGTGAGATACTCACCCAGTATCAGTACCAGCATGCACTCAGCCTGCTGTTGTTGGAGAGGGTGAACAACCTGTCTTCATCTACTAAGTCTATTCCCTTCAGTATCTTGAATGTTTCAATCATGCCCCCTCTCAGTCTCCCAGTCTCCTCTTTTCAAGAGAGAAAAGGCCCAGTTTTTCTAATCTCTCACTGTACGGCAACTCCATCAGCCCCTTAACCATTTTAGTTGCTCTTCTCTGGACCCTTTCGAGTAGTACCGTGTCCTTCATGTACAGTGATCAGTGCTGGACAAAGTACTCCAGGTGAGAATGCTCCATGGACCAGTACAGCTGCATGATAACCTTCTCCATTCTGTTCGTGATCCCCTTCTTTATCATTCCTAGCATTCTGTTTACCCTTTTCACTACCGCCACACATTGCCTCCCTTGTAGTTGCGTTTAATCTCGTCCGTCATTTCTCCATCAATTTCTTCGGATTGCCCTGGGGGTCGGTAGTAGATGCTAAAAGGATGTTGAAGATGAAGAGTGAGGGAAGTTGAAAACAACCACAGCGAAAAGACACCTCACTGTTTTGGGTTGAATCACAGGATGGCGGAAGCCATCAATGTCATTCACATCAAGATATGTGTTAAACCATTTAGACTCTCTTCACAATCTCCTGTGATTGATCCCAAAACAGTGAGGTGTCCTTTCGCTGTGATCGGTAGTAGATGTCAATCTTTGTTTCCAGTCCATTTGTTCCTGGAATTTTGACCCAGAGAGACTCTAACCTATCCATCGGTTCTGGGGTGTTCTCTCCAGTAGATTCAATTCCCTCTTTGACATATATGGCAATGCCACCACCTTATTGAGCCACTCTGTCTCTGCGGTATAGTATGTATCCTGGTAGCACAGTGTCACAGTCGTTTTCATCAGTCCACCATGTTTGTGTGATGCCGATGATGTCAACGTTATCTTTTTTTAAAAAATTTTGAAATTTCAAATAATGTTTACAAAGAAACATAACAGGATATGGAAACATAAATCATTTTACATAATTATTATCATTACAAAATCAGAAATTCCATCTAGTCCTCATTAAAAGAAGAGGTGCACTATTTAATAACAGAAATCTATTTAAAGGAAAATTAAAGGAAGAAAACATCTTCCTTCGAATGTTATCTTTTTGTGCCATAGCTTCTAATTCACCCATCTTATTCTTAAGGCTCCTTGCATTCGTGTACATACTCTTGAGTTTGCGGCCTGTTCCTTTCCTGCATTTCCTTCCCTCTTGTGTCCCTTTCGATCTGTCTTCCCTGTGACCCCTCAATCTTCCTGTATGGTATCGTCCGGGTATACCGGTTCCCAAACCATCGACCCTCTCTCGCGGTCGACTGTCAGCTTTTCCCTTCTTCTTAGTTTAAAAACTTCTCAATTTCTCTCTTGATGTTGCTTGCAAGAGTCCTTGTTCCTTCTCTGCTGAGATGGAGTCCATCCTTCCTGAATAGCTTGCTCTTCCCCCAGAACGTCAACCAGGTGCACACGAAGTAGAATCCTTCTTCCTCACACTCAGGGCAGGATTAATTCTTTGAGGGCCCCTAGGCACCCAAGTACACTGAGCCCCCCTGACCCTTCCCCGCCACACCCCACCTCTACCCCACCCATGTCCCGCTCCCATTTATCTGTTTTCTTATTTACTTCTTTATTTCCACTTGTATTTCTTTTTTTTAAATTCAAAAGAAAGATTAGCATACCAGTGCACAGTTTTTCTTCTGTGCAACCCCCAAACATCTCTGAACAAATCATTATTCCTTCCCTTCCCACCTACTTATCCAGGACTTTAACTCTGAACCCTTTCCATGCATATATAAAAGTGTTCAAATATTTGTAAAGCAGTAATACTATCCGAAATATGTCTATATTAATAACCAAGTTTACAACGCCTTTCAATTGCTTCACTCTACATCAACCAACTAAAACCCTATGTATAAACAACCAAATCTATAACTCCTCTAATACGTTCCACTCCATGTATGTTAACTTGCAACAAAACAAGGCAAACAGTCCACCAAAGAATCCAACATAAAAAAAAGAAGATTGGCAGAAAATAAGGAGATTCAAATCAGATTAATTCAAGGTGCTCCCAAGAACCATGCCTGATGCATTTCATCAAACAAGGCTAATCAACGCTAACAAAAAAACATGTCTTTCATACAAACAGAACACAGAAAACACCTTCGCCTAGTATGGAATATGTAATCACAAACTAACCTCTCCCCCTTTTACAAAACTGTAGTATGTTTTTTAGCCACAGCCAGTGCTAAAAAATGCTCTACAGTTTTGTGAAAGGGGGGATAAAATAGATATACGTAGACAAAGGTTAAATAAAACTACCAAGAAGCTGGACTTCATACAATGCAACACCATTGCAATGTTCACAGCTGCTTTTGTTTGCATCTGTTTTCATTATATGCCCTTTGTTACTCTGGTTGACCTCAATAAACATGATTTAAAAAACAAACAAACCACAAAACAATGCAACACCACAGAAACAGCGATGTATGTCCCCTAAAGCAAAATAAATAAATAAATATAATTTTTTTTTTTACCTTTGTCTTCTCTGGCTTCTGCTCTCCTCATCTTCTTGTCACTCTCTTCCTTTCATCTTCTGTCCTTCTGTGCCTCTTCTAGAAATTGTCTGCCTCTCCCTTCCATCTCTTCTTCCCCCCTCCATTGGTGTGGCATCCATCATTTTCCCTTCCCTCCTCCAATGGTCTGGCATCTCTCTCCTCTCCTCTCCTCTCCTCTCCTCCCCTTCCCTCTCCCACACCCCCATGTTCGGACATTTCACTCTCTCCTCCCCCTTCCTCCCACTTCATTCAGAATCTGCCCCCTTTCTCTCCTTCCATCCCAGTTCCATCCAGGATCCTTCCTTTTTATGTCTCTCTCCCCTTTCTTTGCATCCCAATTCCATCTGCATCTGCCCCCTTTTTTTCCCTTCAACCCAATTCCATCCAGTATCCTTCCCCTTATATCTCTCCCCTTCCCCTGCACCCCAATTGCATCAGCCCCTTTCTCTCTTTCCACAACCCTTCCATACCACCCTGCCCCCTTTCTCTTTCCCCTTCCATACCATCCTTCTCATAACCCTTCCATACCACCCTGCCCCTTTCTCTCCCTCCACCACCCTTCCATGCTCCTTTCTTTCTCACCCTTCAAATATTGCAGCTGCCGGCTCTGCCTGCTGAGCTCCTTTGCCCGAAAGCAGCATTAGAACAGCTGACGGCAACGGGTTACCCTCCCACGGCAATGCTCCCCCACAGCAACGTTTCCCCCTGCAGCAACAGCAATGCCCCCCCCCGCAGCAACAGCAATTTCCCCCCCCAGCAACGGCAACGGGCCCCCCCTGCAGCAACAGCAACATGGCTGAATCTGTTACAGGAGGTCCGATGATTGGTTCTGCCGGCCCATCCCCCTATGACATCACTTCTTCTGGAGCAAGTAAGTGACGTCGAGAAGCAGTCATCATGGGACCTTCATGTAACAGAACCAGCTGCATTGCCATTGCTGTGGGGGGGCCCCATCCATTGCTGTTGCTGCGGGAGGGGGGCCCAATGTTGTTGATGTGGAAGGAGGCAGTTGATGTTTAAAAAATAATGGCAAGGTGAGTCGTCCTCCTTCAGCGGGCCCCCCTCATAATTTTGGGCCCTAGGCATGTTCCTGTTGGGCCTATTGATTAATCCGGCCCTGCTCACACCAGCACCGCATCCACGCGTTGATTGCTTGAAGCTCCATCTGCCTCTTCACGTCGACCCTGGCAGGATCTCCGAGAATGCTATCCTCTGCGTTCTGTTCTTCAGCTTCCTTCCTAGCATCCATAACTGGTCCTTCAGTATTTCCCTATTGTAGTTCCTGTTGTTCACATTGTTCGTCCCCACATGGATCACCACCACCTTATCTTCTTCTTCCACACTGTCGATGATCCTGCCGATGCGACTCACTATGTCTTCTACCTTGGCTCCAGTAGGCAGGTCACCAGCAGATCCAGTCTTCCTCCCGCTATGTGACTGTTGACTTGTCTGATGATGGAGTCCCCCACAATGATTGCTGTCCTCTCTATCCTCTCTTGATTCTCCAGCCACTGGTCTGTGTCCCTGGTGTATGTTCATATCTCCAGCCGTAGGTCCATGTCCTTCATTCCCATCCATTTTCTCTCATCCTGGCGTTGGCTCCACACAACCAATCAGCACCTGAACACTTTCACTCTGATAAAAGGGATGCACAAACACAAAGGCACTGTACAATAGGGACAAGGAGAAACACAGTATAGACAGGTCAAGAACTATAATGGGAAGTGCACTGGATTGAAGACAGTGAAGGGTTGGTGGGGCCTAATTAACAGCAGAGGATGAGTGTGAATAAGGGGAAAGCAAGTTTAGACAGGTTGAAGGAGAGACCAAAACAACAGGCAGGACTCACTTTGTGGGATTCAATTGGTTCAGACTGGGACATACAGAGACAGCAAGCAAATCATAATCCACCTCTCCACTCTCCTTTATTTAGCAACAACACAGATGGGTCACAAAAGAAAGGTCATGTTTTCACTTGTTTGTTTATATTTCAGGTCTAAAGATGGATATTCTCATTTCCAACCTTGAACATCAGCCATCGTAGGGCCAGGGTTTGCAACAGCCAGTCTATGCACCATCCAGTTTCGCCAGCTTGAGGGGACATTTAGATGTCCAGATAGTGACACTGCTGTTGACATAGCCCTAGAATATCCATTCTGGGAATATCTATCATGGGATGCCTAGCTCACTTTGGACATTCCCTATATGAGTATATAAATCAGAACTTGGATGTTCCAAGTGGATGAATGGCCATGTCAGCCTTTTGAGATGTCCACATGCTTTGAAAATGAGTGACATAGTGTGGCAATTTTCAAAAGTTCCACTACCATAAATGCACACGAAATAATTCAATAGTATTGCAAACAATAAAAGGGCTCTCAATAGTTTGTTGAGCAGTGTGAGTACTAGTGCCGATTATAGCAATAAATACAAGTACAGTACTTGCATTTTCAATCTTTGGAAAGACAACATTCATAATTCTTTGCAATGATGATAAACATTGCTATTTGAGGTACCAAATTATAGGATTATGTTAATTTAAATATGCATAAGGATTTTGCATCAGTCAATTAGTACCATCTGTACAAGCACTAATGGAAATCTATGCTACATTGTATGATGATCGTAATGGAAAGAAACGCTGTGTTTTCAGAATGATGTAATCATACAGAAGTCCTGCTCAGCTTTCCACATGCAAAAAAGGCTGTAGTTTAGCTCAATCTGTCAACTTGCCAGCTGTATGTGAATCAAAAGCAAAAGGTTGAGCCTGGGAAACTAATAAGGAGTGGCTACAAAGTAGAATGTTAACAACATTTATCAACTAGAGCAGAGTTCAACTCAAATACTGTATAAAATTGCCCAGATGGTCTTATAAATAAACAAGCATCTAAATATAAACTTTCATTGAACAAAAGTCTTATACTGTAGCTCTAAACAAAATGAATATTTTAATTCAGCATATTTCAATTTGTGTTATTGTGTACATCAGGCATGCAAAGGGAAAGTAGGAAGATACACTTTGAGAATTGTTTGGAATTCCACCAAACAAGTGTATGCCATAATAAACACAATCAATCTTGGCATGGTGCATTACTGAGAATACATAACTCTCCCTAGGTTTCTCCATAGACTTGATCATTTGAAGGTAATTATAAAAACACTTTCTGGCATATGAATTGTAGCCTAATTAAACTAACCCTTTAGGCAGGCACTGCAGTGATGCTGGGTCTGCAAAATTGTTTAAATTCCCAATGTGCTACTATGCTCTCTTTTGTTTTGCTGATTTCATGTGTTTTCTGCCAACTTAAAGTACTTAGTGGTTCAAGTATAACGCATTGCTTCAGGGGGAATATTTTTTGTGAAAAGTCAGCAAGCTGCTTGTTTAGCATTTCTTTAATGCAGATTAATTGAAAGGTAAAACATGTTAGACAAGATTGTGTAACATGTTCAATGTTTAAATTGGTTGTCAACCAATTTGAAATATTTTGTCTCTAAATGGGAAGATGAAACATTGATAACTTTTGCTTCCAACAAAAATGTATTCATACATTTGAAAGTTCAGCTGTGCACCTATATTTCCTTCCTTCAATCTGATCATAATCTAGGAATAGTTATTTTGATTTGACTAAAAGTAAACATGATATGAAAGTATGTATGTGTTTTTAGCCATTATTAAGGTTGCAAGTTTTACCTGTCATCTGATTTCATAGTTACCTTGCTGGATCACTTTGAAATTTGACTTCAGAATCTGAAAATAAATATTCAGACCTTTTGTTGCTAAACTTTTATTTTTTCTATAAGATGGACCAAAATAAATTTGTTTGACTCACAGATAAGGAGAATTACATATTGTACATGATTTTTGCTCTGTTCCTTGACCATGGCTTAAAAAAATTCCTGGGACCTTACTGAGTGCATTCACTTGTTTATATGCTTCATAAATTAGATGAAATCAATAAATAAGATCCCTAAAGAAATGTTGTAGGGGTTTTAGTGAAGAACTGAGTTTAATGATCTAGTCCTATTTTTTTGTGTGTGTCCAGTAGCCTTACTGTCTTTAAAAATTAATCAATAGTTTTATGTAGCACTAAGAAAATTCACCAATAAATTTGCCATATTTTAATTTGAATATAAAGCACTAGTCTTATAGCCCGTTACATTAACAGGTGCTAGAATATATGTGTGTGTGTCTGTCTTAATTTCTTTCTCTCTCTCTCTCTCTCTCTCCTCCTCTCCTTCTGTATTTCTCTTTCTTTTTCCTCGGCTGTCCACCCATTCTCCCTTCCTTTTACCTTCCCTGTGTCCACCACCACCCCTTCACTGCTTCCCTTAACCAGCAGCAGCCCTTTTCCCTATTTTCAATCTCTCCCCTGTCCAGCAGCACCTCTTTCCTGTCCCCCTATCCAGCAATAAGCCTCCCTTCCTTTTCTCCCCCCGTCTCTTCCTCTGTCCATCAATACCTCTTTCCTGCTCCCCCATCCAGCAGTAAGCCTCCCTTCCTTTTTCTTCCCCCCTAGCACCTCTTTCCTGTTCCCCCGTCCAGCAGTAGGCCTCCCTTCCTTTTTCTTCCCCCCTAGCACCTCTTTCCTGCTCCCCCATCCAGCAGTGGGCCTCCCTTCCTTTTTCTACCCACCTGTCTCTTCCCCTGTCCAGCAGCACCCCTTACCTTGCATCTGCCCTCCGCCGACAGCCGCTGACAGCCATCGCGGCCTGCAGCCACCGACAGCCGCCGCGGCCTGCAGCCACCGACAGCCGTGGTGGCAAACAGCCTCCGCGCTGCCCAAAGCCAACATCCGCCTTGGGAGAGAGAGATGCATGGAAGCATGCATGCGTACTCCTACCTGCAGGGATCTACAGCACACGGAAAACGGGAGCACGCAGGTAAGAGTGTGCATGCGCGGCTTAGGCCTTTATTATATTAGACTACCTAAATTGGCTAATTCTAGCCTCATCCATTGTTTGTTTTGCCCCATACATCCCCTTTCCTCATCCATCTTCTGTTCTGTCCCCTCCAACATACCCCCCCTAGTCCCATCAATTTTCTGCTCTGTCCTCCCTCACATACCCTCTAGCCCCATCCATCGTCTGCTCCCCCTTCATCTCTCCATAATCTGGAATATCTCTCCCTACCCCCTGTGATTAACATCTTTTTCTCCTACCCATCCTTAGGTGCAGCACCTCCCTCTCTCCTACCAGAATTGTGTACACTTCTCAAAATGAGGTCTCATCAGAGTCTTATGCAGAAGGGCTATCATCTCCTTTTTAAGGCTGATTATTCATCTTTCTATGCACCAAGCCTCCATGAATGCCACTATTTTTTTTAGAGAGGGAGAGGAGTCCTGAGAAATGGCTAAATATTATATATTGACATAGCTGAGACTGGTGAATAGTAAATTTTTAAAGGCAGGCTAGGAATGTGTCTCAGTTTTAAGTCTGAGATTTTATAACATGGACATAGGAACATACTCTGAGTCTCTTATTCCAATTTTGTTACAATATTCCTTTGAAAGCAATCAGATTACAGGCTGTGATTGCCAACAGATTGCTTGATAGGGAAAATTTCATTTAACCAAGAGGAAAAGTAATAGCATGGTAATTTGCATAGAGAGGCAAGCCAGCTGCAGTTAATGAAGTACATTATACAAGGAAATCAAAAAGTATATGCAATCACTATATTACTCAAATAGACAGAAGGTATGCATTAAGTACCAATTGGTCATGCCAGGGAATGATGAAAAAAAATTCTTAGCTAGTCCATCGTAGAACACATTTCCCCAGTTCTGAAATTGTGACATTAATCATCATTCCATTTTTTTATCCACTTAATATTATACACATCAAGTCAATACTAGGATTTTTGAGGGAAATTCTGATAAAGTTTAGGTACCAGTAGGTGCATAGATTGCGCCTACCGGCACCTAACTTAATTGTTTTAATGGCACAATAATTGATTGTGCTATTAAAAGCTTATTATAAATAATATGGGGCTCATAATAATAATTTAAAAAAGTCTAAAAAGTGGCCTAAATGGGTACTTGGACAATCAAAAAGCTTGATCGTCCAAGTACCCATAACCAAAGTTGGTTTTAGACCAGTGGTCTCAAACTTGTTGCCTGGGGGCCACATGCGGCCCGCCAAGTCCTATTTTGAGGCCCTCGGTATGTTCATCATTATCACAAAAGTAAAATAAAACAGTTTCTTGATCATATGTCTCTTTAGCTATAAATGACAATATTATTATTAAGACTTAGTCAAAAGGAAAGATTTATAAACTATAAAGAGTTATACCTCATGCAAAATTGTTATTTCTGTAATAACTAGCAATTTATTAACGTCAAAACAAAATAATTAATAAATATATGAAAAATATGTTTTGTAAAATTTAGTTATTAGTAGGGAAACATCCAGGTCATGTATACCAAGAACAAAGCTGACAACACATAAACCAAAAATTGAAGCGGAGAAAAAATAAACCTCAATTGAGGGAGGTTGGGACTACACAAGTACCCAACCATCCACACATCATCACGGGTTTATAAAAAAACTCCGTAAACATATATATGAGTAACTGCTTCACTCATTTCCATTCATACAAAATCTTATTTAGGTCACTTTTTTTCTTCTTTTTTCACCAAAGTCTTTTTTAATATGTAAACGTCAGTGTGTAGTAATACAGGCCAGAATCCCAAACTTAACTGAATTAATCAGCAAAGGCTACAGCTTAATTGCATTAATGTAAGAGTTCTTAAAGGTGTGGAGCACTCAGTCAAAAATAATAAGGAAAAATAAACTCATCTGAAACAGGCTTTTCACCAAAGGCTTCCAACTCATACTCCCGACAGAAAAGACTTTCTGTTTCGCCCGACAAGGGCTACTTCAGGGGAAAAAAGCCAACTTCTGCTGTCTCCATGCCTCTTACAATTTGTTGGTAGTGAAGCCGACTCCTCTCAAACTGGTACTGGTTTCAGATGAGTGTATTTTTCCTTATTATTTTTGACTGAGTGCTCCACACCTTTAAGAACTCTTACATTAATGCAATTAAGCTGTAGCCTTTGCTGATTAATTCAGTTAAGTTTGGGATTCTGGCCTGTATTACTACACACTGACGTTTACATATTAAAAAAGACTTTGGTGAAAAAAGAAGAAAAAAAGTGACCTAAATAAGATTTTGTATGAATGGAAATGAGTGAAGCAGTTACTCATATATATGTTTACGGAGTTTTTTTATAAACCCGTGATGATGTGTGGATGGTTGGGTACTTGTGTAGTCCCAACCTCCCTCAATTGAGGTTTATTTTTTCTCCGCTTCAATTTTTGGTTTATGTGTTGTCAGCTTTGTTCTTGGTATACATGACCTGGATGTTTCCCTACTAATAACTAAATTTTACAAAACATATTTTTCATATATTTATTAATTATTTCTGTAATAAGACATTAACTATTTTAACAAGACATTAACTATTAACAAGACATTGACAAGACATTAACTATTAGCTCATATCTTGTTCCAAACATATGTATCTTATTGTAAACATATGTCTCCTGCTGTTAACACTGTACTCTCTCTTGGCACGATCCTCATTGTAAATCGCTTCGAACTTAGGGTATAGCGGTATATAAGAAATAAAATTATTATTATTATTTTTTTTTTTTTTTTTTTCTGAGGCCCTCCAAGTACCTACAAATCCAAAATGTGGCCCTGCAAAGGGTTTGAGTTTGAGACCACTGTTTTAGATGAATCTAAAACCAGCTTAAGCCTTTCCCCTGCCTCTAAACGTGTGGAGGGGCATAATCAAAAAAAGCGTCTAAGTCCCCTTTTGGCCTAAGTCCCTAAACGTTCAAACCAAAAGCAGGGAAAGTGTCCATAACCAAAACAAACGTCCATGTTTTGATTATGGCCTTCCTCTGCCTAAACGCCCAATCTCCACTATGTCTAAAAGTACACCCACAGCACGTCTACACTTTTTAGCCATAATGAAAGAAAAAAACGCCTAAGCCCCAAACATCCAACAGAAGAGCTTTTAGGCGAAGGAGGAGCCAGTCCTTCGCCTAAAAGCTGGATTCTGTAACCGGTGTCTGTCAAAAACAACACCGGTTACAGAATCCCCCCTCCCCCCACATCCAGAAGGGAGATAAATCCTTCTTTAGGTATATCAGTGACAGAAGTAAAAACTCAGGCTGGATAGTACGTCTTAGGAAACCAGACGGAGACTATGTAGAAACGGACTCGGAAAAAGCCCAACTGTTAAATGAATACTTCTGCTCAGTCTTCACCCGAGAGGTGCTGGGACTCGGCCCTCAGTTACAGACAAGGGTTGACTCAGTTGACCCGTTTAGTAATTTCGAGTTTACGCCCAGCAGAGTCTACTGCGAGCTGTCAAAGCTCAAGATTAACAAGGCAATAGGGCCTGACAACCTACACCCCAGGGTGCTCAGGGAGTTGAGTGATGTCTTGGCGGAACCGCTATCCGCGCTCTTCAATCTCTCCCTTAGTACAGGCAGCGTCCCGTTGGACTGGAAGACGGCTAACGTCATTCCACTCCACAAGAAAGGCTCAAGGATGGAGGCAGCAAACTACAGACCAGTGAGTCTCACATCAATAGTGAGAAAACTAATGGAAACTCTAATCAAATGCCAATTGGATACGATCCTGAATGAGGAGAATCTACGGGATCCCCGTCAACATGGATTTACTAAGGGAAGATCCTGCCAATCCAACCTGATCAGCTTCTTTGACTGGGTGACGTGAAAGCTGGATGTTGGGGAGTCCCTGGACATCGTATACCTGGACTTTAGCAAAACATTCGATAGCGTACTACACCGCAGGTTGCTGAGCAAGATGAGTTCTATAGGATTGGGCGATACATTGAAGAAATGGGTTGGGAACTGGCTTGGAGGTAGGCTTCAGAGGGTAGTGGTGAACGGCACCCCCTCCAAAATGATGGAGGTGATCAGTGGAGTGCCACAGGGCTCAGTCTTGAGCCCGATCCTATTCAACATCTTTATAAGAGACTTGGCAGAAGGGCTTCGAGGTAAAATAACAATATTCGCCGATGACGCCAAACTAAGCAATGTGGTGGGCAAAAGCACAATGGACAAAAATTCAATGCCCGACAACATGATGCACGACCTACTCCTACTGGAGCACTGGTCTAGGACCTGGCAACTCAGCATCAATGCCAAAAAATGCAGTCATGCACCTGGGCAGCCAAAATCCATGTAAGACTTATACCCTTAATGGCGAGATCCTAACAAGAACTGTAGCAGAACAAGACTTAGGGGTGATCATCAGTGAGGACATGAAGGCTGCCAATCAAGTGGAGCAAGCCTCATCCAAGGCAAGACAAATCATAGGTTGCATATGCAGGGGTTTCGTCAGCCGTAAGCCTGAAGTCATTATGCCATTGTATAGATCCTTGGTGAGGCCCCACCTGGAATACTGTGTGCAATTCTGGAGGCCGCATTGTCGCAAGAATGTGCTGAGACTGGAGTCGGTCCAGAGAATGGCCACCCGGATGGTATCGGGACTCAAGGATCTCCCGTACGAAGAACGGCTAGATAAATTACAGCTATACACACTCGAGGAATGCAGAGAGAGGGTAGACATGATCGAGACGTTCAAGTATCTCACAGGTCACATCGAAGCGGAAGAAGATATCTTCTTTTTCAAGGGTCCCACGGCAACAAGAGGGCATCCGTGGAAAATCAGGGACGAGAAAATGCACGGTGACACCAGGAAATTCTTTTTACTGAAAGGGTGGTTGATCGCTGGAATAGTCTTCCACTTCAGGTGATTGAGGCCAGCAGCGTGCCTGATTTTAAGGCCAAATGGGATCGACATGTGGGATCTATTCACAGAGTAAAGGTAGGGGAGGGTCATTAGGGTGGGCAGACTAGATGGGCTGTGGCTCTTATCTGCCGTCTATTTCTATGTTTCTATGTTTCTATCTCCTTTAAAGTCCCTTGCCTCCCTAAGTCACCAAACTTTAAATTCAGTGTATCACTATACAATGGTAACTTATCTGAAGCTGTAACCCAGAGAAAGTGCTTATGCATTAAAAATGTCAACATGAAAAACACACAAAAGCAATTTTTGTAGACGTACCGAACTACCTTGTCTGATCGCAGCAGTGGAATCCTGATCAGGTCAGCCAGTTTCAATGCAGTCATGCTGGCTCAGCTGATGGTGAATTCCCCTGCCAGAATCAGCTGAGGGCAAGCCTACTGTTTTTTTCCTTCTTTGAGTGGTAGGAGGGGGTTGTGACCACTGGGGGAGTAAGGCGGGGGGGGGGGATCATGCCTTAAATCCTCTAGTGGTCATCTTGTCAGTTTGGCCACCTTTAGGACACTTAGAGTAGACTTGTTTTACTTTCAGTCTGAGTCCCAGCGTGTAAGTTCAGTCTAGGAAAGCTTTGATTATTGCTTCAGGATGTCCTGACTTAAGCCCACCCATAAACACCTCCCAACATACCCCTTTGAGCTCTGGATGCACAGCAGTTTATAAGTGCTGTCAACATCCAGAAAGTTGGTTTTGATTTTCAGCACTTGGACATCTCTGCTATTAGGATGTCTAAGTGTTGACTTGAACTGGTTTTTGGACATTTCAAAGTTTTGATTATGCCCCTCATAATGTATATAAAGAGGGGAATTCTGTAAATGGTGTTTATAATTGCATGCTCAGATTTGGGCATGTGCCCAATCTGCATTCACATTTTAATTAAATAATGAGCCAGTGCCAATAATTTGGCACTAAAAATTGATTATTGTCACTAATTGGCAACAATTTGGATTTATATGCACATCTTGCTAAGTGCTATTTTGTAAAGATGTGTATAAGAACATAAGAACATAAGCAATGCCTCTGCTGGGTCAGACCTGAGGTTCATCGCGCCCAGCAGTCTGCTCATGCGGCGGCCCAACAGGTCCAGGACCTGTGCAGTAAACCTCTATCTATACCCTTCTATCCCCTTTTCCAGCAGGAAATTGTCCAATCCTTTCTTAAACCCCGAAACTGTTCTCTGCCCTATAATGTCCTCTGGAAGTGCATTCCAGGTGTCGACCACACGTTGGGTAAAGAAGAACTTCCTAGCATTCATTTTGAATCTGTCCCCTTTCAACTTTTCCGAATGCCCTCTTGTTTTGTTTTTTGTTTTTTGTTTTTATTTTCTGAAAGTTTGAAGAATCTTTCCCTCTCTATGTAAATCCTTTAGCATGTAACTGAAAAGGGAACATGTCTATGGGAGGGGCATAATGCCGTTCATAACTCGATCCTCCTCAAACTGCTATAATATAATATAGTACATCTGCAATTCCTTATATAGTAAGTCACCTTGAACCTATTTAGGCATAGTGTGACTCAGAAATACTGGATTAGTTTAGATAGGTGAGTCAGGGATGTTCATTTAAGATGTGCACACTATAGATACAAAATGGAGCTGTAGTGGAAGGACATGCTGAACGGTTGCACGGTAGAGGTACGCTGGAAGGCCAAACAAGGAGGGCTCATTGTTTTGAAGAGTTTGGCCTGCCATACCTTACTTATCTGTCATTTCTCGATGGGCAAAAGAAGAAGAAAAGTACGGGAGCCTCCCCCGGTGGCACCATCCATTCTTGGAATGAGACAGCCAACTCTCGACTTCTTCCGAGCTCCAGTAGGACTGGTGACTTCTTCTCCTTCAGTTGTGCCCAGAGTTTATCAGAAGTCCAGTATTCAGTAGGGGAACCCGAACAGGATGATATCCCCTGTGATCAAGGGGGGCTGTCTAGGATTTGAATAATAATAATAATAACAGTTTATATACCATAGGACGTGAAGTTCTATGTGGTTTACAATGATTAAAAGATGGTACAAACTGAGTGGACTTAACAGAGTTAAAAGTTAGTGATTAACAGATCTAGGGATCAGTTATTGTGGAATAAGAATTGTACAGATCAGCTGCCTAGATACTTCAGGAACAGATATGTTTTTAGGTGTTTCCTAAATTCCCCATAAGAAGTAGGAGTAAGCAATTGTTCTAGATCTTTACCCTATAATGCTGCCTGATGTGAGAAAAGGTGTTGATGTCTTAAGTTTACATCCTCTAACTGGAGGGGAAACAAAGTTCAAATGTGAGCTTCTCTTATGTCTGTTTGCTGAGAAAGAGAAAAGGTCAGTTATATATTTAGGGGCTAGACTGAATAGTACCTTAAAGCAACTTAAACTTCACACGTGTCTCCATCGGCAGCCAATGCAGCTGTCGGTAGTAAGGTGTTACATGATCAAACTTCTTCAGCCCGAAAATCAGTTTGACCGCTGCATTTTGCACCAGTTGTAATTGTCGCATATTCTTTTGGGAAATTGCCAAATAGGCGATATACAGTAATCAAGTTGACTCAGTACGAGGGATTGTACCAGAATTCTAAATGCTGACATATCAAAATATGCTCTAATGGACCGAAGCTTCCAGAGAGTGAAAAAACCCTTTCTGACTAAGGAGTCTGCCTGGTCTTTCATGGTTAGGCTCTGGTCTAGTGTTACACCCAATAACTTCATAGTAGACTGAATAGGATAATTAAGTTTATTGATGCATAGTGATGTTTTGGTGTCAAGCAGGTGTGGCGAAGCTACGAAAAATTTTGTTTTTTCTGAATTAAGTTTCAGTCTGAATTCAGTCATCCATTGCTCTATCAAATTTAGTACTTCTGTTGCCTTGGGAGTAACTTCCAAGAGAGAGTTAGCAAATGGTATGATGATTGTAAAGTCATCTGCGTAACTAAATAATTTTATCTCCAGCTGGGTCAATTGCACACCTAATGAGGAGAACAAGTAGACATTGAAAAGCAATGGGTATAGTGGTGACCCCTGAGGTATGCCAGATGGATTGCTCCAGTTATCGGAGAGATCGTAATTGAAACGTACTTGATAGGTATGAAGCTGCTTTCATAATTTCTGGGGGACATGAGTCCAAAACACAGTATGATTTGGAGTATTTGTTATATAATTTGATACAATTATTCCATTCTAAATCTTGAAAGGAACACCAGATCATGTCCGCTGGTATTTCATTTCCTTGTGAAAGGTCACTTTGGTCAGCCACAAAACTTAGAGACTTGAAGAAAGCACAGATGTTTTATTCAGCATATGCAGACTCCTGAGCCCCAAGCTGGCAGCTTCAGAAGTGCCGAAACCAGGAAATTACAGTGATATTTATGCATTTTCTGGCTAAACAACTGGATGCTAGATACAATTTCTCATTTGTTACTTTTGCTACATTTTCTTAACAATCATTGGTCCTATGCTTGCACTTATTATTGATTCAGGGGTTAACCTTATAGTTCTATAGGGAGCAGGTCACTTTTCTAAGCCCTGCAGTCTTTCTGTTACATGTCCAGGAGGGCGAAATACAATATGGTTTTCTCAGCATACACAGTAAGAAGCTAACACCCAAGCTACAACACCCAGTATAGGCAGGCTAGAACATGAGCTAAGTCAGATCTGGAATTAAACATAATTCAGCATTTTTATTAAGGAGAAAACTTAGTTCAAGACTCAGGAAAACCATTCCAGACTCCTTCACTTGCATGTTAGCTATTTGATGTTCATTAATGTCATTTGTCGAACAGTTGTTTCTTAGGTTTATAATTCTTGAATCAAAATGCTGTGCTAAATCATTTGCTGAAGGTAGTTTAATATTGTGCACGAGTTGAGTGTAGCGTGTAGTGTCAAATAAATTTGTAACCAAGTTGAACAGCTCTTTTGTATTGATTCCTTTTGAGCTAGTGTTAGATAAGTCGATTTTAGAAGAGTAAAATGCTTTACGTTTGTCTTTTATCAGTTATTTGTAGATTTTTATGTTGGATCTCCAGTTATTCCGGTCTGACAATTTTCCTGTTTTTTTCCAAATTCTTTCCAGTCGTCTTACTAGTAGTTTCATTTTTAGAAGTTTGGTGTCAAACCATTTGTTATATTTATTTGCGAAGCTTTTGCTATTTCGTTTAGGGGCAATTTTATCTAAAATGGATGTGCTAGTTTTCATCCAGTGATCCCAAAAATCGACTCCTTCTCCTATCTCCACTTGTAGTTCATATTGTGACCAATATTCCTCTGGATTGATATGACCCTTTGTGAGATGTTCTCTTTTTATCCTTAGATTTAGATTTTAGATGAGTCCAGATTAACTTGAAATAATAAGTAAAATGGTCAGACCAGATATCATGACACCAAGTGCCATCAGGTAGAGAGATGGAAGGGTCTAAAATCTCCTTTATGGACATAGCTACCACATCTAAGTGATGACATTTTTCATGTGTTTGTGTGGGTAAAGGGAGATTGTAATTAAGCAAAGATAGAAAGTTTTTAAAGTCTTTCGCATCTGGATTGTCCTCTTCATCTAGGTGTAAGTTTATGTCACCTGCGATATTATATGAAGGAGTAATTGAATTATGTAGAACAAATTCACAAAAGTCCTCTTTGGTTTTTGGCCAGGTTTTTGGCGGGATGTAAAATAGTATGCAAGAGAGGAATTCTTCTTGTTCCTTATTGCTAATTTTTCAGGCTAATATTTCTAACTGATTGTCATTTTGGAATCCAATAGTTCAAACTCAAATCCTTCCTTAAGAATAATTGTTAATCCTCCCCCTTTTCTTCCATCACAGTTTAGTGTAAGAATTTTAAAATTATCTGGTAGAAGATCAATTATTATTGGATCTTCTTCAGATAATAGCCATGTTTCCATTAGAAAAAGACAGGCTATTTGCTTGCTGATGATCTAATCTTTAATTTAAAAAGCTTTATTCCTGACAGATCTAGTATGCACAGGGAACAGAAGCGGATGTGATAGGTTTGGTAGATGTAGTGGTTCTGATAGGTTTTACTTCCCTTATCCTTTATTTACGTTGATGTCTTCCTTTATTTGAGATAACATTAATATGATTTACTCTGTCTTCTTGTAGGTTAATTATGTGCCTAATCGATAGATCAGGGTAATGGACTGAATGTAATTGTGGATAGAATAAATTAACATCCTTGAAGACTTCTCCAAAGGAAGAAGAACAACTGATGCAAGCTGCTTCCAAAACCTTGGGTCAGGAAACAGTGAGTAATCTAATGAAAGTTAAGACCCGGGTAACTTTGGTTTCAGAGGAGCGGGAAAAGTAAAGACCAGCCATTGTGACACTTGAATCACTGTGGGATGCCGTTAATGGCATACAGTCTTCTCTATTAAAATAAGTTAGAAAAAATTCTGTGGATTTGAAGAATATTTCTGAAGCAGTCTTGGTTAAAGAGCAGGTTGCTAATCAACATGGACAAGAAATGGATTCCTTAAGGGCTAGGCTCTGGGCAGTCGAGCCATGTGAGTCCTCAAAAGTAAAAGATAGAAATAATATTACAAAACGCTTAGAGTAGCTTAAAAATCAATCAAGATGATTTAACTTACAATTTGTGAACTTTCCTAAGTCTCTACTGGTGCCAGCTGTGGACATGTTTAAGAAATTTCTGATGAAAGTTTTGAAGATGCTGTTGGAGGCACTTCCTCCTATTATACATGCTGCTAACCCAGAGGTAACAGCTGAGAAGGAAGAACCCCTGGGACTCACTGCCTTTTTGGAATCTTCTTTCGAAGTGATTACCTTTAAGACTACATTGCTGGTTACCTTTGCTTTTGAACTTGACCGTAACAATGTTTTGAAGCTTTTGTTTAGACATCTGGCTTAGTTTCTAGATTCTAAAATAAAAGTATTTCCTGACTTGTCACGAGATACACAGATGAGATGAAAAGCTTCTTGGACCTTCGGGCTAGGGTTCAGGCTTTATCTGCTAACTTTATGTTAAAATTTCCTTGTAATTGTATTGTTCATGAAGGCAAACAATTTCAATTCTTTGACCCTAAGCAGCTTGAGGAATTTTTAAGTGCTAGAGAAGAAATTAATGTCATAGTGTAAATTCCATATGTTTGCTGTAGACTGACTAGGGGCAGGATCTTGAAGCGGTCTTTCAATGCATTTGTGTTCCTTTATTACTTTTAGATAGTTACTTTTTCCTAATTTTGGATTACAATTACCTAAATGTTGTGGGTGAAAGGTGTTAACTATTTCCTGTTGTATTCTTAGTTTTATTTTTCCTTATTTCAAGAATTTCTGTTGATCTCCAAAGTATTGATGATGTAAAAGTGGTATAAATTGATATCTGGATTTATGAATAAAAAAACAAAGACTGGTCTTAGAGACATTTGGAGCATTGAGATTAAGCATCAAATTTCTGCATCTCAATGGCCACGAATTTGGTCTTGGAGAATGAGATGTACAGTGTCTGCATCTATGAGGCAAACTTGGTTCTTTTTGTTACATAGAGCATTTTGGACCCAAGTTAGATTACAAAAGTTGGATAGCTCTAAGTCTAATAGATGCTGGCACTGTAATCTGGAAGCAGGGACTCTAGATCATTTAATATATTTTTGTCCCTGTATCATGGCCTTTTGGAAATCAATTTGGTCTCAAATTAATTGTTTATTAGAAAACCATGTAGCTCTATCATATGATACAATTCTATTTGGGACATCCATGAGAATAAAAAGTCAAATTTCATCTAGCAATAATAAACTTTTATTAATAGTGACAGGAGTTGCCATTCAACATATTACCAGAAATTGGAAAAATTACACTAGACTTAATTACACCTTCTGGTGGAATTTGTTATGCCATATATACAAAATGGAGAGAACACTTGCTGTACAAAAAGGAAATTATAATAATTTTTAAAAGATTTCGGGGCCATTGATAACATATTGTAATGATTAGATACCTTGTTACACTAAAGTATAAGTATAATAATGGGAAAGGGGGGATATATCACTGTATTATTGGTATAATCAATATTTTTGAATATATTACATGTATGATATGTTTGATTTACAATATTTGTGGAAAGGGAGGGTGGGGGAAGGGGCTTAATTTATGTATTGAAATTGATAATAGGAAAAAAAATTAAAGTGATGTATATGAGTCAATTGATATAATATTGTACACTTGATGTAAGATGAAAAATGAATAAAGAATTGGAAAAAAAAAGTGAAATTAATAAAGAATGAATTAAAAAAGATGTATACACTATTATAGAATTTGGGGGACCCATGCCTATGTTAGGATTCAGTTGGTATAAATACTTACATCTAAAAGTTGGACATGGATCCTGGTACTACATGCTATTCTCTAAACAGCGCTTAACTCGTAGCATCATTTATAGAATAGCACTCAGCACAAATATTTTTGCACCCAAATATGGGCATCATTTACTGAGTTTAGTGAAAAAGGCCTGTAATAATATTAAACCATACATACAAATGTGCATTATGACAAGTAGAAGCATAACTGTGTACAGGCTGGGTGTAAGTGTATTTGGAGAAGAAGTTTAGGCAGAGTGTGAGCAGTGTTATAAATGCACACCAATGCATACTTCAGCTACAACATTCTCTGTACAAGCTTAATAGCTAATATAAGTCTGCACAGCCATAATTTTTAGCTGTGTTTACTATAAAGAACCATAGGTACCCTTTTACTAAACCTTAGCACACATGAAATACTAAGAGGCCTATTTTATACCTATGGACTTCTTAGCATTTGTATGCATTCTCAATAATTTTTTTTTAATGTGTTATTTCTTTTCAGTCACACTTAATGAGTGATATGCTCTTGAGATGGAGAGTAACACTCTTGTATCAGAGGCATAACTAGGTGGGGTGCAGAGGAAGCAGTTGTTCCCCAAACAGATTTAGAATAAAATGGTTCCTATGTGAATTGGGCTACAGCCTCACACTGACGGCTATTTTACAAAAGGTCTGCTCCCCCTGACATTAAAACCTAGCTATGCTTTTGCCTTGTGTAAATATAAGAAGTATAATTTAACTTTCATAAAATGTAATTACATGATTCGGACCAATGTGATTAAATGATTCAGACCAGACTGTGTTTAATTACTTTTCTGTCTCTGTCTGTATATTTGAGTTTACAGTCCACCTGTTTTTTTGTAGCTTGGAATTATTGGGTGCCATCTTTATCTTTATTTAAAATATTTGATTAAACGCTTATCCAGCAGTACAAAGTGTTGAACAAAATTTAAAAATTACAGAAAGACAGACATATCTTCAATCTAAAACATATATGTATTAAATTATTGGACAAACCAGGACTAAACAGACAAACTCTAATCTTTGAAACAAATAGGAGAAGGGGTGGAAATACAATTTTTATAGAAAGATTATATAAAAAGAAAATACAATAGAGAAGGGAATTAAAATCATAAAAATGATTTAAAAATTAGTGGCATGAGAATAAAAAACATTTGGATTTGTTAAGGTAGGTAGCTAACTCATTAACAATTATATGCATCCTTGAAGAGAAAACACTTTAAACCACTCTTAAATTTCTGCAAGTTACATTCTGCTCTTAAATATAAAGGAAGAGAGTTCCAGGTCAAAGGGGCGGTTACTGAAAAAATAAGGGAGCGACGAGTGCCAATTATCTTCAGACGTTGAGGGTATGCTGGAATGCTGATCTTAAGGCTCTAGGGGGATCATAAGGAATCAAGAGTCTGTCCATAAATGCCGGGAGTTTATTTGTAGAGTTTTAAAAGTCAAGAGGGCGATTTTATGTTATTCTGTGTAAAACGGGCAACCAATGTGCTTTTTGTAATAGTGGAGTGACATGATCAAATTTATTTGAACCCGTTATAATTTTTATGGCCGTATTTTGAATGAGTTGGAGATGTTTTATATCTTTTAGGCATATACCTTTTAATAATGAATTACAATAATCTATTTTAGATATTACGAGCGAGTGAATTAACACATTAAGGGATTTAGCGTCAAAGAGAGGAACTAAAGATCTAATCATTCTTAGTTTATAAAAACAATTTTTAACCAGTGCACTAATTTGGGGATGGAATGAAAGTTTATTATCAATTAAAATACCTAGTATTTTTATTGTAGTGGTTTGTTTAAGAGGAACAGTATTAATGTAAATTGGGGCTATTAACTGTAACCCATCTTTCCATGGAAAGAGCACTGTACTGGTTTTGGTGATGCTTAAAGAAAGCATGTTATCATTTAGCCAATCATGAATTTTAGCTAATTTGAGATTGATGATGGAAATATCGTTTTGGCAGGTGGAGTCGAGGGTGTAGATCATCAGCATAAGCGTATACTGTAAATCCTATCGATTGACAGAGGGTTAAGAGAGGGGCTAAATAAACATTAAAAAGTAAGGGGGATAATATAGAACCTTGTGGAATTCCAAAATTCAAATTGAAAGACTTAGAGATTGAGTTGTTAAAATGTACGGAGGAACTTTGATCAGAAAAATATGATTTGAACCATTGAAGGACTTGATCTGATATACCAATAGATGCGAGTCATTGAAGAAGGCAATGATGATCTATTGTGTCAAAAGCGGCAGCAAGATCTAATGAGATAAGTAGGACAGTCTTGTGTTGATCGAGGTAGTAATTTATCATTGTGGTTAATCCTAGAAGAGAGTGTTCTGTGGAATGGTTTTTGCAAAAACCAGCTTGATTAGGATGTAAAACCTGTGTTTTGTCTATGAAGTCTGAAAACTGTTGATAGACAATTTTTTCTGTTAACTTGGCTAAAAATGGTAGATTAGCAATTGGGCGGTAGTTGGAACTGTCTTTTGAGGTATTTTTTGGATCTTTAGTAATAGGGTGGAGGATTGAGTGTTTCCAGTCAGCTGGAAAGGTTGCAGTAGAAAGACTTTGGTGAATCATTTGAAGAATATAGGACCCGAATACATAGAAGTATCGTTTTAAAAGAAAGGGCGGAAGAGGCTCGGCTTTGGAAGCCTTTATGTTAATAGAGTGAAGCGTATTTTCAATTTCCTTTAATGAGGATAACATGAAATTGGAACATTTGACAGTTAGAGAGTTATTCATAATTTCTTCCTGTTTGTTGTTATTGGAGCATTTAGCGCCATGGGAGTTAGTAACTTTACTGACAATGTTTGATCTTATTAATGTAATTTTTGTCTGAAAAAAATCAGCTAGACTTTGAGCTGAAGGGGCTTCTTCCGTAGAGGTGACTGGTTTATGTTTAAAATAAGTTAGTTGTTTAAGAATTGTGAAAAGGGCTGATGAATTCCTTACTATTGAAATTTTTTTGATATAAAATTGTTTCTTTACTGCATTAGTCACTTGACGGTAAAATTGGGATTGTTTTTTGTATTATTCTAAATTGTTTTGGATTGGTTTGGAATGCCATTTGCGTTCAGCGGAACGCAATTGTCGTTTTAATAGTAGGAGAGAGGAATTAAACCAAGGGCTGCGTTGTTTTTTTAGGGGAAATTGTTCGAGTAGTTATTGGTGCTATTTTATCCAAAAGGGACTGGCAGGCATTGTTCCAGATAATTATTTGTTCATTTAGAGCAGCTTCGTTAAATTATTTGAAAACGTGGCAGAGATAAGACAGTCATTGATATTTTAGAAGTCTCTTGTGGAGATAGTTTTAGATAATTGAGAAGGGTCTGATGGAGACTGCAATGTATAACCTGTTTGAATAAAACTATGATCAGACCAGGGAACCTTCTGTATAATAGGTTGTGTAAAATGTGGAAGCGATTCACTGGGGACAAAAATCGTGTCTAGGGTGTGACCCTTTATGTGAGTAGGGCCAGAATTTAATGCTACAAAATTGAGATCATGGGTTATGAATTAGGATGTAAATGGGTTAAGAACCTCATCAAAATGAAGATTGAAATCCCCAAGAAAAAGAGGGAATTGTGAAGTAATAGAGAAGTCGGAGATAATAGATAATAGCTGGGTAACTATGGACTGATTGATAGATGGGGGGATATATAATAACAAGAGGTCGATGATTGGGTTCGTTTTGATTTTAAGTTGAATATGTTCAATGAAACTTTTAGTTTGATTGATTTCTACGACTACGGATAAGGAAGATTTGTAAATTATGGCAACACCGCCTCCCTTCTTAACAGTGCGATGGTTAAAACAAAAGTTAAAGCCTGGAGGGCTAGCGTAAGTAAGGTAAGCCTCGTCTCCCTCGGAAAGACAGGTTTCTACGATACAAAGAAGGTTCAATGAATGGGTGGTTATGAGATCTTTAATGACATGATGTTTGCTACATAGAGATCTAGCGTTGATGAGACCTAAGTTAAGTGTGTTTGGTGAGAGGGGAATTGAAGAATTATAGACTACCCCAGAAGTATTAGTAAATAACTCGATTAAATTGGAAGGATTAGGAACAACTGAAATAGGTTTGTGGGCATGTCTATGGCCCCATAAAACTGGGATATGAGGTGGAGCAGATACCATTAAGAATTGATTATGTCCAAGTAAGAGAAGGTGCAGTATTAAACAGGTAAAAGTTTTGGTATAAGTTTTACCGAAAGACAGCTGAAAAATAGTTTTAGGAGAAATTAATAGTGAAGAGGAATGAAAGAAAACCCAAAGGAGTGTAGAAAGTTGCGCACAAAGGAGCACATTAAGGAGCAGGACCTGCTCCTTAATCGCGCTCCTTTGGCGCATGCCTTTGGCGTGCGCCTTTGTGGCGTGCACCGCAAATGGAGGAGTATTTATCGGCATATAGCAGCTGATAGGTAGGCGTGTCCAGCGGTCCGCCGCTTTGCTGCGGCGATTCAAGATGGAGGGGAGAAACTAAGGGAACCACAGACAAACAATAAGTTAATCAGATGAAAACCAGCTATTAGGTAACAGATATTCTGACCACATGCAGTGAAACAGTTAATAGGAGATGTGCAGCAGTATAAATTAATTAAATCAGTTAAAAAACATTGAGGGTATATAATAAAACTGATAAAAAGGAAAGGAAATCAAACTATCGAAAGAGAATTAGGTCACTAAGAACAAAGGACAAACTTGCTTACATTAAATCAATAAACTAATTAAATGTTACCGGAAAGTAAGTGAAAGTGCTAGAGGAAACTTATGACTATGGCTAAGTCTGTGGTGATTTAAAGTTAAAACCAATGATTAAATATTTGAGGTGATACACAGCTAAAATCCTTAAATAAAGATGAGAGTGCGCCGCAAATGGAGGAGTATTTATCGACATATACCAGCTGATAGGTAGGCGTGTCCAGCGGGCCGCCACTTTGTGGCAGCGATTCAAGATGGAGGGGAGAGACTTGTTAAATCTTTGACAGTGCGAGCAGTTTCAGCAGCCTGCTTTTTTGTGCAAACGTTGACTTTCTCTCTGACATCACTTCCTGGCCCCATTTCCAGAGTATTCAAAATTTTTGCCAAACCTGCTACTTAACTTTGAAAAAACCCCATCAGAAGTACAGAGTTATTTACTCTTTTCCTTCTCCCACAAACTATACAACATGAGTGTTACAATCTTGTCTAGATTCTTTGATTTATATTGTGACCCCAGCTGAAACTCAGGGTTCAAAACAGCTGGTGGAATTCAGTTTCCACCATCACATTTCCGAATAGTTCAGTAATAGCTAAGAAAATAAACACAATTGCCAGCATGGCCTTGGGGAAAAAAAAAACAAACTTCCTTTATTTTACTCCAGGATCATACTTTATACTGCCACATTCAGGTTTCTAACTCTGGGCTATGAGTTCCCATCTGCCACTCACAAAGGCAAAATATAAAACTATTCATGGTTTAAACCCCCCAGGCTTCCGAGTTCAGTCCATTTATTTGCATGGAGAAAAAAAATAATCAATAAAACAATCTCTTTTTAGTTCCAGATAGTCCTAAGTCCTCTCAGGAATGTGGGCTATTCACCTGAACAAATCTTCTTCTCTGTGCACACTATTACTCCTTATCTCTCTATAGCTTTTTTCTGAACTCTGAGGACTTTCTTAGAGATCAGACTCCACAGGTGACCCTTGAGGGGAGGAATGCTGGCCTAGTGCCTAACCCTAAGTAAGCCTGATTCTAAGAGAGAGGTTGTAGAGGCTTAGCATTAAAGATAGTTTTCACAATAAACCGTGAACTGCATACATAATTGCATATATTTGCTTGAGGAGAGAGCTGTTGACTGAAAGGCTTCTTTGAATCTGTGTAGACAGAAAATGTTACCCAGTCAGAGGGAGTGGTTCCATGTGCCAACTGTCTTCAGCTTGAATCCCTCATGAAGGAAGTAAAGGAACTGAGAGAGGAGGTGGCAAGACTGAGAAGCATTCATGAGAATGAGAAGTACAGTTTAGAGGGTAAAGAACTTATAAGAACATAAGAACATAAGAAATGCCTCTGCTGGCTCAGACCCGAGGTCCTTCGTGCCCAGCAGTCCGCTCACGCGGCGGCCCAACAGGTCCAGGACCTGTGCAGTAATCTTCTATCTGTACCCCTCTATTCCCATTTCCAGTAGGCATTTGTCCAATCCTTTCTTGAACCCCAGTACCGTACTCTGCCTTATAACGTCCTCTGGAAGCACATTCCAGGTGTCCACCACACGTTGGGTAAAGAAGAACTTCCTAGCATTTGTTTTGAATCTGTCCCCTTTCAACTTTTCCGAATGCCCTCTTGTTCTCTTATTTTTCGAAAGTTTGAAGAATCTGTCCCTCTCTACTCTCTCTATGCCCTTCATGATCTTGTAAGTCTCCATCATATCCCCTCTAAGTCTCCTCTTCTCCAGGGAAAAGAGACCCAGCTTCTCCAATCTCTCAGAATATGACAGGTTTTCCATACCTATTATCAGACGTGTTGCTCTCCTTTGAACTCTCTCGACTAACGCCATATCCTTCTTAAGATACGGCGACCAATATTGGACGCAGTACTCTAAATGCGGGCGCACCATCGCCCGATATAACGGCAGGATAACTTCTTTCGTTCTGGCTGTAATATCCTTTTTGATTATACCAAGCATTCTATTCGCTCTCTTAGCGGCCGCTGCACACTGTGCCGACGGCTTCATTGTCATAAGAACATAAGAACATAAGAACTGCCATCTCCGGATCAGACCCATGGTCCATCGAGTCCGGCGATCCGCAAACGCGGAGGCCCAGTCAGGTATACACCTGATGTAGTTTTAGTCACCCATATCCCTCTATGCCTCTCGTAAGGAGATGTGCATCTAATTTGCCTTTGAAACCTCCTTTGGGAGAGCATTCCAGGCGTCTACCACTCGCTGTGTAAAGCAGAACTTCCTGGCATTTGTCCTGGACTTGTCCCCCCTTAGCTTCAAACCATGTCCTCTTGTCCGTGTCGCGTTGGACAATGTAAATAATTTATTTTCCTGCTCTATTTTATCGATGCCTTTCAGCATTTTGAACGTCTCGATCATGTCCCCTCGCAGCATCCTCTTCTCAAGGGAGAACAGTCCCAGTTTCTTGAGTCGTTCCTCATATTCCAAGTTCTCCATACCTCTTATTAGCTTCGTTGCTCGTCTCTGCACCCTCTCCAGCAGTTTTATATCCTTCTTTAGGTTGGGAGACCAATGTTGGACACAGTATTCCAAGTGTGGTCTGACCATTGCTCTATAAAGCGGCATTATGACTTTCTCCGATCTACTCGTGATTCCTTTCTTTATCATGCCTAACATTCTGTTTGCTTTCTTTGCCACTGCCGCGCATTGTGCCGACGGCTTCAGGGTCCTATCTATCAGTACACCCAGGTCCTTTTCTTGTTCGCTCTTACCCAGAGTTGCACCTGACATTCTATACTCGTGTTCCTTATTCTTACTACCTAAATGCATTACTTTGCATTTCTCCACGTTGAACTTCATCTGCCATTGCTCTGCCCATTTCTCTAACTGATACAAGTCGCTCTGGAGTTCCTCGCTATCCTCCTGCGATCTGATTGCCCGGCATAGCTTTGTGTCATCTGCAAATTTAATGATCTCACTGGATACTCCTTCTTCCAGGTCATTGATGTAAATATTAAATAGGATCGGCCCAAGAACCGAGCCCTGGGGCACACCACTAGTCACTTTCTCCCAGTCTGAGAACTTCCCATTTATGCCCACTCTCTGCTTTCTGTTTTCCAGCCATTTGCCTATCCACCTGTGTATATCTCCTTCTATTCCATGGCTTTGTAGTTTCCTGAGAAGTCTTTCATGTGGAACTTTGTCGAACGCCTTCTGGAAGTCCAAATATATTATGTCCACCGGCATTCCACTATCAATTTGCTTGTTCACGGTCTCAAAAAATTGAAGTAAATTCGTTAAACATGATTTCCCTTTCCTGAACCCATGTTGACTGGGTTTCATCAAGTCGTGTGTATCTAGGTGCCGGACTATGCTATCCTTGATCAGTGCTTCAACCATCTTTCCAGGGACAGCCGTAAGGCTCACAGGTCTATAGTTGCCCGGTTCCCCTCTCGATCCTTTTTTGAAAATTGGCGTGACATTCGCTATCTTCCAGTCTTCTGGTATCTGTCCAGTTCTGATTGTCAGATTGGCAAGTTTTTGCAATAGCTCTCCGATTTCAACCTTCAATTCCTTTAAAACTCTCGGGTGAATTCCATCCGGTCCAGGGGATTTGTCACTTTTAAGTTTGTCGATCTGGTAGTATATCTGGTCCAACTCCACTTCAACTGTGGTGAGGCTGTCTTCTATTACTCCACTAAACACTTTCACTGCTTCTGGTATTTTTGCGGTATCCTCCTCCGTAAAGACGGACGCAAAGAAGGAATTTAGTTTGTCTGCAATTTGTTTATCCTCTTTGATGTACCCTTTTCTTCCCTGGTCGTCCAGGGGTCCCACCGCCTCTTTTGTGGGTTTTTTCCCTTTCACGTATCTAAAGAAGGGTTTGAAGTTTTTGGCCTCTTGCGCTATTTTTTCCTCATAGTCCTTTTTGGCATCCCTCACCGCCTTGTGACATTTCTTCTGATCATCTTTATGTTTGCTTCGGTTGTTTTCATGTGTTTCCATTTTTTGAAAGAGTCCTTCTTTTCTTTTATGGCTTCCCTCACCTGTCTGGTAAGCCATGCCGGTTCTCCCTTACCTTTTGTTCTCCCCTCTTTGGAGATCCTCGGAATGTGGAGATTTTGTGCTTCTGTGATAGTATTTTTCAGTAGGGACCATGCCTGGTCTACCGTTTCAAGTTTGTCCACCTTTTTCTTGAGTCGTTTTTTCACCATGGCTCTCATGTGATCGTATTTGCCCTTTTTAAAGTTTAAGGTTTTGGTTAGGGTTTTGGCATGTTTTCTATTCCCGATGTCAAGCTTAAAGCTGATCACATTGTGATCACTCGTCCCCAGCGGTACCGTAACTTCTACTTCTTTTGTCGGACCCGTGAGGCCATTTAGTACCAAGTCCAGGGTGGCGTTGCCTCTTGTCGGCTCTTTTACCATTTGTTCCAGGAAGCAATCCCCTAGCGCCTCCAGGAACTTGGCCTCCTTGCCGCAGTTGGAGGTTCCTAGTTTCCAGTCTATCCTCGGGAAATTGAAGTCTCCCAATATTATTACATTGCCCGTCTTATATTCTTGTTTGATTTCCTCTATCATTTCTGAGTCAGTTTCCTCCGCCTGTCCTGGGGGATGATAGTAAAGGCCAATTTTTGTGTATGCGCTGTTTTGGCCAAGAATCTTGATCCAGAGGGACTCTAGCTTCTCTTTCATTTCCGTCGTAGCCACTTCAACAGATTCTACTCCTTCCTGAACATATAGGGCAATACCTCCACCTTTCTGCCCTACTCGATCTCTTCTATATAGTTTGTATCCCTGTAGCACTGTGTCCCATTTGTTTTCTTCATTCCACCATGTTTCTGTTATGCAAATGATTTCCAACTTATCATGTCTTGCTATTGTCTCTAGTTCCCCCATTTTGTTTCCTAGACTTCTAGCATTCGTATACATACATTTGAGTTCTCTTCGTGTTACCTTTTTGGACTTCCTACTCTTTACTGTCTCTACTGTTTCTTTCACGGTTTCCTTAACCGCTCCAGTGTTGTCTCCCTTGTTTGCTGTATGGTCATCCCCTCCTGTGTCTGAGTTGTCCCTTCCTGCCTTGTCTTCTTTATTTGCTGTGAGGTCGTCCCCTCCTGTGTATGAGTAGTAGCCCATGGTTTCTTCATCGGGGCATCCTGTCGTCCGTGCCATCGACTGGTGGTCGACTGTCGGCTTTCCCCTATTTTCATGTCCACCATTACCCCCAAGTCCCTTTCCTGGGTACTCTTATTCAATAACATCCCTCCCATTTTATAGTTGTACCCCGAGTTTCTGCTCCCCACATGTAATACTTTACATTTCTCAATGTTGAACTTCATCTGCCATTTTGCCGCCCATTCTTCTAATTTGTTTAAGTCCCTTTGCAACTTTTCGCAGTCCTCTGTAGTCCGAGCTCTATTAAATAATTTGGTGTCGTCCGCAAATTTTATTATCTCGCACTTCGTCCGTGTTTCTAGATCATTTATGAAGATATTAAATAGCAGTGGCCCGAGCACCGAGCCCTGCGGGACACCACTCGTGACCCTACTCCAGTCGGAGTAGTGACCCTTCACTCCTACCCTTTATTTTCTACCCTCCAACCAGTTTCTGATCCATCTATGTACATCTCCTTCCACCCCATGGTTCTTCAGTTTCCGGAGTAGACGTTCATGGGGCACCTTGTCAAAGGCTTTTTGGAAATCTAGATATATGATGTCTATGGGGTCTCCTTTGTCCAATCGTTTGTTGATCCCTTCGAAGAAGTGCAATAAGTTCGTTAGGCATGATCTTCCCTTGCAGAAACCATGCTGGCTGGTTATCAGAAGTTCATGTTTTTCAAAATGTTGATCGATGTTTTCTTTTATCAGTGCTTCTGCCATTTTCCCCGGAACCGAAGTCAGGCTCACCGGCCTGTAGTTTCCCGGGTCACCTCTTGATCCCTTTTTAAAGATGGGCGTAACGTTGGCTATCTTCCAATCTTCCGGGATCTCGCCTGTTTTCAGGGATAAGTTGCAAATTTGCTGCAGTAGTTCCGCTATCTCATCCTTTAATTCCTTCAGAACCCTTGGATGTATGCCATCCGGACCCGGGGATTTGTCAGTTTTTAGTTTTTCTATCTGCCTACGAACGTCCTCAAGGCTCACTTCTATGGATGTTAATTTTTCTGCCTGACTTCCCTTGAAGAATTGTTCAGGTTCCGGCATGTTGGACGTGTTTTCGTTATGTGCACAAAAGAGGAGCGGGACTCAGGTGTGATTGTATGTGATGATATTAAGGTGGCCAAACAGGTTGAAAAGGTGATGGCGAAAGCTAGAAGGGTGCTAGGTTACAAAGGAAGAAGTATGGCCAGTAGGAAAAAGGAAGTATTGATTCCCCTGTATAAGACTCTGGTGAGACATCATTTAGAATATTGTATACAATTCTGGAGATTGCACCTTCAAAAATATATAAAAAGGATGGAGTTGGTCCAGAGGAAGGCTATTAAAATGGTGCATTGTCTTCATCATAAGGCATACGGGGACACACTTAAAGATCTCAATATGTATACTTTGGAGAAAAAGAGAGATATGACAGAGATGTTTAGCAACAGTCTCTGTAACAAGCTTCCTCAGCTTCAGGCATTTCCATATCTGGATTCCCTAAGGTTCTGTTGCTTCTCTCTATGTCCTCCCCCTGGAAAGCACTTACCTGGGCTTCTATGTTCCCCCCTCAGTGTACCAGGTGAAACCTGCTGATAAACCCTCTCCTAAGGGGTATGTTCAGTGCATGTTTCTTCCACCTGCTTGTTTCATTGGGCAAAAGTGTGTCTCTCTTTTCTGTCCCCTGGAAACCTCTACCAAGGATACTGCTTGAAACAGGGGCTTCCCCCATGAACCCGGTGTTCCTTATTCCTATTCTCCCCCTTCTTCCCTTACAGTTCATGGGAGAATTAAGGTCATTATGGCCAAGAATATAGGTTACAGGATGGGCATTATTTACATACGTATGGGTCTCATGTTCATTTGCACTACCTTGCCTGTGACAATATAGGTTAGCTTTCAAAATACCAGAAAGGTATGGTGTTTAGCAATGAAATTCTCCTGCAAGATCTGTGCATGTGAAACATAGAAAAATAGAAAGTGATGGCAGAAAAGGGCCAAGGCCCATCAAGTCTGCCCACTCTATTGACCCACCCCCCTAGCTACCCTTTGAAAGATCGCACCCTGATGACCCATCCCCTCTTAAAGATCCTACATGAGCATCCCATCTGTTCTTAAAATCTGGCACACTGCTGGCCTCGATCACCTGTACCGGAAGCTCATTCCAATTGTCAACCACTCTTTCAGTGAAGAAGTACTTCCTGGTGTCGCCATGAAACTTCCCGCCCTTTATTTTCAGCGGATGCCCCCTTGTGGCCGAGGGTCCTCTAAGAAAGAAAATATCATCTTCTACCTCGATATGACCAGTGATATACTTAAACGTCTCAATCATGTCTCCCCTCTCTCTACGTTCTTCGAGAGAGTATAGCCGCAATTTGTTCAGCCTTTCTTCGTACGATAGATCCTTGAGCCCCGAGACCATCCTGGTGGCCATTCGCTGAACCGACTCAACTCTCAACACATCTTTATGGTAATGTGGCCTCCAGAATTATATGCAGTACTCCAGATGAGGCCTCACCATGGTTCTGTACAATGGCATTATGACGTCGGGCTTCTGACTAACAAAGCTTCTCCGGATAAATCCAGCATTTGTCTTGCTTTGGATGAAGCCTTCTCCACTTGATTGGCAGTTTTCATGTCTTCACTAATGATCACTCCCAGATCCTGTTCTGCTGTAGCCCTTGCCAAGGTCTCTCCATTCAATGTGTACGTTCTGCGCGGATTATTGTTGCCAAGGTGTATGACCTTGCATTTTTTAGCGTTGAAGCTAAGCTGCCAGTCGAAGACCAATGTTCCAAGACCTGGCAGCTTAGCTTCAATGCTAAAAAATGCAAGGTCATGCACCTTGGCAACAATAATCCGCGCAGAATGTACACATTGAATGGAGAGACCTTGGCAAGGACTACAGCAGAATAGGATCTGAGGGTGATCATTAGTGAAGACATGAAAACTGCCAATCAAGTGGAGAAGGCTTCATCAAAGGCAAGGCAAATGCTGGGTTGTATCCGGAGAAGCTTTGTTAGTCAGAAGCCCAACGTCATAATGCCATTGTACAGAAACATGGTGAGGCCTCATCTGGAGTACTGCGTACAATTCTGGGTGCAGATGAGACAGCTATTCAGGTCTCTTTGTTGCTTTTATTTTTATACTAAATTAATTCTAATTTTCATATATTCATGATACACATCTTCATATAAAGGATTCAGTGGTATTTTAAGCTCCATTTCACTATCCACTGCAGCAATTTGATGGCATTTTTTATCTTAAAGCTAAATAATGATTTTCAGATTGTGTCAGCCAAATTTGAATGGATTTTTTTTGTGACAGCTTCTGGGATAACAGTCAATTTCACACTGGGATGTTTCCAAATTCAGGAAACTCATATTACCAGTATCTACTCAATGCTTTCACATATGCAGAGCTGGCCTAAAGATATCTGATGCCTTAGGCAGTCCTTCAGTCCCTCCTCAACTACTCATATTAAATTTTGAAATTTGAAATATGCATAAAATGATCTTCTAAATTCAGCACTTCTACAATTCATAAAGAATGCAATTCAATAAAGGGGCACCTATTTCCTTTAAAGAATACTACTATAACCTGTTAAATAGGCACAAATGTATTAGCTATATAATTCATGCCAATAATTGGGTGAGGTTTTAGCATTTTGTTTTGCTGTATTAAGAATGGTAGGGAAATAAAAAAAATGGAAAGGACAATTGCTATACAAAAAGGGAATTATAATAATTTTAAAAAGATTTGGGAGCCATTGATAACTTATTGTAATGATTAGACACCTTTTTACACTGAAAGTACAATTATAATTATGGGAAAGGGGGTGGTATATAGTTATAATATAGGTTTAATTAATTCTATGAATATAACATGTATGATTTTTTTGATTACAATATTTGTGAAAAGGGTGGGTGGGGGAGGGAGATAATATATATATTTAAGATGACAATTGAAAGAATTTCAAGTGATGTGTATGATTCAATTGATGTAATATTGTGTACTTGAAGTAAGATGAAAAATGAATAAATAATTGGAAAAAAAAAGATTGGTAGGGCTGACCCAATGACTGTGTGAGCATTTCAGTCATTTACGACACTCACACATTTTCAATTTTCCTCCTTTCCCAACCACCAGTTCCTCTTGCTGCCACTGCCACTACTGCTGCTTCTTCTGTTCTGCAGTATGTCACCCGCACTCTCAGGGCAATGTGTCCAGGACTGCGGGGACAAGATTTGTACCCTTGTGAGCCGCGGAAGGCTCCACAAGGAATGAAAAAGACACCGGTTTAGAGCAAGGATTTTGCCAAAAAGTCAGGTAAGTTTTCTTGAAAATCAGGACTGGATTTTATTTTGCTGCATTGCATTAAACAAAAATAAAAACAAACTTTTTGTCAGGATTTCAAACAAATAATGCAGTCTTCGGAACCAAACTCGATTTCAATATCATATGCTTTAAAGTTCAAAATTCACACAGCAAAAAGGAAGAAGGGCTCTGTATTTATGAGCCTCAACTTTAAAGTTCTTTCAAAAAAAAAAAAGAAAAACTAATCAAGACAAACAGTCTCTTTACTTTGATAGAAACTTGTACCAAGATCAGTGACACAGTACTGCACTTCTTCAGCAAATGGAAATGCTGGCCAGGTGGTGTGCTCCACGTGTTATAATTTCGCTACACAATTGAGCCCTCTATCCCACCTCAAAACGTGGGGCGAAATCCCCCCACCACCCTGGCTGGAAAAAGGATTATTTTCTCCAGAACAGGAACAAGCTCAGTAAACAAATGTACTTAGGTTCACTCAGTCCTAAGACCCTGTGCTTCCCAGCACCAACTTAATAGGGTGAAATAAAGCACAGCTTTACAAAAAAGAAAAACAAAACAGTTCAGCCAACTCATTACTTTTGGAAATCTCCCCTTAGGCGGTTTCTTTACTTGCCTTGGAGCAACATATTTCCATGGGTTGACTTTCCAGCGGGACTTCTGCACACGATTCCAGCCCCAACTCCATGGCTTGTGGAATTTCAGAGAGATCAGGAGTCAAGTCAGTATCAGCTTCACCAATCTCCATACATTCTGGGCTTTGTAGGTCCTGCAGAGCTCTTAGTCCTGAGCTAGGCTGCCAGTACTGTTCCTGTGACCGTTCTCCTTCTCTCCAGTTCTCCCTCTGCCTTTCCAACTGCCCAGCCCTGAGGTTAAGGAACTTACAGCCCCACCCAACCTTCTCAGGTGGAAAGCATTTCCGGTCACAAGCCTTGGGAAGGTGAGGGGGAGGGGAAGTCTGTAGCTCAACCCCTAAGCTCCCTCTGCTAGTTTTAGTGGGAATATCAGGCAAGAAGGAAAATTGTTCTTTATCATGAGCAGACTGGGAATTAACTGCTCTAGGCATGGGCCTTATACTAGGGCCAATCCTAGCAGGCCTACCTCGCATACCACAAGTAGTAATGGCAAAAGAAGAAGAAACATGTGCAGGGTTGCTCTGCTCAGGTGCATGCTGTCAGCTCTGCAGTCCTCTGCCCTGGAACAGGAATTGATGTCAAGAGGGGACAGAGGACTGGCACAGCTGACAGCGCACACCTGAGCAGAGTGGCCCCAAGTGTGTTTCTTCTTCCTTTGCCATTACTACTGCAGATCAGAAGAAGCAGCAGGAGGAAACAAATTGAAGCTAAGGTAATACAGGAAGGGGAAGTGGGAACAGCTGGATGGAAGAGTAAGGAGAACAGGGAGACATTAGATGGAAGGATGGAGGGGGGAGATGGGAAACATGTTAAATTGAAGGAAGAGAAAAAGGGGAACCTGGATGGAAAAAGGATAGAGGGTAGACACTGGATGGAATGATGGGGAGAGAGAGGGGAAATGTTAAATGGAAGTATAAGGAGAAAAAAAGGGGACTGGATAAAAAAGGGGTAGGGAAGACACTAGATGGAAGGATGAGGAAAAAAAGGGAGATATGCTAAATGAAAGAATGAGGAGAAACAAAGGGGCCACAGGATGGAAAGGGATAGAGGGGAGATGCTGGATAGAAGGATAGTGAAGTCCAAATATACAAGTCTTATGAATTTGGATCAAGTGTTGTCTGTTCTCCATGAATGCTTATGGACAGAGTTTGAGACAATTTCTGAGCAACAAGTTTTCATGGTTTTACAGAATTTGAATTAAGACTACCTGTTCAATAAATCCATGCCCGTCAGGAGTATTTTTTTACAATGAAAGAGGCTATTTTACCCTCTATCTTGACTTTAGTATCATGTTCTTTACAGGAAAGTAATGTCTCTGAAATCATGTGTGCACACTAAATTTTTTAAAAAAAATCTTATCTCCTAGATTTTCTTTTGTGTTGGCCGGTTTTGTTGCTTCTGCGTTCAGGTACTTCTGGAACCTGGGTCACCCTTGACTATCCGCCTGTTTACTCCCTCTAAGAAGTGTAGCAAATTTGTCAATTGAGATTTTCATCTGCTGAAGCCATGCTGGCTGGTCCTCATCAGATCGTGTCCATCAAGGTGCTCAATGATGAGGTCCTTTATCAGCGCATCTTTCCTGGTACCGAGGTCAGACTCACTGGTCTGTAGTTTCCCAGATCACCTCTTGAACCTTTCTTGAAGATCGCCGTAACATTCGCCACCTTCCAGTCTTCCGGAACCCTTCCCAATTTGATCAACAGATTGGCTATCAGTTGAAGCAGTTCAGCTATAGTCCCTTTCAGTTCCTTGATTACCCTCAGGTGGATGGTGCCATCTGGTCCTGGGAATTTATCATTTTTAAGCCTATCAATCTGCCGGCATACCTTCCTCACCCTCAGATATCTTTGGTGTGATCAGGCACTTGTGTAGAGCGCCCTGATCCAACCTAGCTGTTACACTGGGACTGGGTCCTTCTGCCCGCAAATGGATACTAAGATGGCATGGTGAGAAGCTTGGAGCACCGCTGGGAGTGGGGCAGCGTGTTCAGGCACTTGGAGCCCACTGGAACTGGGGATGCACAGTCAGGTGCTTAGATGTGGTACAGTCACTGCGGGCCACATAAAACAGCCAGGTGAGCTGGATTCGGCCCTCGGGCCTTGTGTTTGACATGTGTGCTCTAGGGTATACATATTCAGGGCTTCCATTCTCTCCTCATACGTCTTTTGGCTCCTACCATTTTCGTTGCCTTCCTCTGGACCACTTCAAGTCTTGTTATATCCTTTGCCAAATATGACCTCCAAAATTGAACACAATACTCCAAGTGGGGCTTCACCAATGAGCTGTATAGGGGCATCAAGACCTTCTTTCTTCTGTTGGTGACACCTCTTTCTATACAGCCTAGCATCCTTCTGGCAACAGCCATTGCCTTGTCACACTGTCTCTTTGCCTTTAGATCTTCAGACACTATCACCCCAAGGTCCCTCTCCCCATTCGTGTATACCAGCCTCTCACCTCCCACACATATAGCTCCTTCCGATTTCACCAGTCATCTTGTCATCTGCCTTATTCTGCGCTTTCAAGCTTAAACATTCTCCCCTTTTTCTGGTCTTCCTTCTCAATTTATTTTCTGCCTCTGTCTAAATTCTTTCTTACTATTCAGTCCTCAATTTCCCTCTTTCATTATGTCTATCTACAGCTTGCCACTTCTTTCCCTCGCCCCTTTTAGTTCTTAACTCTATCCTCTTCCCCCAATCCCCAATCCTCCCCACTTCCTTCTAGCTTCTGTTCCCCTCCCTCATCACCCCTTCCTTTCAATGTCTGCCCCCTCCCCCATACTTCCATTCAGCATCTGTCTCCCTCTCTCACCCCCTTCCATTCAGCGTCTGTCCCCCTCTGTCACCCCCCTTCCATTCAGCGACTGTCCTCCTAAATCTAAAGTACCACTCAACCTCTTCCTGTTATCGGGCCATCTCTCTCCCTTCCCCTCACCTTCATGGATGCTTTCTAAAAGCGAAGTTCTCTTAGACGAGCCCTGACCAGGAAGCCATTGTCACAAGTTGCATGCATGCGGTTCCCCCGAAGCTTTTCCTATGACGCAACTTCCATTTTCTGCAAGATTACATCAGAGGAGAAGTTTTGTGGTAGCCGCACACGTGCAACTAATGAGGGCCCTTCTGTTTGCCTTCCCCTAACGCCGGTGGGTCTCCTGTTGTTTTCGGGTCCGAGGCACGTGCCTACTGGGCCTACCCTTTAATCTGGCCCTGGCATTCAGACACTATTCTTACTCTTCAAATCCCACAGTATAAGACAAGCAGGACAGCATATATGCTTATAGTCTCAACAGACTTCTATTTCTGTGCCCACCCAGGAATCACAGGAATGTATACTGTATACCTGATCAAGCAGATCAGAATATCCTTATTACATAATAAAAGTACAGGACTTCAACAATCTAGCATTAAGTGCTGAAGGAGAACTTCTCTTTAACTGCCTCTGTGGATCAATTTCGACTGATATCATTTCAGCTTTAGAGAACTTACAGAGTGCATATTCTACAAAGTGCATCTTATTAAACTTGAACAAGCACACTAAAGTCAGCAAAAACAGCTGCTTAGGGAAAACAAAAACAACACAAAAGATGTATGGGAAATCAGCAAAGCAGAAAAGCCACCACTGCTCCTGATTCTGACATCTTAGAACAAAAGTATTTCTTTAATAAAGTGTGTTAATGCTAATGTAAGCATTAATGAATATTGAATGCCTACATTATCTAACACACAGTAACATACTCACTTAACATGTACTAAATCACCATTAATGTATTTGTGTTAATGCTCTTGCATTTAATGTTGAAGAAATAGCATTGAAATTATTCAAATTCACCTAAGTATCTATTAAATATAAGGTCTTGATGGGAGTTAAATAATGCAACTTTACATAGAGATGCAATAAAGCAAAACTAACTTCACCTCTATAGGTATAAATAACAATTTTGTATTAAAGCGGTAAGATACAGTAATTTAAAGACAGGTGACCTCATATTTATGGGTAGTAATATCTAAATACACACAAGAAGGCAGATATTTTGTCAGACTCTACTATATTGTACATATAATGCCCTAACTTCTGTGCTGAAATTTGGTACACATTGGGCATATTACATAATTGTATGCACAACTTAATTGAAAAATGAGCAATTTATTGACAAGTGGTTACCACCAATCAATTACTGGTACTAGCTGGCAATAATTTGGATTTTCACATGTATCTTGCTAAGCACAGTTCTATAAATATATGTGTGCAAATCTTATAATGCACAACTCAAAAGAGGTGTAGCAATAGGAGATGCATTGGGTGGGTCAGAGGCATTCACTAAAGATGTGCACCATATTACTGAATATAGGGGATCTGTTTCAAAATTATGTGCCAGGATTTACACCAAGTTTCAGCTACTTTTTGCGGGGTATCAGGGGTCTGCCCATTGGAGGGGGGTCAGAGGTATGTCCTTCAGGGGTTCCTGAAGGAGGGACTGGGCATCCCTCCTGCCGATGATCTTTAGGGGGGGGGATTCCAGCAGGAGGAACAGTGCATCTCTCCTGTCGATGATCTTTTTGGGGGGTGTCAGCAAGAGGAAATGGTCACTCCTCCTGCTGCCGACATTCACAGAAGGGGGGATGTCTTTGAAGATCCTGGCAGGAGGGACTGGGCAACCATCCTGCTCGCCGTCTTCACGAGAGGGGTATGGGTTCCCTGCCGCAGCCGCTAAACTGATCGCAACAGGGAAATTCCCTTGTGATGAGTTCAGCGGCCATTGGCTTACATTTCAGGCGGCTACCGTGGACTTAGGGAGGCGCCTAGGGAGGCACCTAGGGCCACATAAGCTTGCCTAAGGCTACTTCCAGGCAAAACCATGCCCAGACATAGCCCAGTGTTCTCCCCAGAAATTTTTCCTAGCTGGGTGGCACAAAAAAATAGCTGGGTGGGGCGGGACGGGGAAATATGTTAGTGCAAATTTGATGCTATGCAAATTAACCCTCCCTGCTTACAGTGAAGGAGTAGGAGTGGGGAAGAGGGTTGGCCCACGACCTGGAACGCTATGAAAGTTACCCCTCCCTGCTCACAGTGAAGAAGTAGGGTAGGGGTGTCCAACCTTTTGGCTTCCCTGGGCCACATTGGACAAAACATTTTTCTGGGGCCGCACAAACATCAACACTAACACTAGCTGATGAGCAAAAAAAAAAGGCTGAGCAGGGCTCGGTCCTGGGTCCACTCCTTTTCAACATATTCATAGGGGATCTGACTCAAGGGCTTCAAGGTAAAATAACACTATTCACCGATGACGCCAAACTATGTAATATAGTAAGTGAATGCAGTTTACAGAATTATATGGCGCAGGACCTGCTTACATTGGAAAGTTGGTCCTCAACCTGGCAGCTAGGCTTCAATGCTAAGAAATGCAAGGTCATGCACCTCGGAAGCGGAAATCCATGCAGGACATACTTCTTGAACGGAGAAACTTTAACTAGGACTTCAGCAGAACGAGATTTAGGAGTAATCATCAGTGCAGACATGAAAACTGCCAACCAAGTGGAGAAGGCTTCATCTAAGGCAAGGCAGATATTGGGTTGTATCAATAGAAGTTTCGTCAGCCGAAAGCCTGAAGTCATAATGCCATTGTACAGGGCCATGGTGAGACCTCATCTGGAGTACTGTGTGCAATTCTGGAGGCCACATTACAGTAAAGATATGCGCAGAATTGAATCAGTTCAGTGGATGGCCACCAGGATGATCTCGGAGCTCAAGGGTCTCTCGTATGAAGAGAGACTGAACAAATTGCAGCTCTACACTCTCGAGGAACGTAGGGAGAAGGGAGACATGATCGAAACATTTAAGTACCTCATGGGACGTGTCGAAGTGGAAGATGATATTTTCTTTCTCAAGGGACCCTCGGACACAAGAGGGCACCCGCTCAAACTCAGGGGTGGAAAATTTCATGGCGACACCAGAAAGTATTTGTTCACAGAGAGAGTGGTTGATCATTGGAACAAGCTTCCAGTGCAGGTGATCGTGGCAGACAGCGTGCCAGACTTTAAGAATAAATGGGATACCCATGTGGGATCCCTACGAGGATCAAGATAAGAAAATTGGGTCATTAGGGCATAGACAGGGAGTGGGTAAGCAGAGTGGGCAGACTTGATGGGCTGTAGCCCTTTTCTGCCGTCATCTTCTATGTTTCTATGTCCCAATTTTGCAATCACTAATATAGAAGATGTACATATCTAATAATAAACCTTCATTAAAGGGACACTGTGGAGAAGGACCCAAAAAAGCAGTAATTCTTACCCTGGCTGAGTGATCCTCCACGTACACTGCTGACAGTGGAAGCAGCCACAGGCTTCCGCATCCCCACTCTGATGAGCAGGGATGCGCGCTCCTGGTTCTCCCATTCACTTCTATTACAGCTATGGTGAGCCTCTTCAGAGGTGAGCCTCATCAGAGCGGGGATGCTGAATCAGCTGTCAGCAGCGCACTTGGAGGATCGTTTAATCAGGGTAAATATTACTGCTTTTTTGGGCCTCCTCCCTGCCCCCCCCCCTTTGGTTTTCATGTATGCATGAAAGCAGGGGCAGCTTGAGGATATTGCCTTTGGCTGCAAAGCTTGGATATTTTGAGTTGCCAGACTGGAGGAAGATGTCTTCAGTTGGCAGGGCTTGGGAATCTCTACTAGCTCAAGTATTTATAAATTGCACTCAGGCAGGGAGAAACTTTGGTGCCCCTCCACTAATTTTGGGCTCCAGTCCCTCTTCCAAATCAGCTGTATATGACTACGCCACTGAATACAAAAATAATTGTGATGCACATATCCCATAGCTAACATATTTCAGTTAATAAATTCATAATAAAACAATTTTTTCTACCTTATTGTCTGGATGTTTTGTTTTTCCATCATCTTGGTCCCAGTTTCTCTTTCTGATTTTTGTCGATCTTCTACTAATTCTCTTTCCAATGTTTGCTGTCCAGTTTTTCTCCTCTCAATACTGTTCCATTCCTTCCTTATGCCTGTCTCCAATGTATTGATTTTTCCCTTTCAGCCTTCTTAACTTTTTCTCTTTTTTGCCTCTGTCCACTCAAATCTTGCCTTCTTTCTTACCCTTCTTCTTTATAAATGTTCAGCTACCTCTCAATTCTCCATCTTCTCTCAGTCCCTAGCTCTCCCATTTCCCATCTCACTCCTTTCCCAGCCTATTTCCTTCTATCTACTCCCCATTACCACATTTCTACCACTGTACTCACTCCTCTCTCACTCATCTTGTCATCTCACTTTTGACCTCATCTATATGGCTCACCACTTTCAGAATCCCCCTCCCTCTCTCCACTGGTCAGGTTGTACCTCCCTGTCCCTTTCTTTCCATCTCCTGCCTAGCATCTTCTTATCCCAGCTCTCTTCCCTCCTGCCCTCCCATGGGTCCATCTCTCTTCCTCTATCTCCAAGGTCCAACATTTTGCTCCCTCTCTTTTCTGTTTTTTTCTTCCCTCCCCCTTTGATGCTGAACAATGAAATGGAGGGGGAAAAAAAGAGAGATGCTGCATCTCTGCCTTCCATCCACATACCTAACATTTCTCCCTCCTTCCCATCCCAAGATCCAACTTCTCTCCCTTTCTCTTCCCAACTGACCCTATTCCATCTCTCCCCCTACCTGCCTGCCTCCCTTCCCCAGGTCCACCATTTCTTCCTTTCTCTTGATCTTGAGAGAGGTAGACAGTCACGTAGCTGGAGGAAGGGAGGACCGGCTAGTGACTTGTCTCCCAGGGGCCAAGACATGAGACATCACTGATAGGATCGAGAGGATCCTGGACGGAGCAGAGACAGAGGAGACTGCGGTAATAATCCACGTCGGAACGAATTATGTGAGCCGGAGGAATTTCAGCATGGCCACACTGACTGACCAGTTCAGGGTCCTGGGACGAAAGCTGAAGTGGAGCACACGGAGGATAGCATTCTCGGAGATCCTGCCTGTACCGAGAGCAGATGCAAAGAGGCAGGCAGACCTCCAGGCTGTGAATGCATGGTTGAGGAGATGGTGCCAGGAGGAGGGCTTCCACTTTGTGAGGAACTGGACGTCCTTCTGGGGAAAGAGCAAGCTCTACCGGCGGGACGGCCTGCACCTGAGCACAGCGGGAACTAGACTACTGGCAGCCAATGTGAGGAAGGAGATCGAGAGGGCTTTAAACTGAGGAGAGGGGGAAAGCCGACAGCTGATCTGATGTTGACGCTTCGGACAACAGTATCCAGAACAGATGCTGAACGGGCTGACTGCAGGGAGGAAGCAGAGGGACAGGAGGATCTTATGATCAGACAGCGAGGGAAACATCAGGTAAAGGGAGCTTGCTGGGAGAAGACTAAGGGGCATGGAGACACAGGGGGACTGGGTGGCACGAGGGCGAAAGCTGAGGGCAATATAGAGGTACCACAAGGCGAGGGATATCAAACAGAGGCTCAAGGGATGATAGCCCAGGAGGGGGCCGGTAGGGCTAGAAAACCCAGAGGAAAAGCGGGGAAGTGGGGTGGCGGGAATGTGGGGAAGCTGAAAGCTAAGAGGGTAAAGGCTGAGGGCAAAGCAGAAGCACAGGGAACGGGAGAACTGCCCGAAATCCAAGGGCAGGCGGCCCAGGTAAATGCAGAGGTGGAGGAAAAACGACGGGACCTACGGGACCTGCGGTGCTTATACGCAAATGCAAGAAGCCTCATGGCCAAGATGGGTGAACTAGAAGTCGTGGCCAAGGGGGAGGACCTAGATATAATTGGAATTGCAGAAACCTGGTGGACAGAGGAAAATCAATGGGATGTGGCGCTGCCGGGGTACAAGCTCTACAGGAGGGACAGGACCCACAAGAAGGGGGGAGGCATAGCACTATATATAAAGGACTCTATCCACTCGGTCGGGATGGATATGGCAACGAAGGCAGAGGGGCTGGAATCGCTATGGGTCAAATTGCTGGGAAACAAGGGTGCAGGCATAAAACTGGGGCTGTACTATCGCCCACCTGGTACGCCAGAAGGAGTCAGACATGACTTGGAAGCGGAATTGAGACAGGAATGCAGGACTGGAAGTGTAACAGTGATGGGGGACTTCAACTACCCAGGAATAGACTGGAGTACGGGTCACTCCAACTGCACTAGGGAAACAGGATTTGTAGAAGCTGTGAGGGACTGCTTCGTGGAGCAACTAGTCAAAGAACCGACGCGAGGGGGTGCTACTCTTGACCTCATCCTAAACGGATTAGGGGGGCCTGCAAGAGGGGTAGAAGTGGGAGGACCACTAGGCAACAGTGATCACAACGCAATCAGATTCACATTAGAAAGGGGGACACCCATAGTAAGGAGGACCGCAACAACTGCGCTCAACTTCAAGAAAGGGAACTATGTTGCTATGAGGGAAATGGTGGGGAGGAAGCTCAGAAACATCTTTAGGATGGAGACTGTGGGAAGCGCCTAGACCCTATTCAGGGACACCCTGCAGGAAGCACAAAGAATGTACGTCCCCAGTTTCAGGAAAGGCTGCAAGAACAAGCGATCAAAGGACCCGGTTTGGATGTCAACTGAAGTAAAGAGGGCGATAAATGACAAAAATGTATCCTTCCGGAGATGGAAAAAGGACCCAACAGAGGAAAATCACCAGGCGCACAGGAAATGCCAAAAGGAATGCCACCAAAAGGTTAGAAAAGCGAAAGGGGAATACGAAGAGGGGCTGGCCAGGGGGCGAAAAACTTCAAGGCATTCTTCAGTTACGTAAAGGGGAAGTGAGCAGCGAGAGAGGAGGTGGGGACGTTGGACGATGGGGATAGGAAGGGAGTGATTAAGGAGGATAAAGAGGTAGCTGAGAGGTTGAACACGTTCTTCTCGTCGGTTTTCACGAGCGAAGACACATCTAATATACCGGACTCAGAGGAGCTCATGAGTGGGGAACAGGCCGAAAAATTGGAGCACATAGAGGTAAGTAAGGAGGATGTCCTCAAACAGATAGACAGGTTAAAATGCGGTAAATCACCGGGCCCGGACAGGATCCACCCAAGGGTTCTGAAGGAACTAAGACAAGAAATAGCGGGCACAATCCAGCATGTTTGCAACATATCCTTGAAATCTGGTGAGGTACCAGAGGACTGGAAATTGGCGAATGTCACACCTATCTTCAAGAAGGGATCGAGGGGTGACCCCGGGAACTACAGGCCGGTGAGCCTGACTTCAATTATAGGGAAGATGGTGGAAGCTATGATCAAGGACGGCATTTGCGAGCACATCGAGAGGAATGGCCTACTGAGAACAAGCCAGCACGGATTCTGTAAGGGAAGGTCGTGCCTAACGAACCTTCTGTACTTCTTTGAGGGAATAAGCAGTCGGGTGGACAATGGGGAACCCATAGACATCATTTACCTCGATTTTCAAAAGGCTTTCGACAAGGTGCCACATGAAAGGCTGCTTAGGAAGCTGTGGAACCACGGGGTGGGAGGGGATGTGCACAGATGGATCAAGCACTGGTTGTCAGGTAGACTGCAGAGGGTCGGAGTGAAGGGCCAATATTCTGACTGGCGGGGAGTCACGAGCGGTGTGCCACAGGGATCGGTGCTGGGGCCGTTACTCTTCAACATATTTATCAATGACCTGGAAAAGGAGGCAAAGTGCGAGGTTATAAAATTTGCAGACGATACCAAACTGTGCGGTAGAGTTAGGTCCAGGGAGGAGTGTGAGGACCTGCAAAGGGACCTGGACAAGCTGGAAGACTGGGCAAACAAATGGCAAATGCGCTTTAACGTGGAAAAATGCAAGGTCATGCATATAGGGAAAAAAAGAACCCGTTGTTCAACTACAAATTGGGGGGGGCATTGTTGGGAGACAGCAGACTTGAGAGAGACTTGGGTGTGCTGGTAGATGCATCACTGAAGCCATCTGCACAGTGCGCAGCAGCCTCGAAAAAAGCCAACAGGATTCTGGGCATCATAAAGAGGGGCATAACAACCAGGACGCGGGAAGTCATCATGCCATTGTATCGAGCGATGGTGCGTCCACATCTGGAATACTGCGTTCAGTATTGGTCGCCACACCTCAAGAAGGACATGGCGGTACTTGAGAGAGTCCAAAGGAGAGCAACGAAACTGGTAAAAGGGCTGGAACACTGCCCATACGCCGAGAGGTTGGATAGGCTGGGGCTCTTCTCTCTAGAAAAAAGGAGGCTTAGGGGAGATATGATAGAGACCTTCAAGATCATGAGGGGCATAGAGAGGGTGGATAGGGACAGATTCTTCAGACTGATGGGGACAACAAGTACGAGGGGGCATTCGGAGAAACTGAAGGGAGATAGGTTCAAAACAAATGCAAGGAAGTTTTTTTTTCACCCAAAGGGTCGTGGACACTTGGAATGCGCTACCGGAGGAAGTGATCAGGCAGAGTACGGTACAGGGATTCAAACAGGGATTGGACGGATTCCTGAGGGATAAAGGGATCGTGGGATACTGAGGGAGGAGCTGGGATGTAACACAAGTATAGAAAGCTAACCAGGTAATAAGTATAGAAACCCAACAGGTCGTGCATGTGCAAGACCGGAGGGTTAGGACTACGATGGGAAGATAGGACTTCAATGAGAAACCAAGGTGGCAAGGGAGCCCCTTCTGGTGATTCAGACAGGTCGTGACCTGTTTGGGCCACTGCGGGAGCGGACTGCCGGGCAGGATGGACCTATGGTCTGACCCGGCGGAGGCACTGCTTATGTTCTTATGTTCTTATGTTTTTCCCAACAGTTCTCCCTTCAAATATCTCTTTCCCTCTTCCTCCACACCAATGCTATAAATTCTGTGCAGGGTATCAGGATTATGCAGGTACGATGAACTAGACCATTTCTAGAATGCTTTTGAAGAGTTATCAAATGTATCTACAATTGATCTGGATCTCTAGAGCAGTGTTCCTCAACCTTTTGACACCTATGGACCGGCGGAAATAAAATAATTATTTGGGCACCGGCACCAGTCCACGGATCGGCAGTTGAAGAACACTTGGATAAGTCATGCCCATCTCCACTCAGTCTCTGCCCCAAACCCCGCCCACATAATAGTACTAATTGTAACACCATTTGTTCCATTCATTTTTCATATAAACACACAATATAATTGTATTAACAGCACATAATGTTTAACCACAAAATTAAAATATACAAAGCACACTGTATGCTTTTTAACATTCATTCCTACCATAAAACAGATAACCCCATGCAAATGCAGGACCAAAAATTAAAAGTACTAATATTTACAAACTCTAAGATGCAAGGCTCTGCAAGCAGTGCAACCTCAGAGGAAAAGAAACAAATGCATTTCTTCCTGAACAGACAAATCAATCACTAAATTAAAAAAATAAAAGCATTTCCCCTACCATTGTTGTCTCTCTCCCTCCATGTGCCTTGCCTTCTGGCCTGCCCCCCAGTGTTATCTTTGGGCTGGTCCACTTTGCGATCAATGCAGCATCTTCGGGCCGGCTCCCTGAGTGCTGCATTGCACAAAGCTGTGGGCAGCAGCTTCTCGCATGCATCCCGCGCCTCATCTGGAAGCCTTCCCTCTGACGTTGCGATGTCAGAGAGAAGGCTTCCGGTTCAAGCGCAGGCCGCATGGAGGAGCCTTTTCCCATGGCTTTGTGCACTGCAGCACTCAGGAAACTGGCCTGAAGACGCCGCATTGATCGCACCGTGAACTGGCGGCTGAAGAACGCTGTCTTGGGCCCGATGGACGTGCCAGCCCTGTGAACCGGCAGAAAATGTCTGCAGACTGGCACCGGTCCACGGACTGGCGGTTGAAGAACACTGCTCTAGAGCACCTGGTTTTGGGCATTTCCACCAGCTGTGTGCAGTGAACTTTTATCCCTCTACATGAGGAACTATCCTCTGGGAATAATTTTTAGTCTTCTTCCTTTTGGATAGAGTGATTGTCATTCAAACAGTCATAGCTGCCAATGCAAAAATTAGAAATAAATTTAAAGAAATGGATCAAGTTATTTTGGTCTGTTCCCATTTTGAAGGTATATGAAAGTTTCAATCCCTTATACAAAGTTCTGAGTTTATTCAAGACCACATATATGAAATACCCCAAAATACTCACCAATTTCACCAATTAATAATTCAGAAACTGCAGTCAGAGTCTCAGGACTCCTACAGCCACTTTGGTTCTTGGGACACATTTTTTTTGCAAGCCGCGCACCAATCCTCTTCCCTGTCTCTACTCCAAGGGTGTCCAACCCGCGGCCCGACAAGGAGTTTTGTGCAGCCCAGCTTCTCTCTCCCTCCAGCGATAGTTTTCTGGCCGGCTCCCTTCTGCAGTCGGCTGCAGGTGGCGTCGGCTCCTCGTGCGCGATTCATGGCTGATTCAGTAGCCTTCTCTCTGACGTCGTGACGTCAGAGGGAATGCTTCTGACACAGCTACAGATCGCGCGCGAGGAGCCGAAGCCACCCACAGTCGACTGCAGAAGGGAGCCGGCCAGAAAACTACCGCCGGAGGGAGAGAGAAGCTGGGCCGCACAAAACTTCTTGTCGGGCCGCGGGTTAGACACCCCTGGAGTAAGGACAGGGAAGAGGATTGGAGCACGGCTTTGATGCTGGTGGTGCGGATGCAAGATGACAGCCGGGCGCTCACTTAAATTAGCTGGGCGCAGCACCCGGCTAAAACACGCTAGGGAGAACACTGTAGCCTTATCCAAATTAGGCGGCCCTTCGCTCCTCTCTAGGCTCACGGAGGTTCCTACATTTTAGATGGCCTGCCTTAGGATGTTTTTTTTTAAAAATGCATCCTGATTGGCTGATAGACAGCAGTAGGCCACCTAAAATTGGTATGCCGTTTACAGAAATAATAATGAGACAAATATCTTCAAACAGCTAAGAAAAGAAGCTACAATGTCTAACACCTGGAATATTCATAATAACATAAGAACTGCCATCTCCGAATCAGACCTTCGGTCCATCAAGTCCGGCGATCCGCACACACGAAGGCCCAGCCAGGTGTACACTTGGTGTAATTTTAGTCACCCATATCCCTCTATGCCTCTCATAAGGAGATGTGTATCTAATTTGCTTTTAAATCCTAGAACGGTGGATTCCGCAATAACCTCCTCTGGGAGAGCATTTGTCCACCACTCGTTGCGTGAAGCAGAACTTCCTGATATTTGTCCTGGACTTGTCCCCCCTTAGCTTCAGTCCATGTCCTCTTGTTCGTGTCACATTGGACATTGTAAATAATTTATTTTCCTGTTCTATTTTGTCGATTTCTTTCAGTATTTTGAAAGTCTCGATCATATCCCTTCGCAGTCTCCTTTTCTCAAGGAAGAACAATCCCAGTCTCTTAAGTCGTTCCTCATATTCCAAGTTCTCCATACCTTTTATTAGCTTTGTTGCTCATCTCTGTATCCTCTCCAGCAGTTTTATATTCTTCTTTAGGTTGGGAGACCAATGTTGGACACAGTATTCCATGTGTGGTCTGACCATTGCCTTATAAAGCGATATTATAACTTTCTCCGATCTACTCGTGATTCCTTTCTTTCTCATGTCTAACATTCTATTTGCTTTCTTTGCCGCTGCTGCGCATTGTGCCGACAGTTTCAGGGTCCTATCTATCAGTACACCCAGGTCCTTTTCTTGTTCTCTCTTACCCAGAGTTGCACCTGACATTCTATACTCGTGTTCCTTGTTCTTTCTGCCTAAATGCATTACTTTGCACTTTCCACATTAAACTTCATCTGCCATTTCTCTGCCCATTTCTCTAACTGACACAAGTCACTCTGGAGTTCCTCGCTATCCTTCTGCGATCTGATTGCCCGGCATAGCTTTGTGACATCTGCAAACTTGATGATCTCATTGGATGTTCCCTCTTCTAGGTCATTGATAAAAATATTAAATAAGATGGGCCCAAGTACCGAGCCCTGGGGCACACCGCTAGTCACTTTCTCCCAGTCTGAGAACTTCCCATTTATGCCCACTCTCTGCTTTCTGTTCTCCAACCATTTGCCTATCCATCTTAGTATATCTCCCTCTATTCCATGGCTTTGTAGTTTCCTGAGAAGTCTTTCATGTGGAACCTTGTCGAACGCTTTCTGGAAGTCCAAGTATATTATGTCCACCGGTTCTTCACTATCAATTTGTTTGTTCACGGTCTCAAAAAATTGAAGTAAATTCGTCAAACATGATTTCCCTTTCCTGAAGCCATGTTGACTGGCTCTCATCAGGTCGTGTATATCCAAGTGCCGGACTATGCTATCTTTAATCAGTGCTTCAACCATCTTTCCAGGGACAGACGTAAGACTCGCAGGTCTGTAGTTTCCCGGTTCTCTTCTTGATCCTTTTTTGAACATTGACGTGACGTTCGCTATCTTCCAATCGTCTGGTATCTGTCCAGTTCTAATTGACAGGTTGGCAAGTTTTTGCAAAAGCTCTCTGATTTCAACCTTCAGTTCTTTTAAGACTCTCGGGTGAATTCCATGAGGTCCAGGGGATTTGTCGCTTTTTAGATTATCGATCTGGTAGTATAACTGGTTCAAGTCCACTTCTACTGTGATGAGTCTGTCCTGTAAAGCAAATTTTATTTTATTGGATTTAAGAAAAATAAAGCACTTAATTGGTATATTGTAAGTCTTATTTTTCTTCTCTCAGGTCCTCTAGAATATTAGGAAACATCCTAATTGAAGATTTAAAAAAAAAAATTGTGTTGTTTACAAAATAATAACAGCAACCAATCCCTAATAAAACTTAAAGCCAATGACATGAGCAATGTTGCAGGAATAGATAAATCCTGATAAGATTTATTTAATAAAGGCCCTCTTTTATCAAGCTGCATTAGGGTTTTTTTTATCACCGGCTACTGCAGTAAAAGCTCTGATGCTCATAGAATTCCTATGAGCGTCAGAGCTTTTACTGCAGTGGCTGATGATAAAACACCCTAACACGGCTTGATAAAAGAGGGACAAAGTAATATCCAATAAATACATAGGGATTCTTTTACAAAACCATGCTACAAAGTAGGCTGTGCTATAATTTTAGTACAAGGGTTTCCCACGTGATGTTCCCACTTTTTAACATGGCTCTAAAATTGCTGCAATTTACCCCTCTTTTTCTAAGGTGTGCTAGCTGATTTAGCGTGCCCTAACGGTTAGCGCGCGCTAAACGCTAACGTGTCCATTATTTTTCTTATTAATGACCATATGTTTATTTCAAACTTAGCAGAATTTTAGGGATAATCTCTCTTATTATCCCTAGTATCCCTAGTAATAACACCTAAACAAAGTTGTCACGATCCTCAGAAACACCATTCTGTTCAATAATCTCATTACTCAAAGCTTTATGTGTTGAATTGTCATAGGATTCAAGATTTTAAATTCAATATTCTTAAATAAGAACATAAACAGTGCCTCCGCCGGGTCAGACCATAGGTCCATCCTGCCCGGCAGTCCGCTCTCGCGGCGGCCCAAACAGGTCACGACCTGTCTGAATCACCAGAAGGGGCTCCCTTGCCACCTTGGTTTCTCATTGAAGTCCTATCTTCCCATCGTAGTCCTAACCCTCCGGTCTTGCACATGCACGACCTGTTGGGTTTCTATACTTATTACCTGGTTAGCTTTCTATACCTGTGTTACATCCCAGCACCTCTCTCAGTATCCCACGATCCCTTTATCCCTCAGGAATCCGTCCAATCCCTGTTTGAATCCCTGTACCGTACTCTGCCTGATCACTTCCTCCGGTAGCGCATTCCAAGTGTCCACGACCCTTTGGGTGAAAAAAAACTTCCTTGCATTTGTTTTGAACCTATCTCCCTTCAGTTTCTCCGAATGCCCCCTCGTACTTGTTGTCCCCTTCAGTCTGAAGAATCTGTCCCTATCCACCCTCTCTATGCCCCTCATGATCTTGAAGGTCTCTATCATATCTCCCCTGAGCCTCCTTTTTTCCAGAGAGAAGAGCCCCAGCCTATCCAACCTCTCGGCGTATGGGCAGTGTTTCAGCCCTTTTACCAGTTTCGTTGCTCTCCTTTGGACTCTCTCAAGTACCGCCATGTCCTTCTTGAGGTGTGGCGACCAATACTGAACACAGTATTCCAGATGTGGACGCACCATCGCTCGATACAATGGCATGATGACTTCCCGCGTCCTGGTTGTTATGCCCCTCTTTATGATGCCCAGCATCCTGTTGGCTTTTTTCGAGGCTGCTGCGCACTGTGCAGATGGCTTCAGTGATGCATCCACCAGCACACCCAAGTCTCTCTCAAGTCTGCTGTCTCCCAACAATGCCCCCCCCAATTTGTAGTTGAACAACGGGTTCTTTTTCCCTATATGCATGACCTTGCATTTTTCCACGTTAAAGCGCATTTGCCATTTGTTTGCCCAGTCTTCCAGCTTGTCCAGGTCCCTTTGCAGGTCCTCACACTCCTCCCTGGACCTAACTCTACCGCACAGTTTGGTATCGTCTGCAAATTTTATAACCTCGCACTTTGCCTCCTTTTCCAGGTCATTGATAAATATGTTGAAGAGTAACGGCCCCAGCACCGATCCCTGTGGCACACCGCTCGTGACTCCCCGCCAGTCAGAATATTGGCCCTTCACTCCGACCCTCTGCAGTCTACCTGACAACCAGTGCTTGATCCATCTGTGCACATCCCCTCCCACCCCGTGGTTCCACAGCTTCCTAAGCAGCCTTTCATGTGGCACCTTGTCGAAAGCCTTTTGAAAATCGAGGTAAATGATGTCTATGGGTTCCCCATTGTCCACCCGACTGCTTATTCCCTCAAAGAAGTACAGAAGGTTCGTTAGGCACGACCTTCCCTTACAGAATCCGTGCTGGCTTGTTCTCAGTAGGCCATTCCTCTCGATGTGCTCGCAAATGCCGTCCTTGATCATAGCTTCCACCATCTTCCCTATAATTGAAGTCAGGCTCACCGGCCTGTAGTTCCCGGGGTCACCCCTCGATCCCTTCTTGAAGATAGGTGTGACATTCGCCAATTTCCAGTCCTCTGGTACCTCACCAGATTTCAAGGATAGGTTGCAAACATGCTGGATTGTGCCCGCTATTTCTTGTCTTAGTTCCTTCAGAACCCTTGGGTGGATCCCATCCAGGCCCGGTGATTTACTGCATTTTAACCTGTCTATCTGTTTGAGGACATCCTCCTTACTTACCTCTATGTGCTCCAATTTTTCGGCCTGTTCCCCACTCATGAGCTCCTCTGAGTCCGGTATATTAGATGTGTCTTCGCTCGTGAAAACCGACGAGAAGAACGTGTTCAACCTCTCAGCTACCTCTTTATCCTCCTTAATCACTCCCTTCCTATCCCCATCGTCCAACGTCCCCACCTCCTCTCTCGCTGCTCACTTCCCCTTTACGTAACTGAAGAATGCCTTGAAGTTTTTCGCCTCCCTGGCCAGCCCCTCTTCGTATTCCCCTTTCGCTTTTCTAACCTTTTGGTGGCATTCCTTTTGGCATTTCCTGTGCGCCTGGTGATTTTCCTCTGTTGGGTCCTTTTTCCATCTCCGGAAGGATACATTTTTGTCATTTATCGCCCTCTTTACTTCAGTTGACATCCAAACCGGGTCCTTTGATCGCTTGTTCTTGCAGCCTTTCCTGAAACTGGGGACGTACATTCTTTGTGCTTCCAGCAGGGTGTCCCTGAATAGGGTCCAGGCGCTTCCCACAGTCTCCATCCTAAAGATGTTTCTGAGCTTCCTCCCCACCATTTCCCTCATAGCAACATAGTTCCCTTTCTTGAAGTTGAGCGCAGTTGTTGCGGTCCTCCTTACTATGGGTGTCCTCCTTTCTAATGTGAATCTGATCGCGTTGTGATCACTGTTGCCTAGTGGTCCTCCCACTTCTACCCCTCTTGCAGGCCCCCCTAATCCGTTTAGGATGAGGTCAAGAGTAGCACCCCCTCGCGTCGGTTCTTTGACTAGTTGCTCCACGAAGCAGTCCCTCACAGCTTCTACAAATCCTGTTTCCCTAGTGCAGTTGGAGTGAACCGTACTCCAGTCTATTCCCGGGTAGTTGAAGTCCCCCATCACTGTTACACTTCCAGTCCTGCATTCCTGTCTCAATTCCGCTTCCAAGTCATGTCTGACTCCTTCTGGCGTACCAGGTGGGCGATAGTACAGCCCCAGTTTTATGCCTGCACCCTTGTTTCCCAGCAATTTGACCCATAGCGATTTCAGCCCCTCTGCCTTCGTTGCCATATCCATCCTGACCGAGTGGATAGAGTCCTTTATATATAGTGCTATGCCTCCCCCCTTCTTGTGGGTCCTGTACCTCCTGTAGAGCTTGTACCCCGGCAGCGCCACATCCCATTGATTTTCTGCAATTCCAATTATATCTAGGTCCTCCCACTTGGCCACGACTTCTAGTTCACCCATCTTGGCCATGAGGCTTCTTGCATTTGCGTATAAGCACCGCAGGTCCCGTAGGTCCCGTTGTTTTTCCTCCACCTCTGCATTTACCTGGGCCGCCTGCCCTTGGATTTCGGGCAGTTCTCCCGTTCCCTGTGCTTCTGCTTTGCCCTCAGCCTTTACCCTCTTAGCTTTCAGCTTCCCCACATTCCCGCCACCCCACTTCCCCGCTTTTCCTCTGGGTTTTCTAGCCCTACCGGCCCCCTCCTAGGCTATCATCCCTTGACCCTCTGTTTGATCCCCCTCGCCTTGTGGTACCTCTATATTGCCCTCAGCTTTCGCCCTCGTGCCATCCAGTCCCCCTGTGTCTCCATGCCCCTTAGTCTTCTCCCAGCAAGCTCCCTTTACCTGATGTTTCCCTCGCCGTTGGCGCTGTGCTCTTTTAAATGTTCCCTTTCGGTCAGGGTGGGGGAGGAGCAGGGCTCCCACGCTGCCTCCCTTCAGGAACAATCTGGATATGCTGTCTCCCGCTGGTGGCCTGAAAGGGGGCCCGGCTGGCTGCTGTGCTCTTTTAGATGTTCCCTTTCGGTCAGGGAGAGGGGCGGAGCAGGGCTCCCATGCTGCCTCTCTTCGGGAACAATCTGGATACGCTGTCTCCCGTTTTTAAATATATTTCATTTATGTTTTAAATCAATAAATATAAGTGCTATTCAGTGCATTTATCAATTCTCAATACATAGTCATTTTAGCTGTTACTTAGCTTTTCAATGTGGTCTAGGTTGGGGACAGTTAATTCACCGACATGTTTCACATAAATGCTTTCTCAAGGTGAAATCCCTAAAAAGAGAAAATAGTATAAAGAACAGCCAGAACTAAAATATTTCATAAATAACTTTAGATTAAATATAGCTTTAACACCTACCTCATAAACAAGTCACTATCCACATAAACCACTTTCTCCTAGAATATGGTGGCAGCATTTTTTTCTGTCTTTTAAACCTCCCAGAAAACAGTCAGCTGATAGCCCCGTAAGCAGATTTAAAGTGTGGAAATCAGAGAGAGTGAATCTACGGAAGCTGCAGATGGATAACATACCTCAATAGTCTTGAAAATAATCTTTAAAGGAAACCCTCCCTCCCTCACCGACTAGAAAAGAGAAGCCCACTCAAGTTCTTCATTTAAACTAGAAGGATTGACTGAATTCAATGTATAGATCCAGCGTAAGAGCTCCTAAGTTAACCAGCATGCACCAATGCCTATGTGCTAACTAAATAGCACAGGAAATAATTACACTCTGCCCCCAAACATGCCCCAAATACTAAAAAAAATAAAAAAGTATATTTAGTAGGTGGTTGGCACACATCAAGCCTAAAATTGGCACATGGTATCTGAGCATGTCCCACAGCAATAGATTTTAAATGGCAGTAAGCCTGCATTAGTGCTTAAAGATGATTGAGAAAAGGGCCTCATTGTATAGTCAGAATCTTGCTGTTGTCTTCCTCCTGAACCAAAAAAAATCCCCCCCGCACTGATGCACACCACCGCTCCCCAAGTGCGAATGAATATGGCAGGAGGGATGTCAACTCTCTCCTGCCATCGCAAAAATAATGACCAATCAGGGACTTCCTTAGACTCTTCCCTAAGGAAGTCCCTGATTGGCTGAGATGCCAAGGGAGGAGCTCGAGGCACTACAGCTAATCAGGGCCTTAGGCCCCTCCCTTTGCATCACATGAGGCACCAGGGCATGGCCTAAGGCTGCAGTTCAAGTCAGAGGAGTCATGGAGCAGGAGGGACTGAGCACTCCTCCTGCTCCCAATGATTTTAAAGGTACGGGGAGGGAGAAGGCCTGACTCAGCCAGTAGGCCTTCTTAACTAAAGGTACTGGGAGGTAGGTGGGCTAGGTTTGAGATGGCAGAATGGAGATGGCATCCCTCCTGCCTTGTTTTTCAACAGGGCCACGTTCTGTGGGGTGCAGTTTGGGGGGTTTGGGGAGGGAGGAAGCACTTCAGGGGACTTAAAATTTTTTGACAGGTCTGCCTGTCTTTTTTCTTTATTTTTTTATGGGACAGATATTTTGTGTGTGTAACGTACACAAAATATCTGCCATGGAAAAAAAATGAATAAAAATAGACAGGCCGACCTGTCAAAAAATGGCAGACCTGTCAGTAACACAGTTACCAACAGGTCTGCAGCAGTTGGGTTTTATGATAGTAAAACCCGATTCAAAATAGCCAAGCAATTGTTAGTGAATCAATCGCTTGGCTATTTTCCATGGGGTTTTACTCATTTGAATGGTGGACTGGATTGGATAGGAGATTGATCGGGCAGCAGTTTAGTGAATTGGGTCGGGGATGCGGAACAATTGCAAAATCAATAAAACTGGTTTTGCGATTGTCGTTACAGGATCGGTATGTTTAGTGAATCTAACTCTAAAAAGATTAGGGCTCTTCAGCTTGGAAAAAAGATGTCCAAGGGAAAATATGATTAAAGTCTACAGAATCTTGAGTGGAGTAGAATGGGTACAAGTCGATTGAATTTTCACACCGTCAAAAATTACAAAGACTAGTGGACACTCGAAGTTACAGGGAAATACTTTTAAAACCAATAGGAGGAAATTTTTTTTCACTCGGAGAATAGTTAAGCTCTGGAACGCATTGCCAGAGGTTGTGGTAAGAGTGGCTAGCGTAGCTGATTTTAAGAAAGGTTTGGACAATTTCCTGGAGGTAAAGCCTATGCTCTGTTATTGAGAAAGACATGTGGGATGGTCAGTCTAGAAGAGTTATGCAAGCAGATTGATATGCTTAAAAATTATAAATCCCCGGGACCAGATGGCATTCATCTGAGGGTAATCAAGGAATTGAAAAGGGCTATAGCTGAACTGCTTCAACTAATAGCCAATCTGTCGATCAAATCAGGAAGGATTCTGGAAGACTGGAAGGTGGCGAATGTTACGCCGATTTTCAAGAAAGGTTCGAGGGGTGACCCAGCAAACTACAGACCGGTGCATCTGACCTCGGTACCGGGAAAGATGGTAGAGGTGCTGATAAAGGACCGCATCATTGAGCACCTTGACGGACACGATCTGATGAGGACCAGCCAGCACGGCTTCAGCTAAGGAATATCTTGCTTGACGAACTTGCTGCACTTCTTTGAGGGAGTAAACAGGCAGATAAACATAGGCGACCAAGTCGACATTGTATATCTTGAATTTCAGAAGGCATTCGACAAGGTTCCACATAAACGACTACTTAGAAAAATTGCGAGCCATGGAATCAAGGGTGAAATACTTATTTGGATTGAAAACTGGCTGGCGGATTGGAAACAGAGTGAGGGTAAATGGACAATACTCGCACTGGAAAAGCGCCACAAGTGGAGTGCCGCAGAGTTCAGTGCTTGGACCCGTGCTCTTCAACATATTTATAAACAATCTGGAAATTGATACAACGAGTGAGGTGATCAAATTTTCAGGCAATACTAAGTTATTCAGAGTAGTGAAGATGCAGGAGGATTGTGAAGATCTGCAATGTGACAAACACGCTTGAGAAATGGGCCGCGACATGGCAAATGAGGCTCAAAGTGGAAAAGTGTAAGGTGATGCATGTGGTAACAAAAATCTTATACACGAATACAGGATGTCCAGAGCATTACTTGGAGAGACCTCCCAGGAAAGATACTTGGGAGTGCTGGTTGACAGGTCGATGAAGCCATCCGCGCAATACGCGGCAGAAGCGAAAAGGGCGAATCGGATGCTAGGAATGATTAAGGAGGAAATCACGAACAGATTGGAGAAGGCTATCATGCTGCTGTACCAGATCATGGTACGCCCTCACCTGGAATACTGCGTCCAGCACTGGTCACCGTACATGAAGAAGGGCACGGTACTACTCAAAAGGGTTCAGAGAAGAGCAACTAAATTGGTTAAGGGGCTGGAGGAATTGCCGTACAGTGAGAGATTGGAGAAACTGGGCCTCTTCTCCCTTGAAAATAGTAGATGAATGCAGGTTGTTCACCCTCTCCAAGGTATGGAGAATGAGAGGGCACTCTCTAAAGTTAAAAGGGGATAAATTCCGTACAAACATAAGGAAGTTCTTCTTCACCCAGAGAGTGGTGGAAAACTGGAATGCTCTTCTGGAGGCTGTGATAGGGGAAAACACGCTCCAGGGATTCAAGTCAAAGTTAGACAAGTTCCTGCCGAACCTGAAATTACGTTCTTGTTCAGCAGGAACTTGTCTAACTTTGTCTTGAATCTCTGGAGGGTGTTTTCCCCTATTACAGCCTCCGGAAGAGCGTTCCAGTTTTCTACCACTCTCTGCCCTGCTTGCCCTGGATTGTTAGCGTGGAATGTTGCTACTCCTTGGGTTTTGGCCAGGTACTAAGGACCTGGATTGGCCACCATGAAATGAGCTATTGGGCTTGATGGATCACTGGTCTGATCCAGTAAGGCTATTCTTATGTTCTTAGTAATAGGGCCACTTAATTGCTTTGATAATCATATTAACAATATAATGCGCTTTACTTGTCCTATAAGAAATATAGATATTTTTGTAGCTCTAAAAATTAATGTGCATTACTTCAATTTGGGTTCATGGCTCAACTTTAGAAGTTAATATTAATAATTCTTCCATTAATTAGCTTTCTTTTTCTGTTTACTTATATTACTTATGTAATAGTTCAAGGAGAAATGAAAGATCACCTCTGCTCTATATTTCATAATTTAACTGTAATTACACATGAACTTTCAAAATGGCAACCTAATATAATCAATATTCCTTAATTTACAGAACTATCATATATTCACAGTTAATTCAAATAACTCATATCCTATCATGCTAAATATAAATTCTTATTGAATATGCACTGTGTTACTCTTGTTATATTTTAATAGGGTTGAAGTTTGCAGAGGTTCAATTTCATGAATAATAGTGTACTGATTAAATTTAATTTCTTCTTCATCTTACAATTAACTTCATTATAAACTAGAAATATATTGCATTTTAATGTTACAGTTTGTCCATCGGCATATACTGTATTTCCAACAAATTATAGTTTTTCTCCTTAAATTCAAAGAGTAGAATCTTATAAAATCTGTATTAAGAGATATTCATCTAACAATAAATACAACTTTCATGGAAATTCAGGTGATAGATTCTACAATAGAGAGCTGCATGGGAACGGGGACGACGGGAATCCTGCGGGACCCGCGGGGATCCCTCAGGTTCCCCCTTTAGGTCACGGGGATCCCGTGGGGACACCCCCTAGGGTTGCAGGGATCCCGTGGGGATGCTCCCTAGGGCCACAGAGATCCCGTGGGGACACCCCTTGTGCTCTCGGAGATCCCGCAGGGTTCAATAACTCGAGCCACGAGGCTCATCTGATTTTCCTATCTGCCCTGCTGCGAGGCTTGTCTTCCATTTCCTGCCTGCCCTGCTGCAGCACACATAGCCAATCGGAAGTCTTCCCTGATGTCAGCGCTGATGTCGGAGGGAGGGCTTATGGAAGACTTCCGGTCGGCTACGTGTGCTTTGGCAGGGCAGGCAGGAAATGGAAGATGAGCAGTGTTCTCTCTAGCACCCGGTTTTCCCCCCACAAGAGATGTAATCCAGGTCGCAAGGAGGTCAGGGATAGAGATGGTTCACTGGGCCTAGGCATGGAGGAGCTGCCTTACTGCACGCTTTAAGAGAAAAATAAGCTTTTAAATCCTAGGGTGTTTTTGTTTCGGGGCCAAGCACGGTGATTTTAAGCATTTCCAAAGCTCGTTGTAAGCACCAAAGAGGTGGTTCTCTGGGGGGGGGGTTGGGTTGATATTCAAAGCAATGTCACTGTCCCTGTCCCTAAATGGCTCTGGGTCACTGAAAACCGGGTATGTTGTGGACATTCTGTGGCTGGAGTGAGCATTTGGCTAGTAAACGACTGATATTCAAGACTTAACTTGCCAAAGTCAAATGGGATTGTGCTTAAAACTCAATCTTTCCTTTATGCCATTCACCATAATCTGTTAAATACTGAATATCCCACTTAACCTAGAGTTTAGCTGACTGTAAACCCATAGAGACACTGGATCTGGACGGGAGGGGGGGGGAGAGAGGAGAGAGATACAGAAAAGGACCTTAAGGAGAGGCTGGAATGCAGACTTGAAACAAAAGGGAGGAGGAAGACAGAGCAAATGCTGGACTAGAGGGGGTAGAGAGGGGAAACACACTGAACTGAGGAGAGAGAGATGCCAGGCCCTGGGGAGAGGGAGGACAAAGAGAGTGAGACAGACAGAAAGACCTGGAACAAAGGTGGGAGGACTCAATATGTTAGCTTTGGGAAATGTATATAGCAGATGTCTTTGTATTGTGTTCAAAAGGAAATGCATTTCTGGTTTTATTTCTACAGTGTTGAAGTACTTGCTGACCCTTGCTGTGACTGGTGGGGATCCCCAAGCACCACCAGCAGAGGACCTCCTCTAGAGACGGCCAGAACTCACCTCCACCAAGCACAGCAGTCGCTGGCAACATCCATGAGCCATTGAGGTGCCAGCATCTGTGACTCAGGGACACTACTGCATTTTAAATGCCCAGATCACCACTATGTCAAACTTACAACACATTATCATAGTTTCATAGTAGATGATGGCAGATAAAGACCCGAATAGTCCATCCAGTCTGCCCAACCTGATTCAATTTAAATTTCATTTTTCTTCTTATTCTTAGCTATTTTTGGGCAACCCAAACGTCCAAAACAAGACCTTGTAGACGAAGGAGGGGCCAATCCTCCACCTAAAAGCTGGATGCTGTAACCGGCGTCTGTCAAAAACAACACTGGTTACAGAATCCATCCCCCCCCTCACAATGATCACACCAGAAAAGATGGCTCATCTCCCCTGCTGCGATCGCGATCACCCCACCCCCGAACTGCTGTGATCTGCGGCAGGAGAGATATCCAATCTCTCCTGCTGCAGTTTGTGGCAATTCAGGGGGAGGGGTGATTGCGATCGCGGCAGGAGAGATGCTCAATCTCTCTTGCCGCGATCTTGACCCTCCACCCCAAACCAATACCAGCAGGAGGGAGCCCAACCCCTTCTGCCAAGACGTGACCCACCTACCCCCCTAAAATACAGGCATGAGGGATCCCAGTCCCTCCTGCCAATGGCGCACCCCCCCAAACGCCTCCCTGAACCCACTATCATCCCCAAACCCCAATCATACCTACCTGAACCCTGCGACCCCCAACCACCCCCAATACCCCTCTCACCCCATGACACCCCCCTCCACTTACAGTTAGTTGGCCGGGCAAACTGATCCCAGGCCCGTCCACATGGCAGGCCCGCCATCCTCTGAATTGACCCAGTTACCTTAGGTCCCTCCTGTGGGTGGGGCCTTAGGCACAAGGGCTGGGTTGTCCACAAGTGCCTAAGGCCCCGCCCACAGGAGGGGCCTAAGGCAACTGCACCAATTCAGGTTGGCCCAGGCACCTAAGGCTCCTCCTGTTGGTGGGGCCTTAGTCACCTGGCCCAATCAGGTCCTAAGGCCTGCCATTCGGAGGATGGTGGGCCTGCTGGATGGACGGGCTTGGGATCCATCCGCCCGGCCAACTAACCATAAGTGGAGGGGGGTATCAAGGGTCAGGGGATCACGGGGTTCAGGGAAGTGCGATCGGGGGTTGGGGGGCCGATCGGGGGGTTCAGGGGGCGTTTGAGGGGGTACGCTTTGGAAGGGGCCTGGTATCCCTCCTGCCCGTATTTTAGAGTGGATGGGGGGTTCATGTTTCTGCAGGAGAGGTTGGGCTCCCTCCTGCCAGTTATGTGGGGGGGAGGTAGAACGCAGCAGGAGAGATTGGCTATCTCATGATCTCATGATTCCCTGAACTGCCACAATCCACGGCAGTTCAGGGGGAGGATTGCAATTGCGGCAGGGGAGATGAGGCATCTCTCCTGCCGCGATCATTGCGGTGGGGGGTGGGCAGATTGCTGGGACTACTGAACTGATTGTGGCAGCCGCAATCAGCTCAGCAGCCCCTTTTCGGCACTTATACCTTTTTTTTTATTTGGTCTAAGTCAAAATGTATAAGTTTCAACTAGGCAACCTGTTAAAGGTTTTGGTTATACTTTCTGTACGACTAAGTCTAGGTCAGGTCAGCTCACCTCCCGCCCATTTCCCGCCCTTTCCTCTCGTCTAAAAATGCCTTTTTTCGCTTTAGGCGTTTAGAGGCAGGGGAAAGACCTAAGCTGGTTTTAGATACATCTAAAACCAGCTTTGATTATCAATACTTGGCCGATCTGGCTTTTTGATCATCCAAGAACCAATATAGGCCACTTTTTGGATGTTGTTGTTTTTTTGATTATGAGCCCCTTAGGATTCATTACACTGGTCAACAAAAAAAAGTTTTTCTTTGCTACTGACAACTTAAGATGTGTTCTTAGTTAATTTAATGACACTGATTTCAGATCTGTAATTGAAATTCAGCTAGCACGTCAGGTTTCCGAGATACACGTTACTGAATTTTTTTTTAGACGGTTTTCCATATCAGCACAATATTGTGAGTATGATCTGTGTCCCACCAAACTTGTGTTAAGGAGTTTACTCTGAAAACAAACATGAAGATAATAAGGAGAAATGTTACAGCATATATTTATGCCTCTCTTAACACACAAAAATGATGTTAGCATGTTCAGAAATGTTTGAGACACTTGCTTTTATGCTTGTACTGTACATTTGTCTCTCTTGGCAAGAACCAACAATACTGAGATTGAACTTTCCATCACCTTGATATCTTGATGAAATCTTTCATCATCTTCATCGCTGACATCATCAAGATTGGGTGGGTAGAAGCTGAGGTGAGAATGTAAGAAGTGCTTTTTAAGTGACATTCTAGCACCCATTAGCTGATCTGCTGTCAGCATGTCCTCCACAAGCTCAGCATAATTCTCTGATCTGTGATTAACAAGAAAATTCTGAACAACCAGCACAAATGCTTCCCATGCTGCTGATTCAGCTGGGTTCAGCTTCTGTTTGAAAGCATCATCAAGGTTCAGTTCATGGATTTTGGGTCCAACAAAAACATCTTCTTTGATTTTGGCTTCACTTTTCTCAAAACCAAATGTACTTAGGTGCTGAAACACATCATCATTTCTGTTAATCGCCTTGACAAAATTTTTCAGCAGACCCAGTTTTATGTGAACTGCTGGAAAATAGATTTTCTCACAATGTACTAATGGTAGGTGCTTCATTCATCTCAGTTTAGCCACTGTTTCTGCCTGTAGTGGTTGGCATCATCACGACTGTTCCAAAGATACAAGAAGCACATGTATTTGGTGTACCTCAATTGCAGACCCAGAAGGAGTGACACAACTTTGAGATCACCACAGAGGTCCCACTAGTGATCTGCATAGCATGATTTTTAAAATTGTCTCCATCGACTCGTACATTTCCTTCAACCCAACTTAATGAGCAACAGGAACAGATGACTTATGATTTCCATTGTGTAAAAGTACCGCTTTAAGATTTGCTTTGCTTGAATCAATGAATAGTCTCCATTCGTCAGAAACATATTCATATCCCAGTTCAAGCATGAAACCATTAATATCAGTAAAGAAACAAATGTTTCCTTCCATTTAGTAAAAGGAAGCCAGGATGGTGTGACAATCACGGAAAAAAAGATATTTTGGTGTCCTGCCTTAAAAGATTCCATTGCTTCAGCCTTGAACCCAACAATTCTGCTTTCTCCTTTGACAGTGACAAATCTCTAATCAGATCATTAAGATCTTCTTGTGTTAGCAGGTGAGGTTGTTTTTCATCCACTTTGGGTTCATACAACTCCTCCACAACAACAGAGGCATATTCTTCATCTGAACTTTCGGCATATTGTGCTGCAGATGTGGAAGGAGGAATTGGAACTGGATTCTCTGAATCATGAGGAATGGACAATCAGGATAAACATTTTTTTATTTATTCCTCTTTGTGAATTCAGCAATTTTTGTCATGCAAAAATAACAGTCTGAGTGATGATTTGTTGGTTCATGCCACACCATGGGTACAGCAAAAGGCGTCTTCATCCGTTTCCCATTCAGCCACTGTGTTAATTCGTAATAGCAGACAGTGCATCACACATGAGGTACCCATGCTTTATCTTGGTTGCCAACTTTACAGCCAAAATAATGCTCTCGTATGCACTTTGAAGTCTGCTGGACAGATTCTTTCGCTGATCTTTTGCAGTAAATTGTCCACAGACATAACAGAAATAATCAGGATGTTTAATACAACCTTGTCTGTTCATAATAATTATAATATCTTAGACAAAACAAAATATAAAAGTTCACAGGTAGAAAAAGCAACATAATCACTTTTTAGTATAAACTTTCAAATTAGTGGTATAACAAATTACTGGTATAACAAAATTCCTTTGGCTCAGCCCAAAATTAGACAATTTACCCTCCTCCATCCCATTGTCCTCCGGCTCCTCACTACAGCTTGAGTTCTCAAGCAAAGTTCTGGGTGTCACCTTGGACTCTTCTCTATCCTTCAATGACCATCTCCACTCCTTGGTAAAAAAATGCTTCTTCAGCCTTCATATGCTAAGGAAAGTCAGACCCTACTTTCATCAAAAACACTTTGCCGTCCTAGTGCAATCCATCATCCTTTCCAGATTGGACTATTGCAATTCTATCTACCTCAGCCTAACCAAGAAAAGCCTCCATAGACTTCAGCGGATTCAGAACGCCGTGGCTAAGCTTATTTTCGCAAAAAGCAAATTTGATCACGTCTCGCCACTCCTGTCTAAGCTCTATTGGCTCCCAATAATCCTCAGGATCCACTTCAAATGTGCATGCCTAGCTTTCAAGATCCTACATGGCATCCTTCCTGCCGTTATTCCTCTTTCCTGGAACTCCGCAACTCCTACCTCCTCCAGATCCTCCCAAACTCTTAAACTATCTTTCCCTTCCACAAAAGGAATTTTGCATGCAGGCAAACTAGGGTCACCCCTCCCCTTTAGAATCACTGAGCTCTGGAATAACCTTTCCTCCCCACTCTGAACCTCAAGCTCCCTCCAACTCTTCCGCAAACACCTAAAAACCTGGCTATTCTCAAAACTGTAACTCTTCCCCCCTCTTTGGCCTCTCCCACCCATCCACACCCTCTTACACCTAATCCTTAAACCCTTCACTGGAGTTCCTTTCTCATCCTAAATCCTGTAAATCGTGCCGAGCTCTGCGTCTATGGAGATGGTGCAGTATATAAACCTAAGGTTTAGTTTAATTTAGTTAGTGATCGATGAGCTGTCCTACAATGCAATATTGTGTTACAGAAACAGTAAAATACCGACGCTTCACGATAGCATTATTGACGAAAATGATATAAACACACAAACTGATGCATAACTTAAAAACAGGATGTGATAGATGAAAACTGTTTTCAGATTTAGAGTCAGCATGTGATTCTTGTTAAGGTACAAGTGATAGAACTCCAGTAACAAAATGCTCGTTGAGCAGTGTTATAGAATACTAGTGCAGCCCAGTGTCAGTACATCTGGTTATATTGAGGGATCTTTAGGCAGCATCCCCTACATCAGGAAATAATGGAATGGACCAAAGTAGGAGCAGAGGCATAATTTACCAAATAAGCAGAAACACCTGTTGTTGGAAGCAAAAGATTGACTTCATGCTAACTTGGTCCCCTTTGATTCAGCTGCTGGTTCCACCATAGTTATCCATTTCCCAACTTTTACTTCTATGAGGGTTCTACACGTTCATATTTTTATAGGAAATGGTTGGGGTGGGAGAAGTGGTAAAAGGGCATGTCATAGAATGTCATGTGACTAGTCAGTCAGGCAAGCTGGCTCACCTTCCAAGTAGTGATGTAATTGCTTTTGAGATATTGAATAAATAGTTTAAAAAAAAAAAATAAGTGTGAAAACTTGTTAAAGATCCCTTGTTTAAGAAACTTCTGGTCTGCTTTATTACAGCTTTACATCTAACTTGGCATAGATTTTGCTGATACCTTTTTTAAAAAATATAATTTCCATTTTTAACTGCCTTTATGAAGAGATTCACCCAACATTTGAAGCTTGACATAGGCAATTTATATTAGTATAACAATACAACCATAGTAAAATGACCAAATATCAATATAATATGCAATTAGAATTATAAGGTTAACATAGAAATAATACATTCAAAATTACAGTAATAATAATTTGATACACCCCCTCCTTTACTAAGCCACACTAGCATTTTAGTGCTGTCCACAGCAGTAACAGCTCAGACGCTCATAGGAATTCTATGAGCGTCAGAGCTGTTACTAAAGTGGCCGGCATTAAAAACGCTAGCATGTCTTTGTAAAGGAAAGGTACAGTGTCTAGCATTGCTGAATATTATTAAATCAACTTTTAAACTCCGTGGTGAGCCATTTTTGTCAGCATATTCTTTCCAGTTATTTATAACAAATTTAATTGAACTGTGATCATTTGTATCAAGTTACCCAACTACTATTATCCCTCATGCCAGGTAATTGATATCAGGACTAGCTGCTCCATGAAACAGTCATTTATAACATCTAGAAACTTTACCTCTATAGCATGGGCTTGTGTCAACCTGTGGCTCTCCATGTACTTTTTTTCTGGCCTTGAAGTTTGGTAATTCATGTGGTGCTTATAGCAAAAGTCAACTTTTGAAAATGATTGAGGGGTGCTGAACTCAAAACTCACAACAAATATCCCCTCACCCAGCAAAGAAAAACAAAATACATCTGGTAATGAATGACTATCCTGTATTTATATGTCAAGAGCAGGGCAGGTAATGTGAACAAATCAAAAGCTACAGTCTTGCCACTCCTCCCCCTTGCAGCTTCTCTCTCTCTCACTCTCTCTCCATTCATGCCATCTACAGCATTTTTCTCCAACCAGTCCCTCAGCCCATCATCTACACCACATTTTTTCCTTCAGCTTTTTTCACTTTCCCATAATTTATTTTTTTTCCTTGCTCTTCCTTGTCCTCTTTGTTTCCCACTCTACTCCCTCTGAACATTTTAATTTTTTCTCCTTTTTCACAGGCATAATTTGCTCCTTTTATATGATATTCGATCAGCAGTACAGGCATTGATCCTGACATGGTTGGATTACTGTAATGCACTCTACCTGGGATTGGCGAAGATCAAATATAAAGCCTTGCAGCAGCTGATGAACTCTGCAGCAAGGTTGATTTTGGGAATCCCACATAGAGAGCATATTACTCCGGTGTTGAAGCAGTTGCACTGGGACTGGGACTGGTTTTCCTGAGTTTTAAATTAAGTTTTCTCTTTAATAAAATGCTGAATTATGTTTAGTTGCAGACCTAACTAATCTCATGTTGTAACCTGCCTACACTAGGTGTTGTAGCAGGGCATTTTAGCTTCTTATGATTATCTCAGTATACACAATATTGTATTCCGCCCTCCTGGACATGTAACAGAAAGACTGCAGAGCTTAGATAAGTGACCTACTAGTGACCTGCTAGTGTGAGCTTAGGACCAATGATTGTTAAGAAAAGTAACACGTGAGACGTTCTTTCTAGAATTCAGTTGTATAGCCAGAAAAGTGTATAAATATCTCTGTAACTTCCTGGTTTTGGGACTTCTGAAGCCAGCTTGGAGCTCAGGGGTCCGCATATGCTGAATAAAATATACCTGTCGCTTTCTTCAAGTCTCTAAGTTTTGTGGCTGACCAAAGTGACCTTTCACCAGTGGCACAAAGGATCTGCTTCAAGGTTCTATCAGTGGTGCATCAGAGTTTGTATGGTTTTGTTCCTCTGAATTTTCAAACTCTATGGGAGGTATACATTACATTACATTAGTGACTTCTATTCCACCTGTACCTTGCAGTTCTAGGCGGATTACATTTGAAGATAACTGGACATTACCAGGAAGTTACAGATTAGCGATTGGGTACATAGGAGAGGCTTTAGAATAAAAGAGGAAGGTAGAAATTTGAGGAATACCTTTAGGGAAATTGCAGTTGAGGGGAAAGATTACAGGTTAGAGTCATTGAAGGGGAATTACAAGAGGGGAGGAGGTCGACAGGAGAATTGCAAGGAAGGGGGGGGGGAAAGAGAGGGAAGGTTGAGAAGGCTGGATATGTTTTTTGAATAGCAGAGTTTTGATTTCTTTTCAAAAAGATTTAAAGTCAATTGTTGCTGTCAACAGGTTGGAGATGGAGGAGTCCATTTTCACTGCCTGCGTTGCTAGGAGGCTGTCATACATCTTCTTGCGCTGAGTGCCCTTGAGTGGAGGGTAGGAGAATAGGATATGAGATCTCCTAGGTCTGGGAGAAAGGTTTCTAATTAGGCGGTTGATTACGTAGGTGGGAGCAGTTCGTTTTTTGCATTGAATAATAGACAATATAATTTGAATTGAATTCGTGCTCGTAACGGTAGCCAGTGGGAGTCAAGGTAGGCATTGGTGATATGGTCAAATTTTTCAAGAGAATAGATCAGCCTGAGGGCTGTATTTTGAATGGACTGTAATTGTTTTATCGAGTTTGTGGGGCAAGGTAGGTAGAGGATATTGCAGTAATCCACTAGTCCTAGTACAAGTGATTGAACTATGATTCTGTAGTGCTCTTTGTCGAAAAAATTTCTTTTTTTTCGTAGGATGCGCATGGTAAAGAATGCTTTTTGAGTGGTTTTGTTGATTTGGGTCTGCATTGTGCAGCATCTGTCTATCGTCACTCCAAGGATTTTGAGAGAAGACTGTATGGGGTATTTTGTGACATTTATTTCTAATTCTGTTATGCATGGGGGTTTGTCCTTTTCAAGTATTAGAAATTTTGTTTTTTCCGAGTTCAGCTTCAGTTTTTGTTCCAGCATCCATTTTTCCACTGTTTCCAGTATTGCTTTCAGGTTACAAGTTGAGGTGAGATCTAGGGAGTCGAAGGGGAGGAGTATGGTTATATCATCTGCATAGCTGAATGATATTACATTTAAGGTATCTAGAATGGTACCAAGAGAGGATAAGAAGAGATTGAAGAGCATGGGCGACAGTGGTGACCCTTGTGGAACTCCACAGGGGTTAGACCAGGGGTCAGATTTGAAATCGTTTGATTTAACTCTGTATGTTCTTGTCTGAAGGAATCATTGGAACCAGTTATAAACCCCGCCTGAGATCCCTATGGCATCTAGTATCTGCAGAAGTATGGTGTGGTCTACCAGGTCAAATGCAGCGGAGAGATCGAGTTGAATTAACAACATCTTTTTTCCTTTACTAAGGTGTTGTCAAGCTGTGTCAAGTAAGGTTGCTAGTAGTGTCTCTGTGCTGTGGTTGGTTCTGAATCCAGATTGAGAGGGGTGAAGTAGGTTATGGTATTCTAGGTAATTGGTGAGGTACTGAGCAACTAGACCTTCAATTAATTTAACGTATAATGGGATTGAGGTGATAGGTTTATAGTTGGAGGGGGTGTCTATTGGGCCCTTGAGATCTTTCAATAGTGGGGAGATTATGATCTCGCCTAGTTCTTGTGGGAATTGACCCTCTTTGAGTGTGGTTTGTATCCATTGCATGAGGCTGACTCTAAATTTAGGAGTGGCGTTTGTTAGGAGGTATGAGGACAGTTATTTAGATGCTTGGCTGTATTTTTTTGTAGAGTTGGTCCAGATTGGTCCATTGAACTGGTGGGAAGGTGGTCCAGGTCCTGTCGGCTATTGTGGCTTCTTCGATTGGTAGGTTTGTTGTTATCTCGTCAAGGTAAGTTGGTGAGGTGTTGAAGGTGGTTCTGATTGTAGTGATCTTGCTTTTATAGTAGTCTGCTAGTTCGGAGGCTGTAGGTGGGTGATGTCCTTGAGTGGCTAGGAATGGTTTAGTGTCAGTGAGGTTCTTTACTAGGTTGAAGAGAGTTTTTGTGCCTGGGGCTGCGGTGCCAACTACTTTGGAGTAGTAAGCTTTTTGTTTTTCCTTAAGTTTAAGCTTGTATTGTTTGATTAGATTTCTCCATGCTACTTTGGTTTGTTCTTGGTTTTGTTTCAAGATGTCTGCAATGCCTTTTTAGTTGGAGAAGTTCGGTGTCAAACCATTTATCGGATGGCCTGCAGATTCTGATTTTTGGTTTTTCTGGTGCTAGCTCATTCAGTGTTGTTTCACTTAAGGTACGCCAGTGGCTTATGAATTCTTTAGGGTCTACGGAGTCGATTTCAGGGTCTATTTTTTCCCAGAATGTGGTGGGATCTATTTTTTGGCGGGTTTTGAAGGAGGTTTTGTGAGTTTCGGGTTTTTTGTTGATTTGTGCCCAGTTGATAATGAAGGTATATTTGTAGTGGTCTGACCAGAGGGAGGGATGCCAGACTCCATTAGAGATGTGGATGTCTGGAGTGTGGGAGTTTGGGGTCATGTATGCAGCTATATCAAGTTCGTGGCCTTTTTCGTGCGTAGGTTGGGGGTTAAGGATTTGATAGGATAGAGCATTGAGGTAGGTGAGTAAATCATCTACTTGTTTAGAGGTATGGTCTTCAAGGTGTAGGTTAACGTCTCCGAGGAGCAGGTTATGAGCTGAGGTAAGAGAGCTCTGGAAGATGAAGATGAAGTCTTCAAGTTTGTGTTTTGAGGCATTCCATTTCCTGGTGTAATGTAGCAGAGAAGGCAAGTCATGGTATTTATAAGTGTATCATCGGATATTTGGCAGGCTAGAAGGTCCAACCGAGGAGATGCTTAAGGTCTGAAGGCACAGTGAGATTAATTTCGAGGAAGGAGAATACTGTCCGGTATGAAAAATCAAGAATAGCACTGATGTCTGTGGCAGGAGTAAAACAATGGAATCTCCTCCCTGGCATCCTGAGGCCCTGTTTGGATCAATTATAATTTAAGCAAATGCTAAAAATTCAGTTGTACGTAGATGCCTTCCTCTGATGTTTAAAGAGGAATCTGAAATATGAATAATGCTCTGGATTCATTAATGACTGATGATATGTACAGGGCCGCCATCAGAAATTTCTGGGCCCCTTACTGAGCAATCCTATTGGGCCCCCCACGCACCCCTTTCCCCCCCCCCCGACCTCCCCTTCTTCCATGGGCCGAATACACACATACTTTTCTCTGTCGCCGCACTCTTTGACCAAAAGATTTGTAAGCCTGCAACCACGTCAAGGTAGACTCTTTCAGCAGGGCCCTAACCTAACCTAAACTAAACTAATCTATACCTATCTATTCTAAACTAACATATGTCTAATACTGAACTAATAACAAACTAACAAACATCTGCATAATAAATAACTAATAAATAATAGTGCTAGTAGCTATAATTCACTTTTGAATGTAAAATCTCAGTTAAGGATTTCTTTTGACCTTTGTAGGCCAGAAGTAGATCATAATTGCACAATATTTTTTGTAACAAGTATTAAATGTGTTTTTATAAATACTGTAAGCTTAATAAATATAACAGAAAAAACTACACATCTGAGCGCATATCTGAACATACACATCTGTATGATCCCATCCTCCTCTGCTTGCCTATAGCTGCATCATGCATGTTTTTTTTTTTTTTTATATATATTATTTTTTATTTTCAAATTTTACAGAAAGTGTACATGTTGAAATACAATTGATGAATATACAATAACACTTTTATATCTAATACATTATGTTCTAAATATATTTTTATCCCCTCTCCCTCCCCCCACCCTTCTATTACTTTTCATTCATACATTACATATTGTATATAATATTATAACATATTATGTAGAATTTATTTTAATTACCCCCCCTTTATGTGTGTCATAAAAAAGATATTTAAAATAAGAAAAGAAGAAGAAAAAATTTAATTATTTATTCATTGCAATATTTTGTCAATGGCCCCCATATTTTTATAAATTTATTATATGTCCCTCTTTGTATTGCTATTGTTCTTTCCATTTTAAATATATGACATATTGTATTCCACCAAAAAGTATAATTTAGGTTGTTATAATTCTTCCAGTTGTTGGTTATATGCTGAATGGCAACCCCTGTTAAAATTAATAAAAGCTTGTTATTTTCTGGTGAAATTTGACTTTTTTTTCTCATCATCATTCCAAATAATATTGTATCATATGATATTGCAATATGATTTTCCATCAATTTATTAATTTGTGGCCAAATTGAATTCCAAAAAGTTTTAATATAGGGACAATAATACAATAAATGATCTAATGTCCCTGGTTCTAGATTACAGTGCCAGCATTTATTAGATTTAGAACTGTCTAATTTTTGCAAACGTGTAGGGGTCCAAAAAGCTCTATGTAATAAAAAGAACCAAGTTTGTCTCATAGATGCTGACACTGTACATCCCATTCTCCAAGACCAAATTAGTGGCCATTGAGATGCATTAATCTGATGTCCAATCTCAATGCTCCAAATATCTCTTAGACCATTTTTTGGTTTTTTGTTCAAATATCCAGATATTAATTTATACCACAATGCGGCTTGATGTCCTAGGAAGTCTGCTTGAAAACATAAGAACTTTAAACTATATTGATTATTTAATGTTTTCCATTCAGGGAACCCAACCTGAATGGCCTGCTTCAATTGCAACCATTTAAAATGTACGATATGTTGATATGTGCACCTTCCTTCCTTCCCATCCATCCTCCTCAGCCTGTCCTTACACATCCACAGCTGCATATTAATGATGATGTATATGTTATGATGATAAATAAGTGCATATGAGCACATAAGAACAGTTGCAGTGCATAGTAACGTTTCATTCTTTCCAGCCCAAAGGAAGCTGGAAAGAAATATACTAAAAGGGTTGAACATCATTAACATGCAGCTATGGATGAATATAAAAAAAGAAACAATATTCTGTACAATTGTCAATTTATAAATCAGCATCTTCTCCCCATTCTCTCTTCCCCATTTCCCTTCAGCGTCCTCAGCTCACTCTCTCTCCACTTTCCTTCAGCACACGCACATAAAAACAAGCAAGTCATTTATATCATTTTCATTCTATTCATTCATAGAAATTAAAGTCTAAATAATGCCAGTCACATAACAAAACATGATTTTACAAAAATAATTCCCTGCACAGTCAAGCCTTCAAGGATTACTAGATGTCTTTCAGCAGTTCCCCTCCCTCCCTCCCCCTTACCTTTGTGGCCAAGTCAAAATGATCTACCAACAATAAAATTTTAAAAACACAAAGCATGCTGTACGCAGAGAAAATGTTAATTATCATTTATATTCCGCGGGTTTTCAAAGAGGTCAAGGCAGATGACTTTATGCAATGTCACCTCAGTAACAACTATACAAAAATAGACAAATATTCCCCCTCCCTTTTTACTAAAACGCGATAGCGGTTTTTAGCATAGGGAGCTGCGCTGAATGCCCCACGCTGCTCTCAACGCTCATAGGCTCCCTGCGCTAAAAAACGCTATTGCGGTTTAGTAAAAGGGGGCCATAGTGCAAAATATAGACAGCATATATATATTCTCAAAGCAGACACATTTTGATCACTAAATTGAAAATAAAACCATTATTCCTACCTTTGGTAATTTCATCAGTCTCTGGTTGCACTTTATTCTTCTGACTGTGCATCCAATATTTCTTCCCTTCTTTCAGCCTCCTGTATGCTTCCTCTCCTCCAGACCTCATTCCCTCCCCAAACTTTTTCTTTGTTTCACCCTGCCCCTTCTTTCTTTTTCTCTCTCTCCATACCCCTTTTCTTTCTGTATGTCTGTTTTTCTCTCACCCTGCCCCCTTCTTTCTCTCTCCACACCCTCTTTCTTTCTGTATGTCTGTCTTTCTCTCTCTCTCTTTCCGTGCTACATTTTTCTTTGTTTCACCCTGCCCCCTTTCTTTCTTTCTGGCTTCCTGTCCCCCCTTTCTTTCTTTCTCCCTGCCCTCCCCTATGCCACCACCATTGGGAAAATTCTGCCACCGCCACTGGGGAATAGGCTGCCACTGCTGCCATCAGGAACAGGCCGGTGCCGAGTTCGCCCTGCTTCTCTTCCCCATGGGGCCGACCAACTCTCGCCACCCGACGTCAATTCTAACGTCGGAGAGGACGTTCTAGGCCAGCCAGGCAGCGATTGGCTGGCCCAGAACGTCCTCTGCGACGTCAGAATTGACGCGAGTGGCGAGAGTTGGCCGGCCCCACAGGGAAAAGCAGGGAGAACTGCCCCCCCCACCCTGGTATGCCACTATCTGTACCTCACTCCCTCCCTATGACCAAAAATTCTCCTTTCTTCTATTCCCCGTGTACACAACCATCTCTTTCTCTCCCTTCCTCTCTCCCAAGTCCATGCCTTCTGTGTCCAAAAACCCATTCCCTCCCCCACCTCAGCATCTCTTTCCCTCCCTTCCTCTCTCCCAAGTTCATACCTTGTGTCCAAAACGCACTCCCTCCCCCCTTTTGTGTTCCGCGTTTGCCTCCCAGCCCATCTTTACAACTTTCTCAGCAAAACGAAGCTCAAGCCGCGAGGCTTGTCTTCTGTTTCCTGTCTGCCCTGCCACGCACAAATAGCCGACCGGAAGTATTCTCCGACGTCAGCGCTGACGTCGGAGGGCAGGCTTTGCTTAAGCCCTCCCTCCGACGTCAGCGCTGACATCGGGGAACACTTGTGATCGGCTATATGTGAGCGGCAGGGCAGGCAGGAACAGAAGACGAGCCTCGCGGCTCGAGATGTATTGAACTCCGCGGGTCCCCCGTCCAGCTCTCTCCTGTCCATGTGGGGCGGACCGCCCCTCCCCCTAGACTGTGGCCTAGGACCCTGGGGGAGGCCAGGCCCCCTGTCAGCTCCGGGCCCCTGAATGCAGGACTGGTGGTACTGCCCTGATGGCGGCCCTGGATATGTAATCCTACTATACTGTAGTTCCCTGCTATTTTTAGTGGGTTCAGTTTGTGTACTGAAAGTATTGTTATATGTTGCTCTATGAATCATTGTGAATGTTTTATGCTGTAAACCACTTAGTTATAGGCCTTTTATACTTCCTGGCCTTTTATACTTCCTTTTATACTTCTTAGCTCCACTCCTCCTTGTCACTTTTCCCTTGGGTGGGAAGGAGGCCTGACACTGCAAGAATGTTCATAAGGGGAAGTGGCAGCATGTTATAACTCCCTCACAATGGACATGTGCTAATTTTACCATTAGAATATGACCATTAAAAACAGATTAGTACATAAACCCTTACCACCACCTATTATTGTTTCAACCCTACAGTATATACAATGTACCTTTATTCCTCTACCCCAATCATTGTGAATGTACTACTGTAACCCGTTCTGGGCTCCTGGGTAGGACAGGATATAAAATTGAAATAAATATTATATAAGCAGTAAGGCCCTAATTCTATGAAATCTACTTAAAGGTAGGCACCAATATTGGCACTGATTCTATAAAACTTAGATATCCATTATAGAATCAGTAGGCAGCACTCAGCATTCTAACATTCAGGCACACCGTTTTTATGTCAGGGTTTCCTTTACCTAAAGTTAGGCTCTGATATCGGAGCCTAACAGCATCAAATTCATAAAGAGGTGCCTAACTCAAAAACACACCCATGATCTGCTCTGCACCACACCCACTTTTAGTGTAGGTGCTTTGGGCTAGACGCCTATTTTTTATAGAATTGAGATTTTTTAGTTAAGTGCCTAATTTTCAATTAAATCCAATTCAAGCTGTGAGGTGCTCATTACCAAGATCAGCACTGATTAAGCCTATTGATCAATTTATTTAGGTGCTGATATTAGTGCCTAACTTTAGGTGGTTTTTATAAAATCATGGCCTAACGTGCTAATAAGTTAGCACACAACAATGTAGTTGCACTAACTGATTAGCACAGAACATGCCCTCTCCCCACCCCCAGACATGCCCCTGCTGCATAAAAATAGATATTTGTTTAGCACATGGGTAGCATGCATACATTTCAAATATACCATGGGATGCCTCAGTGTGCCAAAACAAAATCCAAATCACACCAAAAGGTTCCACAAAGGAAATGAAGCAGCAAAACAACAAAAAAGATTGTGGAACAGAAGATCAGATGCACCAGTTTGTAGTTTGATAAGTGTCCAAATACCTCATAACATAAAAAGAATAATCTTGAAAACAATCCACAAAGGATGTATACAATCCTATGTGGATTGTTTTTAAGATTATTGTTTTTAACTTATTAAAATACAAACTAGTACATCCACAATCTTTTTGTTGTTTTGATGCATCAGCTTGCCCTACATTAGTCCATTTTTTGCTGTGGTAAGCACGTTAATGCACACTGTAGCTTTGTAAAAGGGTCCCACAGTGATTTGATATTATATGAATATGAACAACTCACCTTTCTGTATTTATGTTAGCATTCTCAATAATAAAACCCTTAGCACGCATGTGCAGTTGAAACTCCTTGCAGCCATGATCTCTGATCCATGGCTCCGTGTCGCAGCATGTGCAGTAGGAGCCTTTGGCGGTTTGCAACATGTGCGGCGGTTTCCCCATCAACGTTTCTGCCCCGATCTCCGATGCCGGCTGACTTCTGACGACATCTCTCCTTCTCACCCCCGGACCAGCAGTGGCAGCAGCCGTGGGGCATTTGCTAGGCTGGCCCACTTTGATAATGCAAGGCCTAGCAAAAGCCTCAAGGCTGCTCTGCCTAGCGGATGCTGGACAGTAAGCAGGTAAGGGAGAAGGGGTGCTGCTGGACAGGGGGGAGGTAAAAATAAGGGAGAAGGGAAGACATACAGGGGGCAGAGAAAGAGAAAGAAAGAAATGCCTAAGTCTACACATCTATTCTAGCACCTGTTAATGAAACGGGCTAAAAAACTAGTATAGTAATAACCCACTAATTAATTGAGAAATAGATGTGTTATACTGATATTTAATATTGTAGTAATTAATGACTCTGCCAGATGGTGTTTCATCTAGCAGCCTAGCAGTTTTGGTCCTCTCAGAATATGGATTGGGCTTCTGTTTAAAGATTCCCATAGTTTTCATTAGGGTACAGGTTATCCAGAAATAGAACAGTCCCTGTCTACTTATCATAGACAGCAAGTCTAGTTAATTCCTTGTGAGCATAGCAGAAAATCTCTTCTATAGCCAAGATGACTTTATTCTGCTGTGGATTTCTGCCAGCCTGCAGCTGATAATAATGTCCATACAATAGTATCAAATGTACTTCTCTTTCAAAGACTAGATGACTCCTAGTGGGTTCTAAACCTCCTTATCTGCCATTTTGCTCCAGTGTGCTGGGTTCCTTTTTCCTAAGAGCAGCCTTCCTTTCAGAAGCAATTTCTATTTTCATTTCCTAGCACTTTTCTTGTGGAAATGCTGAGTAAACAACATCCCACTGGTAGGGTCCTATCTGAGCTGCTACTATTGCTTCAACAGGTCTCCACAGGATTGGCTGTCCATATGTTCCAATCCTCCTCCACCCACTCTTTTCTGGAGCCATAAGCTCAACTTTATGTTACTGCAAGCAAAAAATTTGAGACACACTACTCTTATAACTCTTGGTCCCCCTACCTCAGAGCCCCTTTGCCTCTTGAGAATTGAAGTATTTTTCCACATTTCTTTTCCTTTCATTTGCCCTAAGAAAAGGATTCATGTTTTCTTATCATAACAACATGAACAAATAAAAAAGGTCATTTTTAGGCTCATGTGACATTTACATATATGAATATTGGCATTTACATGTGTACAGCTGTTTTAAAAAGCCTCTGTTTACATGTGCTTATCCATAGTATTCACAGTTTCAAAGTGGTCATTTTGTGATAGTGTTTTTATGCAAGCTGGGAATATATGCATTTATTCCCAAATTTTGTAATAGTAATATATTCATACTTAAAAAAAAAATGACAGGTGTAAGTGGCATTTTACTGCTCACTTGGATCTGAGATTTCCATCAGTAATTAAAGGGACAAGGCTGAGTTTGGTTTTCATTCTGGCTTTCAGTTGAATTACCAGAAATCGATCACCCTTCCATTTCATTCGACATTATCTTCTCAATGGACTGGCACTTTTCCTTTAACCTGGGTGCCCGGTAAAGTAGAATATCTTGGAATAACAATTCCACAAGACCTTACTCAACTTCATGATGTAAATATACAGCCTTTGTTAGAGACTAAGGGGTCCTTTTATCAAGCTGTGCTAGCGGGCTTAGTACGTCGGACATTTCATCACACGCTAACCCCCGTGGCTGGCTAAAAAACTAACACCTGCTCAATGAAGGCGTTAGCGGCTAGCACAGCAGGCGGTATTACACGCGTTAAACCCCTACCGCAGCTTGATAAAAGGACCCATCAATCTCGTCTTTTGACATGGTGCCATTTTATGGTTTCTTTGATGGGCATATTGCTCTTTACAACATGATTATTTTGCCTTAATAGTTGTACATTTATCAGATGCTCCCTCTTATTCTTTACCGAAGAACTGAGTTTCAATTGGATAAATTTCTTAGTGGATTCCTTTGGTAAGGGGTCGACTTTGTCTTCCATTATACAAGATGGCTTTGCAGATTGATAAAGGAGATCTTGGTTTGTTATCTTTACGTCAGTTTGTGGATTCTTGCCATATGAGACACATATATGATTGGTTTCTTTCTAAGTCTTACTTTTCTTGGACTCTGATAGAACTCCATTTTTGGAAGCCTTATCACTTTAGCTACCTTCTTCATTCATCTAGATTGGAGTCTGCTGTCTTGAGGAATCCTTATTATTTTTTACTTGCTCCTTTAAGAGTTACTTGTTGTCAAATTTGTAAGAAATTAGCTTTTAATTTTCAAATTACCCCTTTGTTGCCTATTAGTGATAATGGATCTTTTAAATCTGGAATGATATCAACTGGTTTTAGGACAGATAAGAAGGGGATTCTAATTTACTTATATCAAATCCTTAGGGATGATGGAACTCTGCTAACTTATTCTCAATTAAGTGCTGAATATGGGTGACCCAAATTAATCTCCAATTACGATATTACATATCCTCCCTGCCTTCCAAATATTTGTGTTCAAAAACTTATGAGACTTTATCAGAGGTGCTTTGGTTGGAGGCCCAGTTGATAGTACCTTTAAAATACTTTAGACATTCAATGCTGAAATTTTCTCCTATTATGGATTACTAGTGTTTTAGCCCGTTACATTAACGGGTGCTAGTAAAGCCTCCTTCCCTCACATGTTCCCTTCCATAGTTTGTCCCACCCCCACCCTCCGAAGCCAGCTTGCCTGCCTGCCATCCCCCTGTGCAGTAGAACTCTCCTCCCCCCCCCCGCCAGCAGCACCTCTTACCTCTCCCCCTATCCAGCAGCACCTCTTACCTACTCTTCTGGTCCTTCTTCCCTGCTCCCCCGGTCCAGCAGCACCTCTTCCCTGCTACCCCTCACTGCCTTCCATAGTTTGTCCCTCCCACACCCTCCAAAGCCAACCTGCCTGCTAGCCATCCCCCTGTGCAGTAGAACCCTCTCCCCCCTCCCCGCCACTATCTCCGCTGTGCAGCCCACCCCATTGACCCTCCCACCGTGAGACAGAGTGCCAGATGGGCTAGTGCTGGGACGGATCCAGTCTTACCAGTACGTAATTTGCATTAATATAGTCAGTGCTGGGGTCACTTCCTATATATTAAAGCCTCACCCTGTAATGATCGTCTGTAAGGAGAAGGGAGAGGTGATTGAGAAAGGTGCGATTGGATGGGCTGTGAAGAGGAGGCAGAGACGCGGTGTGTACTCACAGGGAAGGACATTGGTGTATCTGTTCTTGGTCCTGTTCATTGGCTGTTCCGCTGGTGTCCTTTATTGGGTTGTGCCCACCCCCTCCCACCGTGAGACAACCGTTAAACCTCCGGCTCCAGCAGCAGCCGCATCTTCTGCCATGCCGGCAGAGGAAATCAGAGCATGGGAAGGCCGCAAAGCAGCATCTTTAGTGTGATGTGGCTGCTGCTGGAGCCGGAGGTTTGTGCGTCTCGCAGTGGGAGGGTCAAAGGGGTTTCATGTGCGCTGGGAAAGGGTGCACGGGGGGAGGCAGCAAACGACGGCGGCGAAGTTACAGTGAGGGAGGAAGTAGAAGCGAGCACGTGCACTCTTGCCTGCAGGGCCCTACAGCTCACAGAAAGCGGAAGCATGCAGGTAAGAGTGTGCATGTGCGCTTAGGGTTTTATTATATTAGATGACAATATAGCCCAAGCTTGGAATGCTGAATTGCAGATAAATTTACAAACTTTTTTTTTTTTTATCTTTACTTTGTCTCTATGGGTTCTTGTCTAAAATGTAGGCACCCTAAAGTGACATTATCTTATGCCCTTTGATTCGTAAATTTTGGTCAGAAGCTAGTCATACGTGGCATGTTAAATGGCATAACAGTTATAGCCTATTATCCCCGGACAAGCAGGCAGGTATTCTCTCAAGTGGGTGACGTCATCTGACGGAGCCTCGGTGCGGACGCCTCACAAGCAGACTTGCTTGAAGAAACTCGAAGTTTCGAGTCGCCCGCACCGCGCATGCGCGAGTGCCTTCCCGCCCAGTGCAGGGCGCATCTCCTCAGTTCTTACTTTTCCGCAGAGCCGAGAGGTCCGTCTTTGACTCTCTGCGTGAAGTAATTTCACTTGTGCCTTCTCTATGACCATGGTTTTGTGTTATTTTTGTCACAAATCACTGTTTTTTCTTTATTCTTTTCTTTAAAAAAAAAAAAAATTTCTTACGTTCGTTCGACCGGGCAGGCCTCGCAGCTGCAGCCCCGCAGCTTCGATCTTGCGGCGGCTCTTTTTCGGCCTATGTCCCGGCCTGCAACCGGTTTTAAAAAGTGTTCCAAGTGCCAGCACGCGATTTCCCTCACGGACCCTCATCGACACTGTCTTCGGTGTCTTGGGCCTCAACATCTCCCGAAATCGTGCCGGCGTTGCTCAACACTTAAGTCTTGTGCTTTTAAGCGTTGTTGTATCCTGTGGAAGCAGCTCTTCAGCATGGAGTCTTCGATGGAACTCGTGTTCGAAGGGTGCCTCGCCCTTGACTTCATCCGAAGCTCTTCCGACTTCCACAGCTTCCACTCCGAGCCTCATCATACCTGCCTCATTTGTACCGGCTCTGTCTTCGACGCCTGCTGCGATGCCTTCCTCTGTCTCTTCAGGTCAGATAGGGCAGCAGCCCATTCCCATGGTGGTGTTTAAAGTGCTTAAGGCTTCTAAGTCCAAGCACTCTCACACTGCCTCGAGAGTACACAAGGCCTGTGCAGGTGGTCCCGTTGGAGACGCGGATCCATCCTTGCCGGCTTTGTTCCAGATCTTGTTAGAGAAGCAGTTCATTCAGCTCTTTACTACCATGGGGCCGAAGCTTCTCTCACAAATCCAGCCTGGGCATACTGCGGTCTCCCGCGAGGTTGAGCCGCCTCCTATGTCTCAGTCTTATGCACACTTTTTGCAGGGAGCAGAGACTCTGCGAGTGTCTGGTCTGGCAACTGGGCACGGACAGCAAGGAGCAGATTCTTTGCCAGTGCCTCAACGGGAACCCTAACACTCGAAGCAAGGAGCAGAGTCTTTGCGAGTGCATCGAGGTTCCTCTTCTCAGCCTCCAATGCTTCGTTCCACGGCCTCCAGCCCTATCCATTCTCTAGGGACTTCAACTGAGGCACATTCTCCTTGATCCTCGAGGCCTGCTTCGAGGCACAGCTCGCATCACAGATCGAGGCATTCATCGAAGCATGCATCGCTACACTGCAAGCAGCCTTTTCTTCAGCTGTCGACACCTCCATCGAGCCTTCCGCTTCCGGACCTCGAGGACCCGGTTGTTTCCATTTCTTCATCCAGGTCTCCATCTTCGCTGGGCCAAGCTGCCTTGATGTCCTCGATTCCTTCTCGAGGCACGGCTTTAGCGGATCAACTTTCCTTTTCATCTTTCCTTCGTCAGATGGCAGTTGACTTGGATATTCAATTAGATACTGGCTCGAAGTTCTCCAAGGAATATCTCAAGACTATGCAGCTGAATCTCTCAGGCTTCTGCTCCATAAGCTTTTGGATCAAACCTTTGTCCGCTGTCTGGAAACTCCTTATACCATTCCAACTGTTCCAGGCAAACTGGACTATAGGTATAAGACTGTACATCATAAGGGCTTTGACAATACTCAATTGTCTCACCAATCCCTTCTCGTTGAATCTTCTTTGAAAAGATCTCATCTTTCCCAGGTGTATGCTACTGTCCCTCCAGGAAGGGAAGGTAAAACGATGGACAGATTTGGTCGTCGCATCTACCAGAATTCGATGATGACCTCAAGAATCCTCAACTATAATTTTCATTTCATCACCTATTTTGAGTTCTTTCTTTCCATTCTTCCAAAGTTTATGCCTTATCTGGACTCTCGTATGCACTTTGAGTTCCATGAAGTCATTGCTTCATTATCTCAACTCCATCTACATCTTCTCCAGTCATCCTATGATGCTTTTGAGTTAACTGCTCAAGCAACTGCTTGCTCTGTGGCCATGCGATGTCTTGCTTTGCTTCGCACTATCGACATGGATCCTAACCTGCAGGACCAGCTGGCTAATGTTCCTTGTGCAGGCAATGACCTCTTTGATGAGTCCATCGAGGCAGCCACCAAGAAACTATCTGATCATGAGAAGTCTTTTGCATCTATTCTCAGACTGAAGCCAAAGCCGGCTCCTCCTCAACCTACATGCCCTCCTCAAATCTATCAGTGGCGTTTTCCACCAAAGCAGGCTCCTGCTACTCATCAGCCTGTCAAGAGACAGCATCCACAGAGGCAGCAAAAGCCTCAGCCATCTGCTGTACCTAAGACTCCTCAGCCTTTTTGATTGCCTAGAACAGAGCATAACCTCCGTCATTCTGCCCTTTCTCATTTTTCCCCCTATTGGAGGTTGTCTCCGCCATTTTTACCACTGGTGGATGACGGTTACTACCGACCTCTGGGTCCTTTCCATCATCAGGGAGGGATACTCTTTTCATTTCCATCAAGTTCCTCCGGAACATCCTCCAAGAGAGTATCCTTCCAATCCCTCCCAGACCGCCCTTCTTCTTCAGGAAGCTCAAGCTCTACTTCAGCTTCGAGCTATCGAGCCAGTTCCTCTAGCTCAGTAGAACAAGGGTTTTTACTCCCGTTACTTCCTTGTTCTGAAGAAGACGGGCGATCTGAGACCTATTTTGGATCTCAGGGTGCTCAACAAATTTCTAGTCGGAGAAAAATTTTGCATGTTGACCCTGCCATCTTTTAATCCCCTCCTCGAGCAGAACGACTGGTTTTGCTCTTTGGATCTCAAGGAGTCCTACACACACATTCCCATTCATCCGGCCTCCCGTCAGTACCTCAGATTTCGGGTGGGAAATCTGCATTATCAATACAGAGTACTTCCTTTTGGTCTGGCCTTGTCTCTCAGAGTATTCACCAAGTGCCTGGTAGTGGTGGCCGCAGCTCTCAGGAACCATGGTCTTCAAGTATTTCCATACCTCAACGACTGGCTCATCAAAGATTCCACATCTCAAGGAGTCGTCGTAGCGATCCAGCGGACTATCTGGTTCCTGCAAAGTCTGGGATTTGAAATCAACTTTCCCAAATCCCATCTACAGCCGTCTCAGACTCTTCAATTCATCGGAGCTGTTCTGGACACAGTCCAACTCAGAGTATTCCTTCCTCAACAACATCTGGAAGCTCTTCTCCATCTTTGTCATTCAGTGTCCTGTCGCCCTTCCATCTCGGTGAGACACATGATGGTTCTTCTAGGTCACATGGCTTCCACAGTACACGTGACTCCTTTTGCCAGACTTCACCTCAGAATACCTCAGTGGACCCTGGCATCTCAATGGATGCAGGTTTCCGACCCTCTGACTCAACACATCCAGGTCACTCATGCTCTGACACAGTCTCTTTGCTGGTGGATGCTCTCTTCCAATCTATCCAGAGGCTTACTTTTTCACACACACCCTCATCAGAAAGTTCTCATGACAGATTCTTCAACTTACGCTTGGGGGGCTCATCTAGATGGTCTCTGTACTCAAGGCTATTGGACCCCTATGGATCATCAGTGTCACATCAATCTGCTGGAACTCAGGGCGATTTTCAACACTCTCAATGCTTTTCAGCATCTTCTTCACGACCGTGTAGTCCTCATTCGAACGGACAATCAGGTCGCCATGTATTATGTCAACAAACAGGGAGGCACGGGATCTGCTTCCCTCTGTCAGGAAGCTCTGAAAGTTTGGGATTGGGCCATTCACCACAACACCTTCCTCAAAGCTGTCTATATTCAGGGGGCGGACAATGCCTTAGTGGACAACTTGAGTCATCTTCTGCAGCCTCACGAATGGACTCTCCATTCCACGCCCCTTCATCACATTTTCTCTCAGTGGGGGACGCCTCATATAGACCTCTTTGCAGCCCCTCACAACTACAAACTGCCTCAGTTCTGCTCCAGGGTATACACTCCTTATTGCCTAGAACATAAGAACATAAGCAGTGCCTCTGCCGGGTCAGACCACAGGTCCATCCTGCCCAGCAGTCCGCTCCCGCGGCGGCCCAAACAGGTCACGACCTGTCTGTATCACCAGAAGGGGCTCCCTTGCCACCTTGGTTTCTCATTTAAGTCCTGTCTTCCTATCGAAGTCCTAACCCTCCGGTCTTGCACATGCACGACCTGGTTTGGTTTCTATACTCATTACCTGGTTAGCTTTCTATACTTGTGTTACATCCCAGCTCCTCCCTCAGTATTCCATGATCCCTTTATCCTTCAGGAATCCGTCCAATCCCTGTTTGAATCCCTGTACCGTACTCTGCCTGATCACTTCCTCCGGTAGCGCATTCCAAGTGTCCACGACCCTTTGGGTGAAAAAAAACTAGAGGCAGATGTTTTTCTTCTGGACTGGACGAATCTCTTTCTATATGCGTTTCCTCCATTTCCTCTAATTCAAAAGATGCTGGTCAAGCTGAAGACCGACCATACCACCATGATTCTGGTTGCTCCTCGGTGGCCCAGACAACCCTGGTACTCCCTTCTACTTCAACTCAGCAGCAGGGAGCCATACCTTCTACCAGTTTTTCCCTCTCTGCTTACACAGCATCAGGGATCTCAGCTTCTTCCCAACCTGCAGTCTCTACACCTGACAGCTTGGTTCCTCTCAACATAGCTCCTCTCCAGTTCTCTCAATCTGTGAGGGATGTTTTGGAAGCTTCAAGGAAGCCTACTACTAGACAATGCTATCACCAAAAATGGACTAGATTTTCTACTTGGTGTTTTTCTCATCATAAGGAGCCTCAACATTCCTCCTTATCTTCAGTTTTGGACTATCTTTTGCACCTTTCTCATTCTGGCCTCAAGTCTACATCGATACGCGTCCATCTTAGTGCAATTGCTGCTTTCCATCAGCCTATTGAAGGGAAACCCCTCTCTGCTCATCCAGTGGTTTCCAGATTCATGAAAGGACTTTTCAATGTCAATCCTCCTATCAAACCACCTCCTGTGGTTTGGGACCTCAATATTGTTCTTACTCAGCTGATGAAACCTCCATTTGAACCAATGGAGAAGGCTCATCTGAAGTATCTCACTTGGAAAGTGGTGTTTCTCATTGGCCTCACTTCTGCTCGACGAGTCAGTGAGCTCCAAGCGTTGGTTGCGGATCCACCTTTTACAGTGTTCCATCATGACAAGGTGGTTCTTCACACTCATCCGAAATTCCTTCCTAAAGTGGTCTCCGAATTTCATCTCAACTAATCCATTGTTCTTCCAGTGTTTTTTCCAAAGCCTCATTCTCATCCTGGAGAAGTTGCTCTTCATACTCTGGACTGTAAACATGCTTTGGCTTTCTATTTGGAATGCACCAAACCACACAGAACTGCTCCTCAACTTTTTGTCTCCTTTGATCCGAACAAATTGGGACATCCTATTTCTAAGCGTACCATCTCCAATTGGATGGCGGCTTGTATCTCTTTCTGCTATGCCCAGGCTGGATTACCCCTTCACAGTAAAGCCATAGCCCATAAGGTCAGAGCAATGGCAGCTTCTGTAGCTTTCCTCAGATCTATACCTATTGAGGAAATTTGTAGAGCTGCTACTTGGTCTCGGTTTATACCTTCACTTCTCACTATTGTCTGGATACTTTCTCCAGACGGGATGGACAGTTTGGCCAAACAGTTTTGCAAAATTTATTCTCCTATGTTGCCAACTCTCCCACCATCCCACTTTGGTTAGCTTGGAGGTCAGCCACTTGTAAGAATACCTGCCTGCTTGTCCTGGGATAAAGCACAGTGACTTACTGTAACAGTTGTTATCCATGGACAGCAGGCAGCTATTCTCACATCCCACCCACCTCCCCGGGTTGGCTTCTCTGCTGGCTATCTGAATTGAGGAGAATTCCCTGTGCTGGATGGGAAGGCACTCGCGTATGCGCGGTGCAGGTGACTCGAAACTTCGAGTTTCTTCAAGCAAGTCTGCTTGTGAGGCATCCGCATCGAGGCTCTGTCAGATGACGTCACCTACTTGTGAGAATAGCTGCCTGCTGTCCCTGGATAACAACTGTTACGGTAAGTAACTGTGCTTTTTGGCTTTTTGACATTCAACACCCAAAACCTAAGGGATATAAAGGTTTTTTGAAAAGGGTGATTTTTTCAGGGTTGAAAGCTTTCTTGATTTATGGTTATTGGTGAGCTTGCATGTTATATCTGGTGCTCATGGAAGCTATGTCTGTTTCTGATTGGGATATGAAACAGGGCAGAATGTTACTTATTACTTGGCAACAATTTTTGGAAACCTTGACCCCAACTACTCGCAGTCGTGTTTTGTTAGGTAGACGTTAAGTTGATTTATTTCTTTTTATGCAGTCCTGGGCAGAGAGATGGGTAGGGGTAGTTAGTAATGTAGTTATGTCTTTCTTCAATTATTGTATTATTTTAAAGACGTTTACTTTTACATTCATCTGTTCTGGTTACTGGGTGGGTGGTTGGATAGGTGGCGGGTGGTAGGTTGGTGGGGTGGGGATTGGTGGTTGATATTGAAAATTGTTTGAGCCTGATCTTTGCTGTTTCCATTGCTTTTCTTTTTGTATTGCTAGTTCTCCTGTTGGTTGTGCTTGTTTTCTTGTGCTCAATAAAAATGATTTAAAGTAAATAAAAGACAAGGGTATTAACATCTCTAGTATTTAAAAACAGCACAGACATATTAAAAATAAACAAACAAGCATAACTTCATCTCTTTAAGGCCTTCTTTTATCAAGCTGCATTAGGGTTTTTTTAAAATCGTTGACTGCTGTAGTAAAAGCTCCGATGCTCATAGGAATTCTATAAGCCTCAGAGCTTTTACCACAATGACTGGCAATAAAAAAAAATCCCTAATGTGGCTTGATAAAAGGGGGCTTAAATGACTTTCTAGATTTCTGAGTTCTAAACTCTGGCTTTTACATGTGTAAAATGAAACACCTCTTTTTTTAAAACATGTTCCTTTGTCAAATACAGTAGATACTACTGCTGTATGCATGTTCCTCAATGTATTTTTTTCCCAAAGGTTCCACTTTCAGGGAGCTTTTTGAAATATTTGAGAAATTTTATATGTCTTGACCTGGATGTCCCATTTCCTACCTAGACATCCTTTGCAAAATGAGTCTTTAAATAACATTAATTAGTACATGCTTTATTACATTGTGCAAAGAAATTAGGTAGTAAAATATACAGTTGATACAATATGTTGGATAAAACTGTGAAAATGTCTCCATAAAATATCATAATGAGGCTAAAATATTTTGCAATGGAAAGTAGTATGGCATGCCATAGAATATAATTTTCTTAATTCTATTGTGTTAAATCAGAAATGCTTTTGCGAAGAATTTGAATAAATTTCCATGTCTGTGGTAAAATACCATATTAAACTAGCCTGTGCAATCATTTATGTCAATTAGTTTCTGAGTCCATTAATAACACTACTATTGTAAGAAAATTGTCTTCAAGGAGCAACAACCATTCACTTTGCAATATGGAATTTATGTGAGGGTAAAATGATCTCAAATCACAATTGTTTTTGAAGCAATATGCCTTCCATCTGGAAAATACAATGCACATTCTTTAGATATAAGCATTTTAATAAAAGAGCAATTGTCTTGGCACATACACTCATAAAAGTTTAATTTTCCTTGAAGCACTATCAGCCAAGTTTATGCATATGGACAGAGTGCTCATCTGAAATTAGTTAACTGATTTGCATATATACAGATCACAGATGGAAAGGAAATTTAAAAGTGAAAGCACCATCTGTATTTGCCATTAATGGCAAGTTATTAGGAATGTCTGAAAGTCCCATTCTGTATAACTAATTTGTATAATGCTTCATACTATTCTAAATTGACTTAATTTGCTTTAGACTGGCAAGTTTAGACTGTTAACTTTATCTACATATAAGAAATTCAGAAATGTCTGAATTAGTTTAGCATGAATAATGAGATATGCGATATCCTTTCATGCTGCAACTTGAAATGAACTGGAAAATCAGATATAGTAGAGAAGGGGTACATACAAGGCAAAATTTTTGGCTTGTATTTGTTTCATTTAGGCTTTTCCCCCTGCTTTTCAGAAACATTTTAATTTCACAGTTGTTTTAATTAAAAAAAAAAAAAAAAATCCCCCCCCCCCCCGCTATTTTTATGAAGCCACGTTAGACTTTTTTATCACCAGCTCTGGCAGTATTAGCTCCAATGCTCATAGAATTCCTTTAAGCTTTGGAGCTAATACCACTTCAACCCTCGATAAAAAAAAAAAAAGCCTAACACAGCTTCGTAAAAGGGGAAGATAATCTGCATTAGAACTTTATCAGTGTTAATCAACTTAACACATGGTAAATTGTTTTCATATACACTAACGCTTTGATATTCAAAATGATTTAAGAAGGCAGGAGATGCTTCTGTCTGCTCAAATTGTTCTGAATGGGCTGGCTGCCGCAATTCAATGGCACTTAATTTGGCAGCGTCACTGAATATTTGCACTAACTGACCATTTTAGAAATGAGCAATAGAGGGGCATTCCAGAGGTGGGGTCGGAAGCTATAGTGGTGCTGGCATATACAGTGCCAGCACCAGCATAGCTAAGTGACCAAATAGGATCACATAAAATGCAATTCTAACTTTGGTTGCTTAATTGTGTGGGTGATGTCACTGAATATCAGCTAGCATAGGTATAGCTTTCGGTTAGTGAACTCTCTTCTCTCTCTTGCTCCCCCTCAACAGTCATATCCCTTCCCATATTCAGTAATAGTGGGATGGGATTAAATATACCGCCTTTCTGAGGTTACATTCAAAGCAATTTATATATTGTATACAGGTTCCTTTTGTTTGTACCTTGAGCAATGAAGATTTAAGTGATTTGCCCAGAGTCACAAAGAAATGCAAGGAGAATCAAACCCAGTTCCCCATGTTTCAGATCTCCAAAATGATAACAGGCTCCATGGCACCTCTCTCCAGTAGCAGATTGCCTCCTTGATGCAGACCTCTTACCTGGTACCTCTCCTCCAAAAGCAAACCTACCCAAAACAGACTACTGCTGGAGTTCACAGCAACCACTTCCTACCACAAGCCTTCTTGACCAACCCCACTAGATTACCAGACACAAGAGGTGGACACTGAGGAACAAATTCTATAAACGGTATCCCGATTGCAGGCGGTGGTAGGTGTCCTACCACTGTCTAACCAGCCAATCGGGATGCACATTTAAAAAATAAATAACTCAAGGCAGGCTGCCTACATTGTAGGCATCTTCGCGAATCTAGGGAGATGTGTAGTTCCACCTAAGCTCGCCCAAGTGTAGGAGTGAGCGTGGTTTCATCTGGAAGTGGCCTTAGGGGAGCTTAGGCAGCCCTAGGCATCTTCTTAGGACCGCAATAGGCACCTGAAATGTAGACCAGCAAAATGCTGGCCTACATTTTAAATAGACACGGCTGCTGAACTGATCATGGCAAGCGAAGCTTCCTGCCACGATCAGTTTAGTGGCCGTGGCAGGAAATCCATCCCCCCATGAAGATTACTGGCAAGAGGGATGCCCAATCTCTCCTGCTGGAAGCACCGAAGCCACCCCCCTGAAATGACTAGGTCCCAATTTGTATTAGCCTTGTTCTGCTGTTCTGACTACAAATGCATCCGGGGACAGAAAACACACACACACACACACACAGATAGCCAAAGAGATATGTTTTTATTCAGAAGAACCACACATATTTATAGTCCCTTCCCTCTTTGTACATGCCCGGTCACAAGCTAATAATGGGTGTAGCTTATGAGGAAAAGTAAGTTTCATTTCTCTTAAAGAACAGGGAAGGGGGAGGGAAATTCCACAACCAGTACACATAGTTACAGATAACAAAAAGAGACAATGTTTTTGTGTGATTTCTGCATAGCAAAATAAACTTATAAAGAATATGCCCTTACAATCTCCCCTTACATCATGAAGATGATGTCATAAGCGTACAGCAGCAGTGTGGAGTTTAAGTTTTGTTTCTCTTAAAGAACAGGGAAGGGGGAGGGAAATTCCACAACCAGTACACATAGTTACAGATAACAAAAAGAGACAATGTTTTTGTGTGATTTCTGCATAGCAAAATAAACTTATAAAGAATATGCCCTTACAATCTCCCCTTACATCATGAAGATGATGTCATAAGCGTACAGCAGCAGTGTGGAGCGAGGAACAGCAGAGTTGACAATATCATGGAATCACAGGAAGCAGGTAAGGTAGGCAGCCAAGAGCGAAAGAGCCAGTCAGCAGGGAGGTCACGCCAGGTTCGGAGAGGAACAGTGTGATGATGCGGTCCACATCTACATCGAGCACAGTACTATCATCAAGGTCAAGGCAATAGTTAGAGAGGTGGAACTTGCCACAGACACCACCTTCCGCAGCCAGCAAGTAATCTAGAGACAGGCGATTCTGGTACCTGGCAGTGCAAAAGTTCAAGAACAGCCTGCAAGTGAAGTATGCAGTTGAGCGGGTAGATTGGGGACCGACAACCCCAGGAGCAATCTTTGGCCCACGTAGCAGGTCCATAAGCAGCAATGATCCATTCAGCAGGCTAGTTGTCACCCCATTTTCCAATCTGTATGGGGTGGAGAGTGCTAACTTCTTTTGGCGACCCCTGGTGTCTAATAAAGGGGCTCTCAGGCATTCGCCGTCAGCCAGCAGTAGCAGAAAGGAGCTGGGATGGATCTGAGTACACATGTAACAGTCCAGTGAGCAGTCAGCCAAGGGTAAGCAAACAGGCCACAGAGTCAATATCAACCATCAGGAGCTGGCCATCAGGCGTAGGAAGTTCCATGGAGCAGGTGCTGAAGAGGAGGTCCTGATAACTTGAAGATGTAATAATGGAAATCCGCAAGGCCCACAGTGGAAGTCGTGGGGCTGACTGAAAGAGGTTCTGTGAAGGCAGGTCTAGCATATCCAGCCGTGTTCATAGCCACTGTTCTCCCATACCGGTCCCATCACAGACAAAACAATTGCTGACATTAAGGCCCAGATTCTCTAAAAGTGCGTCCCGATTTTAGGCAGCTGTAGGCGTCCTACAGCTGTCTAATCAGCCAATCGGGATGCACGTTTTTTTTAAAAAAAATGCTCCCCAGGCAGGCCTGAAGGCGCCTCCGGGAGCCTAGGGAGACCCGCAAGATGCCTAAGCTCGTCTAAGGGCCTTAGGCGGGCCTTAGGCTGAACCTAGGCGGCCCTACGCGTCTCCCTAGTAGATGAAAAGCTTAAAAATGTAGGCCAGCAAAATGCTGGTCTACATTGTAAGTAAACGCGGCCGCTATACTTATCGCGGCAAGGGATCTCTCTGCTGCTATAAGTATAGCGGGCCGTGGCCCCTGACCAATCACTGGCAGGAGGGTGCCCAAACCCTCCTGTCCGAAGACACACACCCCCGACACTACCGACCGCCCCCCCCCAACATTACTGATCCCCCCCCCGACAATATCGGTCGCTGGCAGGAGGGTGCCCAATCCATCCTGCCCGAAGACGCACCCCCCCGGCGCTAACAACCCCCATTCCACCAAACCTGTTCTTACAGATGGGTCTTGCACGTCGAGCAAGCAGGCACGCCTCGTCGAAATGAGGCGGGCCCGCCCCTTCCCGGCCCATCCCGCCGAAGCCTAAGGCCTGATTGGCCCAGGCTCTAGAAGCCTGGACCAATCAGGCCTTAGGCATAGCAGGTCCGCCCATCCCCACTTAATCTAAGGCCTGATTGGCCAATCAGACCTTATACTTAGTAGGGATGGGCGGACCCGCTATTCCTAAGGCCTGATTGGTCCAGGCTTCTAGAGCCTGGGCCAATCAGGCCTTAGGCTTCGGCGGGATGGGCCGGGAAGGTGCGGGCCCGCCTCATTTCGACGAGGCGTGCCTGCTTGCCCGACGTGCAAGACCCATCTGTAAGAACAGGTTTGGTGGAGTTGGGGTTGTTAGCGCCGGGGGGGGTGCGTCTTCGGGCAGGAGGGATTGGGTACTCTCCTGCCAGCGACCGATATTGTCGGGGGGGAGATCGGTAATGTCAGGGGGGGCGATCGGTAGTGTCGGGGAGGGGGGTGCGTCTTCGGGCAGGAGGGTTTGGGCACCCTCCTGCCAGTGATCGGTCAGGGGGCCACGGCCCGCTATACTTATAGCGGCAGAGAGATCCCTTGCCGCGATAAGTGTAGCGGGCCGTGTCTAATCTAACCCGATTCTCTAACCCGCGTCTGTAACATGGACACCGGTTACAGAATCGGGGTTTAGTTTAGGCTGATTCTGAATAGGATGCCTCTCCCGGGCGTCCTATACAGAATCAGGGCCTAGGTGTCTTGCGGACCTCGCCTTCAATATAGGCGGCCTGCCTGGGGAGCATTTTTTTTAAAAAAACGTGCATCCCGATTGACTGATTAGACAGCTGTAGGACGCCTACAGCTGCCTAAAATTGGGACGCACTTTTAGAAAATCTGGGCCTAAGAGTCTGGTCTATAGATTCAGCAAACTGTCTTTTTGCCTAAAGTTTAAGCAAATGTTTCATTCTTAGCAAAATGTGTTTTTTTTCTAATCTACAGGAGAAGCAGGATCGCTCAGCTGTAGGGGGTTCAGGACATGAGGAGGAATGACCTTGGCACAAGTAGCTAGCTTCAGAACAGGAAGTAAAACACAGAGCTCAGAACACAAAGAAAAAAATGACCTTGTAGCTGTTCAGCAGAATGAAAACTGTTTTTTAGCAGTTCTTTTCTTTTATATGTTACACAAAGAGGAATAGAAAGCTTACAAGGAATATATGTGCCCCTTCAATCCCCTCTTACATTATGAAAATGACATCAGAAGTGCACAGCATCAGGTTGGAGGGAGAGATAGTCCAGATATATCTCTCAAGGAGGGGCTTAGGAGCAGTAATATGAGCACCATAACACATAAGCAGTCTAAAAATGACATAAGCAACATGGGAACAAATAATAATAAAGATTATAACACTAACCGTTTAACCCATCCTTGCATCCAGCTAAAGTACTGGTCCCAAGAATTAGATAAACCAGAGTTATGTTTGAGCTCAGCAGAGAGGTCCTCTAATTTCTGAATGACCATAGTAACCTTACCCGTAGGAACTGTATTGTCAGGAATAAAGGTGCAACAGGAGAAAGTACTGGAGAGAATTTCACAGACACCCCCCTTCTCAGCAAGGATCATATCCAGGGCCATGCGGTTTTGGAAAGTCATCTGAGAAGTGGGGCCTAACTGATCAGCAATATCTTGCAAGGCAGCCCTAGTGTAGTTCACAAAGTGTTGCTGATTATAATAAATGTAATTAATCCAATCAACATTCTTATTGATAGTAATAAGGGGAATAAGAGACTCGAACCCAGCCTAGTTATGACAGGAAAACAAAATCTACTTTCATATGTGCAGAAAAACAGGGGAAACATAACAGAAAATAGCACATGAGACACATTCCCATAAAGGACAGGCTCCTCCATGAATGAAGGTGTCCTCATAGGGACATTACTGGAAAGGATTAAGCTAAAGAACACATTGGAGATAATGCTGCCAATTGAGGAACAGCAGGAGGGGCAGTACCATGACTATAAGCAACATCAAATAACATGCATGCATCAAAATACAAAGGCACTGGGCAGGAAGGGTAATGAGGGGGCCCTCAGCACCTGCTAAAGGCACCAGGTGGGGGTTGCGATAAACCACAAGCTGCCAGTTACAGTCAAACACTTGTAAACAGTTCCAGTCCAAGAAATGAAAAGGTTAGGATGTAGTGTTGCAGGGGTATCAGTCTCTTTAAACTGGTAAGGTCCATACTCGGAGAGAAAGCTGTTTGCACAGAGAGGGAGAGACACACACCAGCTTGAAAGGAGTTCAGATATCATACAGGGTGATAAGTTGGTGTGGGTTGTGCACAACTAGTAAGGCATTCAAGAGAGACCATAAGGATATACTCAGTGTAGGGCACAAAAAAACCCTTTATACCAGAAATGTGTGAATTGGGCACCATGGAATAAACACTGTATAGAACCTTTGTCTTAATAATATAACCCTTAACTAAGTAGTGCTCAGGCCATGAAAACAAGAACCAAAAAAGATATTGTGCAATTTAGATAGGAAACAACAAAAATGCAAAAAATGGGGAGAAAAAACTCCAAAAATGTCCGATGGTATATTTTTCCGGGGTACCCCAAAAACCAAACAGACAGACAACACAGAGATTACATGGCACAAACAAACATAGAGCTCCAGTAGGCCTTAAACTTGCTTTCATCCATCACAGAGTCAGGACTGAACTGTAAATAAACACAATTATACAAAAGGAAGAAGAAAAACAGCATTATAGAACCAGTCATATTTGTGTGCACACATGAGCAAAGTAGATTTCCTGAGAACACAGTCATAAGAGATAATGCAATCAGGGACACAACTGGCTTCAATCTACAGAGGAAAAAGAAACATTTTTAAAATTTTAAAGTGCAAGGTCATTTCAAGGTTACTTGAAGCACAACTTGTTCTTCCTGTTTATTTTGTTTCAGTTCAGCAAAAAGAGTCTTTGTGCCAAAACTGATCCAAGATAGCTATGTATTCCAACTGCCTGCCTTCACATCATCATCATCATAAGGAAACATACCCACTGGTGAGAAAAAAGAAAAGTGATAGGGGAAACGACCCTTTCCAGATACCGGTGGTAAATCAGTCGCCAACAAGCTACATCTCCCAGACCTGTAAAAGAGACTTGTACAGTGTACTGTAAAACAAAAGTAAATTGCACTTTCACTAGAACATATGAGTTAATGTCAATTCATAGTTGCTTTATACAGTTCCTACCCCAAAGAGCTTACCGAAACAAAAATAACTTGGAACTTTACTCACACCTGCCTATTCCAACTAGAATATCCTTTATAATAAGGACATAATACACGTACATACTGTACACATCCCTGTTTATAAACGTACACTATCCTTGTCTGCAACTTTACTCACACCTGTCTGCAACTTTCAGTAACTATCATGCATCTTTGCTACAACCTTTCCCATGTGTTGTTTTTCCCCCTAGTGCTTTCTTTGACCAAGTTCCCAAGTTAAAAACTTGATTAAATTCCAAATACTAAGCCTTTGACTTTTTTTCTCAAAACTTCAATAGGTGCACAGTGCTGTAACTTTTGGCAATAATCCTATGCTTAGATTTTTTTATATACAGGCGATAGTGTTCTTCTGTCACCTTAAATGGGTGCCAACAAAAGTCACACACCCACAGCTTTATAAAAGAATTCTAATGTCTCCTAAAGCCAAAAGATATCCTAAAACTATTAATTCATAAATTGTTCATGTAGATCAGAAAACTAGTTCATATTGTCTTCTCCCTTCCTATTCTGAATGTGAGAAAGTTTAATAAGTTTCAACTCTAGTCACGAGGAAATGTTTTATCTCCCCCTTCTCTTGTAAAAAGACAAAGAGGGACAGGCAAAAAATGCTGGCCATAGGGATGGAGGGAAAACAGCAAATCCCCTACAAATATGGTATGCATACCACAGTTAGACTAAAGTTCCTTTTTACTAGGCACAACACAAACAAACCCCTTGCAAATATGCAAATTGGTTCCTAAACACTGGTAAAAATGATTGAATTCCAAAGCATCGCTTGCTTTAAGAAAGTCTGTTTGTATTAGCTCAACTACTAAAGCTGTATTTCTTCCTGAGTCGTACTGCTCCCCCCCGACCTATGCTGTATGACCCGTTCAGCTCCTCCAATCTCTGTGTAAGGCACAGTCTCAAATTATTTTCTCCAAACATCCCCTCTCCCCCGAGGGTTTTACAGGGAGGAGATAAATAGTTTAAGGGGTCTCATGGGCAGATTTTTTACCTCTTTGCAATCCCCTTTCTTTTGGCCATAGCCAATTTTTTTCTCTGCACTAAACACACTTGCTCCATCCCCCCTTCCTCCTAGAGAAAAAACTCTGTAAAGAAAAAAAGGGAGGCGGCCAAAAGGCCACATTCTATCTCACTGAAAGGCATGGAAAAGGAGGAGTGGGTGAAAGCTCTCACTAATGTCCAGAGGCACAGCGTGGGAACTGTTGTTTTTTTTTTCTAAGTGAGCAAAAGAAAAGCGAGATTGCATTTTGTTTGTTTTTTGTTCACAGACAGAAATTAGTAATGTAATTCAGACACGCTTCTCTGTTCAACAAAGAGCAGATACCAAAGCTGCAATTCTTGGTGGTGGTTTTATTTTTCTCAAGACTCGTTCTTAGGAAGGGGAGGATCCTTAGTGCCTGTCAGACCCAGAACAAAGCATAAATCTCACCTTACCTTATACACAAGACACCGTAATATACAATGCAATAGAAAGAAAAAGAACATGCAAGAACAGTAGAACAGGTAAGGCGATACAGATTTGAATTAGTTCTAGCAGTCCTTCCCAAAAGGACAGGTAATTAGTTAGAGCAGTCCTTCCCAAAAGGACGGGTATTTAGTTAAAGCAGTCCTTCCCAAAAGGACAGGTAATTAGTTAAAACAGTCCTTCCCAAAAGGACAGGTAATCTGTGGGGTTCCCAAAACCACCACTATAAACTCACAAATGGTCAAAAACCTCAAGAGACTTGCCAAAAGCCTCAATAATCAAATAAGGGTGTGAAAGAGGGCAGAGAGCAGTGAGCACTAGAAAACAGATACTCACTTAGAGTCCCGGCACCATTGCCAATCCCGGAGTCCCCAGCTGAAACGACCAGGTCCCAATTTGTATTAGCCTCGTTCTGCTGTCCTGACTACAGATGCATCCGGGGACAGAAAACACACACACACACACACACACACACACACACACACAGATAGCCAAAGAGATGTGTTTTTATTCAGAAGAACCACACATATTTATAGTCCCCCCCCCCCCCTTTGTACATGCCCGGTCACAAGCTAATAATGGGTGTAGCTTATGAGGAAAAGTAAGATTCATTTCTCAAGGAAAAGTAAGTTTCGTTTCTCATAAAGAACAGGGAGCTGGAGGGAAATTCCACAACCAGTACACATAGTTACAGATAACAAAAAGAGACAATGTTTTTGTGTGATTTCTGCATAGCAAAATAAACTTATAAAGAATATACCTTTACACCCCCACCCCTGAATGTCCACCTGCCTCCATCCCACCAACACATCCAACGGCAGAAGGGATGCCCAGTACCTCCTGCTAAAACCCCCAAAGATCATCAGCAGGATGCCCAGTCCCTCCTGCCAGAACCCCAACCCCCTGAGACATCCTCCAGCACCCCGATCCTCCCCAAGCCTACCCAGACACCACCAGTACTTTAGTTGGCAGGGGTGGCCTAAGGGATCTGACCAGTAGAAATCCTAGGCTACTCCCAATGCATCCAAGAATGCACTGGGAGAGAGGCCTAAGATTCTAATTGGCCTAGGCGCCTAAGGCCTTAAGCGCCTGGGCCAATCAGAACCTTAGGTCCCTCCACAGTGTATCCCATGATGCACTAGGAAGGGGAAGGCCCGACATTCAGTGGAGGTGGGCCTGCTGGCCAGAGGGAGTAAGCATCCCTCCAGCCGGCCAACTAAAGAAGGTACTGGTGGGGTCTGTGTGGACTTGGGGGGATCAGGCACCAAAGGATGTCTCGCAGGAGGGACTGGGCCTCTCTCCCGCTGATGATCTGTTGGGGAGGATTCCGGCAAGTGGGATTTGGCATCCCTCCTGATGGTGGATGTATTGGCTGGATGGCGGCAGGAGGAATTGGACACTCCTCCTGCCATGGACATTTGGGGATGGGGGTGGCTTCAAAGGTTCCAGCAAGAGGGACTACCTTCTACTGGTAGTCTTTGGGGGGGAGATTCCCTTGCTGCAATCAGCTCAGCGGCAACCCAATTCTCTAATCGGTACCTGTGACATGGACGCCGATTAGAGAATCATGTGTTAGGTGGGCTTAGGCATCTGTCTGTGAGGATATATGCGATTCTATATAGGACGCCTATGTGCGATTCTCTAAAGCTGCCTATGCAGCTTCTGAGACTGCAAATCCTGTACAGAATCCAGCTCTGAGTGGCTACAAGTGGTTGAGTAGAGGGGCCCAGAAGAAGGTCTATATTTGGGGAAGGTGTTTGTTATTAGGAGAATTTGTTTTCAGGAGGATGTTATATTTGGGATACATGTCTGTAGGGGGATGAGCCAGGATAGAAAAACTGTTTTCTGGGAGGGGGAGGTTTCATAAAGCAGGATCAGAATCAGATGGGGTTGGGGAAGGATTAATCCTCTCTTGCAAGTCCAAGATTCAACTGGGACACGCATAAGTACTGTACAAAGTACATACTCATCCAAACTTACTCATAAGCTGTACAGGCCCAGAATGCAGTTACTTCAATGTCAACATCAGAATCAAGGCTAACGTGGTAAGTAGAAATGTTGCTCACAGTGGGCACATGGTCAGTGGGCACAGGGTCACTACCTGGGGAAGGAAAAAGTACATAAATTTGTACCAATTCAATTATAAGTCAAGAATCCAATTTCTGGGCTTTTTTAGTAGGCCCTAATATATCAGATTATAGTTGAGTATACTGTACATGATATATTCTGCAATTCCCAGCTGAATATTGAGCAAGTCATGCATATGTTTTAACAGCTATCAAGGTCCAGTGAGAGCTAGATATTTTATATTGGTGCCTGGGCATAGACCAATATGGAATATCCAGGATAATTTAGTTGGCAACTGTCAACTACTGATCACTGCTGGCTGAATATTGACTGATACATTACGAAGGCATAAGCAAATAGAATGGGGCTGCTTGGATGATCAAAAAGCCTGATCGTCCAAGTACCCATAATCAAAGCTGGTTTTAGACGTATTTAAAGCCAGCTTAGGCTTTTACCCTGCCTCTAAATGCACAGAGAGAAAAGAGGCGTTTTTAGAGGAAGGGAAAGGGAGGGCGGTGGGCGGGAGGTGGGATGACCTAGACCTAGGCGTGCAGCAGGTATAACCAAAACTTTAGGCAGGTTGCCTAGTCGGCACTTATACGTTTTGACTTAGACCATGTCAAAACAGGTATAAGTGCTGAAAAGGGGCCACTGAGCTGATCATGGCTGCTGCGATCAGCTCAGCGGCTCCAGCAACCTGCCTACCCCCCTACAGCAATGATCGTGGCAGGAGAGATGGCTCATCTCCCCTGCCGCGATCCACCCACAATGATCAGGGCAGGAGGGAGCCCAGGCTCCCTAATACTCCCCCATGTCCGAACCCCCAACCTGGCTATTCTTTTTGGCCCAGGCACCTCAGGCCCCACCTGCGGGTGGGGTTTAAGCTGCCTGGGTCAATATGGCCCCATTCCAACCAACGTTTACAAGGTATGGGGGTGGGATTGGGGTGGGGGGGTCGTGGGGTCATTGGGGGGTTGTGAGTCGGTGGGGTGGTGATTGAGGGTTCAGGGTGGTGGTCAGGGGGGGTCAATTCGAGGGCAGGAGGGCCTGGGATCCCTCCTGCCCATATTATAGTGGGGGTGGGGGGTCCACCTGGGCAGGAGGGGTTGGGTTCCCTCCTGTCTGATCTTGTAGGGGGTGGGGGTCACGTGGCCAGGAGGGCTTGGGCTCCCTCCTGGCCCCATCGCACTTGGGGGGATTGGGGATCGCGGGGCAGGAGGGCTTGGGCTCCCTCCTGCCTCAAACATAATTGGGGGTTCAGGGAGGCCCGGGGGCAGAAGGGCTTGGGCTCCCTCCTGCCCCCATGTCGTGTGGGGGTTGGATTCTGTAACCGGTGTTGTTTTTGACAGACACCGGTTACAGAATCCAGCTTTTAGGTGAAGGACTGGCTCCTCCTTCACCTAAAAGCCCTTGTTTTGGACGTTTGGGGCTTAGGCTTTTTTTTAGGTTGATTATAGGGTATAAGTTTAGACGTAGTGGTGGTCTGGGCATTTAAACAGCTGAACGTAGAGGCAGGCTATTATCAAAAAAGACCTCCTTTTGCACGTTTTTTTTTTTATAATGGACATGTTCCCTGCTTCTACTTTCAACGTTTAAGGCCTTAGGCCAAAAGGGGACTTAGACGTTTTATTTTTTTATTATTCCCTTGCACGTGTATTAAGAAATACACATATTTTTTTTTAATTCTTTATTGATTTTCCAAACTGCAATAGTGCAACATACAGATATATAACATACAATTAATCAACAAAAGCACATTCAACTTACAAATATACATAACCAAATCATTTTCTCCCACCCACCCAATGATTATTCAATACAACACAGAAACATAGATTTTCCCAATAGCCTTACCCTACACAAATTAATAATGCCCTTCCATCCTTCCATCCACCCCAAATGTAAATACTCAAAGGTCAAAATTAAGACAGAAAAATCCCCCCCAAAACTTACTCATAATCAAAGACATACTATAATTAAGTAATATATGATGTCAACGGGCCCCAAACCAATTTGAATAAATTACTGTGCCCCAAATTATCGGCATTCATTTTTTCATATCTATAGCTGGAGCACAAATTTGCCCACCAGAAAGGGAAATTTAGGCGATCGTAGTTCTTCAAATTTCGTGTTATCATCTGCATGGCTATCCTGGTCATGACAAGAAAAAAACAGCATTTATACCAATCCATAGGGGATTTAACATGTAATAACATTCCACATATGACCACTTCATACGTCAGTGGAATTGATGATTCCAATATATTGTTAATCTTACTCCATATTGACCTCCAAAAGTTAAGTATCAAAGGACAATAGAACAACAGATGATCCAGTGTCCCTATGTCCAGATGACAATGCCAGAAATACACATCTCTAAGGCACACAACAGCATCATAGACAGAAGTTTTCTGAGGACACTGAGAAAGGCATAAATTTGAGAAATATCAAAGAAAAAGGTGAGAAGACAGACACCCACATAGTACAATGTTCTTTTTCTTTCAAACTGTGTATGATATGTTCAATTCACTCTCTACTCTTCTCTTCATAAAAACATAAGAATTGCCATACTGGGACAGACCAAAGGTCCATCAAGCCCAATATCCTCTTTCCAATAGTGGCCAACCCAGATCCCAAGTACCTAGCTGAATATTTCAATCTACGCTAATTCTACAACTGTTTTACAATTATCTTTACATAGACTTAAGACAAAAAAACCTTCACAGACTACAAAGATCCAAAACACTGCTTGTAGACTAATTCATAACCCCAAGAAATGTGACCACATCACTTCTCTCCTGAAAAAAAAAGCATACTGGCTCCCTATTACACAGCTGATCACTCACAAAATATTACTATTAACTAAGAAAGTACTTAATTCTAGTGAGCCTGCTTATCTCACACATCTATTAATACCTTCCACACTGCCAATAACCCTTAGATCAAGCAACTTGAACAAACTCGCCATCCGCAAACTAATTAACAAACATATTAAACCAATGGTTCCCAACCCTGTCCTGGAGGACCACCAACCAGTCAGGTTTTTGGGATAGACTAATGAATATGCATGGGAGAGATTTGCATATAATGGAGGTGAGAGGCATTCAAATCTGTTCCATGCATATTCATTAGGCTATCCTGAAAACCTGACTGGCTGGTGGTCCTCCATGATAGGAAGGACCACTTTATTAGTCACATAGATGGCCATTTTTGAAAGTGCATTCAAGTCTGATTTGGATGTTTCATGCAAGATGTCCAAAAGTCGGGGCAGAGAAACATCCATTTTCAAAACCACTAGACATCCACATTTTTAAAAATCACCTACTTAGATATCTTGGCTGCCAAGGTGTCCAACCTTAGGTTACCTGTTTTGGCCATTTTTAACTACAAAATTATCCAAGTTCAAAATATCCAACTCAAGATCATTTGGACATGGGAGAGGCCAGCTTTGTTTCCAAGTTTTCCAAATTTTATTTAAAATTTGATATACCACTTAAAAAGTTGTCTAAGCGGTGTGCAGAGTCATAAACAGATAACATCTTGGAAGAGACATAATTAGACAACAACAGTCTTAAATGACACAATGAAATATGAGGGATAAGGGGAGAAATACAATTTACAATAGGAAAGAAGAACGATAAAGGTCAATGCAGTAGGTAGGGGGTATGCTCTTCCCTCTTTCGGAGGTCTGAGGATTACTTATCATAAGCATCCTTAAATAGGAAGGTCTTTAGATTTACTTTAACTGAAGGTACGGGGGTGAAGAGTTCCACAGTGTAGGGGCTGTAACAGAGAAAATCTTCTTTCTAGTGGTGTCATAGAAAAGATGTCATAGAGAAGGGATATTAAGGAGATGGTGGTTGTGGGATTGGAGTGTTTTAGATGGAATAGCCACAAAGACATGCCAATAGCCACACAGACATGCCAACAGAGCACTGGAGAACCTTAGTAGCTCCGCCCACCCCCAGCGCGTCATCTACTGCGCGACTCAGCTCCCCATTAAAAGGGGGGGCAATGGCACGCAGCCGTTCGGCGCGTGGCGAAGGCGAGCGGCAAAGGCGCTCACCTTAGCGAGAGCACCTTTGCGAAGATGCCTTAAGAAAGAGCCAGGAAGCAAGGTAGGAGGACTCACATAACACACCGGTACAGAGGTTTCACACAAAAGCACAGGAAGCTCGGAGGAAGAACAGGTATGAGCACCCACGGAAGCCAGATGGTGTGCTTTCCGGTCTTCTGCAATGGCTGCAGTATGTATGACTACCTCCCCTCAGGGACTACGTCATACATTTGCAGTCGGTGCAGGGAGCTGGAAAGCCTGAAACAACAAGTCTGGTTACTGGAGGGAACTGTGAAGGAATTGGAAGAACTCCTCATCAATAAAGAGGAAAAGCGCACGCAGGAGAGGTTGCTTGTGGAGTCCTGCACTAGTGAAATGATTGAGGAATTGGAGAGATACATCGAAGATGCCCACCAGCAGATTGTGGAGACCCCAGGGCTTGGGATCAGCAACCAAACAGCCCAAGAAGGAGGATTAATTGAGGCAAAAGGAGGAACCAATTCAATCAACACAGATGATAGACCATCTGAGGATGAGCCACAGAAGAAAGAAGATTGGACTTACACCGTGGATACGGACTTAAGACCCCCGAGGAACCCCCAACTAAAGAAGATTGGGATTATAGTTGGAGACTCCATCATAAGGAATGTGGACAGCCACATTGCGGGAGGAAGAGAAGATAGACTGGTCACCTGTCTGCCTGGTGTAAGAGTCAAGGATGTGGCTAGCAGGATAACCAGGATCTTAGATGGAGCAGAGGGAAAGGACACTGCAGTGCATATCCACGTGGGAACTAACGATGTTAGCGGACGGAAATACGACAGGGAAGAAGTAAAGGACCAGCTCCGCTCACTAGGAAGGCTATTGAAGGTCAGGGAGGTGAAGGTGGCTTTCTCGGAAATCCTGCTGGTACTGAGAGTGGATGAAATGAGGCAGGATGAACTGAGAGCTGTAAACGCCTGGATGAGGCGATGGTGCGAAGAAGAGGGTTTTGACTTCGTGCGAAATTGGGCAACATTCTGGGGAAGAAGCAGGTACTATAGAAAGGACGGACTACACCTCACCAAACAGGGAGCGAGAGTCCTGGCTGAGAACATGAAGAAGTCCATTGAGAAGGCTTTAAACTAAAGATTAGGGGAGAGCCGACAGTCGACATCCCGTCGATGGCCCGGACACCAGGATATCCCGAGGAGAAAACTTCAACCAACCGCGTAGTTAAAAGGCAAGAACACGATGATTCTACAAGTGGCAATGAAACAGATCAAATGGATACAAAAAAGGATGTGAAGACCACTAAATCCAGGAAATTAGCAAGAACAGTACTTAAATGTATGTACACGAATGTGAGAAGCTTAAGAAACAAAATGGGAGAACTGGAAGAATTAGCAAAAAGAAAACAACTGGATATCATAGGAATAACAGAAACATGGTGGAATGAAGAAAATGAATGGGACACAGCATTGCAAGGATATAAACTATAGAGAAAAGATAGGATTGGGCAAAAAGGGGGAGGTATTGCCCTGTACGTCCTTGAGGAAAAAGAGTCTGTTAGGGATGGAGAAACAGAAGCTAATGTTAAACTAGAGTCCTTCTGGTTGAAGATTCCTGGACAAAAAGAAGCAGACACACGAATTGGCCTCTATTATCGACCCCCGGGACAGAATGAGGAAACAGACAAAGAAATGATGGAAGAAATTAGTCGTAGATGTAGATCAGGAAATGTAACGATCATGGGAGACTTCAACTTTCCGGGGATAAACTGGAATTTGGGAATGTCAAGCTGCGGAAGGGAGATAAAATTCCTAGAATTGATAGGAGATTGCTTCCTTGAACAAATGGTAGGAGAACCGACAAGAGGAAACGCAATCCTTGACTTGGTCATAAATGGCATTACTGGGAAGACAGCAGATGTAGAAGTTACGGCCCCGCTGGGGACAAGTGATCACAATATGATCAATTATACCATTGGCATCGGAAGGGGGAAACCAATCAAGACTAAAGCCACGACCTTTAACTTCAAAAAAGGGAATTACGACAGCATGAGAACCATGGTTAGAAAACGGCTCAAGAAGGGTAAAGCAGAAATCCAAACAGTTGAGCAAGCATGGTCTCTACTGAAAAACACCATCATAGAAGCACAGAATATCCACATACCAAAGATATCCAAAGGAAGGCAAAAAAAGAATAAAGGTGAACCAGCTTGGTTATCCAAAGAGGTTAAGGATGCAGTAAGGGAAAAGAAGAACTCGTTTAAAAAATGGAAACGGGAAAAAACAGTGGAGGCCTGGAACTGTCACAAAATCGATCAGAAAAAGTGTCATAAAGTGGTAAGAGATGCCAAAAAAGTTTATGAAGAAAAAATAGCGTAAGAAGCCAAAAACTTCAAGCCCTTTTTTTAGATATATAAAGGGAAAGAAACCAGCAAGAGAGGCAGTGGGCCCTCTCGATGACCAAGGAAGGAAAGGGTCAATCAAAGAAGACAAACAAGTAGCCGATAAGTTAAATGCATTCTTTGCCTCTGTCTTCACAAATGAGGACACTACAACAATGCCAGACACAGGGAAGATATTCACCGGAGGCATAGAGGAAAGCCTTGAAACAGTAGAAGTGGAGTTGGACATGATATACTTTCAAATTGACAAACTGAAAAGTGACAAATTCCCTGGACCAGATGGAATTCACCCAAGAGTATTAAAGGAACTTAAGGTTGAAATTGGCGAACTATTGCAATCCCTAACCAACATGTCAATTAAAACCGGGCAAATACCAGAGGACTGGAAGATAGCAAATGTCATCCCAATTTTCAAAAAAGGATCAAGAAGTGAACCAGGAAACTACAGACCTGTGAGTCTCACATCAGTTCCTGGGAAGATAATCGAAGCGCTAATTAAAGACAACATTGTACAACACTTGGAAGATTACAACTTAATAAGGGCTAGTCAACACGGCTTTAGGAAAGGGAAGTCATGTCTGACAAATTTACTTCAATTCTTTGAAAAGGTGAACAAACAATTGGATAGTGGAAATCCAGTGGATATAGTTTACTTGGATTTCCAGAAAGCGTTTGACAAGGTTCTGCATGCAAGGCTTATGAGAAAACTACTGAGCCATGGAATAGGAGGAGAAGTGCACAGATGGATTGGAAAATGGCTCGAGAACAGAAGGCAGAGGGTTTGCATTAATGGCCAATTCTCGGACTGGGAGAGAGTGACCAGCGGCGTGCCCCAGGGTTCGGTTCTTGGGCCTATCTTATTTAATATTTTTATAAACGATCTTGAAGAGGAAACAACATGCAATGTAACAAAGTTTGCAGACAATACAAAAATATGTCGGGTGGTTGGCTCTCTAGGGGACTGCGAGGATCTCCAGAAGGATCTAGACCAGCTGGAAACTTGGGTGAAAAAGTGGCAGATGAATTTTAACATAGACAAATGCAAGGTGATGCATCTAGGAAAGAAAAACAAAGAACATGAATATAAGATGTTGGGGGTGACATTAGCCAAATGCGAACAAGAAAGGGATTTGGGGGTACTGATAGACAGAACCCTAAAGCCTTCGGCTCAATGTGCGGCGGCGGCGGCGAACAAAACAAGCAGGATGTTGGGCATGATTAAGAAGGGGATCACGAGCAGATCAAAGAGGTGATAATGCCACTTTACAGAGCAATGGTCAGACCTCACTTGGAATACTGTGTCCAGCACTGGTCTCCATACCTTAAGAAGGATATAACTCTGCTGGAGAGGGTGCAGAGGCGAGCCACGAAACTAGTCAAAGGTATGAAAAATTTGAGCTACGAAGAACGCCTCATAAAACTGGGACTATTCACTCTCGAGAAGAGAAGATTGCGAGGGGATTTGATAGAGACTTTTAAAATATTAAAGGGTTTTGATAAAATAGACCAGGAAGCAGCATTACTAACATTTTCGGAGGTGACACGGACAAGGGGTCATAGCCTGAAACTGAGTGGCAGCAGGTTTAGGACAAATGTTAGGAAGTTCTGTTTCACACAGCGAGTGGTTGGCGCTTGGAATGCTCTCCCGGAGGAGGTTGTGGCGGAGAATACTGTTCCGAGTTTCAAGCGCAAGTTGGATGCACACCTTCTTGCAAATCATATTGAGGGATACGGGAAATCCGGGTCTCCAAAGAGGAGAACCTAAATGGGCCACCGCGTGCGCGGATCGCCGGACAAGATGGACCATGGTCTGGTCCGGTGAAGGCATTTCTTATGTTCTTATTATGACTTTCATATAAAGGGTGCCAGAAGTACATCTCACCATAAACTCCCCCAAAGCCTACTATACCCCCTGTCAACCACTTTCCATCATAAATGTAGTGGTTAGAGTGGCTTATGAGTCTGGGTCTTCTTCTCTATGGCTCACCAGCCCATCCACCTGGCTACTTGACACCTGTGTGATACTAGAATTTCCCATGCCAGGTGTTACTATTCTAGAGACAGGTATGTACTGTTTCATTCAGATTTGGGGGTACGGATGGATGGGAGGAGGTCAGGGACCACTGGGGAAGTATGGGGGTCATTACTTAATCCCTCCAGTGGTCATCTTGTCAATTTGGGTACCCTTTTTGGCATTTAGATACTTTTAAAACAGGTCTAACTCCAGACATCTAAGTTCCATCCTGGACATCTTGGAAAAGGTTTGATTATTATTGCCACAAAATTTCCAAGTATAAACCCACCATAACATGCCTCTAACATGCACCCCCCCCCCACCCGCCTTGAATTTTGGATACACAGTGGCTAGCAACCCTAGCAAGATGTCCAGAAAGTCAGTTAAAAAATCGGCATTAGGACATCCTGGTAATTAGGGCATTCAAGTACCAGTTTACGCAGTATTTTTGACAAAAGAACATAAGAATTGCCGCTGCTGGGTCAGACCAGTGGTCTATCGTGCCCAGCAGTCCACTCATGCGGCAGCTCCCAGGTCAAAGACCAGTACTCTAAATGAGTCCAGCCTCACCTGCGTATGTTCTGTTCCAGTAGGAACTAATTCAACCTTTTCTTGAATCCATGAAGGGTGCTTTCCCCTATAACAGCCTCCTGAGTCTCTAGTTGCACTTCCTTATTATGCATCCAGTATTTATTTCTGCCTCCTGCACGCTTCCTCTCCTCCGGATCTCATTCCCATCAGCCAACCAACACATCTATCTGTCCCTCCATGAGTCCAACTTTTCTTCCTCTTTCCTCCACCCCCATTGTAGATGACAGCAGATAAAGACCCGAATGGTCCATCCAGTCTGCCCAACCTGATTCAATTTAAACTTTTAATTTTTTTTTCTTAGCTATTTCTGGGCAAGAATCCAAAGCTCTACCCGGTACTGTGCTTGGGTTCCAACTGCCAAAATCTCCATTAAAACCTACTCCAGCCCATCTACACCCTCCCAGCCACTGAAGCCCTCCCCAGCCCATCCCCCACCAAATGGCCATACACAGATAGACTGTGCAATTCTGCCCAGTACTGGCCTTAGTTCAATATTTAATATTATTTTCTGATTCTAGATCCTCTGTGTTCATCCCACGCTTCTTTGAACTCAGTCACAGTTTTACTCTCCACCACCTCTCTCGGGAGCACATTCCAGGCATCCACCACCCTCTCCGTAAAGTAGAATTTCCTAGCATTGCCTTTGAATCTACCACCCCTCAACTTCAAATTATGTCCTCTGATTTTACCATTTTCCTTTCTCTGGAAAAGATTTTGTTCTATGTTAATACCCTTCAAGTATTTGAATGTCTGAATCATATCTCCCCTGTCCCTCCTTTCCTCTAGGGTATACATATTCAGGGCTTCCAGTCTCTCCTCATATGTCTTCTGGCGCAAGACTTCTATCATTTTCGTTGCCCTCCTCTGGACCACTTCTGGTCTTTTTATGTCGTTTGCCAGATACGGTCTCCAAAACTGAACACAATACTCCAAGTGGGGCCTTACCAATGACCGGTACAGGGGCATCAACACTTTCTTCCTTCTACTGGCTATGCCTCTCTTTATACAGCCCAGCATCCTTCTGGCAGCAGCCACTGCCTTGTAACACTGTTTTTTCACCTTTAGATCTTCGGACACTATCACCCCAAGGTCCCTCTCCCCGTCCGTGCATATCAGCTTCTCATCTCCCAGCATATATGGTTCCTTCCGATTATTAATCCCCAAATGAATTACTCTGCATTTCTTTGCATTGAATTTTAGTTGCCAGGCATTAGACCATTTCTCTAACTTTTGCAGATCCTTTTTCATATTTTCCACTCCCTCTTCGGTGTCTACTCTGTTACAAATCTTGGTATCATCTGCAAAAAGGCACACTTTTCCTTCTAACCCTTCAGCAATGTCACTCACAAACATATTGAACAGGATTGGCCCCAGCACCGAACCCTGTGGGACTCCACTACTCACCTTTTCTTCCTCCGAGTGACTTCCATTAATCACCACCCTCTGGGGTCTGTCCGACAGCCAGTTTCTAACCCAGTTCACCACTTTGGGTCCTAACTTCATCCCTTCAAGTTTGTTCAACAGTCTCCTATGAGGAACTGTATCAAACTGCCAATACCCCAGGTAACTCCGTGGGATTCTGCATGGATGCAAACTCCCGAATTGATCACAGCATCAGGGAGGAAGTTTGAGGTGTCGAGGAATCCACCCAAACTATCTCCTTTTGCTTCGTGTGCGGCATCTGGTTACCGAAAACAAACTTAGAATAAGATGCTCCTAGGAATGCAAGCAATCTGCTGCCGCCATCTTGAAGTCCTCCCTGCCCTGTCTATTCTGTTTTTAAGCTTGGCCAAATGAAGTTATGGGCTTTCTCTTTGCTTTGAAGAATGAGCTGATTGTAGGAATGTTTAATGAGAAAGAAAGTGTTATTTTGAGCAAGGAACCTAAAGCTGTGATTTTCATGTACTGCAATTAGCTAATAACATTGCTTCTTTAGGCAATTTTAAATTCAATATGCTTGTATACATGTGTCCTGTATATGTGATGCCTGAATAATAAAATAAAAATCCCTGAACTGTATTTAAAAGATCACTTTGGAAACATCTAAAAACATCTCTCAAATATAACGTCTATGGGATGTCCAGAGAAAGCTCATTGGATGACCTAGGCTGCCTAAATAGCATGTATCCTGCTAAAGTCTTTCTGGAGCTTAAACCACGTCTGTCATAATCATCTATAATGCTCAAACTCCTTTGCTTTACACTTCTTATAGGACCTAATTATACATTTACTATACAAGTTTCTCTGTAGCACAGGAGTGAAGCTTCTACGCTGATGTTTCCAGTTTAACTCCCAATCAGTACTTCTCAGTCAAAAAGTAATATTATACTTATCCTTTTAAACATGGCATACTTAGTTACTTTTTGTGTTTTTATACTGTTGAAGTATACAATTCTGAAATAATGAAAAAAAATGATATAACAAGGCAGTGAGATCTCCCTTGTTCTGTCTCCTAGCAGAATTAACTGCCATTCACTACCTATAAGGAGCAGTATAATCAAATCAGAATTGCTATTATTGTATGGCTCATTGTCTAGCACCGCAGATTAGAGTGAAGGTTAGCGTGGAAGCATGTCACATTTTTTCAAAATTCACACTGATGTTCTCAATTTAACACCCACTGAATCTAATATATTTTAAATATCATTTTAAACATGATATATTGCAAGGGTGTCAAAGTCCTTCCTTGAGGGCCGCAATCCAGTCAGGTTTTCAGAGGGGAGTGTGTGGTGCAGTGGTTAAAGCTACAGCCTCAGCACCCTGGGGTTGTGGGTTCAAACCCACGCTGCTCCTTGTGACCCTGGGCAAGTCACTTAATCCCCCCATTGCCCCAGGTACATTAGGTAGATTGTGAGCCCGCCGGGACAGACAGGGAAAAATGCTTGAGTACCTGAATAAATTCATGTAAACCGTTCTGAACTCCCCTGGGAGAACGGTATAGAAAAATTGAATAAATAAAAAAAAATAAAATTTCCCCAATGAATATGCATGAGATCTATCTGCATGCACTGCTTTCATTGTATGCTAATAGATCTCATGCATATTCATTGGGGAAATCCTGAAAACCCAACTGGATTTTGGCCTTCAAGGAGGAACTTTGACATCCCTGGTATACTGTGTTTTTATTATCCTTTTTTTTAATAATTTTTATTGGAAAAACAGCCAGCACCATAACAAGGAATCATAGGCTACAGCACAACAGTATGAATGAACAAACAACAAAGAACAAAACAAGCAGGTCCAGGAGGGCAGTAGGAACGCTCAAACATGTAAAGACCAATACAAAAATTCTAGCGAGTATATTTTGTGCAGAAATAATACTAACAAACAATAGCAATGCTGGTAGTGGCTTGAAATTGGCGTCCACCACAGAGATACAGAACTAAGTCAATGAGGGACCCTCCTCGGGAAACAAAGCAAGGCTGCCAATTTTTTTTAGGATAAATGGACTCCACGTCCCATGCACACCTACCATTCTTCCAACACATACGTGGTCGTTTGGCTTCATGTTCTCCCCTTTTTGGATGATTTGGTTGGGCAACGAGTGCCCCGGGATTATGGCCTGCTGCTACTGGGGGATCAGGTGATGCCCCTGCAGTAGGAGTTTACTTTCCCACACAGGAAGTTTCTATACACTGTGATTTTGCTGACGAAAAAACTTTTGTTACAGCACTGGGTGAGTCAGACGCCGGCCTCTTTTATGCAATGGATCCAGCGGATGAGGGAGCTTGCCTCCTTTGAGATACATACCTACCATTCTGCTTCTTCCACCAATAAACACCTTTATGTTTCTCTGTGGAGGGCATTTCGTATTGCAGCTGAGGCGGCTGTGTCTATTGTGTCGCCCTGAGTCTGATCTGCAGAATCTCGGCGACTCGCTGAAGTCTCTGTGTTCTCTCAGGCCGTTGTGTGGTGTATAGTTGGGGTGTGCATGGGTGATGAGATTGGGGGGTTTGACAGGAGTGTGGCTGGTGAGATTGGTATGGTGTGTCTTGCTGAAAGGTATTATCCTTTTAATGATGGTATACTTTGGGTTTATTATGTTAAAGTTTACAATCCTGAAATAATGATAACAAATCAATAAAAAACACATTTTTATATATAACTAACATAGGGATGTCTATCTGGTGTCTACATCAAAAAAAGTTTGATTTTTGGGAACTGGCATCAGACGCCTACCCGACACCTATGTGACGCTCATTGAACTTTGTGCCACGCAAACATCTAAAGCATGCCTAAAACTAGGCACAGTTTATAGAATCGGGGCCTGAGGGTTTATATAGACTTAAATTACTGCATGCTGCCATTGAAACTGCATATTTAATTAGTTCTGATCAAGTCAGAAGGTGCTGACAATATTGTGACATCATCAATATGCACCTAGATGGCAGATTATCACCAAGAAAATAGGAACCCCTCAGTAAAGGCACTTATTTCTTCCATAGGTCGTGGGTTCAAATCCCTAGTATGGTCAGGTATCCCAGCACATGTTCCTATTTTCTCAGTGCCAAATTTGCCATCTATGTGCATATTGATATACGTATTTTTTAGGATAATCTTAGTTGTTCACCTATTTTTTACATTTCTGTAGGGGGGATCTGCCTTGAAATAGCCTGGTCAGGGTGAAACATTGATTTGTGTCAACATTAAACCCCCCTCCTCTGATACAGCTTTAAAGATAAATGCTGGACATTTTCTAAAATTATAAAGATTTCTTTTAAAGAATTCACAGCTAAAATTATGAACTGATGAAGAAGTGATATTCATGCATTATGCTATGCTGAACAGTATATACCATGTATACCTCTGATGGTCCAAAATCACTATAAGTTGTTTGTTTAAGATTGTTCATCAGACATATCTGCTTGCTCTGAACTACAGCTATTGTGAGTAGGGTTTCTCTTATTTTCTTAAAGTTTAGGAATCAGGTTTAGTATGCAATACATTTGTTCATGTGCTTTGCTTGAGTAATGTATTATTAAATATCTTTTAAGCTTAATATCAAACTGGAGTACTCTTTACACCACTGGAGACAAAACAACCAGAAATACATCAGGAAAGTCTGTTTTGAGAATGCCCAGTTGAACATTTTGTCTAGTCAGACTTCCAAGTGCTATCTTTTGGACATCTATCTTTTTTGAAAATGAGCCCTATTGTCATGTTGCCCTTGTTGATAGTATAAATGTCATATAATAGATTTTCACATGAAAACAAGGCATCTTTATAGAGATGATGCAGTATACAAACTTAAGGTTTAGTTTAGAAGAACAAGAGTTTAGAAGAAAAAGTAACAACAACAAAAAAAAGTGGGAATGCAACAATATACAACAACCAGTGATATATCTTTACAATTAAGTCTCAGTGACGAAAGACTCCCAGTCTATGGAGTCAATTACCAAATTATTTGTGACTAGAACCTAATTTCATTGCATTTAAAAGATTACTTAAAAGTTATTTCTTTTCTCAAGCTTTTGATAAAGATATATCCAGCAATGGCCATATTTACTAATCTGTGATACTTCAGCAGATAACGAACCTCACCTTGAAAAACAGCATGAATCTATTTAAATAGTTGCTTTGTATGAATGTCTTTTTTTAGGTCTATCCTTTCATTTTATGGAGTTCTTTTCTTATTATAATTTTATATATTTTGTAAACCGTTTGGAACTGTTGGAAGCTGGAGTGGTATATCAAATTTTAATAAAATATAAAACATATACTTTATTGACTTGATTGTAATTATATATCCCCAGTTGTTATATACTGTTTCATATAATAGCTTTTTCCACTGCGTGTAGCTTGTAAATACGCATCCATTCCTGCATGTATGTTAGAAAAGGTTCTATGTGAGCAGATCATTTTTTAAAATACTAGCAACAACTGACATGGTGTGACCTAGAAATCTTAATTCCTGTTTCTACTTTCTAGCTAAAATTGGGCTTAATGCATGTTAACAGTCTAACTAGCCTTCAACATTCAAAAAACTAAATCGATGCTTTTCTCTTGGAAAAAAAGATATCCTACTGAGTACTCCATTTGTCCTTAACAATATCCCCTTAGAGTTAGTGTCTTCTCTAAAAATCTTAGGCGTTATCGTCGATGATAAACTTTCGTTTCACAACCATATTAGTAATACAGTTAAAATATGCTTTTACAAACTACGTATGATACGCTCTATCTCCAAATTTCTCGAGCCCAAATCTATTAATATATTAATTCACTCTCTTATCATAGCCAGACTAGATTACACAATCAACATTACACAAAAGGAAAAAAGATGTCTCCAAATAATACAAAACATGTCCATTAAACTCATCCACAATGGTAAAAAATATGATCATATCACCCCTCTACTGATCAACTCCCATTGGCTCCCGATTAGTCACCGCATTACTTTCAAAATATTACTTTTAGTATTTAAAACTTTAATCTTTAAAGAACCTCAATTTATTGACAGAATGCTCATTCCCCATAATACTCCCCAGTCCCTTCGTTCAACATCACAAAATCTCCTAACGGTCCCTTCATTGAAAATCATAGGTATTAGAAGACAGGATATGTTCTCAGTAATGGCCCCCAACTGTGGAACTCACTTCCCCAGTATATTAGAGAGGAAAAAGACCTTAACCAATTTAAAAAATTTCTTAAAAGTTATCTTTTTAAAGACGCATTTAATATCTAATTTTAGACGAAGATTTTTGGCTCAGTCTTTTACCCATCCTATTGTTTTTTTCCTTGTTTTTATCTTTTTTCTTAAACCAATAACATGTAACTTTGCCCCTCTATCCCTCATGTTTCGTGTTTGTCTTAGATCTGTAAGTTTGAAGTTACTTTGTTTAAATTATATAACACTATTTTATATAGTTGTAAATCGCTTAGCAACCTGAATAGGCGATTCATCAAATACTAATAAAAACTTGAAAACTTGAAATTCTTGATGCACATTAGTAACTATCTTTCCTTGAGAGCAAATTAAGAAACCAAGAAGTGTCTTAATAAGATTGTATATAAGTTTTAATCACACCTTTTAGTCTTTCTATTGTTTATAGACCTGGAAAGTCTGGATCACTTATCTTATACTACCTTAAGTTCCTTTAATAAGATTTTGAAAGGTAAACATAAAAAGCATTCAAAGCCCCACTTCCCTTTACAGAGCTGAGGAGAGCAAGGTTTCTCTTTTGTTTATTCTCCCACAAAAGTTGTAGAACAATACGAAAAGGAAAATTAATCTTCCGTGCTAAGGCTCAAAGAAATGAAATGGAACATTGTGTCCAATGTCCTTGTTCCCTAGTTAGAGCAATGTTAAAGGCTAGCAATAAATAAAATACATAAAATAATACAAATAAGATTCCCTAACCCTATATAAAATGGGATTGATTTTGGTTCATACTTTTTTAGCTGGAAATATTTTCTCATTCCTAGTCTCTGTAGATGAAAATAAACTAAGTTTTTTTAATGTACTGTAGAGAATGAATAATGTCCTGACAATATTTATTTATTTCAGCCTGCTAGAAAGTTTTTCTTCAGCATGTTTTCTTTTCTTTTTTTTCCACTTAAGCACACTTCAGTCTATGGCCCCCTTTTATGAAGCAGTGTTAGGCTTTTTTATTGCCGGCCACAGTAATATTAGCTCCAACGCTCATATGAATTCTATGAGCATTGGCGTTTTTACCACCATGGCCAGCGCTAAAAAGCCTAACAAAGCCTAACAAAGCTGTTGGTAGTTTCTCACAGGTGATTATGTTCTCTTATACACACTCTATCCACAAAATCTTCAATCTCATTTCAAGAGAACTAGACTAATGCAATTTTATGTTCAAACTTTTTTAAGTTTGGAAAAATTTGTTCTGTGTTAAATTCTACATTTCTTCCATGCCTTTGCAACTATTTGTGCCATTCCTTTTTTAGGACTATTTTTTACTGAATTCACAATGTTCACACTCTCATTATCTCCCAACATAATCTTCAAAGAGATATATCTTGTTTAATAAATCTTATAACTGGGTCTCAGCGTCAGCTCTTTGCACATAGTGAACATCCTTGACTCACCTGTCTCTTCATCTTAAGAACATAAGAACATAAGAAGTTGCCTCCACTGGGTCAGACCGAGGTCCATCTCGCCCAGCGGTCCGCTCCCGCGGCGGCCCATCAGGTCTGCGACCTGTGAAGTGGTTTCTGACCACCTTTATAACCTACCTCAAGTTCTATCTGTACCCCTCTATCCCTTTATCCTCCAGGAACCTATCCAAACCCTTCTTGAACCCCTGTACAGAGTTCTGGCCTATCACTTCCTCCGGAAGCGCGTTCCATGTGTCCACCACCCTCTGCGTAAAAAAGAATTTTCTAGCATTTGTTCTAAACCTGTCCCCTTTCAATTTCTCCGAGTGACCCCTAGTGCTTGTGGCTCCCCTCAGTTTGAAGAATCTGTCCTTATTTACTCTCTCTATGCCCTTAAGGATTTTGAAGGTTTCTATCATGTCCCCTCTAAGTCTCCTCTGCTCCAGGGAGAACAGCCCCAGCATTTTTAACCTGTCAGCGTATGGAAAATTTTCCATACCTTTTATCAGCTTAGTCGCCCTCCTCTGTACTCCCTCGAGTACTGCCATGTCTTTCTTGAGGTACGGCGACCAGTATTGAACACAGTACTCTAGGTGCGGGCGCACCATTGCGCGATACAGCGGCATGATGACTTCCTTCGTCCGGGTTGTGATACCCTTTTTGATGATGCCCAGCATTCTGTTTGCTTTTTTTGAGGCTGTCGCACATTGCGCCGATGGTTTCAGTGATGAGTCGACCATCACCCCCAAGTCCCTTTCCAGGTTACTCACCCCTAGCAGTGTTCCCCCCATTTTGTAGTTGAACATCGGGTTCTTTTTCCCTACATGCATATTCCTCTTTCTTTTGCAACACTTAGAACAGGCTTTTTTTTTCTTTTAAAATATTTTAACATTTATCTTTATCTACAAAATCAATCATCAACATGCACCATATTTCGTTAATTGTTGGTTCAGGGTGTGGTCTGCTGAAAATATAATTTAAAAAACTGCTTGTCACCAACATTTATAACACTCCAACAAAGTCATACAACATGAACATAACTGCATTTCAATGGTACTTGTACAAAACTAGTACTCCTTCAAACTGCATTGTTTCATTATTGTGGTAGCAAACCACACATTATTACTTTAAACCCTTCCAAGTTTTTCCATGTTTAAAACCAACAAATTGGTGAGATAGTGCGAGCAAACAATGCAATTTGTGTGAAGAAAGTGGGTGTCAAGAAGCCCTGAAGAAATGGTTGTATACCATGAACGGGCTATTAAATGAGACACCACGTATTAGTTTCACAATACAGTTGTCAATGTTGCTAGAGAACATCTCAGTCCCATATGTAAAATGAGCTTAGCGGCAATTGTATGTTCTCCACGGAAGTTTTTTCTGCTGATGAAGTGGGTGGAGGAGGCTTGAGCATTTATGCACTGCCAGAGCAAACTTGAGGCTTTTTCTTCCGTTGAGATAATACTCTCAGCTGATTAAGTGGAGCAAATTATTTATTGACTAGTCTTTAAGCCCGTTACATTAACGGGTGCTAGAATAGATGTGTCTGTCTTTCTCTCTCTCTCTCTCCTTGGCTGCTTTCTGTCTGTCTCTTTTTCCTCCGCTGTCCACCACCACCCCTTGCCAGCTCCCCCTGTCCAGCAACACCTGTCCCTTCCTTTTATGTCCCCCATGTCCAGCAGCACCCCTTCCCTACTCCCCCTGTCCCTCTTCCCTGCTCCCCGGTCCATCAGCAGCTCTTTCGTGCTCCCCTGTCCCTCTTTCCTGTTCCCCCATCCATCAGCACCTCTTCTGTGCTCCCCCTGTCCCTCTTAATGGCCCATCAGCACCCCTTAACTGCTCCCCCTGTCCAGCATGTTCGTTTGCATCCTGGTGAGGATAGCGTCCGGCTGTAGGGAACCTTGCAGGCTGCTATGCACCTCAGTAGCAAGTTCCCTCTGACGCGATCGCGTACTTCAGTGGAAATGTGCTACTGAGGTGCTGAGTGGCCTGCGAAGTTTGCTACAGCCGGCCGCTATCCTCACCAGGCTCCTTTGAAGAGCAGCGTCAGTAGCGGTACTGGGCAGTTTCACAGTAGCGGCGGGCACCGCAGCTAGCAATCGGGCAGCTACAATGCGGTTCTGGCGCCGATGGGAGAGAGCTTGCCTGCGCTTCCTCCAGCAGCAGCGGTTGGTGAGTGAGGGCGGGAGGAAGGGAGTGGCCAGAGTGTTCCCTGCGGCCGGGTTCTAAAATAGAATGTGGCCACTGATCAGAAAACACGGCCGCAGGGATCACGAAACCTTAAGTGCGCATGCGCGCTTAGGGTTTTATTATATAGGATATTTATACATCCATTTATAGAACAGTACCTAAGAGCTTCTTTTACAATGCTTTAGAGCAATTCTCCTGCGGCAAATGCTCCAAAGCCCTTTGGACTTAGGTGCATTTGCCATAAGAGAATCACTACCACAGCTTTGTAAAAGGGCCCTAAATGTTTCCATGGATCTTCAAAGGGGCATGACCATGGAAAGAGCATGGGTGAGCCAAGGGCATTCCCTTAAAATGTTCACAGCATTATAGAATTTGGGGAATCTGTACCCAACTTGCAAGCCAGGATTACTGCACAGGTCCTGGACCTGTTGGGGCCGCCGCGTGAGTGGGCTGCTGGGCACGATGAACCTCAGGTCTGACCCAACAGAGGCATTGCTTATGTTCTTATGTTCTTATGTACACCTGGTCTTAACTGGTGTAACTCCTCATGCCCAGAGTTGAGCATGAATCCCACCACTACGCACTATTCAATAGTTTAGTTTAGTTTATTTGTCTTGAAATACCGCCCTTCAAATCAGGGATCAAAGCAGTTAATTTTAAAAATCACAACTAATCAGAAAAGAACTATAACAATTAGATAGGAAAGTAATCAGGAGGAAATGGGAGGGCTATAAACAGTAGAGAGAGGGGGGGGGGAAGCAGAGAAGCTGTGGGACTGCCATCCCAGCTGCATAGTTCATGATGGGTCATTGAATGTCAAGGGTCCTTATTTTGCTGAAACCTCAGCTGCTTCAGGGGTGTACATAGCCCAAAATTCTGCTTCTACATCTGATTTATGGCAGATTGAACATGGGACTTTGTGGTGGTTGAGCTGAAGATGACAAGCACAGAGTAAATACTTAAGTCCCTTTTGGTGCACATGGATGGCTTTGTTTCATTTTGAGGCTCAGTTAAGAAAAATTTGAAGTGGAGTTTTTCTATTTTTTATTTTTTAATGCCAATAAGAATATGAGACAGCCCTGTGTATGAAGCTATCATGATTGTTTTTGAGGCTTTTTTCTCCACTTGTTTTAAAGTGTCACTGAGTTTCTAATGAGCTGCTTTGTATTTGACACTTAAATATCAATAGTTTTGTAATTTTTGAGTCTCACAAGACTGCCACAAGAAGTCTCAGCAGCCATTCTGTGAGAGCAGAGACACAGGACAGGAACAAGTTCATTTGTGCCCATGAAGAGGCAACCAACTGCTAGGGCTTCCTAATGTAGGCCCAGGGAAGGCCTATGAGTGTTGAGTGGCTAATGAGAGAGAGGTATACCACCAGGAGCTGCCAGGAGGTGGGAATACTTTCATTAATGATTTTGGTTTCTGCCAAAACCAAGTGGTCAGTTTTGGCCAAAGATTCAGTTTTGACAGAAACAGAAGTAGTAATGATGGTTTTTAACCATGAAGCTATAGATTCACTGATCTCTTTAGGATTTTCTGGTTTCAAAAGAAGAGAATCTCCACACATATGGTATATACATTTTAAAATCATCCAGATGATGTTTTTAATTAAGGAATGTGTATTCAGTCTTCAGTCCTCTAGTTTTGGTATAGTAATTTATATGTTCTTAAAAAAATATGCATTAAATCAACTTCATGTTCAAAAACCCACTAAATTAATAAAGGTAGAACTGAATTTTGCATATTAATTCTATGTGCATTAATATCTGAAACAAATTTTTTAAAAGTCTGGAAATAGACCAAAAAACTGCATATGATTCAAAAATTAACAGGTAATGTTGTCCAAAAAGTGGCATAAAGAGGCAGATGGACATTTTTCTCACCAAACCCTTCAAATATGATATTTTTGAAACTTATTTTCTAGATGGATTTCTATGCTGTTCAGCCAGAGTTCATCTAAATCTCAAGGGATCATGTTAGAAGTATGGTGTGGGCTTATGACCTGGACTTTTTTTCTGCCATTAGAAAATATTTTAGAATACGTCCAAGGCACAATTTAGATGTTTGAGGTTAGACCTGTTTTAACAATGAATAAATGCCAAAAAGGTGCCCAAACCAACCTAAAGAACACTGTAGGGATGTAAGCATGACTCCCCCCCCCCCCACACACACACATTGGCTGATGATCCCCTCCTATCCCCCAAAGATGTAAATGAAACAGTACATACCTGCCTGTATGACAGTTTCAGATATTCTGGGCAGTCCTATAAGAGCAGCATGTAGGTCTCTGGAGCAGCCTGGTTGTCAATGCAATAAGCTACAAAAAAGGGTACCCAGGCCCATATCTCACTCTACTACACTGGAGTACTACGCTGGAGTGTATAAGCACACCAAAAACCTACTGGACCATCATATAGGTGCTACCTACAGGCATAAAGACTATTGTTGTGGCTTACAGATGGGTTGAATGGGTTTTGGAGGCTCACCACACAAAATAAGGGGATTATGGTAAGATGTGTACCAGGAACCTTTTATTTGAAGTTCACTGCAGTGCCCTCTGAGGTGCCCCACTGCTCTGCTTGGATTTCTGTGTGGCCAGTCTAATATAAATGCTGGCCTGTCTGACATCCCAAAGGCTTGTTTTGTACGTTTTTCTTTGGACATGTTTTGTTTTTTTGGGTTTTTTTTTTTTTTTCAAAAATGGTTCATAAAGGTATGGAAAATGGCTATTTTCAAAAACACAAGATGGACATTTTGATATTTTGAAAATGGGTTGTTTTGTATTGGATTTTTGTTCACCTTTTGCAAAAAGTCTAAACTCAGAATTGGACGTCATATCGAAAATGCCCCCCACTATTATAAGAAACAGATTTGAAGATGAAATCATGATTTTGTGTGTGTATGTGCACTTGCTCATGGGTGTGTGTGTATGTTTCCTGAGTAATATTCTAAGCTAGCAATAATGAATGCTGTACTGGTTCATATTTCCCTCATTCTATAAAATAAAAATGTATGCTCACTTTTATAAGACTTATGAATTGAGCCTGTAAAGTTGTATTTTGTTGGGCAAAACATAACCTCTTTTTTAAGCTTTTTTTGTTGTTTATAGATCATTCTGTTTACCTAAGTTTTTATCAATATATTTTTTTTTTTTACCTATTGAGTTATGCTATACTAGTGGCTCATAATATTTTATTTTAAATTCCATGCCTATACTGTATATAAGCAAATGCAACACATGTATTTAATTAGATAATTAATTTAAAAAGGTAATAAAAGAAATCAATGACATAACATTTTGATTTCTCTCATTGAGACTTGGATCATTTCATATATTTTTGCCAATATCATTCATTTGTGGTTGATTGGATTGCCTGCAAAGGCTAGTTTGAATATGAGCAAGACTGAATTTTTTTTTCTTTAAAAACAGATATCAGAAAATAAATATAAGATTAGGTGTTAAGATTAAATTAGTCTGTAAAATAGATAACTTTAAAATTCCTAAAGTAATTATGCTAATACTCTAAAACAATTTAATTTGAATGTAACAGTTTGCAATATAAATAAACCCTTACTCCACGCTAAATATTCCTGCTATACGGATACCAGACTGTCAACTAGTGCTAATGCTAGTCTCTGCCTGAGTGTGAAGACCAACCTCAGGAAGGTCTCCAGTCTGCTAACACCTTTTATTTTTGTTTCCAAGTTTCTGGCTCTATTTGACTATATTTTAATATGTTCATCACTTAGAATTTGATTAAGCGATCAATCAAGAAAAATAATAAACTTGAAACTTAAGTAAGTAGTGGAACGGTAACCAGGTCAATATCTGTCTGTTGTTGCTGTAACTTATTTAACAAGCACACTGTGGCCCCTGCCTCTACCCTGCTCCCAGAACCTTACCGAAGAAGGGCAGGAGCTCCCTTCCTCCAGCTTTCAGTTGGGGCCAAAAGTGACCAGTTAGAAAGTGATCCACATCCTGCTCACCAAAGAAGCTGTCGCGATGAACAAAACGTGCCTCTCTCACCTCTAAAAATACATGCTCCAAGTGTTACCCATGTCTTTACATTGAGATAGCATTTTGTGAGTGTTTTCAGTACATAAGAACATAAGAAGTTGCCTCCGCTGAGGCAGACCAGAGGTCCATCCTGCTCAGCGGTCCGCTCCTGCGGTGGCCCATCAAGCCCATTGCCTGAGCAGTGGTCTATATCTATCTATACCCTTCAATCCCTTTTTCTTCTAGGAATCTATCCAAACCTTCTTTGAAACCATTTAATGTGTTCCTGTCTACCACAGCCTCTGGAAGCGCGTTCCATGTATCCACCACCCTCTGAGTGAAGAAGAACTTCCTAGCGTTTGTTCTAAACCTGTCCCCTTTCAGTTTCTCCGAGTGCCCTCTTGTACTTGTGGTGCCCCTTAATTTGAAAAATCTGTCCCTATCTACTTTTTCTATGCCTTTCAGGATCTTGAAGGTTTCTATCATGTCTCCTCTAAGTCTCCGCTTTTCCAGGGAGAAAAGTCCTAGCTGCTTTAATCTGTCGGTATATGGGAGATTTTCCATTCCCTTTATCAGTTTAGTCGCTCTTCTCTGTACTCCCTCTTGTACCGCCATGTCCTTCTTGAGGTGCGGCGACCAGTACTGGACACAGTACTCCAGATGAGGCCGCACCATTGCACGATAAGCGGCATGATGACTTCCCTCGTCCTGGTCGTGATACCCTTCTTAATGATACCCAACATTCTGTTAGCTTTCCTTGAGGCCGTGGCGCACTGCGCCGATGCCTTCAGTGTTGCGTCTACCATCACTCCCAGGTCTCTCTCCAGGTTACTGACCCCTAGTGGTGTTCCCCCCATTTTGTAAGTGAACATCGGGTTCTTTTTCCCCACGTGCATGACCTTGCATTTCCCTACGTTGAAGCTCATTTGCCATTTTTCGGCCCACTTTTCCAGCTGTGTTAGATCCTTTTGGAGATCTTCGCAGTCTTCCCTCGTTTGAGCCCTGCTGTATAGTTTGGTGTCATCTGCAAATTTTATGACCTCGCACTTGGTTCCCGCTTCTAGGTCGTTTATGTAGATATTGAACAGGAGCGGTCCCAGCACCGACCCCTGTGGAACTCCGCTCGTGACCCCTTTCCAGTCCGAGTAGTGGCCCTTTACGCCAACCCTCTGTTTCCTGTTTGCCAGCCAGTTTTTGATCCATCGGTGGACCTCCCCTTGCACCCCGTGGTTCCATATCTTTTTGAGCAGCCTCTCGTGTGGTACCTTGTCGAAGGCTTTTTGGAAGTCGAGGTAAATGATATCTATAGATTCCCCTTTATCCACCTGGCTGTTCACCCCCTCAAAGAAGTACAATAAGTTTGTGAGGCAAGACCTACCCTTGCAGAAGCCATGCTGACTCGGTTTTAGCTGCACATTGTTTCGATATATTCACAGATGCTGTCCTTAATCAGTGCCTCCATCATCTTTCCCGGGACTGAGGTCAGGCTCACCGGCCTGTAGTTTCCTGGGTCGCCCCTTGAGCCCTTCTTGAAGATGGGCGTGACATTTGCTATTTTCCAGTCCTCCGGGATCTCTCCGGTTTTTAGGGATAGGTTGCATATTTGTCGGAGTGGCTCCGCTATTTCGTTTTTTAGTTCCTTGAGTACCCTTGGGTGAATGCCGTCCGGACCTGGCGATTTGTCGCTTTTTAGTCTGTCTATCTGCTTGAGTACATCCTCTTGGCTTACCTTTAAATTGACCAGCTTATCATTTTGGTCTCCTATTACGATTTCCTCGGGTTCCGGAATGTTGGTTGTATTCTCCCTCGTGAAGACTGACGTGACTTAACTTGTCAGCTATCTCTTTCTCTTCTTTTACTACTCCCTTTCTATCTCCATCATCCAATGGTCCCACTTCTTCTCTTGCCGGTTGCTTCCCCTTGACGTATCTGAAGAAAGGCTTGAAGTTTGTTGCTTCCTCTGCCAGTCTCTCTTCGTTATTCCCTTTTTGCTTTTCTAACCAGTCGGTGACACTCCTTCTTGTGTTCTTTGTGCACTTTTTGGTTCTCCTCTGATTGGTCTTTTTTCCATTTTCTGAATGATGCTTTTTTGTCGCTTATCGCCTTCTTCACTGCATTTGTTATCCATACTGGGTTTTTTGTTCTATTTTTTTTGCACCCTTTCCTGAACTTGGGGATGTACAGGTTTTGTGCTTCGTGCACAGACCACTTGAGTAAGGTCCAGGCTTTTTCTACGGATTCCATCTTTCCTATGTTGCCTTTGAGTTTCTTTCCCACCATTTCCCTCATGGCATCATAATTTCCTTTTTTGAAGTTGAGTGCCGTCGTTGTGGTTCTTTTCCCCTTTGATGATCCAATTTCTAGCCTGCACTGGATAGTGTTGTGATCGCTGTTACCTAGCGGGGCTAATACCGCCACCTCCTTTGCTTGCCCCCCTAGTCCGTTGAAGATTTGGTCAAGAGTGGCATCGCCCCGTGTTAGTTCCGTGACCAGTTGCTCCATGAAACAGTCCCTCGTGACCTCTAGGAATTTGGTCTCCCTTGCGCAGTTTGAGTGTCCAGTACTCCAGTCTATCCCAGGATAGTTGAAGTCCCCCATCACCACCACATTTCCGCTTCTGCATACCTGCCTCAGTTCAGCCTCCATGTACTGGTCGATTTCTTCCGGTTGTCCAGGTGGGCGGTAGTACAGACCCAATTTAATGTCTGCCCCAGTTCCTCCCTGTAGCTTAACCCATAGTGATTCCAAGCCATCCGCCCGTACTGTTGTTTCCATCCTGGCTGAGGGCATGGAGTCTTTTATGTACAGCGCTATTCCTCCACCCTTTTTATGTGTCCTGTCTCTCCTGTATAGTTTGTACCCTGGTATGGCCACATCCCACTGATTGTCCTCAGTCCACCACGTTTCTGTAACTCCAATTATGTCCAGGTCCTTTTTGCTGGCAATGATTTCTAGTTCACCCATTTTGGCTCTTAGGCTCCTAGCATTTGTGTATAGGCAGTTTAAGACCCAGGTTTTTGCCCTCTCTTTTGGTTTTCTTCGTGTTTTGGGTCTCCTGCAGTCCTCCTCGTGGTTCGCCAGCCCCCGAGCTTCATCTCGGTCATCCTCCTCCTGTTGTGTGTCTGTGACGTCCTCAGTCTTCTCTGTTGGTTTTCCTCGTGGTTTGGTGCTCCTGCCGATCTCCTCATGGGCTGCCAGTCCCTGAATCTCGTTCCACTCATCCTCCTCCTGTGGTGCGTCTGTTTCGTCCTCAGTCTTCTTCCCCATTTTTGGCTCCGACTGTTTCCTCCTTTTTCCGCTTTTTAGCTTCATTTGTTCCTTAGGCCCCTGCATTGCATCCTTGGTTTTATTTACAAAAAATGTCCACTCAGTCTCGAGCTCTCTATCGCCTGTTCCCTGTTCAGTATCCTTGTTTGATACTCTGGTCCGATGTGTCGATGTCAGATCGACTGTCGGCTTTCCCCTTGTCCTCAGTTTAAAGCCATGTCTATGCTGGTCTGGATGTTTCGTGCCAGCATCCTCGTCCCCGCTGTGCTCAGGTGCAGTCCGTCCCTCCTATAGAGCTTGTTTTTCCCCAGGAAGGTTGTCCAGTTTCGTACAAAGTGAAAACCCTCCTCTTCGCACCATCTCCTCAGCCACCCGTTTATTGCTTGCAGCTCGGTCTGCCTCCTTGCATCCGCCCTTGGTACTGGCAGGATCTCTGAGAAGACTATCTTCCTTGTCCTCAGCTTCAGTTTCCTCCCCAGGATCTTAAGTTGTTCGGTCAGTGTAGTCCTGTTGTAGTTCCTTCTGCTGACGTCGTTGCTTCCAACGTGGATTATCACAGCTGTCTCCTCCATCTCAGCTCCTTCCAGGATTCTCTCGATTCTGTCGGAGATGTCCTTTGTCCTCGCCCCCGGGAGACATGTCACCAGCCGGTCCTCTCTGCCTCCTGCTATGTGGCTGTCCACCTCTCTCAGGATCGAGTCTCCCACCACGATCGCAGACCTCCCTTCTCTCAGCTTCCTCTTGGGTCTCAGGTCCGTATCAGTGACTCGATCCTCTAGTCCTTCCTCCGGGATCTGATGGGTCTCTGCCTCCTCTGCCCGCTCAGTTCCTCCGCAAGGTCCTTCTCCTCTGGCGTCTGGTGGGTTCTGTCCTCCATCTGTTGGTTCCCTTTTGAATTGCTGGTGATCCTGTTCCTCTACCATCTTGCAGGCCTCCTCGATGAATCTCTCGAGCTCTCTAACCTGCTCTTTGATGTGGCTCTCTCTGGTGGTATCCTGTTCAGTATCCTCAGTTGCCTCAATTGCCCATGGTTCCTCGATGGTGCGGAGTCCCTCCAGCTCCTGGACCTTAATCTGCAATTTCCCGACCTCTTTCTTCAGGCTGTTCAGTTCCTGACATCGACCGCATATGTACGCCTGCCTCCCGGAGGGGAGGTAGTCATACATATGACACTCGATGCAGTATACTGGAAAGCTTCGCTGGATTTCTGCTGCCTCCATTCCTCTCCTGTCTTGTACGTAAGGATCCTCGTGTATTGGAGTGTGCCCGGCGTGCAGCTAGCTGGAAAAGAAGAGAGAGAGAGAAGAAAAGAATGAGAATGAGAAAGAAGAAAAGTATTATTATTTTTTTTTTTTGAATATGAATTTGCTGCTGGGCAGCCCGGGCTCTTGGGTCCTTCGCAAAGGCTCCTTCGCAAAGGCACTCTCACTAAGGTGAGCGCCTTTGCCGCTCGCCTTCACCGCGCGCCGAACGGCTGCGCGCCGTTGGCTCCTCCCCCTCTCGCCGCTACCCCTAGGCTTGTTGGTCTCCCCGCCGCTGCCTTTCTCCTGCCGCTGGTGCCTCTCTCGCCTCTCTCTCCACGAGGCTTCCCCGGCTGCTGGGCAGTTTGTTCGGGCTGTGCGCCGCGGCTCCTCTCCCTTTTAAGGAGGAGTTCTGCTGATGACGCTGAGGGGGGGTGGAGCTACCTCTCGCCGCTACCCCTAGGCTTGTTGGTCTCCCCGCCGCTGCCTTTCTCCTGCCGCTGGTGCCTCTCTCGCCTCTCTCTCCACGAGGCTTCCCCGGCTGCTGGGCAGTTTGTTCGGGCTGTGCGCCGCGGCTCCTCTCCCTTTTAAGGAGGAGTTCTGCTGATGACGCTGAGGGGGGGCGGAGCTACCTCTCGCCGCTACCCCTAGGCTTGTTGGTCTCCCCGCCGCTGCCTTTCTCCTGCCGCTGGTGCCTCTCTCGCCTCTCTCTCCACGAGGCTTCCCCGGCTGCTGGGCAGTTTGTTCACATAAGGCAACATAATAATCTTATTTAATAGCTTGTTTTCTAAACATCATAAATAGTGTTTTAAACACAAACAGGTTTAATAGACATACACTTTCACTTTATGAACTTCTTTATCTTTACATTCTCGTTGCCTGTCATAATAATAGAAAGTATTGTTCCGTCTTTGAAGCTTCTTCATAAACCCTATTTCACACCAGCGATCTCTCATGTCCACATGTTTCACTTGTTTAGATTCAATTTTGTCCTTATATCCAGCTTGTTGAAATCTGTACAGGTTTCCTATCTCATCAGACCATTGCTTTGCACAATTTATAGATTTTGGATTGGCATCAGGGGCTGTCATGGCTCCAGTAACTTCAACAGACATTTTTCTGCGGTTAGGCTTGGATGCTTCCTTGCAGGCCTCGGCCATGCTCTTGCTGCTGCACGTCAACTGACGGTGGCTCTGCACAGCTTTGAGCTCCAAGCCTTGGTGGCAGTTGCTGCCACCGCCGAAGACCTGGACCGAGCTGCGCCCAATTCGCCGTCGTTTTGCTGGAGATCCAGCTAGGAGGCTCCTCGTCAGCCCTTTACCAGTACTCCCACTGGCTGCAAATGCACGCTTCCCGGTACAGAGTAAAGTTCTGCCAGAGATGCCACCTCCTTACTCCGCAATAACTTCTGGCCGCTCCTCTCCCACCCCTTCTTGACAGTTACGGAACCGGCTCCCAACTGCTGCTGCCGCCGGCAGCTCGCTAGGAAAAAAGAATCATCAAACTTAGGGGTAAAGCTACACAGGGTATCAAAATTAGCAGGGGCGGGCTGACTGGGTACTGGCAGAGGCTCTCACGAACATGGAGCAGCCAGACCAGAAGACTGCTGCTACTCTTCTGATGTCCATCAGCGTGCTTCCGTGAGAGGGAACTATCCGCGTGCTGACTAACCATTTGCTGAAAGTGGGAGAAAGATTGAATTCTCTCCAATCTTGAGGCATATTCAAAAGAAAAAAAATAATAATGGCCTCGTGGTGCTGTGACAGTTGGAAATCCGAAGCAGTTAAGTCAGTTAATATTAATAAAATAAAATAAATGATTCAAATCACCAAAATTCAGCCTTACTTCACCAAAATTCAAAAGAAAAACAATAAATAAAGACTTGATTCACTCCAGAGTCCATACACTCTCCTCCAGTGTGCCTTCCACAACTGAAAGGATCATCAGCTCAGTTCATCTGTGTCTCTTGTTGAGACAGAAACTCCTTCAACTTCTCAGGGACTTCAAACTGAAATAATTTATCTTTATGAGTAACCCTCATGAATACAGGATAATAAAGCCCATATTTTGCCCTAATCTGCCTTAATTGTTGTCTCAATTGTAAAAATTGTTTGTGCAGATTCACTGTTGCACTCGCAAAGTCAGGGACAAAAATAATCTACGATCTTTGTAAGTCATTTTGCCACTCTCAAAATTTCTATAGCATGCTGGAAACGAAACAGGAAAAACAAGGAAAAACAAGGTGCCACATGAAAGGCTGCTTAAGAAGCTGTGGAACCACGGGGTGGGAGGGGATGTGCACAGATGGATCAAGCACTGGTTGTCGGGCAGACTGCAGAGGGTCGGAGTAAAGGGTCAATATTCTGACTGGCGGGGAGTCACAAGCGGTGTACCACAGGGGTCGGTGCTGGGGCCGTTACTCTTTAACATATTTATCAATGACCTGGAAAAGGAGGCAAAGTGCGAGGTTATAAAATTTGCAGACGATACCAAACTGTGCGGCAGAGTTAGGACCAGGGAGGAGTGTGAGGACCTACAAAGAGACCTGGACAAGCTTGAAGACTGGGCAAACAAATGGCAAATGCGCTTTAACGCGGACAAATGCAAGGTCATGCATATAGGGAAAAAGAACCCGTTGTTCAACTACAAATTGGGGGGGGTATTGTTGGGAGACAGCAGACTTGAGAGAGACTTGGGTGTGCTGGTGGATGCATCACTGAAGCCATCTGCTCAGTGCGCAGCAGCCTCGAAAAAAGCCAACAGGATGCTTGGCATCATAAAGAAGGGCATAACAACCAGAACACGGGAAGTCATCATGCCATTGTATCGAGCGATGGTGCGTCCACATCTGGAATACTGCGTTCAGTATTGGTCGCCGCACCTCAAGAAGGACATGGCGGTACTTGAGAGAGTCCAAAGGAGAGCAACGAAAATGGTAAAAGGGCTGGAACACTGCCCATACGCCGAGAGGTTGGATAGGCTGGGGCTCTTCTCTCTGGAAAAGAGGAGGCTCAGGGGAGATATGATAGAGACCTTCAAGATCATGAGGGGCATAGAGAGGGTGGATAGGGACAGATTCTTCAGACTGAAGGGGACAACAGGTACGAGGGGGCATTCGGAGAAACTGAAGGGAGATAGGTTCAAAACAAACGCAAGGAAGTTTTTTTTCACCCAAAGGGTCGTGGACACTTGGAATGCGCTACCGGAGGAAGTGATCAGGCAGAGTACGGTACAGGGATTCAAACAGGGATTGGACGGATTCCTGATGGATAAAGGGATCATGGGATACTGAGGGAGGAACTGGGATGTAACACAAGTATAGAAAGCTAACCAGGTAATGAGTATAGAAACCAAACCAGGTCGTGCATGTGCAAGACCGGAGGGTTAGGACTTCGATAGGAAGACAGGACTTAAATGAGAAACCAAGGTGGCAAGGGAGCCCCCTCTGGTGATACAGATAGGTCGTGACCTGTTTGGGCCGCCGCGGGAGCGGACTGCTGGGCGGGATGGACCTGTGGTCTGACCCGGCAGAGGCACAGCTTATGTTCTTATGTTCTTATTAATGGTTTAGGTCTTGACTGACCATTAGGTCTCCTTCCTGGGATCCTATATGCCCTTCCAATTTCTAATGACACTTTTAAATTAAGGGGGAGTATTTTTGGTATGACTTCTTCCAATAAAATTATGGCATTCTTTCCCTCCACCCTTTCCTTTAATCCTAGTATCCTCACATTATTTCTTCTTGAACGATTTTCAATATCTTTCATCCATTTTTCCATGTCCTGAAGAACCTTGTGATCTTTTTTTATATTGCAGCTGCTTCATTTCCACTTTCTCCATTCAGGTTTCTATCTATTCTATTCATTTTCACTTTTTGTGCCAAGTTTGCCACTTCTTCCTTCTCCGCTGTCAGTTGATCTGTGTTGTTTTATTATCACTAATCTAATATTTCTCTGCTCCTCAATTAGCTCTATCATGTCCAGAGCATCCACAGGCATGGGGGTCTTGGGAGATGTGGGTGGATCTTCTTTTAATCTTTTTGCTTTCCCACCTGTATTAAAAGCTGTTTCAGGCTTGGATTGCTTATTAGAAGCCATTATTAGATAAAATTTTTAACTTTCTGCTTCTAAGGAAATAAATTTAAAAGCTGAAAATTGCCAAAAGTATGCCTGGGGATGGGAGCTTCACAGCTACACAGCCATTTCTACTGCATCCAAGTTCTGGAATCCGGAGTAAGATAATTTCTATTCTTGAGGTGCCCATTTTGTTATCTTATAAAAATATACTGATTGGAACCTCAATCATGAATAAGAGTCCACTTAAAAAACATAAGGATCAGCTTCTTCTTATTATGACTGGAGTTGCTTTATAAATGATTATGAGGAATTGGAAACAATGGGATCGATTAAATTTATCTTTCTGGTGGGAGACTATATGTACTATCAATATAAGAAAATATTAGCAGAGGAACTAAAAGCCTGTTTTAAAAAGCCGCGCTAGCGGTTGCTGTGCAGCAACAGCCACGAAGCCCTTTAAATCTCTATTGGCTTCAGGGCCATTACTGTGCAGCAGCCGCTAGCGTGGCTTTGTAAAACAGGCCCTAAGTGATTTCAGGAAATTTGGGGATCATTGGAACTTTACATAAAAGATCTTTAAATAAGATTTATATGATCCTGTCAACTTTCAAATTCTGAAAGTGTATCCAGAGTAAAAATGCAAGTTTGAAATTGGGAGGGAGGGTGAATGGGAGGAAAATGATTTAATGTTTCATATGTAGAATTGAAGTGCTTTTATGAATTTCCTAAATAGGGCCATTTTCTCCTGAATCAAAGTTATTTGGGTTTGTTTTAACTGATGAATGAGCAGATTCACCCTCTAGTTTAATAGTATTCTATTGATGATCTTCTAACTTCTGCAACTAGGCAGATTTTGAGTGGGTCAAGGGTAACACAGCTGAACAAATTTTATAGAGAGCTTCTAGGGCTATCCAGTTGGCTTCCAGAGTAATTTATGTTGATTTATCATGAAGGGGTGTATAGATGGAACAATCTCTCTCTGAATATTTATCTTCATATCTCTGGGGTCAACAATCAATCCTTGCCACTCCAGATTCTCCTACTGGAGAAAGTGGCTGGTCTTCAGTGTTGCACTTATTGCAGACACTGACTCGCAAGCAGGGCTCAGATACCATGCCAGGGGTCCTGCTAGGCCTGCTGGGCAGAACAAAATGTCAGTCTCAAATTCTGGGTTCTTTCTCATTCCTGATATAGCTATTATGCCCTGAGCAAATTTGGGAATTTCAGTTTGTTATTTCAAATGAGCTTGTAATGGTTGGGCAGGAGCCCAATGAGCTCCTTTTCTGTTTAGCATAAGATAAATTAATTTTAAACAGGAATGAAAGAACTCCTAAACAGAGAGAACTCCCCATGATGTGACCTACTTAGTGGCCATATTGGATTTCAACTTGTGTGATTTTAGAAACGTAAAAAAGGTTTGAAGGAAGGTAATGAAAATAAATAAAGGGAAGGAGAAATGGAGATGACTTTGTGAAGAACTCAAAATGAACATTGTAAAACATGTCGTGGACAGAGTTGGTTATGGCATTGCTGGTGTTTGTGTCCTAGGGACTGCCATAGGCAGCTATACTTGTGGGTAAAACATTTTAAAAGGAGAAATAATAAGAACAATTATTGAGAAAAGGAGATTTTAAATAAAAGTTGTGAAGCAGGCATTTTTTTCTTTGCAACAAGACAGTTACTTTCTGGATTATGACAATTACAGCCTTGCCATCCAAGGTTTTAATTACCTATGAGTACTTGAGGAATTAATTACCAAACAAAGCATTCTGTGATAAGGAGGCAGGAAGTAATATCATTCCACCAGATGCACACAGTCTCAGCAGTAGATGGAGCATCAGGCAGAGGAAAAAATAAGCAACATGGAGGATTAGACATCCATAAGTAAATAACAAAGGGAAGTGTAGGGTGGGAATAAGTGAGAAACTGGTGAGATATGATCTATTTTATAGCTGGAAAAGTATCTCTATGATAGCAGAGTAGTACAATGACTAATATTGTGAGAGCTTTTGGGATTTCTGAGTGAAAAAGAATCATTGCTGTATGAAGGTATTTACTGTCAGGTTTGAAGACAAGTGAAAGCTTGTTGTTCCCCTGTTTTCTGAAAAATATATTTGCAGTTAAAAGTGGATTAGGTATAAGCTTTGTATAGCATTTGTGATTTGAGCCACTGAAGCTCTTAATTCTGAATAAATGGTAGGCATCACCTGAAGCATTATCAGGGAAGGGGGATAACAAGGCTAAGCTGTTTGTTACCTTCATTTCATGTATGAAATAAAAGGGGAAAGCGGGTCATATAACAGAAAAGGCTAGGGGGATCAAATGATGGTGGAGCTAAGGTAGGTAGTAGTAACAGAAAGCACAGTATAGAGGAAGTAGTGTCAAAAGAAAATATTGGATAATAGCAGGAAAGATGTAGATGTGATTAGGAAATGCTTAATTTGTGAGTGCCAATCAGAATTAAACATCAGGGTTTCAAAGCCCAGGCAGAGGGAGATTCATCCAAGTTTCAAGTTTCAAGTTTATTATCTTTTTAATATACCGACCATCAACAGGTATCTGGCCGGTTAACAATAAAATTATAAGAAAGAGAAGAAAGTCATAAATATTTAAAGATGATGAGTGGACATCAAAAACATAACTGGACAGACATGAAAGTGAGGGGAAAAGGGAAAGGAGGGGAAAAGTTACATGTTTTGAGAAGAGAAGAAGAAAGTGGGAGTGGGGTAAAACATATTGGGTGGGGTCGCTTTTTTAAAGCGGTTGGTTAAATAAAAGAGGAACAGAAGAGTGAAGGAGAGGGAAAAAGAAAAAAAAAAGAAAAATATATATATATATATAAATAAAATATTAAAAAAAGATTGGAATGTAGCTCTAAGCACAGGCGAAAGCGTCACAGAATAAGAAAGTCTTCAGGTTAATCTTGAATTTATCTAGAGGTTGTTCATCTCAAAGTTGTTGTGGCAGGGCATTCCACAGCGTTGGGGCGACTATTGTAAAATTTATTTTCCGGGTGTAATAGAAATCTTTTATGGAAAGGATTCGTAAGAGTTTTTGATCTGTTGACCTCAGAGTACGTGAGGAACATTGAGGAATGAGAACCTTATCAAGATATAAAGGCTGGTGTGAGAGTTTTATTTTGAAGGTAAGCAAGATGATTTTATAGGTGATACGATGTATAATAGGTAGCCAATGTGCCTCTTTCAAAAGCGGGGTAACATGATCATATTTGCCTATTTTGTAAATGAGTTTTATTGCTGTATTTTGTATTAATTGTAGGCGTCAAATTTCTTTTTGTGGGAGGCCGTTATAAAGAGAGTTACAGTAGTCTAAGTGGGAAATGACTAGAGAGTGAACCAGAATTGTGATTGCATCTGTCCCTAAAATCGAAGTTAATCAACGAATAAGACGAAGTTTGAAGAAACAGATTTTTACAACCGAACTGATTTGATCATGGAATGTGAGATCCTTATCGATAATGACTCCTAATAATTTTATTTTTGTTTCCATTTGTATAGGAGTGGATTTGATAGAAATTTTGCCAGATAGAGATTCACTGTTTTTGATTGGGAGTAGTAGGGCACGGGATTTATCAATGTTGAGAGAAAGTTTATTTGTATAAAGCCAGTCATTTACAGCATCCAGTTTATTGTTTATATCTGTTATATCTGAAATGTTTGAGGTGTTGACTGGGTGAAGTAGTTGTATGTCATCTGCATAGGCGAAGATTGTGAATCCAATAGATTGTGCTAGCGTAAGAAGAGGAGACAGAAAGATGTTGAATAATAGCGGAGATAGAATAGATCCTTGCGGAACACCATAGGTTTGTGATATAGGTTGGGAAGTCTCATTCTTTACATGAACTTTAAAGCTACATTCATTAAAGTATGAAATGAACCATAAAAGAGCCGGACCTGTAATACCGCAGTCTTTGAGTCGATTAATAAGGAGAGAGTGATCAATAGTGTCGAAGGCTGCGGACAGGTCGAGGGAAATAAGAAGAACGGATTGCTTTAGTTAGTTTGGTAGGCTGTGGGAGCCTTTGTGGGGGGTCATGATGGGGGAGAGAGTGAGTTTAGTTTAGGATTTCATAAAGCTTTTCCTGTGTGGGAAAATTTTTTCATAATCTGAAAAGATCTTTTAGAAAATAGTGGCATTATGGGGGGCAATCCAATAATTGGGCATGTCTATTAAACATCCCAAGGATGACAGCCTATTATATAACTCTCACTGAATATTAGACCACAATATTAGGCCACCATATGAGGGTAATTCACAAGGATCCACTATAAACAACAACAACAAAATTAAGTGAGGGAATAACATTAGCATTCGCATTCCCGTCACCTGCAACTAAAAGCTAATCACCATCAATCAATAATCACACAACTCAGTTTTATTGGAATAAATATTTGGCCGCAGCTTTATTATCTATCTGAATATTATCTTCACTTACAATGCAATCTGTGTCCAAAAACCAACAAACCCCCAATGCATATTTCACACACCCCAAGGGAGCTATTCGGTGTCGAAACTAGCTCCAGTTAAGTCTTTAAATTTATAACATTCCCCCAAACGGCCCACGGTGACGCAAGGCCATGCTTCCCCTCCCCTCCCCCCCAAACATGACCCACGGTGACGCAAGGTCATGCTTCCCCTCCCCCCAAACATGATCCACGGTGACGCAAGGTCATGCTTCCCCTCGCAGCGGTATCGCATACGAGTGTCACATTTATTTATTTATTAACTGCTCATCTCCCAGATCCAACTGGGCCAAACCCCATTTTCCGCCCCACCCAAAGCTGCGACCACCTCCCCCCAACCCCATAAGCTCCACCAAACCCACTCAAGTCGACATATAACATGTAAACCCCCCACCCCACAACACTGACACAAAACATAACATCAGCACAAATGGGAGGGAGGGAGGGATAATCTTTTCCTGAAGAGACTACTCTACTGTTCCCCTTTCCTCACAGAATTCACTCCAGAGTGCCACAACATCCAACCAATCACGTGACTGCTCCACCCCATCACCTTAGCAACCTCCCTAATCATTTTTCTTTCTTACAAGCTCTATCTATTAACCCTTTCTTACCTCCTCTTATAAAATTGTCAATCCTTATTCTACAGACCCTTGATAACACCTCATATATTCCCCTCACTATCTGTCCCCTCTCCCATTTTACCCACACCATCATTCAATAAATATTACCAGCCGGTGACATCAGCTCAGCTAATGTTATATCACACCAGATGAATCTAGTGTTCTTCTTAACATTAGCATTCGCATTCCCGTCACCTGCAACTAAAAGCTAATCACCATCAATCAATAATCACACAACTCAGTTTTATTGGAATAAATATTTGGCCGCAGCTTTATTATCTATCTGAATATTATCTTCACTTACAATGCAATCTGTGTCCAAAAACCAACAAACCCCCAATGCATATTTCACACACCCCAAGGGAGCTATTCGGTGTCGAAACTAGCTCCAGTTAAGTCTTTAAATTTATAACATTCCCCCAAACGGCCCACGGTGACGCAAGGCCATGCTTCCCCTCCCCTCCCCCCAAACATGACCCACGGTGACGCAAGGTCATGCTTCCCCTCCCCCCAAACATGATCCACGGTGACGCAAGGTCATGCTTCCCCTCGCAGCGGTATCGCATACGAGTGTCACATTTATTTATTTATTAACTGCTCATCTCCCAGATCCAACTGGGCCAAACCCCATTTTCCGCCACAAGCGGTGACAGCCTCGAGCTTGTCACCGCTCCCCCCACCACATAAGCTGCGGCCAACAGCTTTAAAACAAGTCTCCAATAAAATAGGCCAAACCTATGCCTGAAAGGTTGACAGCATCAGGACAATAATGTCCATGGAAAATAGCTGCAACAAACTCATGAGAAACCACTCTAAACCCCCACATGCTATCCATAACTCCAAAAGCTTAGTATTAAACCCACTCAATAGCAACCATGTCCCAATCCTCCTTACACACTCAATAGAGGACCAAGCAAAACAAAAAGGGGTGGGGGCATTAGGGAAAACACAGACAGCAGACAACAGATCCTGCCTCAGGGGCAGTATGAAATCCTCTCCCTTTGCTGAACAAATGTCACAACCCATCAAAAGAATCATAAGGGAAGCAGAATAGAAGATTAGGAAACTGTCTTTGCTGGAAAAGGATTAGCAAGGGTCACTCCCAACAAATGCTCCATATACCTAACCATAAAATCTATAGTCCATGCCCCACTGGACTCAGAAACAGCTAAGAAAATCCTCACCAGCCCAATAGAATGGTAAACAAGATATTGCACATTCCCGTTACTCCACACACACACGTATAAAAGAATCCAAATTCCTGATCCTTCCAAGAAGGTGACCGGGGAATAGGCAATTGCATTTAACCTGCAGTCAACCCAACATCTCCAGACAGCTACCCCATGAACACAATAGCAGGTCGAGAAGGTGCCAGTTTACCCACTCGATAATCTGCCTAGTGCTGCAAAAAGGCTAATCGCCAGAGCACCACTACAAATCATGAAGTGCACACATTAGGCAATACTGCAAACAAATGTCACTAAACCCTCATACAAAAAACAAACAAACAAGTAAACCCTGCACATGGACACCAGATCACACGCACCCACAACCAATTTCATAACTTCCATAAAATCCCCACACCAGCAAATGTCAAGTGAACCATCTTCTAAAATCATCCTACAAACAAACAATACAGTACTAATAGAACATGCGGCTGCTCCATATGAGAAAGGAGCAATGCACCTCTGGCACCCAAAATTGCAGAAAATGAGTCAAACAAAGCAGTTTGGCTCTCAGCACCTATCCAGCGCCTTGCAGTTCCTCCAGTCTGAGGACACAAACAAAGCCACTTAGAAAAAACATAAGGACAGATAAAGACCAAAATGCCCAGCCAGTATACCCCTCCACAGTAACAATTAACTCCTCTCTCCCAGAGAGTCCATGTGCCTATCCAAAGCCGTCCTGAATTCAGAAACTATTTCATGCATCTACTACTCCTACACCTACTGGAATTCCAAAACTATTTCATGCATCTACCTCATCTTCTGTAACAATGTAGCGCCATACCGTACTGCAGAGCCCAGCACTGCTGCACTGCATCCCCTGCCCTCTTACTTTGGATTTGCTGTCAAATAAAAGGGGAGTCATCTCATGTATAGTTAGGCCACATAGGTATTTAAACATCACTATTATCTCCCTTCTCATGCTCCTCCTCAAAGTATACAGATGGAGATCATGAACTCAGTTCCCATATGCCTATAGGACATAGACCATCAACCCTTGTAGTAGCCTTCCTTTGAACTGAACTTAAATGTACACAAAATTCACAAGGAGGTCTCACCAAAATTTGTAGAGGGGCAGCAAACTTCCATTGTCCTGCTGGCCATACTGATTCCCATGCATCCAAACATCTGTCTAGCTTTTGCTAGCACTGTTACAACCTGGTTGCCTCCTGAAGCTCATCACATACAAGCACACCAAACCCGCACTCCTCATTCGTACACCAAGGTCTTCACCCTTTAATCGCACCATTCCCTTGTGGTTTAGCAATGCAAATACATGACCTGGCATTTCTAAACATGAAATCTGAGCTGCACAATATGAAGCCATTCTACAACTTAAGCCCATCCTCGTTAGGCACACCATCAGGACTGTCTGGTCCATTACTGCTTTGGCCTCCTACAACAATCCCACTTACATAATTGTGAAAAGAACAAGCCCAATAACAAACCTTCAAACACACTACCGATAAGATCCTCCCTTGGCATAACCATCTCCTGGGACCACAACCCACTGACACCTTACTGACCAACTAGTTCCTGCCCCAGACCACCAGTGGAGCCCTCCATACCGAGAACACTGAATACGATATGCCTATGAAAATGGTAAAATGACTAAAATCAAAATACACCATATTCACCACACTCCCCTTATCTAATGCCAAGATCACCCAAAGAAAGTAAGCAGATTTGTCGATCCAAATCTATCTCTAGTGAATCCCCAAGCTCTGTTGTAAAAGTGTTTCTATTGAGATACTCACCAATAAGTCAAACTTACCGGTCTGTATATCCCTAGTGCTGCCTTTTCTCCATTTGTTGTGGAGGGAAACCATATTCTCCCTGCTCTATTCATGCATTACCCACTCCCTACTCTACAGAAGCAGTGAGAAGGTAGTCAGCAGAGTCACCAGAACTACCCCCAAATTCTTGCAGTACCCTTGGATGTACCAGCCATTCCCCTTGTGGTATCCACCCGTAGTTCTAACGAACCCTCACAAACCCAAGCCACTGAAAATCAATCAGGGTTTTTTACACCTCCTGCCCCAGTCACATGAGGTGTTTGTACACCCTCCCCCCCAAACACTTCAGCTGTGAACCCAGAACAGAAAATATTAGTGAAGAAGTCATCTATCTCTTTACCATCTGCTACTTATTGGCCTCTTGTACCCTTGGGTTCCACAATGCCACTTTTGCATGTCTTCCTATCCCTAATAAATCCAAAAATGTCTTGTCCCCCATCATTATCGTGGCAGCTATTTATCCTTCCATCTCTATCTTTACTTTCCAGACTACTCGACCAACCCCTTCCCCCCCTTAACTCTATCCAATAGTGCTTCTGATGCCTTGCACCTTATAAGAACAGAAGAACAGAAGAATTGTGATACTGGGACAGACCAAAAGTCCATCAAGAACAGTATCCTGTTTCCAACAGTGGCCAACCCAGGACCCAAGAACCTAGTGAGATCCTATAATCCAAATTCTATGCCCTAGTAATAAAACAGAAATTATGCTGCCTATCATAGGAATAAGCAGAGGATTTCCCCAAGCCATCTCAATAAGGCCTTCTCGGTTAGGAAAGTACCCAAACTTTTTTTAAACCCCGCTAAGCTAAGTGATTTCACCTCATTCTCCAGCAATGAATTCCATAGATTAATCACATGTTGTGTGAAGACATATTTATCTGGTTTGTTATAAATCTACTACTTAATAGATTCATTGCACACCCCCTAGACCTAGTATTTTTGGAAAGAGTGAACCAGCGATTCACATCAGCCCTTTTCACTGCACTCCACTCAGTATTTCCTATACATGACATACACAATAGGTTGTTACCCTTACAATAACTTTGTTTAGGTTTGCTCACCACTTACCTAGATGATTCCCCACTAACACCATAAAAACTTTTACCCTTTAATTTCTCCAGCACAAATAAACCAAACCCTCAACTTTACTACAATGAACCCTCTCCCTTTCCACAGAGATAGACACCAAGAAATCTATTTCCCCCTAACACACACACCACACACCCAGAAAAACACCACAAGTACATAATATGAATGTACCTTAAACACCAAGAACAGGTCATCTCCAGCTGAGCTAACAAATCAGGACAGCTGACACCATGCTGAATCACCACAGAAAGAATGGCAGACACAGGAAGATCCAAGAGACCCAGAAAGGCCATAGCACAAAAGGAAAATTAGGAAGATGGCCCCTATTGACACTCCAAACAAAATTTTTAAATCACAATACTGTGAATGCTGATGCCATACAGTCATGCAGCCGCTGAGCACATAACTATTGCAATGGCAACTGCCAGTGCTCCTAAGCTCCCAGACACGGGAACACCAAATCCGCGAAGGCCGCAAATCCACAACTCTGCCTAGCTGTAAAAACAAACACCTGAATGCAGCATTGGCACTTCCCAACTCCCTCCTTCTAACACCAGAATTTAGAGTCAAAGCCTCAAACCTATCTAGAAGTGCCCTACCATGTGGCACACAGACCAGCCAGTCACTACCCTCGTGAACTAAAGACCAACCACCTGCCAGTTCCTCCAAACTAGCCTACTAAGAAACAACCTGGCAAAATTACACCTCAACAGAAAGACCTCTCTGTGTCACACGAAATAACCCCAACAGGTAAGTCCCTCTCTGACACACTGTACATTAGCGAGCAAACACCTTTCACATCCCATCTCCCTCACAGTCAACCCACTCTGCCCACGGTCGTGCAGACAACTCACCAAATGGCAGCCCAGCGCTAACTACTGCTCCACACAGGGGACTGTTGTGCTGCCAGGCTGTTAAACCTCCACAGAAGAGCCCAAACTGCTCCTCTCCATTGCAGTCTCTGCTTAATCAGGCAACAAATCCAGCACCTGACAGACAAATAGCCTGCCCTGACTAAAACACAGACACAGAGAAGGTTAACAAGGCAAAAAATTATCTTACTCAAAATAAACCAAACTTCCTAACATTAAAATCACAATGAAAAAGAATATTTTTAGTAAGAATTAATATACTCTAAAGAGAATAATCTTTTCCTGAAGAGACTACTCTACTGTTCCCCTTTCCTCACAGAATTCACTCCAGAGTGCCACAACATCCAACCAATCACGTGACTGCTCCACCCCATCACCTTAGCAACCTCCCTAATCATTTTTCTTTCTTACAAGCTCTATCTATTAACCCTTTCTTACCTCCTCTTATAAAATTGTCAATCCTTATTCTACAGACCCTTGATAACACCTCATATATTCCCCTCACTATCTGTCCCCTCTCCCATTTTACCCACACCATCATTCAATAAATATTACCAGCCGGTGACATCAGCTCAGCTAATGTTATATCACACCAGATGAATCTGGTGTTCTTCTTAATCACTGGTGACTGAAATTGTTGTGATTCACAACAATTTCAGTCACCAGTGATTATTCCCTCACTTAATTTTGTTGTTGTTGTTTACAGTGGATCCATAGTGTGCTATCATGAGTTTTCTTTATATACTCAATGTTGTAGCCAGCTTTGTCTTAGGATCAACCTTTCTTTTATACATTTTTTCTTTTTTTATACTTTGATTATCATTTAATGATTATTTCTCAAATGCAATAAAATCACTTTTCTGTATATTCAACCATTGTGAAGAGCACCTCTCCTGACATGACATGTTTCACTATATCTTTCTCAGGGTTGAGGTTCCATAATATTCTGTTATCTATAAAAGAAGATCCAACTTAGAAAATGCATAGGATACTTCAAGAGGTTTACAACAAAGCAGACAGGCTCAAATTTAACAGAACTATAATTGAAATGGTAAAGTTTAAAAATTTAATTTTATAACTGTATGCTCTATTAATCAATACTGGTATCTGAGGAACAAATGTAATACTAGCAAATGTCAGTCTGGTGAATTTATTGGCCCATGTACGTGTGTTTATAAAGAGACTTCAAGTATATTTTACTGCTGTTGTTTACTTAAAAAAAAATATATAGTTAAACATAAAAAAGAATAAAAACTTGAGTATATGAGTAGAGTATAAGCATACATTTACACCTATCTTGTAACAGGTGATTCAGCATTTGAGTGCTATTAGGGCTCTATTTGTAAGCCTATTGTATTGTCTTTATAAAATGCTCTAAATATGAGTATTTTTTGGGATGGGACATTTCTCACATGGTTATTTATAAAATTAGGCCCTATATGCATAAAATGTATCTACACTTCTCTGAGGCACAGAGGGGCATAATAAAAACTTTAAAATGTTCAAAAACCTGCCTATGTTGGCACTTGGACATCCTAGTAGCAAGGACGTTCAAGTGCTGAAAATCAAAACAAACTTTCTGGATGTTTGACAGCATTTCTAAGCTGCTGTGTGTCCAGAGCTCAAAGGGGCATGTTGGGAGGTGTGTTAAGGGCAGGCATCAGGCGGGCTTAAACCTGGACATCCTGAAGCAATAATCAAAGCTTTCCCAGGACATCCTAGATGAAATTTACACACCAGGACTTAGACGAATGTAAAACATTTCTAAGTGCCCTAAAGGTGACCAAACTGATAAGATGACCACTGGAGGAAATAAGTTATGCTGCCCTCCCCCCTTACTGCCCCAGTGGCCACAATCCCCTACCACCACCTACAGAGTGGAAAAAAAACAGGCTTCCCATCAGCTGATCGGAGGAGAATCCCAATCAGCTGAGCCAGTTTTGGGGAGTCCTACCAGCTCAGCTGATGGGGGATTCCCCTGCCAGAATCAGCTGACCCAGCAGGGGAATCATCCATCAGCTGAGCCGGCAGGACTCCCCGATACTAGCTTAGTTGATCAGGATTCCCGTGCTGCAATCAAAGTAGTTGGGTACATCTGCAAAACTTGCTTTTGTATGTTTTTGATGTGGACGTTTTTATTTTTGAAAATGACCTAAGGACCAAGGGACCAAAATGGACCTAAGGACCAAAATGTCTACATAAGTCATTTTCAAAAATAAAAGATAGAGGTCTGGCTCTTTTGAAAATGGACGTTTTCATGTTTTTTCCAAATCGTCTAAATATGACTTAGACGTCCTATTGAAAATGCCCCTCATAGTTAAAAGTTTTTGTGCTAATGCACTTCCAATGTATTTTGCACATTTTAAGGTGTTTTCATTTTTCTTGCAATAAACAATAACTATTTCACTTTTTTTAATTGCCTTTTCTTATTAGCATTTCATGTTAACACTATCCCAAGTTAGTTTACATGCATCAGTACTTCTGCTAGTAGGTGACACCCACTTATATTCAAAAAGACTGATGTTTGACACATTAATATTTGTGATAGTGTTTACCTGTATTAATACCTTTACCCCAAGGTATGGAGCATGTAGCATGTTATTATTGCTTGATTATACTGTACATTGGTAAATCTCTTCTTGTAGTGAATAATGAACCATCAACTGACAGAACAACTGCTTCTAGGTTCAGGGATGGAATGTGTACTTTCACAGCAGGTAGTTGTGACAGTTATAGATAGTTCCTGTCAAGAGAGTAAAACAAATATGGGACAGTGGTGAATGCATTTTTCACAGCAGAACTACTGAAGTGGCTAATGGTTCCCTAATCACTTATGATGATAAAATTGAGGAATAATTTGTCAACCTTTTAAGCTAATTATGTATGTGAGTCTAGAGAATATAAAATGCATTATAAGACAATTTTAAGAAAACATTTTGTGGAAACAAATGGAGGATAAAAACAGCTAGAATTTCTGTCCTTTCTAGATGTTGTCTATAAAATGATATAAAAATTTAAATCAGAGACCACAGGGTTTGGATTAGCTATTATCAACTTTCTCAAAAGTATTTTCTCTTGATTTATTATCCTGACTTTTTAAATTAGTTACTGGCTATATTAATGTGAGGAAAACTAATATGTCTTTTCAGAAGCACTAATAATTCTGCAAAACCTTGGTATGGATTTAATAGCAACTCAAGCACCTATCATTAATCAATTGTTGCTATAAAATATAGGCCAGTATTTTTTTATAGCAAAGGTTGAAGTCACTAAGGGGAAGGGGAAGATTAGCACATGTTATCTTCCACAAGATCTATTTTAATCCTATGGCCCCTGCTGCAGATAACATGCACTAATCTTTAGCAAAAGACCCCTTAATTCAGAAAACTATCCTGGATACCCAGCACACTCAGAAAGCTATACTTTAGTATAGCAGGAAAAGAGTTATTTCCCTATTGCTTATTTCAGTACACATTGATAGAGAAAGAAGATGTATTAAAAGCATATGTTGTTTTCAAATTGTTTCCTCACATGCTTTTTTCATGGAATTCCTGCTGACATGGTACTTGTAATCAGTGGTGTACTTAGCATATGTGACACCCAGGGCCCATCATTTTTTGACACGCCCCTCATCTGTACGAAAAACATGATTTTTAGTAACAAGCCGCATGTCACACATGAGTACCTAGGAAAAGGCAGCATCTTACATACTGCAATGAGCAGTACAACATCAATACACCCATTGTAAAACTAAACAAGCCAGACTAGTACAGATCAATCCTGCAGTCAATCCTAACAAAAAAACATGTCTTTCGAACACACAGAACACAGAAAACACCTTCGCCTAGTATGGAATGTCATCACAAACTAACCCCTCCCCCTTTTACAAAACTGTAGTGTGAATTTTAGCCATGGTGGTAACAGCTCTGAAGCTCATAGAATTCTGAGCATCAGAGCTGCTACCATATGGCTGGTGCTAAAAAACGCTCCACAGTTTTGTAAAAGAGGGGATAAAATAGAAATACATAGACAAAGGTTAAATTGAACCAGCAAGAAGCTGGACTCTGCATATAGTGCACCACAGAAACAGTGACACATGTCTCCTAAAGCAATAAATAAATAGAAATTTTTGAACTTGACAAAAAAAAAGACCTCTGGTCTGCCCCGGCGGAGGCGACTACTTATGTACTTATGTAATAGTCTTTGTAGGATGTTTAAAAATTTTTTGACAATCGCAAGTGATTCCCCCTCCCCCCATCAAAATTGATAATGCAGAAAGATTGTGGTTTCTACATTTAAATACAAGCATTTAAATGTGTAAATTAAAAAAATAGAAGGCATACATACCTAAGTTTTGGTCTTTAAAATCTACAGAGGGCAATTATTACGATAAGATAAAAGGTGAACTTATACTGTACCTTAATGTTCCCTGAAAGTCACTAACCTGATGTATCTTAGTATGGCTGGCTATTGCCTCCTATAGTAGATGAACAATACAATGAACGATAAACCTCATAAGCTGTGTTCTTCATGCCTTTTGGGATAATTGGGCTGCTAATCCACAACCTCCTGTGCATTACCTTAAAGGATCCTTTGAAGACCCCCAAGTTTCCCCTTCCTGCTTTCCCTCTTTGTAATCAAGAAGCACCCAAAGACCTTGACCCATAGCCTTAACTCCTACAAGTCTTATAACCCGTAGGAAATTCCCCACCAAAAGCCTACCCAAATATACAAAACCCCAAAGTATTATTTTTATTAAAAAACAAACAAACCTCTAAACAACCAATTTCAAGGACCCCCCAGAAGAGCCACCCCCCCTCGTGATGGCCCACTACTAAATATTCATCCTTTATAGGATTCCTGGTGGGACAGCAAGATCAATTTCCAGTAGCTCCTGCCATTCTGGCTCCAGGTTCAAAAAACAGGTTCAAAAAACCTGTAGAAGTAGTCATGGTATTACCACTATGGGTCAAGCTGCCATATATGGAGCTTGACTGCCTCTAGCAGTAGTACAGTAAGAATGTCTCTAGAGGTTACAACTGCCATTTTGAACCCAGGACCAGCATAGGCAAGGGTGACTGGGGATCATTCCTGTCATCTCTACTGTATACTACATTAGCGTATTACAGTAAAATAATGCATACTATTACCATTTAATGCACATTAAGGGGCAAATATATGCATTATGGCAGTGGCTTCCCCCCCCCGAAGGCCTGCACCCCCCCTCCGAAGGCCTGCACCCCCCTTGAAGGCCTGCCTGCCTGCCTGTCCCCCCCTGAAGGCCTGCCTGCCTGATCCCCTTGAAGGCCTATCCCCCCCTTGAAGGCCTGTCCCCCCCTTGAAGGCCTGCCTGTCCCCCCCTTGAAGGCCTGTTCCTCCCTTGAAGGCCTGCCTGCCTGTCTCCCCTTTGAAGGCCTGCCTGTCCCCCCCCCCCTTGAAGGCCTGCCTGCCTGTCACCCCTCCCTCCCCCTTGAAGGCCTGCCTGCCGGCCTGCCTGCCCGCCCCACCCCGAAGGACCGCTGGCCCCCCCTGGCCTCCCTGCACAACCTGAATCAGGCCCTGAGGGGGTGCTCCCGGCCTTGAGTTCAGTCCCCCCCCCTGAAAGACCGCTCACCTCCCTGGCCTCCCTGCACCACCTGAATCAGCCCGCAGCGGGATCGCGATGTCAGCGATCCCTTCGCTGCTTCGGAGCTGCTTCCTCTGCTGCGGTTCCGCCCCTTCTCTGACGTCAGAGGAGGGGAGGGGCGGGACCGCGGTGCAGGAAGCAGTGCCGAAGCAGCTCAGAGATCGCTGACATCGCGATCCCGCTGCGGGCTGCTTCATAGCTGGTGCAGGGAGGCCAGGGGGGCGAGCGATCCTTCGGGGGTGGGGGGGACTGAATGGCAAGGCTGGGAGCACCCCCCTCAGGGCTGGCACCCGGGGCGGACTGCACCCCCCCTTAGTACGCTACTGCATTATGGTAGTAATTCACCTTGATAAACTACCCTTCAAATTCTGAAATACTGTTTTACACATGTAATAATACTTAGGGGGGATTATCCATGTGTTATAAAAGAGGAACTTTTACTGTACCCTGATTTACCACATGAGTCATCAACCTTCAGCATCAGTAACACAGACTCCTGTGATAAATGAATAATATTTTCAAAGCCCCCCTCCCCCCAGCCTATCTGTGCCAAATTCATGGTTCATAGTGATCTGGGAGGAGTGATCCCCAGTAACTCCTACCATTGCTGGTACTATTCTCTAAAATGGCACCAGCAATCCCTAGTACTGATGCCTTTATATGGAAACTTGACCCTTATCAGTAGCACCATAAGACTACTGATCAAGGTCATTAGTGCTAATTTGGAGAATGGTGCCAGCAAAAGCAGGAGTAACTGGGTTTCTTTGGGAGGGTGGAGGAGCTTGAGTGTGATATAATGTGTTGGGGGTTTCTGGGTAGCCCCTTTAACATGTGGCCCATGGGTATTGGTCCATGGTTTGGTGGCCCGATGCTCCTTGTTAGTCAAATAATCCCAACTTTTAGCTGAGGTTATTATACCAGCTATAGTGCTGCTTGCAGTGTGCACCTTGCAGTCACTGTAAGATGTGTTCTATTACTTATATGCTAATGAGCTGTTTATAACCCCCTACCATGCACCCTACTCATTTCCTCCTCCTTAACATCTCTAACCCCCCATGCCCACCCCTTTCACTGCAATAACTTACTCGGCCATACTGAACCCATCAACCCTATTCTTTAACCAATTTAAGCAAACTTCCCTGAGTCTCCCTCCTCCTTCGCTCAGTCCTCTATCCTTAAATAAAACATGAAACAATCATGTCCACTCCTTGTATTGAGAGTATATATGTCCATTTGACTTGTCAATAAGTCATATTCTGAAATCACATTAGGGAGAGTAGGAGCAGAGCAACTTACCTGCATGCTTCCGTGATCTCTGATCTGTGATCAGTAGGTCCGTGGCCAGCAGGAGTGCGTATGCGGCGGCCAGACAAATCGGAAAGCTGAGAAACACAGCACAGCCAGCGACTCCCCCTCCCGCCCTCACTCACCGCCAAAACCACCACCGCCAAAGCCTCCTCCTTCTCGCCGGCTCACCCGCGTTTAAATTCAGAGAAAAGCGCTGCATCACGCTAACGCTGGCCAAGCCGTCTTCTGTCCACTGCGGCCTGCCCTCTCTACTTCCTGTTTCTGCTAGGGTTGGCCACAGTGGATAGAAGACGCCGAAGCCAGCGGTAGCGCGGTGCAGTGCTTTTCTCTGAATTTAAATGCGGTGGCTGGGAAGGAGGTGGCGGGAAATGCTGCTGCTGCACAGGGAAGGCCGGGAAATGCTGAAGACAGACAGACAGGGTGCCAGAGAGAGAACCAGAAAGAAAGAAGGACAAACAGCAGGAGTGAGAAAGACAGAAAGAAAGGAAGAGAGAGACAGGGGCAGGGAGAGACACAGAAAGTAAGAAAGAAAGACAGACAGACATATATTTTAGCACCCGTTAATGTAATGGGCTTAAACACTAATATATATATCTATAAATATATAGATATATATACAGTCAAACCTCGGTTTGCGAGTAATGTAGTTTGCAAGTGTTTTGCGAGACGAGCAAAACACTCGAGCAAACTTTAACTCACAAAATGAGCATTGACTCGATTAGCAAGTGAGTCCACCCCAAGAACCAGCTTCTTTTCCCTCGCGGCCCACCTCCAAACCCTTATCTCCAGCGGACACTGGCACCGGATGAGAGGAGCAGGAGGCTGGTGACAGAGAACAGTACGTACCCCGAACAGGAAGTACTCCTGCAGGGTTGGGTCGCAAATGTTTAAGGGCCGTAAGGTAGATAGCTGGGAGGGCCGGGGGAGTAAAGGACACCTCCATTCTATCGGCCTCAGTTGGCAGCAGGGCTGTGGGGCTGCTCTCCGAGTCCTTCCGGCTGTGATTCCAAGCTCCCCTCCCACCACACTGCAACTATTTACAACTACCAACTCACTTCCGGCCTATCTTCCATTGGCCCACATCACGGATGTGACTCGGTGCGTCGGGCTGGCTTCTCCACACAACGCGTTAGCTGGACATTAAAGAGAAGCATGGGAGCTTCCCCCATCCAATATAACTTCTCCCACTGCGCTTCTCCTGATGTCGCTCCAGTAATTTTGTGCGCCAGGTTTGAATGTTGGCAGTGCGGTGATGTTAGCCTAATGATGAGAGTGCTTAAATGTGGATGGGAGAAACCATCTGCCCATTGCACGAGCGCAGGCAGCTGCTGGGGGTAAATGTGTGGCTGACATTCTTTCCAGAGTTATGGGACAGCTTGGCACCAGAGCCAGGGAGGTGGATTGGCCGTGAGGGGCTGGTTTGTGCTTAGAGATAGGAAAGAAAGAGGCTGGCTGGAGGTAGAGGAAGCCTTTCTTGAGCAATAATGCATAGAGGGAGGAGGGAAAGCTGTTCGGGGACCAACGGCTGATGCTGTGTTCTCCGGTACGGGTGGATTAGATGCAGAAATCCGAGGTATTGTTGTAGGAGTACTGCAGATACTGAAAAATTGCAGGGGAGAGTGAGCTTTTATTTGCAACATAGGCCTGTTTTGGGGATGTGGAATGAATTGTCCGAGTTTCCATTACTTGCTATGGGGAAAGTTGCTTTGATATACTAGCACTTTGGATTACGAGCATGCTCCTGAAACGAATTATGCTCGTAAATCAAGGTACCACTGTATATATATTTATTATGTGTACTCAGACAGGCAGAGCTGATATCAGGAAGAGAAGAAAGTTAGTTTGGGTACCAGATTTTAAAGCCCTACCTGACATGTAAGGAATCACCAACTTACACAATGGTAGCAAACCTCCAGACTGTATCACTTTATAAACTAAAATCAACATCTTAAACTGTATTCTAAAATGGATATGTAACCAATAAGAAGAGATAGGTAACCAATAATAAGAAGAAAAGAAGAGGAAAGAGGAGAAGAGTAGAAGACATAACTTTGGGTAAGTATACATTATTTTTCTCTGAGCTTCGATAGGTTTGTGGAGAAAAGCTCAATTGTAGGTTCCCTTCTATAGACAGTTTAGATCTTAAAAGAGCAAACTTTAATTATCTAGTCTCCATAGACTAATAGCCTTTTAAAGTTCTACAGTTTTGTAAGCTTCAAACTTCTGCTAGAGATATTTTCTGGCAGGCAGAGCAGGGTCTGGCTTAGTCTTCATTCCCTCCTGCTTCCCCTCTCCCGACCACCCATAGCTAATTTCTTTACTTATAGTCTTAATTTATTGTCAATTATTCTATTTAGGACAACAGAACACTTTATATTTCATTACCAATCAAACAGTAGATATCAACAGTAAATATCAGTAAAACAGTAAATATCAACAGAATCAAACAGTAAATAAGCATACAATATAACCCTAAGACTATCTAAGAAAGAAACACTAAATAAAGCATATAATAAAATCCTAAGGCTCTCTATATCAGTCTAATATATTCCTAGTAGCTTAAGGTTAATTAATTAATGAGTTCAATAACAAGATACAGACAGTAGTCCAGCAGCAAGAGCGCTGCTATCCACTCTTATGAACTGAGTGTCGCATGTATGATTTTCTCCCGGTTGGCGAGAAATTATATGCTTGTGCTCACTGCAAAGAGCTCCTAGATCTCAAAGAATGGGTATGTTCCCTTGAGGCTAGAGCAGCAGACTTGGAGGAGCTAAGGGAGACAGAAAAGTACATAGAGGAGACGTATAGGGATGTTGCAGAGAAGTCCTACCTCCAGTCTGGTAGCCCCTGTGATGCCTTAGAAGAGAGAGGTCTCCTAGAAGGAGAGCATCATCCTGGAGAAGTAGGAAATAATCCTGTAGCTAGGACCTGCCAACCAGGGGATGCAATATCCTCTCACACTGAGGATGTGTCTCCAGGGGCTTCTGCCCAGGAGGGAAGGAATAGGACAGCTGATTCAATCATTAGGTATGTAGATAGCTGGGTGGCTGGTGGGCGTGAGGATTACCTGGTCACTTGCCTGCCTAGTGTGAAGGTAACGTACCTCATGCATCACATAAATAGGATTTTAGATAGTTCTGAGGAGGAGCCGGGTGTCTTGTATACGTAGTTACTAATGACATAGGAAAATGTGAGAGGGAGGTTCTGGAAGCCAAATTTAGGTTCTTAGATAAAAAGCTGAAATCCAGATCCTTCGGGTTAGCATTTTCAGAAACGCTTCCAGTTCCATGCACAGGACCCAAGAGGCAGGAAGGGCTCCGAAGTCTCAATGCATGTTTGAGATGATGGTACAAGGATGAGGGATTTAGATTTTTTAGGAGTTTGGGCAACCTTATGGGAAAGGGGGACCTTGTTCTGAAAAGATGGACTCCACCTTAACTGGGATGGAACCAGGTTGCTGATGCTAATGTTTAAAAAGGAGATAGAGCAACTTTTAAACTGAGATGCAGGGGAAAGCTGACAGTGACCCAGGAGCAGATAGTTTGGTATAAGGCATCCTTGAAGGATACTATTGAAACAGGATATTTAGGGAGTCCCAGTAGAGAAGGGTATTAACGTAGAACAAAATCTTTTCCAGAGAAAGGAAAATGGTAAAACCAGAGGACATAATTTGAGGTTGAGGAGTGGTAGATTCAAGAGCAATGTTAGGAAATTCTACTTTACGGAGAGGGTGGTGGATGCCTGGAATGCACTCCCGAGAGAGGTGGTGAAGAGGAAAACGGTGACTGAGTTCAAAGAAGCGTGGGATGAACACAGAGGATCTAGAATCAGAAAATAATATTAAATATTGAACTAAGGCCAGTACTGGGAAGACTTGCATAGTCTGTGTCTGTATATGGCCGTTTGGGGGAGGATGGGCTGGAGAGGGCTTCAATGGCTGGGAGGGTTTAGATGGGCTGGAGTAGGTTTTAACAGAGATTTCGGCAGTTGGAACCCAAGCACAGTACTGGGTAGAGCTTTGGATTCTTGCCTAGAAATAGCTAAGAAGAAAAAATTAAAAAAATTAAATTGAATCAGGTTGGCAGACTGGATGGACCATTCAGGTCTTTATCTACCGTCATCTATTATGTTATTATGATAGAGGTTCCAATAATGGTGAAAGAAAGCCAGGAGGGTTTAAGAGGAAGGCAGAGTAAAAGACTCATATTTTTCTTGTCTTCTCAGCACCCTGTAGTTATAAGGAAAAAATATAATTTGAAGTGTCTATATACAAATGCTAGAAGTTTAAAAAATAAAATAGGAAAGTTAGAGTATATAGCACTGAATGATGAGGTAGATATAATAGGCATCTCAGAGACCTGGTGGAAGGAGGACAATTAATGGGACACTGTATTGCCTGGGTACAAATTATATCAGAAGGATAGAGTAGATCAAATTGGAGGGGGGAGGAGGGGTGTTTGCGCTATATATTAAAGAGGTAATTGAATCAAATTAAATAAACATTCTTCATGACATAGATAGCAGTGTGGAATCCATATGCATAGAAATTCCATGTGTTAAAGGAAGGAATATAAAGGTAGGGTAATACTACCGTCCCCCAGGACAAAATGAGTAGACAGACGAAGAAATGTTTTCATACAGATGAAGAAATGTTTTCAGAGATTAGGAAAGCTGGAGAATTGGACAACAGTATAATAATGGGTGTTTTCAATTACCCTTTAATATACTAGAGGATGGATAAGTTCAAGTTCAAGTTTATTAGTATTTGATGAATCGCTTATTTGGTTTGCTAAGCGATGTACAAAATTAAAAAAAGAAGTAAAATTACAAAAAAGACAAACCAAATGACAAAATTCTTGATGATAAGACAAACTTGAATTGGGAGGAAAGAAGGGGAAAGTTACAATTTTTTTAGAGGAAATAGACAAAAAAGGAAGAGAACAATGGGGAACGGGAAAGATAAAAAATCTGAAAATATTTAACAAATCTAAAATTTAAATGTTAGAAGCATCTTTAAAAAGATAAGATTTTAAGGATTTTTTAAAGGAGGTGAGATTCTTTTCATTTCTAATATATTGTGGTAATGAGTTCCACCATTGGGGGCCCATTACAGAGAACATATCAGATCATCTCGTGCCTACTATTTTCAGAGAGGGGATAGATAAGAGATTTTGGAAGGATGATCTGAGAGGTCGTATAGTGTTATGGGGTATTAACATTCTAGCTATAAACTGAGGTTCATTAAAGGTTAAGGTTTTAAATATTAACAGCATGACCTTAAAGGAAATGCGATGGCTGATTGGAAGCCAATGGGAGTCAATCAATAATGGCGTAACGTTATCATATTTCTTGGCATTGTGGATTAGTTTAATAGCTGTATTTTGGATAATTTGTAGTCTTCTTTTTTTCTTTTTGGGAGATGTTAAGTAATAGTGAGTTACAGTAGTCGATTTTAGCAATAATCAAGGAATGAACCAGAATGTTAATCGATTTGGGATACATTTCAAACACAAAAATATTTAAATGTCTTATCCACATTCAATTCAGGAGATCAGTCAAGCACTATGACACTGTTTCAGAACTGCCCAAAGCTTGTACACAACTTTCTTAGAGACTCAAAAAATTTTTGGAGAAAAATGCCTCGGATAGGCTTCATTGGCCAAGAAAACCCAATATGAAAATATTTCAAATTGTTCTTCAATAAAGTCTCCAAGAATGCATCTGCACAAAGCAACACTAATCATCCTCAAAGCCAAGCACATAAGGTTTGAAACAAAACACTCAGCTTGCTCTGACTCCAAGCTGTCCTCCGTTGGTCATTCACAGTGTCTCAAACCACTGCTATATTTGTCCTGCAGAGGTAAAGCAGAGATTCACCAACCAGTTTCCTCAAAAATCTCTTGTTCCAATAGACTCCAAAACAGAGTAGCTGAAGATTGAAGGGTGGCCAATATTTTGTCAATTTTTTTTTTTAATCTTTATTGATTTTCAAAACTTATAAAAAGTGCAACAATTATACACACAATAATATCAAATAACAACATTTAAATGCTTGCAAATATCTGAAACAAATTACCCTATCTTCACCCCCTCCCTTTCCCTCCCTCCCTACCTGGATGTGTGTAGAAATCTAAATAAATCCAGGAACTCATAATTTAATCCTTCTATTGCTTAACAAATGCCTCCAATGAACTCCAAATCTCTTTGAACCTTTTACTATTTCCATTATCCGGGCTTTCAGTTCAGTCCATACTTCACAAATACAGCCCACTCTACATATTTCCCACCGTTCAGGAATTCTATTCTTTTCCAAATCAAAAAAACAAACAGCAAATTGGTTTTATAGCTTTTGCCCCTGGGCTGCTGCCTTCTCTTAGTCCAAGCAGCCTTTGTAACTAGGGCACACGTGTGCTTCTCTCAGCCCACAGGCAACTCCAGGCAGTGCTCCTGTCTGCAATAAATTCACAGACCGCTACTATGATTCACAGCCAAATTAAAGGACACTCTCTTGTGCCTAGCTCCAAAGAGCTCTCTCACCTTACTGCCCTGACTCTCTCTAGCTGGGCCAGTAGGTGTGGGAACAAGCTCCACCCAAATACAGACCAATGGACCCTGTATACCTCCCATGTTCCCAAATAATCAATATCTTTGGACAGGGACAAACTTTGGCATTTGTAACAGCCCAGGTTTTAAACCTGGCTTCTTCTGTAATACTGCTGGGCTTTCCTCCCCTTCTACACCAAAGCTCATTCAAACACACCTATCCCCAAACTCAAACAACCTCTGTTTCAAATCCTTTTCAGTTACAGGATCGTTGTTTTACTTTTAACCAGGAAGGCTTCTTATCTAATTAAGGCTTATTCCTCCATGCCTTCCACACACATTCCTTCCTCTGGTTCATAATCAAACTCCATGGAATAGTCTTCAATATTATTTTCAAACCCTTGTTCATTTACCTCCATAGGAGTTACTTCTCTGCCACTCTATTTTCTCATAGCCAGCCTGCTTACAGTTTTCCCCAGAAACCTCACCCTCACAAGCTAACCTGGGTTTGGGCAAATGATTCATGCTCTGCCTGGGAGTTGCAGACGGCAGCCTTAAATGAGGCAGTAGCACTGGAAAGGAAACAGAGTTTTCCCATGTTCCTTGCAGACTTCTCAGCTCTGTAGCTCTGCTTTTACATTTCTCTGGCTGCTCTGGCTCTTCCTGTTTCTAACACTCCCCCCTCCAGCTCTCAGCTGTGGAAGCTTTATTCTTCCTAGGCTCTAGCCCTGCTTGATACATGTCAGCCCTGATGACTTCACTCCTTTACTTAACTCTATGTATGTCAGCTTGTAAAGCTACAGGTTCAAAAGGAGTTTTTACTTCTGTAGTTTTGAATAAGGAATAATAGGGTTGATTATAAGAATTCTGAGCTGCTGTTGTACTCTGTTCTATTTTCTGACTCTCTGATGTGTGAGCTACCTGCCTGCCAGACCTTACAGTTTGCTTTTGGGTCCTAGGAATAGCCACTGGTTTGTGAGGAATAGGGTTTGCAGCAGAATCTCTTAATGAGGCAGGGTTCTGCCTGTCACAATATGGAATTCCCTGTATCTCCTTTGCCTGCTGAATCACCAACAACAAGGGTTCCAAAACATTGTCAAAAAGCAAAGGAGATAAGATACATCCTTGTCTAAAAATGCTCCGAGAATGAATTATTTGAATAAATCCAGAACCTATCCCAAACCAATCCATTGCTTGATACATAAAAGTCTATTCTACTCGATCAAAGGCCTTCTCTGCATCCAAGGAAACAGAGAAGGCTGGATTGTCTATTGTTTTTGCTAAATTTAGCATATGAAGTGCCAATCTAATATTATTTGCAGAATGTTTTCAAGCAACAAAATTCATTTGGTGCATTCCAATAACATGAGGGAGAGCCTTAGCTAATCTCAGAGCCAATAGTTTAGCCAAAAATTTTTCCATCCACATTAATTAAAGAAATAGGCCTGTAGTTTGAAACCAACATGGGATCTCTGTTTGGCTTTGGCAAAACAATTGTTAAAGCTTCTGCCATAGTACCTGATATCTGCCCATTCATCAGTTGTGATTGATATAATTGAAAAAGATGAGGTAACAGTATACTTTGAAAGGATTTGAAAAACTCCACAGTATATCTATCACCACCCAGAACGGATCCTGCTCTAAGAGACTTCATTGCTGACAGTAGTTCTGAAAAAGATATAGGCGCCTCAAGATTTTCTTTTAACTGCTCTGGAATTTTGGGCCCATGAATTTAATTCAAAAAGTCTCTACCTTCATTCTCTTTATTTGAATATAGCTCAGAAGAGTATAAAGCTTTATAATAATTCAAAAATTGGTTTAAAACATCAATTATATGGGTATAAATCTTGCCTTTTCATCCTTAATGGCCACAATCTTTTATCTTCTTTTTTTAGCTTTAAGTTAGTTAGCCAACACTCTTCCCGCTTTATTCGAGTTTCCATAATATACCGCTTGCTGACAAAACAAATCTTTCCTAGCCAATTGTGAGCAAATCTCATTATTTTTATATTTAGCCTTCATTAGGGCAGTTAAAATTTCTGGAAAGGAATAATGGCAATTGGACTGTGGTTTGTGAACCTTCTCTACTGGGTTTCCTGGTGAATGGCTCTCTTGTTTTAACCCTGATTGTTTTACTCTGCCTAAAATCCTATTCTCTGGCTACTGAACTGGTTTTGCTTTAGGGATTGAGGGTTTTAGAGCAGGGCTTCTCCTCGTGACAGGTGCTTCCCTATCACTATATATATATATTTAGGGGACTTCCTTGAAGAAGCCATAGGGCAAAACATGTTGGAGTGAAATGTCCCTACCTGATGCCGACTTGAAGAGTGGCATAAATTAAGTTAAATCAACTTATTTATGAAGAATTCATAAAAAGTGAACTAGAATACTGTTTTTTTTAAATGTATAAATGAAGATTATTGTCTCTTTGACCAAAAAGAAATTACAGATCAAATGATGATTTAAGTGCATACTGTACATTCTTATGAGGTACAACTAAACACTTATGAGAAGCAATTCTGAAGATCTGAAAATTTTTCTTTGAAGTAATAAAGTTGATGCTGTGTATGTGACAGATTAGCAATACAATATTGAGCATAATAGTATTATTTGAGGATGTTTTGCAGTTGCATATAACAACCTGAATGTGAAGGCTGATCTCATTCCTCCTTCACAAGTGCCTTTACCCAAAGACTCCAGAGAATTATTAGAACAAATGATGGAGAGCTTGAATAGTGTACAAGTGTTACTTCAAGATAATTCAGCTAAGCTGGCATCACTGCAAGAAGAAATGGGAAACTTAACCAAGCAAGTACAGATTTCAAATGCCAGGTTGGAAAGCTGTGAGCATCAGATAGAGGCTTGTGAGATCAAATTGCTCCAGTCTCAGTCTGACCACAAGGCTGTCTTACGCTTGAGGAAGGATCTGGAAGATTTGAGAAACAGGGAACGAAGAAATAATGTACGAGTGATTGGAATCCCGAAGAATGCAGAAAGTTCAGATCTTGTAAAGTTTTTAGAGAACTTAATACTTAAAACCCTCTCATTAAAATTTCCACAGCCGTTAGAATTCAAAAGAGCTCACAGAATCCCAGTAAGGAGGCATAACAACTTTAAAGGTCCCAGACCTGTAATTTTTAAGTTGCTATGTTTTTCACAGGTAATGGAAACACTGAAGATGGCAAAAGAAAAACGAAATATTAAGTGGCAGAATTCAAGGATTATTTTCCTACCTGATTTTGGCCCTGCAACAGCGAGTGTAAGAAAGCAGTTTTTAATGCTCCGCCCACAACTCCAGCAGATAGAAGCAAAGTATGAGCTCTTTTATCCAGCAGTGATGAGAGTCACTCACCTTAATAAGACTGTTAATTATGAGGAACCAGGGAAATTACAGCAATACATTTGATCAATGCACATTGATCAATGTATTTGACTGAACATTATTTGGTCTTGTTGCCAGTCTGGTGAGGATTAACTTAAGAGTGAGAGTGTAATAACCTTTATTTTTCTGTTATTTTACAGTTCATATGATTATACAAGTTAAGGATATATAAGTTCAGTTGGAGAGAGTTAATAATAATAATAAAAAAAGGCATTGTTAAGATTCTATTAGGAACTCTTAGTCCTGGTGCTGATTTTCAACACTTATAATTGGATAGGAATGATCTGTTTTGATTGGATAGTAAAGCTGTCAATCCAGGGAAAATGTCATGAGGTCAGAAAATGGGTGTGGATATTCAAATATTCACAATGGAATTAAATGTCACAGCCTGGCTTTTCTATACTAGTTCTTAGAAGCAGCAAACATTGATACTGTATATGCATCTCTGAGCTGCAGGAAGGACTTCAGCAAAGAAAACTTACAGCCCATTCTTGTTAACCGAACACTATGAAAAATTAGAATCTTATTAATGATTCCATGGTTCAAAGTTTTGCTTTGAATCAAAATCTGCCAGTAGTGAATTTCCTACTCTTTCCAGCACAGGCCATGGTTACTAAAATCCCTACAGCCTTATCAAGCCAGTGAAAGGAGTTGTCTCCCTTCAAAAGCATTATTTTTGCATCTCTGCTCTAACTATGTCCTTGGATATCCTGGCAGCAGTTTAAAGTAGCCTGAGCACCTAACAATTTGGTCACACTTTTGGCATTTGGAATGATGAACTTTAATAAAAACAGTACATGTGACATAGTAAATGGCAGGAAATAAAGACCATAGAACACGATTGGTGTTAGTAATCCAAGAGTGATAAAGGAGAAAGTGTCCATCACATGACTGGTTAGGACAACAGTCCTAAGAAGAGGTTTGAAGATAGGATGAAATATTTCATATTGAAATACAGTCTGGACTGGAGTTATGAGATTGTATAGTAATGGTTTTATATTCTTTAATGCGAGAATGTTTTAGGAAGTGAGTTATGTTATAATTTATTTTCCTTTTTAAGAGGAGAAGAGTTAAATCTATCAAAAGTTATGAATGATCCGGCCTTCTCTGTATCTTTGGATGCAGAGAAGGCCTTTGATCGTGTAGAATGGACCTTCATGTATCAAGCGATGGATTGGTTTGGTATTGGTTCTGGATTTATTCAAATGATTCAAACCTAGTATAGCTCCCCCTCTGCCAAATTGTATATTAATAATACTTTTTCAGAGCATTTTTGTTTGGGAAGGGGAGTTAGGCAAGGATGTCCGTTATCTCTTCTGCTGTTTGATATTGTTTTGGAACCCTTGTTATTGGCGATTCAACAGGTAGAGTAGATTCAGGGTATTCTTTATGCAGGTCGGGAATATAAAGTCTCTGCTTATGCAGATGATATTTTGCTTCATTTGAGGAATCCGGAAACAACCATTCCGCATTTACTTGAGCTGATTGAAAGATTTGGAAAATTTCAGGATATAAGATAAATTGGAGTAAATCAGAAGTCCTTCCTTTAAACGTTCACTGTTCCAAGGAATTATTTGATAAATTCTCTTTCTTGTGGAAGGAAGGAGGTATTAAATATTTAGATATTTGGATCCAGAAAACGTTAGAAGAAATGATGCAGTAAATGAAAAATCCATATTGCTAAAGGTCTCAGAGATGTGTGAGCATTGGAACCCACTGCATTTGTCTTGGTGGGGGAGAGTTCAGACTGTAAAAATGATTCTGCCTGTAGTTTGTTACCAAATGGGTATGATACCGGTTTACTTTCAGGGGTCTTTATTTAATAAAAAATTGAATAGTATTCTTACTAAATTTATTTGACTGGGTAAAAATACTAGAATTGCTATGGTAACTTTACAAAAGCCAATTGCGGAGGGTGGGGTAAATTTTCCCAATTTTTATAGATATATTATGCGCCAGGGAATGTATTGGATCCTCCCCGAGGTCATGGAACATCTGCCAGACTGGCTACACCTGGAATGGAAAATTATGTCCGCAATGCGACTTTCTCATGTATTAAGTATCAGATTACCTAGCTATGCTAGGGACAACATAATTTTATTGAATACATGGAAAACAATTAAATTTATTGATAAACTAACAGATGTTTCTATATTGAAATCTACTTTACAGTCCTTATGGTTAAACTCCAAGATTCAAGTGGGCAGTGCTTGGATCGCCTGGAAGAAGTAGATGCAGGTAGGTATTCGGACATTAGATGATGTTATATCCAATGAGAATCTGCTGGAATTTTCATGGCTGCAACAATCATTTGGCATTTTAAAATCTCTGGTTGCAGTAGAAGTAGGCCATTCGGAGTGGGTTCCCTGAATGGAAAAATTTTTTAAATTATTATAGCCTACAGATCAGCTACCAGACAGATTTAGTAGGATATCAGGCTGCCCAGTGGTATAAATTAATTTCTGAATTTTTGATTAAAAAACCTAAAACTAGTCTCAGAGATATTTGGAGCATCGAGATTAAACAGTATATTTCTCTATCTCGTTGGCCACGAATTTGGACTTGGAGGTTGAAATGTACAGCGTCAGCATCTATGAGGCAAACGTGGTTATTTTTATTAAATATGATTTTTTGGACCCCAGTTCGTTTGCAAAAATTAGATAGTTCCAAATCTAATAGATGCTGGCACTGTCATGCTGATATAGGGACTTTAGATCATCTTTTATATTTTTGTCCAGTGATATTTAGTTTCTGGAAGTCAATTAGAGGACAAATAAATATTGTTTTAGAATCAGATATTCCCTTAACATGTGAAGCCATAATTTATGGTACTATGTTACATGTTAAACCTCCCCTTAATATATATAAAAGCCGTCTTTTCCTGGTTTTGATCATGAAAAATTGGAAAAGCCATGATAGATTAAACTACACATTTTTGTGGACAAATGTATGTAATACATACAAATATGAGCAAATGAATGCAGAATGTTTGGGGTCAAGTGTTTAATTTAACAAAGTATGGAGTCCATTGGATTTATTTGCTGCTTCACATTAATGGTTTATGCATTCTTCTTTAAGTTTTTCCTTATACATCCAAGGTGGGGGTGGGGGTGGGGGAGGAAGAGGTAATTGAGAAATTGATATTAATTCTTCATATCAATGTAATAAATATTAATAATTGATAGATGGGTGGGTGGGTAAAGTTACGGTTCTATATACTAATCGTATAAAATGATGTAATCTCTGTAATATTTTTCTGTATTCAATCAAATGTACTACACTGTTGTAGTTTTTAAAATAATAAAATTTTTACAAAAAAAAAAAAGATATGGCCATCAAACAGAAACAGTTTAATTAATTTTAACTGTTCTGTAGAGATAACTAAATTATGCTTGACATTATTCGATTATACAGTGCATTTCACTAGTTTTGATCACCCAATTTTATTATGCCTACAGGAATTAGGGCTGGGTCAAATGATTTAAGTTTGGCTTACCTCGTTTTAAAAGGCAGAACCTACTGCATGTTGTCAACACATATATGGGGGGAGGGGAAGGAGGAGGATGAAGATTCAGCCATGTCTGAACAGAGATACAGCCAATATTTATTCTGCATTCTAAAATAGAAAAATAAAATATAATAGAGACAGATTTCAGTATAGGAAATACAAATAAAGGTCTACAGCCACTACTTAACATTTCTAAAACATTACATTTATGAAACTCCTTTAAAGGGAGGGGTATTTTGAGAAACAGAAAAAGAGGAAAAGCTCTAGTCAAAGTGATTTTCAAAGGCAGATTTATTTTCTCTGACTGAGGTGAAATGTCAGAGAGAGAAAGAAAGAGAGAGAGAGAGAAAGAACATTCTGACATATTTTGCCCAGTCAGCAGCCTGGGAGAGGAATGTATCCATTTGAAAAATATTACATCACTAAATTAATTGGAAAGGTGAGCAGCACAGTGATTAAGATATGCAAATTGCTCACTGGAGGAAAAAAAGCAGGCTAAATGATCAATATTTTACACACTTTGGGATGACTATCAAACAACTCTTTTTAAGAAGCTGTGTTAGGCTTTTTTATCACTGGCTGTGGGTGTGTTAGTGCCAATGCTCATAGGAATAAAGTTGGATTTAATAATGCACTAAGCCCATAATTCTATAAAAAGCACTGAAAACTATGTGCACAAATTTGGGCATATGCCCAATTTACACACATCATTTAATTGAATAACAAGCTAATTAACATCAATTACAAATAATGTGAAAATGCTGGTGTGGGATCTGTGCCTAAATTTTACACAAGTCAAAAATTGGGGTGCAGAAATGGCATGGTCATGGGCGAATCAGAGATATTCCTTTACATTATGCACATAGTTATAAAATTAAAATTAGACTTGATTTCTGGGTATAAGAACTAATGTTTATATTTTTAATAAAAGTTTTAACCGCACTTCGATTTATCAACAGCACGGTGTACAAAATATACAAAAACAAGAAACGAAAAGAACACCATTAAAAATAGGAAAGCAAAGAAAAGGCAAAGCAAAAAAAAAAATTAAAAAATTAAATCCAAGTAATCTATAAATCTAAAAAACTAAACTAATGAATAAACTGCATTTAACTTCAAACATAAGATCACCACAATTAGATCTACCTTCAACAACTCATCCACCAACCTCGACGAGATACTAATAACCCCCACAATGGAAGAAGCCATAACTGCAGACAGACCTGGACCACCTTCCCAACTCTACAATGGTCCGACCTGAACCGACTCTACAAAAAAATATAGCCATACCTCATGCGACCTGAATAACTGCCCATCATATCTGCTTACAAATGCCTCCCCTAAATTCAAAATCAGCCTCATGCAATGGATACAAACCACACTCAAGGAAGGTCAATTCCCACAAGAATTAGGTGAGATTATAATCACTCCTCTATTGAAAGATCAAAAAGGTCCTATAGACACTCCCACCAACTATAGACCCATTGCCTCGATCCCATTGTATGTCAAACTGATAGAAGGACTTGTGGCACAATACCTCACCAACTACCTAGAAGACCATAACCTACTTCATTCCTCTCAATCGGGATTCAGAACAAACCACAGCACGGAGACACTACTAGCAACACTGCTGGACATTGCCCGACAGTAGCTCAGTAAAGGACACAGGATCCTAATTATCCAACTAGATCTTTCCGCCGCTTTCGATCTAATATATCACACCATACTACTTCAGATACTAGACGCTATAGGGATCTCTGGTGGGGTTTACAACTGGTTCCAAGGATTCCTCAAAATAAGAACTTATAGAGTTAAGCTAAAAGATATTAAATCAGACCCATGGTCAAACCCCTGCGGAGTGCCACAGAGGTCTCCACTATCACCCATCCTATTTAATCTATTCATATCCTCCCTCGGTACCACCTTAGACAACCTAAATGTAACATCTTTCAGCTATGCAGACGACATAACCATTCGCCTCCCCTATGATACCCAAGACCTCACCTCATCAGGACATCTGGAAATAATATTGGAGGAAGTAGAAAAATGGATGACTAACCACAAACTGAAGCTGAACTCGGACAAAACCAAATTCCTAATGCTAGAAATGGACAAAAATCCATCCACAACAGATCTGGAAATTAAAGCAACCAAATACCCAATACAGACCTCACTCAAAATCCTGGGAGTGCTAATAGACAGATGCTGCACAATGCAGACTCAAATCAACAAAACCACCCAAAAAGCATTTTTCACAATGCACAACCTAAGAAAAATAAGAAAATTTTTTGACAAAGAACAATATAGGATCTTAGTTCAATCCCTTGTACTAGGACTTGTAGACTACTGCAATATCCTCTACCTACCATGCCCCACAAACATGACCAAACAGCTACAGACCGTTCAGAATACAGCTCTCAGACTAATCTATTCTCTCGGAAAATTTGAACACATCACCAATGCATACCTAGACTCATATTGCAATTCAAGCTAGAATTCAATTCAAACTATACATTCTACTCTTCAAAGTAATTCACGGTACTGCACCTTCCTATCTTAACAATCGACTAAACTGTAACCTTCCACCCAGAGCAAGAAGAACTCTGACCCCATTCTCCTACCCACCACTCAAAGGCACTCATCGCAAAAAGCTATATGATAACCTCCTAGCAACGCAAGCAGCAAAACTTGATCCCTCCATCTCCAAACTGTTAACCACAATATCTGACCTCAAAGCATTCCGAAAAGAAATCAAAACACTTCTATTCAAAAAGTATATTCAATCAACTTAATCTCCCCCTCTTCCTAATCCCTCTATATTTTTTCCCATGTATAGCCCACATGTTCAACGTCCCAAAAAGTACCGGAAACCCAAGTAATCAACCAGAATCCTAATATCTCCTACCTGAAACCAGCTATCTACCAATGTAAGGAAGCCGGATATTTGTCTATGTAATGTAACCTGAAATTTTTTCCAATGTAATGTAATCTGAAACATTTTTGTAACTTAAGCTGAAATTTTTCCAATGTAATATAATCTGAATCCTCAATTTGTAACCCGTACCAGCAATTTTCCAATGTAATGCAACCTCCTGGAAATGTCCAGCTTTCTTCCAATGTAATCCGCTTTGAACCACAAGGTACAAGCGGAATAGAAATCACTAATGTAATGTAATGTAATGTAACTTTAAGCATGTTAGTTAGAGAATATGGGCCTAACTGGTTTCAAAAGCATTATTTAAAGGTTATTTAGTACAGTGCTCCTCCACCCGCGGTATGCGTAACCTCTCGCCTTCTGCCGCTTCCATGACAACCTTCTTGGAGTCATACTTGCTCCTTCAGTCTTCAGTCTTTGGCAGCACTCTTTGCGGTGGATGGTGTATGCCGCAATTCAGGCACTGCACGTAAGTGGCTGAACCAAAAGCCTTCTCTCTGACATCAGAGTTGACGTCGGAGAAAAGGCTTCTGAGTCAGCCACATGCAGCGTGTGGGTTGCTGCTTCACCATCCATTCCGGGAGTGCTGCTAGAGGCTGAGGACTGAAGGAGGAATGAGTGCAGTTCAGACAAGTAAGGGGGACATGATGTTTTGTGACCATTTGGGGATTCAATAATAATTGACTTAGTACTACTAGAAACAGAGCTTTGTGCTACATTGCAACTGAAGTGGTTTGCATATTTATATTACATACATGTACTTCTTCTGTTGTTAGTGAACTTTCAATCCAAGTTTTATATCTGGGTCAATGGAGGTTTAAGGGCTCCTTTTACTAAGGTGCGCTAGGGCTTTAACATGCGGAATAGCGCATACTACATTGCCACACGTGCTAGACCTTAACGCCAGCATTGAGCTGGCATTAGTTCTAGAAGCGTAGCGCTTGGTGTAGCGCAAGGTAAATTCCTGTGTGCGCTATAAACGCTAGCACAACTTAGTAAAAGCAGCCCTAAGTGTCTTGTCCAAAGTCACAAGGAGCCACAGTGGAAATCAAACCTGGTTCTGCAGTGGTTTAAGTGCCTTTTGTGTTAGGGGGCATGGCATGGGTGGATAATTTGACAAGAAATTCCACAAATTAATTGTTTATTGCGTTGGATATGGTGGTGGAGAGGGAACAGAGGGACAGACTGAAAGGGATGCAAGGTGGGGGAATATTGGACATAGTGATGGAGGGAGAGATGTGGAATGGTGCTGAAGAGGGGTGATATGAATGGGCATGGGGCTAGTGGGCAGTAGTGAACAATGCTGCACATAATCCAGGGGATGAAAGAGGGAGAAATATTGGACTGGGAGGGGGCCAGAAGGGAGGAAGGGAGGGGAGATGTCAGACCACTGGAAGGGGGAGGGGATGTGTGTGAGATAACTTGCCCATAGTGACTACTTAGTACAAGTATTTTTTTATGTATCTAATGTTGTATGAAAAGTTTAATTAGCATTCCCCAAGTCCTTGGATGAGATAGGTTGTTTATAAAAATAAAAAGAAGACATGGCATTACAATATTATGCATGTGATATGTAAACCACATAGTTGTATGCAGTATATACATTTTTTAATAAATAAATTAGTACTATTATTATGGGGGTGGAGTCAGGAACAGAGTTTGGGTGGGTCTGGGGCGGAGCTTGGGCGGGGGTACTTGGTTGGTATTTGTTAGGCTTAGGGGGTACTTGGCTTGAAAAGGTTGCGAAACACTGATTTTCTATGTTGCTTTTTGAATATCATTCACTCAGAAGGTTTAATAATCTGATTATTAGAAATTCTTAAATGTCTTAATGTTTTCATATAGTATAAATAGTAAATCTATATATATAAAATCGGAGGTATGTATGTGTGTATGTGCTGCGATCACGCAAAAACTGCTTGACCGATTTGAACGAAACTTGGTATGCAGATCCCTCACTACCTGGGATGATATGTTCTGGGGGTCTCGTGGCCCACCTGCACACGTGGGCGGAGCTACAAACATAAAATCAGATTTCACCCATTCATGTCAATGGAAAAAATGTAAAAAGCTGCCATTCTCACAGTAATTCAAAAACGGCTTGACCGATTTGAACGAAACTTGGTATGCAGATCCCTCACTACCTGGGGTGATATGTTCTGGGGGTCTCGTGGCCCACCTGCACACGTGGGCGGAGCTACAAACAGAAAATCAGATTTCACCCATTCATGTCAATGGAAAATATGTAAAAAGCTGCCATTCTCACAGTAATTCAAAAACGGCTTGACCGATTTGAACGAAACTTGGTATGCAGATCCCTCACTACCTGGGGTGATATGTTCTGGGGGTCTCGTGGCCCACCTGCACACGTGGGTGGAGCTACAAACAGAAAATCAGATTTCACCCATTCATGTCAATGGAAAAAATGTAAAAAGCTGCCATTCTCACAATAATTCAAAAACGGCTTGACCGATTTGAACGAAACTTGGTATGCAGATCCCTCACTACCTGGGGTGATATGTTCTGGGGGTCTCACGGCCCACAACTCTATGTTGCTTGCTCAAGGGTGGGTTCACCCAAGAATTTATATGTTCTTGCTCCAGGAGGTGAAACTAAAAATGTTGTTTATAATCACGTTTTGCGTTAGTTGTATTGTATTCATTTTGTCAAATATTTCACATTATAATTTGATTATTGTACTTTTTATTAAGCTGTAAAAAAATAATTTCATTCACCACTATAAAGTATCTTTATTTGAATCCATTTACAGTGTTATTGCTATAATTAAATACCTGTGCAACGCCGGGGCATCAGCTAGTAGTTCAATAAACATTTCAGCCAGCCTTGTTCACCATGATCTTTGCGTTTTCTGGGAGGAAAGGAGGAAAATCCTATTTACTAACACTTTTCTTTCCCAGGTGGAGGCACCAGGTGTCAATCATTCAAGGGCCTGATGGAACTTGCCCAAGGAAGTCTCCAGCCAGGAAAGTCTTGAACCCAGGAACTCTCACAAAGGGAGTGTTACACTTACATAACATGGGAAGAGAATGTCTCTGGTCCTTGATGGAGCATACTATCTGGTCAAGGCGTACATAAGTAACAGAGTATAAAGAAAGTATATTTATTGTAAAAATGAGGTGCATATTTAAATGCAAATTCAAAAAAATAAATAAAAAATAAAAGCAGAGATTCCAAAATGTAGCAACATCTATCCAGTTAAGATTAACCAGGCTATTTTAAATCCTCACCTATTAATAATAATAATAATAATAATAGTTTATTCTTATATACCGCCATACCCATGCGAGTTCAAGGCGGTTTACATCGAGTTATATTAGGGTCTGCATAGACAGGCAGATTTACAATTATTTGTCAGAATTACAGATTTGTTATTAGAATTACAGAGTAACAGAATTTCAATTATTTATCAGCTTTATTTGAACTAGACAGAGGATGAGGAAAGTGGGGAAAAAAGGGGGGAAGGCCTCATAAGGGGGCCGGATTGGGGAGGGGGGGAGATATTGTCAGGGGGGGGAACAATTCGGGTCTTGTTTGCTGAATAGGTAAGTTTTAAGTGATTTTCTGAACCCGAGGTAAGTGGGGGCCTCTAGTATCATTTGTGCTAGCCATGGGTTCAGCTTGGCTGCTTGGAAGGCGAAAGTTCTGTCAAGGAATCTTTTGAAGTGACAAAGTTTGGGTGAGGGGAAGGCGAACAGCTGAATACGACGGGATTTCTTGTTGGTGCGGTTGAGGTTGAAGTGAGGGTTGATGTAACTTGGTGAGGAACCATTTACAGCCCTGTAACAGAAGCATGCGAATTTGTAAAGGACTCTAGACTCGAAAGGCAGCCAGTGGAGTTGGTGGTAGAATGGGGTGACGTGTTCCCATTTCTTTAGGCCAAAGATGAGGCGCACGGCGGTATTCTGGATTATTTTTAGTCTCCTGGTTGTTTTCTTCGTGGCGTTAAGGTATATGATGTTGCAATAATCTAAAATGCTGAGGATGGAGGATTGTACAAGAAGGCGGAAGGAAGTGTCATTGAAGTATTTTTTTATAGTGCGAAGTTTCCAAAGTGCAGAGAAGCTTTTCCTGATGACGAGGTCGGTGTGATTTTCTAAGGAAAGATTTTTGTCCAACGTGACTCCCAGGATTTTTAAGGTTGGTTCGAGGGGGAAGGTCATTCCTTTCAGTTGAATTGTAGTTTCTTTGATTTTGTCATTGGGGGTGGCTAGGAAGAATTTAGATTTATCGGGGTTTAGTTTCAGTCTGAATGCTAGCATCCAGAGTTCGATCTGGTTGAGAATGTTTGTAGTGTGGTCGAGTATTTCATGTGAAAAGTTGGTGAGTGGGATGGATATTGTGATGTCGTCTGCATAAATGAAGAATTTGAGCTTGAGGTTATGAAGAAGGTTGCCTAGGGAGGCCAGGTAGATGTTGAATAGGGTGGGGGATAAGGGGGAGCCCTGCGGGACCCCGCAGGTGTTGTCCCAGCTGTAAGAGAAAGAGTTGTTCTTGCATACTTTGTAGGATCTATTTCTTAGGAACCCCTGAAACCAGTTAAGGACCTGGTCTGAGATGCCGATGTGAGCCAGGCATTCAAGGAGAATGGTGTGGTCTACCAGGTCAAAAGCGCTGCTCAGGTCAAGTTGTATGATTAAGGCACTTGAGCCCTGACTGAAGAGCGTGTGGAGGTGGTCGAGAAGGGAAGCTAAGATGGTTTCCGTGCTGTGTTCTGTGCGAAAGCCTGATTGAAAGTCGCTGAGTATGTTAAATTTATCTAGGTATGCAGAGAGTTCCGCCTTTACCAGCCCCTCCGCAATTTTGGTGAATAAGGGGATACTGGCGATCGGTCTATAGTTAGATGGGGAATTGGGTGGTTCATTCGCATTTTTTATAATAGGGGTGATCATAATATGGCCTTGCTCAGACGGGAAGTTTCCTGAGGATAGTAGAAAATTAACCCATGTCATCATTTTTGCTTTGAAGCAGGGGGGTGCCGTTTTCATGATATTTGGTGGGCATGTGTCCAATTTGCAATGGGAGTGTGTATATTTGTTGTAGTATGAGTTGAAGGTTTGCCAGTCGATTACTGCGAATTGTTTCCAACAAAGGTCAACTCTGGCTCCTAGGTCTGGGTTTGATAAGTAGATGTCTGGGAGAATGGGGAACAGCTCGAGGGGATTGGGGCTGGGGGGTAGTGTTAATCTTAGTTTTTGAATCTTGGTGTTGAAGAAGTCAGCGAGGGAGTCGGCAGTTAAGGTGGATTCTTCGTGTATGTTTGTGAGGGTCTCTAAGTTATATAGGTCATTGACCAGTTTGAAGAGATTACTGCTGTTGGTTTTTATGTTTCCGATCTTGAGGGAGTAGAAGTTTTTTCTTTTTTCATTTGTGAGGGTTTTGTAATTTTTTACTTTTTGTCTCCAGGCCGATCTGTGTTCAGGGGATCCCGTTTTTTGCCATAATCTTTCAGCTTTCCTAAGGTCTTTCTTGTATAGCAGCAATTCATGGTCGAACCAGCCTTCTTGGTTGGGGGTTCTAATTTTGCGGGTTTTTGGGGGGGCAATCTCGTTTAGTATGTTGGTACTGGTCTGGATCCAGGATGTCATGAGTTGTTCCGTTTCTTCGGTAGGATTGGTGTTAATTTCGAAGTGGGACCAGAATTCCGTTGGGTCAATCTTTCCTCTAGTAGTGTGGGTTTTGATGGATCTTGTTTTGCCGCTTTTCTGGAGTTTGTTTTGGCAACCGATGGAGAAGGTACATAGGCGGTGGTCGGACCAGAGGGAGTCTGACCAGTTTCCTTGTTTCCAATAAAATGTGGGGTTGGATAGTTCCTTGGAGGAGAGAGTCACCAGATCTAACTGATGACCTCCTTGGTGGGTTGTGACAGGGGGATGTTTGTCATATCCTAATTGGGAGAGCAGAGACCAAAGGTCTGCTATTTCTGGTTGGTCCGTTTTTTCAAGGTGTAGGTTGATGTCCCCGCATAGTAGGTTATAGGGGCTTGTTAAAGAGTTGGTTAGGAGGGATTCTGCGAAGTTCTCTTTGATCGTGGTCCATTTTTTTGGAGGTATGTAGAATAAAGTTATGGTTAGTGAGGAGGGCAGAGAATTTGAAGTTAGGGAGATGGTCAAGATTTCCGAGTTGGGCGAAGATATTGTGTTGAGAATGGTACCTTTTAGGTGGTCTCGGAAGATTATTGCAAGTCCTCCTCCTCTTCCCCATGTTCTGGCTAGAGAGAGAATCTTGAATCCCGGTGGTAGACAATCTTTTATGATAATATCTTTGTCTGATAGTAACCAGGTTTCGGTGAGGAGAACGAAGTCAGGGTTAGTTTCAATCAGCCAATCTTTGATCAGGGACGCTTTGTTTCGCATTGATCTAATGTTTAGGTAAGAGCCAAGTAGGGACTGATGTGTGGAATGGTTGATTGGGGCGAGGTGGGAGTAAGCAAGTTTTTTTAGGGTTCTTGGTTTTGTTGGGTGGAGCTTGGTCGGTTTGTGGGGGTGAGGGGGGATTAAGGGCGGATGGGTTTGGGGGTGGTCTTGTGTGGTGTGGTGGGTGTATGTGGGGTTTTTGGGTTTTACTGATCGGTGTAAAGTGAAGTGGATGGGGATGGGGGAAGCCTTGGTGTTGTCTGCATTACAGAGCCTGGTGGTTAGCAGGTAGAGTAGGAGTAAAGCTACACATTGGTGTGTGTTTAGCCAGGCCATTGTGGAGGGCTCGTCTGGCTATAGTAGAGTTTGGTATTATCTTATATGGTGCAGTGTACTATCGTATGACATGTACCCTGTAAATACAATACAATACAGTGCGGGATACTACCATATAACATATATCTGGTAAAATACAATATAATACAATACAGTTTGCTAAATTAGAATAATCTGATACGATGCGGTATACAACAGTATGCTCCAATACACAACTAATCTGATATAATCCAGTATAGTCTAGAACAATAATCTGAACATACAGTGCAGATTATGGCTTAAAGGATTTGTTTGCGGCTGTTGTGGGGTGTTAATGTGTAGGGTGTTGCTCTGCCGTAAGTAGGTACCAACTACAGTGTGCAGAGAACTGGCTATAGTGTGTAAAGTGCTGGTGAGTTTTACAGCAGAATAATTAAGTAGCAGCAGTACTTATCCGGTTGGGTTGTCTGTATGTGCAGTGTCAGAGCCTGTAGTGGAGGTCGGAGGTCGTCTCTGTTGTCTGGGCTTCGAGTGTAAGGGTTCCGGACGCTGCTTTCGGTGAGCACCTATGCTAGTGCCTCGCACAGGTGCTTCGCAAAGGCGCGTGCTAAGGCGCACGCGCCTTTGACGTGCGCCTTCGACGGCACGCCGAACGGCTGCGCGCCGTTGGGGCGGTGTCTTTGTTCCCTCTGGCTCCTGCTTGGTTCGGGGTGGGGGGCGGAGCAGTGCTCCCACGCTCCTCACCGGCTGTGCAGGGGTGATGAAGAGTTGGCCCGCTTCCCTCCGAGCGGCGGCTGAATCAAAAGGCCGCGCTTCGGTGGGGCGGTGTCTTTGTTCCCTCTGGCTCCTGCTTGGTTCGGGGTGGGGGGCGGAGCAGTGCTCCCACGCTCCTCACCGGCTGTGCAGGGGTGATGAAGAGTTGGCCCGCTTCCCTCCGAGCGGCGGCTGAATCAAAAGGCCGCGCTTCGGTGGGGCGGTGTCTTTGTTCCCTCTGGCTCCTGCTTGGTTCGGGGTGGGGGGCGGAGCAGTGCTCCCACGCTCCTCACCGGCTGTGCAGGGGTGATGAAGAGTTGGCCCGCTTCCCTCCGAGCGGCGGCTGAATCAAAAGGCCGCGCTTCGGTGGGGCGGTGTCTTTGTTCCCTCTGGCTCCTGCTTGGTTCGGGGTGGGGGGCGGAGCAGTGCTCCCACGCTCCTCACCGGCTGTGCAGGGGTGATGAAGAGTTGGCCCGCTTCCCTCCGAGCGGCGGCTGAATCAAAAGGCCGCGCTTCGGTGGGGCGGTGTCTTTGTTCCCTCTGGCTCCTGCTTGGTTCGGGGTGGGGGGCGGAGCAGTGCTCCCACGCTCCTCACCGGCTGTGCAGGGGTGATGAAGAGTTGGCCCGCTTCCCTCCGAGCGGCGGCTGAATCAAAAGGCCGCGCTTCGGTGGCCATTTTAACTTAACAGAGTGTCAGACTGTTCAAAATCACAAGAATAGTTTATTGCAATGCAAAAATAGCTTAATAGAGAAAGATTTATTATAAAATGATATGGCAGATTAAAGAAAACAAAACTAAACTAAAACAACCTAAAGTTCATATTGTCCTATTGTTCGGTATGTTTGTTTGTCTATTCTTTCTTCTAGTAAAGTAAAATTATTTGTAGTGTACTGTATGCCTACTTCTGAAGTCCTGTCTATTCTTGAAAAGAACTCCCTGAGAAATTAATATTCTTTGTTTACCTTATCCTACTTTCCCCTGCAGTAACACTGGGGATGTAGAGGAGAAAGTTCTGTTTTCATTTAATTTTGCTCTGTTTTAGTCAGCATGATTTCACTGTAGCAGGAGGTAACTGTGTGTGCTGTAAAATGAAACAAAGCTAAACCAAACAAAAAAGCATATTCTAAAATATATAACAGTACACAATCTCTTCACATTATGGTGCATAGAACCAGCAGACATCTTATTGCCTTTACAATCTTGGCCGTTTTGTGAATACTAAAATCTCAAAAAATTTAAACATAGGGCTGCTTTTACTAAGCTGTGCTAGCGGTTTTAGCGCACGCTGCATTGCCGTGTGCACTAGACGCTAATGCCACCATTGAGCTGGCGTTAGTTTATACACAGCGCGCACTAAAAACGTTAGTGCACCTTAGTAAAAGGAGCCCATAGTGGTAACTAGCACAAATGTCTATCCACTCTCATCTCTAATTCTCCCTCCTACCAAACTTTCAGGAAGTCAATCAAAACTTATCTCTTTGACAAATATCTCTGACTCCCGCCCTCCTTGTAACTCTACTTTTAACTATGCCTTGTACCTCCCACCTTCCTGTACCTCCCACCTACCTGCCTCCTCCCTACCTGCACCTCCTACCTACCTGCACCCGACTTCCTAAGCCACGCCGATTGACTTGTTTATAACCTCCCTATCTCCTTCTTGCCTGCTCCCGACTTGCTAAGTTATATTGATTGATTGACTTATTTGTAAATTTTGCTGTAGATGTATAGTCTCTTGTCATGTAAACCGCTCTGAACTATTCTGGTACTGCGGTATACAAAAATAAAGTTATTATTATTATTATATAGTACATCTCAAAAGATTTATTTTACTAAAGGGAATTAAACCCTTATCACTTGTTAATCCTCCAGTCTACTGTGTGACTGCATTAAGGGCTTTTGAGCTAGTTTACTTGTTTCTATCCATTGAACTGTGTATTACTGCATTTTTCATATTTTTTCATCTGTGGGTGTGGCACAGGCAGAGAGTGGGTATGGAAAGTTAGACAGCTATCACATTATATGCTAACTGGCTAATGTCAAGTACTGTATGCTAATTAGAATATTAATATATGATTTGCAATAAAAATGTTCATAAAAAGTGCTGTACAACATTTGCAGCTATTGTGCGATAGAATTCCACATTAAGTTGCAATACTGGGAATACTGCAAAAGGAAATTAGCTTCAACTCATTAAAAATATTTCAATCAAAATCATCACCAATTCTAAGAAATATGATCATGTCACCCCTCTGCATAAAAATGACCATTGGCTTCCCATCCCTCACCGAATTACTTTCAAAATTGCTCTATAATAAACTGTTATTATTATTATTATTATTACTCACTTTTAAAACATTCAAATCTAGACAGCCAGTCTTCATTGATAAATTACTCATTCTGCACACCCCCTCTAGAACTCTTAGATCTTCTTTCCAAAATTTACTCTTTGTCCCCTCCCTTAAGACTTTCCATACTCGCTGTACAACTTCATTCATTGTCACTGTTCCTCTTATTTGGAACTTTCTGCCCTCCCATCTCAGGGAGGAATCTAATATAGATAAATTCAAAGGAGGTTTAAAAGCTTCTTATATAGAGATGCTTTTGAACATTGATTCTGTCCTCTTTCCTGGACTCTTTAAAGGCAGTTATGAATAATTTTTTCCCATCCCTTTTGTTCTTCCCCTCATTGTTCTCTTTTCTTACTATATTGTAGTCCATCCCTACTCTTTTTGTTCCTTGTTCATCTGTTTTTTGTCTATGTTTTTGGTTTTGTTAATATTTTAAATTTGGAAATCCTTTTTTTTTTAATATTATTGTATATCGCCTAGAAGTATGATAGGCAAATAATCAAATTTTTTAATAAACCTTGAAATCTATTTTAGTGCATTTTAATAAAAGGGACCCAAACTCTGAAAAGAAAACTCATTACTGCATTTTAAAAAATTAGAAACCATTATAGTAACTTGTGAACTTTGATTCCACAGCGACATACAGTATGACATTTTATGATTTGTAATGTAATTTTTAGCAGGCAAGATGAATAGACTTGGAAATACCTGCAACTCACTGCTGAAATGTATGTTTTCATTTGAGATTTTGAATACATCCAAAAATGTGTAGGCTTCCCCAAAGGACACAGATCTAGTATTACACAGATTAGTTACCAAGCTGTAAAAATTTGCTTTCTTAGCTGAAGTTAATAAAAGCTCAGGTGATAAAAAGTGCAATTCAATGGAAAGAATTTTGTTACTGTAAGTACAAACAGCAACATAAAATCAAGTTTCTCCCAACAGTCCTGGCTATGAAAAACATCAGCTTTATTATATCTACTAAATCTAGTGTTAATGGCCTGTTGTAGTTCAAAAAAGGCTGATCCTGGGCCTTTTGCTAGTTAGTGGTGCACAGTTTTAGTGGTTGTTAGATAAACCTGAAGCATAGCTCATAAGTCAGCAGAGGCAATGCAGATAAATATAAGGATAGACTGTTGCTATGGAAAAAGCCATCAGCCATCCTATTAAAGTAATTAACATAACATTGGTTGGCTTCAAGCTATATTTTCAATTGCAGAAATAAGATATTTCATTTGAGTTTTAGGAAGAATAACAATTTTTATAAATAAATGTGCTAAACACTCATGGGAAACATATTTGCCTATAAGGAACTCTTGGTTCATCTGTGACATTAAACATTATTATGGAATGTTATAAGCATTTACAGCATTTCTTTATAGGGAACATAAACACGTGAATCTGTTTTGTACAGTTTTGCACATCTATAAGACATCAGTAATATATACCAACAGCAAAAATTATTTTCATAAGAATATCAAAAGGAGTAAAATATAGGCATTAAAAGTTATTTTGAAAATAATGAATGTAAAGAAAATGTGCTGCATTTGGCAAATCTATATACAGTGTGTGTGTGATAAAGTCTTTTTTTTTTTATTACCACTCCACATTTATAGAATTATTTGCCACTTTGATTAGAAAGATCTTAGGACATTTGAAGGGTATTTTACTAAAGTGTGGTAAAGTTTGGCAGCTACTATGTGGCAATTGCTAAAATTAGCACATTGCAACTGTAAACTTCTGTACTAATTTTTGAGGGTGATATCAGCAACTTCTCATGTACTAAGAAAAATTATAATAGCATGTGTTAACTGTACTACAGATAATGCATATGCACATACAGCTTCAGATACTAGAAGTGCTACTATATTGGCATGCACTGTTATTTGTAACTAGGTTCCATTGCACTAAATGGGGCATGTAAAATAATGCACATTAACTGGGTTAGATCAGCTAACATGGCAATACACATTGGTATCTAGCTGTTAATGTTGCCTATTGAGGAGAATTTAACTGCTCTATACTATCCGTTGCCTTAATGGTCAATGCATGATATTGTATCACACATTACGAGCAGCGTTTTAGAAAGTATATGCAAATCAGAATGGAGATTTCCAGACCAGGATGTATCAAGTTCTGCTACTATTTTACAACAGGATCTGCCAATATAGAAGCTGTTTCAGAAAGCATGGCAAAATTGACATTTATGTGCCAGGAACATCCATTTCAGAAACACAGATATATTAGATATCAATAGACATAATACTACAACATGGGATTTGATATTTTGCCTTTCTGGGGTACAATCAAAGATATTTACATTTAATTATATGTAGGTACTTTCTTAGTCCCTAGTGAGCTCATAATCTAAGCATTGTACCCGGGGCAATGGTTGCCCTAGGTACAATTTGCTGTAGTGAAAAACAAACCCTGTTCTCCATGAAACACCCCATGGGGTGGTTTTTTAAAGTTTGAAAAGTAGGTTTAAAGCCAGCATTTATCTCTCTGTGCTGAATCTGAAAAGTGAGAGGAGTTTCTTTCTGCCACTTATCTGACTGCAGCAGAATTGTATCAAATTTATGAAAGTTACATGGCTGAGTGTAAAGAAAGGTGAGTAGCTCCATATGCAAATCATGCACTGAGGAATGAATACTCAAACTAGTGAAATGTTATACATTTTAAGAGATTATTTCATGAGTGGAAATAAAACTTGTGGGTTTAAATGAATGTAGGGATGTGAACTGAGCAGAGCTGAATCAGAGAAGTGCAAATACAAGCCCCTTGAGTTCAAAGGTGAGAGAAAATGGTGGGGAAGCAAGCCCAGGTAGTTAGCTTTGAAGAGTCTGGAATCTATGGAGCCCATAATCAAAAAACATAAAAAGCCAAAAAAGCATCCTAAATCAACAATTGGAGGTCCTAATTGCCAGGATGTCCAAGTTCCGATAATCAAAATCGTATTTTTGTATGTCTAGCAAGGTACAGTATACTGGCCTCTGTACATTCAGAGCATGAGATAGGCCTGATGGAGGCGAGTTATGGGTGTGCTTTTGCAGTGTCAAGGGCGGGTTAGACTTGGATGTCTTGCTGCAATAATCAAACATTTTGCAAGACCTCCTGGATGGAATTTATACGTTTGGAACTAGACCTGTTTTAGAAGGGTCTAAGTGCCACAAAGGTGTCCAAACTGATCAGATGACCACTGCACGCATTAAGGTAGGATACCCCCACCCTCCCCCAGTGCTTACTGACCCCCTTCCACCACACAAAAATTAGAACAAAAAGGTACATTCCTGTGTCTAAAACAGCAGCATCTGTGTATATGTCCTTTTAAGAATTCTAAATTTTTTTTATCTTTTATAAGTCCACTCATATTGGGCTTACTTGTTTTTAATCCCGCCCTTTTGTTTATACTTTTATATCTTACTTTTCTTTAATCATTGTAGTTCTCCCCTTTTTTCCACTCGCACCGGTTTGTCTAATCGTGTATGTCATTCTTTTGTCTAATCTTGTATGTTTATTTTGTTAAAGTTATGTATAATTGTATTATTTGTTTTTACCCTATTTTAAAATGTATAACCATCTTGAAATAAATGATAAGGTGGTATATCAAATTTTTAATAAACTTGAAACTTGGTATGGGGCATCCTAGTAAAGCTGCACACAGGTGTCTTAAGTAGCCTAGTGGGTGGGCTAGTGAACCATAGTGAGGAAGACCCAGGCCCATAAGACAGTCTAATCTAACCACTACATTGTAGTCGAAAATGTACACCCCCCAAAAACCCTACTTTACTGCCATATAGGTACCACCTGCAGCCATAAGGGCTATTGAGGTTGTAGATAGGTGGATATAGTAGGTTTTAAGGGTGTTTTGTGCAGCTCACCATAACCTATAAGGGAGTTCTGGTTTATTTCCCCCTTCCTAGGCAGATTTTCCCCTTCCTAGGCAGCCCCTAACATTTTAATTTCCAACAGGTAGTCGGTCACAACTTAGTTGTTCTACCACCAACATATATATTCCATTCCAAGTATTCCCATCTGCAAGACCTGCAGTGTCGCCCAGCCTCACACCCACAGTATACAACATCATAATACCCCTCACTTCATACAATAAATGGCTGTCTGGAAGGAGCCCCTTTCCAATTTCCACAGAGCTGTGACTTCCCCTCCAAGCCCACCCCACCCAACAAATCCACCAAGATGATGCCAAAACCACAAAAACAAACAGTCCCCTCAAGTAACAGCTACCCACCAAATCCACTCAACTATGCACCCTACTACCCCCTTAACAGAACTCAGAGGGGGGACGGAAGGGAGGGGAAAATTAAAATAAATCTGAGGCACCCTCTCCACTCAATCTCTTCTAATATTCCATCTAATTCCATCCCTTCCTATTCACTCACAACTCCTCAAACTTCTCCACAAAACTCCCACCCAAATCAACCAATCCTTACTCCTTCCCTTCATCCAATCACTCACCATCTCTACCTTCATCTCCAACCATTCCTATAACTACCACCCACCTCCACACTTCTCACCCATCCTATCAAACCTTTCCCCATCTCAATGCCCAACCCCCCCCCCCCAATACAAATCTCATGTGGGTCTTCTGATTCACAGTTGGATAGACCTTTTACAGCATACAAAATATGCCTAAAAATAATTAAAAGAATACAAAGAAAAAGATGGAAAGAAAAAAATAGGAAAATAAATATGATTATCCTGAATAGTGCTAGTAACTAGTTCAGTACTATGTGCAATTTTCTCTCTCCATCACAAAAAAGATATAATAGAATTTAAAATGGTACAAAGAAGGGCAATAAAAATAATAAACACAATGAATTTGATTGCCTGTAATGAAAGGATTTAAAGGGTAGGGCCCTTCAGCTAGCAGAAAACTGAGAGGGTTGTGATATATGGCCATAACTGAAATGAAACAGATAACAGAGAATTAAATTTTTCCATTTAAATTGTATTAATACTAAATGATTTTCCATGAAACTAACAAGCAGCAGATTTAAAATTAATTGGTGAAAAATATTTTTTTAACTAAAACCCAATTAAGGTGTGAAATGTGTGCCAGACATAGACAAGGAATACTTTAAAAAAGAGTTTAGACAATTTTCTGGGGAAAAAGTCCATAGATATGATTAAAACCACCACTTTTTCTGATCTCTGGTATTGAGCAGCAAGGGATGGATCTGCTCTTGATTTCCTTTTAGGTAAAGATGACTCAAACAGGCCATTGTCAGAGGCATGATACTGGACTTCATAGATTTTTGGCATGGCATATCTTATGTTCTTTTATCTAGAAAGGTAAATGCTTTCTTTTTTTATCTGTATCTTTACCACCTATATACAAGGGTAAATCAAAAAGTAAAGACAAAATACATTTAATTTAAACATTACATTAAAATATCTTGATTTTTTAATTGGCAAGCAGAGTGAAGAGTGGTATATGGCACATGTTCTATATCTCAAAAACAGAGCTGTTAGGAGAACACTGATGCCATTTTTTGGAATCAGCAAGTCAAACATACCCAGAAACAGGTCTAACATTTGAGGCATCAAAATGAGTGTTGGTCGGTGTTTATCATACAGTAGTGCATACCCTATGTTTTTCAGGACTGAATTACTGTTATTCAAATTATTTACTCTACGTTTGACAGCAAATTTTATCAGAGTATTACAACTAGTTTAGAATGCAGTGGCATAAGTGGTTTGTCTTAGCAATTATTATTAACATATTACTCCATATTTGTGTGATCTTCATTGGTTGCCTGTTGTTGGATGAATACAATTTTAAATTCTTCTAAAATTCTTCTTTTTAAGTTTCAGTGACTCAGATGACTCACTATATGAGGGTGAATAAAAAATTTAAGGCAATTGTTAAATTACATGAAAACTGGAACAGCACTTGACATTTAGTCATGTGGTAGCCACAAGGTCAGAAACATTCATGTTCCATTGGAAGATTGCACCATCGAAGAACAACATGCAGTGGTACACGTTCTTTGGGAAGAGGGAGTGAAACCTGTGGAAATTCACCATTGAATATTGACTCAGCATGGACATAGCAACAAAAGGTTTATGAGCGGGTAAAAAAGTTTAAAGTGGGAAAAACAGGTGTAACTGATGATGATTGTTCTGGTCACCAATCAACATCACACACTCACAAGAGCACTTTGACAGGGTGGATGCCTTGATTACAGAAAACTGTCAGATAATGGTGACTCAATTGGCTAAATGAATACAAGGTGGTTGAAAGGAAAATTATACATAGGTTGAATTATAAGAAATTAATTATTTTACATCTTACAATTGAAAAGAGTCTTCTATGGATGTGCATTTGCCATAATGCATGATGACTTGGGATACAGCAAAGTCTGCACATAATGGGTTCCCAAACAACTTTCTGAACTACACAAGCAACAGTGTGTGGAGACTGCGACCCAGTTCCTGAGATGATATGAAGAAGATCCGAGTATTCTTGAAAGAATTGTCACCAGTGACGAAAGATGGGTACATCACAGTGACCCAGAGAACAAACAACAAAGCATGATGAAGTAAAGGAAGCAGAGCTCACCTGACTTCGGAAGCAGTCATAAAACTTCTTCTCTGCAGGAATGCAGAAGCTAGTTGAATGATACAGCAAATGTGTTGTCTTGCATGGGGACTATGTGGAAAAGTGATATATTCAATTGCTCACAGTTACTTCTATTAGAGCCATTAATATATTTTAAGCATGAAGGAAACATATTAAAAATTAAAAGAAAAGTGTATAACATGAAAATTTACTTATTTCATACCAAAGAGCACAAGTTTATGATACAAACTTTCCAGTCATTTGACACATAAGAAGCTCCTTTTGTAATACTTCCAAGAGTGGGATCTGCAGAGAAAACAAAAGAGGTCTAGCCATTATAATCAGAAAATCACTTAACATAAACACACTAGACAAAATATCCACTCTTTACATGGACCTTCTAGCATGCCAGCTCTCATGCTCCACGCTAAAAGAATCCATGACATGCATGCTATGCTATATAACACCAGGAAACTGGAATACTGCAAAATCAGAATTCGAAGATTTCATAAACCGAAACTCACTAATGATTTCATACAACCTAATCCTAGGAGATCTAAACCTACATCTCGAAGATCACTCCTCCAAACAAGTAGAAAATCGATTATCCTTTCTCGAAGCCTTAACATACAAGATCCTAGACCCACAAACCACCCATGAAAAAGGTCACCAAATCGACATCGCATCCCTCATGACGCAACAGTCCCTTCTCCCAGATATTCAAACATCAAATGGAAAGTGGTCTCGATCGCTATGGTCAGACACATACTCCTTCAATATCAATTGGGCCAAAAGCAAATCCAAACCAAAATCCCCAAAACTAACCTACAACTCACATAAGCATATCGACCCCTCCATATTCTGGTCAAAAACAGATTAATTAATCCAAGAATCTAACCCCAAAGACTTAATTTCACAATGAAGCAGCTTAAGTAAAGCCACCTTAAATGAGCTAGCCCCAATACAAGCAAAAAACAGAATCAACAGACGATCTGACAAATGGTTTGACAATGAACTACTCCTACTCAAAAGACAATGCAGATGACTCGAAAGAAAATGGAGGAAAACCAAGAACCCACAAAAATCGTGTGGAAAATACTCATTCTACAATACAAGCTACAATTAAAAGAAAAAAGAAAAAATATACTACACCAACCTAATAGGCAGAGAAACCCAAGACACTAAAAACTATTCCAAATACTGAAAGAACTCACAGACACCAAACCCTACCTGGCCAATGATAACACTCCTTCCCCCTCAGCCACCACGCTAGCAGAATACTTCAAAAATAAAATCACAAATGCCAGGACCAACTTCGCTGGAAACCCAACTCTCCTAGATGAGATCACTATGATCCCCTCAGACAAAGAATCAACAGCATCAGATAGAACCTGGTCCCTCTTCCCCACCATACAATGGTCAGACTTCAACAAACTCTACATAAAATACAGTCACGCAGCCTGTGACCTAAACCACTGTCCTCCATATCTACTAAAAAACGCCAGTTTCAAATTCCGCTCTCTCCTCCTACAATGCTCACAGATGGCCTTTTCCCACAAGACCTGTGAAATCATTGTCACCCCTATCCTAAAGGACCCCAAAGGAGTAGCAGATCAACCTTCCAACTACAGACCAATAGCATCAATACCACTTTATGTCAAAATAATGGAAGGCCTAGTAGTCAAATTCCTCACTGACTTTCTAGAAGACCACAACATACTCCACCATACACAATCTGGCTTCAGAACCAATTATAGCACTGAAACACTACTAGGATCCCTCCTGGACACAGCTAGACAACACCTCAGTATAGGAAGAAAAATATTCCTCACACGATTAGATCTAACCACAGTGTTTGACCTGGTTGACCATAACATTCTTCTACAAATTCTGGATGCAATTGGTATCACAAAGTACACACATGGTTCCAAGGATTCTTAAAGACCAGATCTTACAGAGTAAAATCAAGCAATGAAAAGTCAGAACCCTGGTCCAACCCTTGTGGTGTACCTCAGGAATCCCCTTTATCCCCACACTCTTCATCCTCTACATCGCGTCCCTCGGTACCTATCTAGATAAATCAAACATAATCTCCTACAGCTATGCAGACGACATCACAATTCTTCTCCTTTTTGATCAACCAAAACCCTCCATGACAGATACTATACATAAAACATTTGAAATAATAACAACTTGGATGAAAGACCACAAACTGAAACTAAATTCAGACAAAACAAAATTCATTCTCCTAAGAAACGATGACACCATCCATTACAAACCTAGTAATCAACTCAACCACATTCCCCATGCAAACCACTCTAAAACTACTGGGAATGACGATTGACAGGTGCTGTATCATGCAACTACAAATCAACAAAATAATACAGAAATCCTTTGCAATCATGAGAAACCTAAGACAAGTGTGAAAATTATTCGACAAAATTTAATTCCGGATCCTAGTCCAAGCCCTAATGCTGGGTCTACTAGACTATTGTAACATTCTCTATCTACCCTGCCCCATGACCATGATTAAACAACTGCAAACAATCCAGAACACAGCCCTGAGACTCATCTACTCTTTGAGAAAACATGACCACATCACCGAGGCATACCTCCACTCACACTGGCTACCAATTCAAGCAAGAATACAATTCAAGTTCTACTGTCTACTATTTAAAACCATGAACAGAAACAACCATCTAATCTGAACCACCTCAACCAGACAAAGGAGAACCCACGCTCCATTCACATACTCCCCAATCAAAGAAGTCAAACTGAAAAAACTGTATAATGGCCTCCTGGCCACACAAGCAGCGATATTAGACCACCAACTCTCTACTTTGCTGATAACGACCCCTGACTACAGAACATTTAGAAAAGAAATAAAAACCATACTATTTAAAAAACCCTGATACCCAACAATGGAAACCAACCTAACACCTCTCTACTCTTTAAAACAACCTAACGCCACAAGAACCAACTCATCTCTATGAACCAATCTGATTATTCTATAATTCCTCTGGAAATGGCCAGATAGATCCTTTATGTAATCCGCCATGAACCGCAAGGTAACGGCGGAATAGAAATCACTAATGTAATGTAATGTAATGTAATCATGTGTGTATCCCATCTTTCTTGGTATCTGGTTTCCATTGTTTTTATATCATGATGAAATCTTACACCTTGCTCTTTGCTTAAGTCACAAAGGTTCTCTGGAAAACGATCTAAGTGACTGTGCAGATAATGTTACAGCTCCCAGGGTGACGTGTCTCAATGTCAGCAATTTTGAGGACAGATTTATCTATACATCTCAGTTCTTCCATAGTGTGTGGCTGTGGAAGTGCTTCATAGATGACTTCTTCCTGGTGTGGACAGCTTCTAGAGATTCCTTGCATTTATTTAAATCAGTGTGATCCCAATTTGCAATTTACATTGTCTCAGGACAAACATACAATATAGTTTCTGGACATTTCCATCAATTTAATGTGGGGAAATTTGTTACATCCGTGAACCATAAAGACACTGACAGGAATAACCTTCTCAGGTTTAACAGTTACCACCCCCAGCACTTGAAATCTAATTTACAAGTGGGGCAGTTCTTGCGACTGTGCCATTTATGTTCTACCACAGTTGAATATTAAGATACAGGCTCATGATTTGTGGCAAAGATTTACAGACCGAGGCTACCCAGACAAAGTCATCAAGCGGGTATACAAGCGGGTGCTATATGCCCAGAGAGAACATCTGCTGCTGAGGTGCGAGAGACCCCCAAATGTCATCTATGGTGTGTGTATTACCCTATTCATTCCGAGCGTTTCAGATCAAGAAAATCATTCAAAGGCATTGGTACATACTACAGGCTCATGAGGAATTTAAGAACCCACCCCGGTTTTCCTACTCTTGGGGTAAAAACATTTGTGAGTTGGTGTCCAGATCTCAATTTTTTAAACAAGTACCACAGGAATGTGGTGCTGTGAAGGGACATGTTCAGTGTGGACACTGCACAATGTGCAAACATGCATTAATAACAAGCACAGTTCATTCCCGGTTGGGACATTCTCATCATCTGCAACACAGAACTGACTGTGAATCAGTGGGGGTGGTTTACCTCTTTGAATGCCCTTGCCAACTGTATTATATAGGTCACACAGTAAGAATTTTCAGGGTACGGATTGTGGAACATCTCAGTAAAATCCGACGGGGGGGATCCAGCAGCTCCACTAACAACTCATTGGCAGGAAAAGCAGCACACAGTGGATGACTTGAAATATGTCGTGTTAGAATGCCCCAAACTGCAGTGTGGTGGTAACATACAAGCTTACCTCTGGAAAAAGGAACAATCTTGGATTTATTATTGTCAAACAGTTACCCCCCTCAGTCACAATCGAGAGCTCGAGTGGTGGGCGTTTCTATATTAGGTTTAGGATTTAATTGGCTAAGGAGAGAGTGATGTAGCAGAACAGGAAATGCAGCACTGAAGAACGGAAGGTACTCTCCAGCAGTGTCATGGAAGTTTGTGAACTAAAAGCAAGTAGTATCATATTTTAAAACATTCTATTTCTTTGTTAAAGGACAAGCAGTAGTCCTCTTGGTTGTCACAAGAAGTGGTGGGTTCTCTGAGGCAGCCCGCGAGGGCGAAATGCATTAGAACCTGATAGTACCATCACAGTTAGCTTCATTGACTTCACCAGGCTATGGACTTTTTTTGCATTCATATGAAATGATTGAAATCTTAAGCATGAATTTCAAGCACTAAGCACTTTATATAAAGAAGAAAGCCACAATAAAATAATATAAGATTATTTAAACAGACTTTCAGTGTAGGAGGAAGTGCAGTGATAGACCAAGGGGGTGTCCCCATTTGTGGCTTCCCTACTTGCCGATTCTGAGCACTTCCGAAGTTAGTTCACATATAATGTATTAAGTTTAAAAGGATATAGGGAGGAGATCAGTTATTTATATACTTGAATTGTCCATCTTTTGGAACAACCAAACATTAGATTTATTCTCCCCAAGTTTGATTTTGGGATTACATGAATGTGTGCATGTATATACCAGCAAGGTACTGATGAATGCTTCTCCCAAGCTTTATATTTCCTCAGGAACTTCAAGTCCTGTGCTATAGATTGGCTCAGTGTGTTTGCAAAGGTTAGTCAGTCCACATGTTCCAAGTTGCATTTTGTACTTAGAGGACAACAAACTGGTGCTGATTCCTTCTTATAGAATTGCAAATTTAGTTTGTACTAGGGTGCGCACTTTTTCCATCACAGGTCTGATTCATTGTAATTGTTTATCACTATAATGTTTGGAAGCAGAACTGTTGGTATTTTGGAATAAGGTTAGAGCTAGAGAATTGGGTAAATTGGCGTACCTAGCATATGTGACACCCGGGGCCCATCATTTTTTGACCCCTCCCCCCAACTATATGAAAAATATGATTTTTAGTAACAATCCACATATCGCACAAGAGTGTACCTAGGAAAAGGCAGCATCTTAAACACTATAGTGAGCACTAGAACACCAACACATACATTGTAAAACTAAACAAACCAGATCCCGCACAGTCAATTGATCTTGCAGTCAATGCCAACTGAAAACTATGTTCTTTTCATACACACAGAACAGAGATACACCCTCGCCCAATATGGAATAATCACAAAATAAAAATAGAGATATGTAGACAAAAGTTAAACTGAACCGCCAAGAAACCAGACTCTGCATACAATGCAACACCACAACACCACAAAAACAGTAACATATGTCCTCTAATACTGTGCAAAATATAAAGACAGTAGATGTAAATTTGAAAAAACTGTTACATAACAATTACCACTTTACAAATTAACAAATAAAAATAAAACAAATAATGAGAAATAGGAAAATACCATTTTATTGGACTAATCCCCATAAGCTCGGTCCCCATCCCCGCAAACCACCTGATTCCATCCACACAAGCCTTGAGTTGTTTTATATTGAACTTATTATATTAAAGTATAAAAAGAAACAATACAATTGTCAATTTATAAATCAGCGTCTTCTCCCCACTCTCTCTTCCCCATTTCCCTTCAGCGTCCTCAGCCCACTCTCTTTCCACTTTCGTTCAGCGCATGCACATAAAAACAAGCAAGTAATTTTATATCATTTTCATTCTATTCATTCATAGAAATTAAAGTCTAAATAATGCCAATCACATAACAAAACATGATTTTACAAAAATAATTCCCTGCACAGTCAAGCCTGCAAGGATTACTAGATGTCTTTCAGCAGCTCCCCTCCCTCCCTCCCCCTTACCTTTGTGGCCAAGTCAAAATGATCTACAAACAATAAAATTTTAAAAATACAAACCACACTGTATGCAGAGAAAATGTTAATTATCATTTATATTCCATGGGTTTTCAAAGAGATCAAGGCAGATGACTTTATGCAATGTCACCTCAGTAACAACTATACAAAAATAGACAAATATACCCCCTCCCTTTTTACCAAACCGCAATAGTGTTTTTTAGCGCAGGGAGCTGCACTGAATGCCCCACGTTGCTCTCAACGCTCATAGGCTCCCTGCGCTAAAAACCGCTATCGCGGTTTAGTAAAAGGGGGCCATAGTGCAAAATATATAAATTCTCAAAACATATATAACATATATAAATGATATATGTTATATCAAAACATATATAAATTCTCAAAACATTTTGATCACTAAATTGAAAATAAAATCATTTTTCCTACCTTTGGTAATTTCATCAGTCTCTGGTTGTACTTTATTCTTCTGACTGTGCATCCAATATTTCTTCCCTTCTTTCAGCCTCCTGTATGCTTCCTCTCCTCCAGACCTCATTCGCTCCCCCAACTTTTTTTTGTTTCATCCTGCCCCCTTCTTTTTTTTTCTCTCCATGCCCCCTTTCTTTCTCTATGTCTGTCTTTCTCTCTCTCCGTGTCCCATTTCTTTCTTTCACCCTGCCCCCTTCTTTCTTTCTCTCTCCATGCCCCCTTTCTTTATCTATGTCTGTCTTTCTCTCTCTCTGTGCCACATTTTTTTTCTTTCTTTCTTTCTTTCTCCCTGCCATTTCCCATGCCGCCGCCATTGGGAAACATGCTGCTGCCACCGCCGCCAGGCAAAGGCTTCCACTGCCACCATCGGGAACAGGCTGGCTACGAGTTCTCCCTCCCTGCTTTTCTTCCCCATGGGACCAACCAACTCTCGCCGCCCGATGTCAATTCTAACGATTGGCTGGCCCAGAATGTCCTCTCCAATGTCAGAATTGATGTTGGGTGGCGAGAGTTGGTTGGCCCCGCGGGGAAGAAAAGCAGGGAGGGAGAACTCAGCGCCGGCTTGTTCCCGATGGCGGCAGTGGCAGCCTATTCCCCGGTGGCAGCCTATTCCCCGGTATGTAGCAAGTTATGCACCCCCTTGGGGCGTGCACCCGGGGTGGATCATCCCCCCACCTCCCCTTGGTACGCCACTGACTGGGTAACAGTATAATAATGGGTGATTTCAATTACCCAAACATTGACTGGTTAAATGTTATATCGGAGAGTGCTAGGGTGATAAAATTCCTAGACGTTATAAATGACTACTTCTTGGAACAATTGGTCTGGGAAATGTCAAGAGAAGAAGTTATTTTAGATTTGATCCTTATTGGAATGCAAGGCATAGAATAGGAGTTTACTGTGTTGGGTCAGCTGAAAAACAGTGATCATAACGTGATCAAATTTCCTCTGATACCAAGAGTGATGTCACAAAAGAAATCTACTGTAGAGACATTTACTTTTCGAAAGGCAACTATGAGAAAATGAGAAAAATGGTTAAAAAGAAGCTAAAAGGATCATTTGCAAAGGTTAGGACTGCAAACCAGGTGTGGATGTTATTTAAAAATACCATTGTGGAAACCCAGACCAGATGTACCCCATGTATCAGCAAAGGTGGAAAGAAGAGGAAATGAGAGCCAGCATGGTTAAAAGGTGAAATGAAAGAGGCTATTAGAGCCAAAAACCATCCTTTAAAGAATGGAAAAAGGATCCTAATGGAGAAAATAAGAAGAGACACAAGCACTGGCAAATTAGATGCAAAGCATTGATAAAGACAGCTAAGAGAGAATATGAAGAGAAACTTGCAAAGAGGCAAAAACTCAACAATTTTTTTGGTACATCAGAAGCAGAAAACCTATGATGGAATCTGTGGGACCATTGAATGATCAAGGAACAAAAGGGGTGCTCAGGAGGATAAGACCATAGCGGAGAGACTGAATAAATTATTTGCTTTCGTCTTTACGGAAGAAGATGTAAGAGATCTACCTGAACCAGAAATGGTTTTCAAGGGTGATGGTATGGAGGAACTGAAAGAAATCTTCATGAATCTGGAAGATGTACTAAGCCAAATCGACAAGTTAAAAAGTGATAAATCACCTGGAACGGATGGTATACATCACAGCGTACTCAAAAGAACTTAAACATGAAATGATGGCCTGCTGTTAGTGATCTGTAACCTGTCACTTAAATCGTCTGTAGTACCTGAAGATTGAAGGGTGGCCAATGTTAAGCCGATTTTTTTTAAAGGGTTCCATGAGATATCCAGGAAATTATAGATCAATAAGCCTGACTTCAGTGCCAGGCAAAATGGTGGAAACAATTATAAGAAATAAAATTGTGGAACATGTAGACAAATATTATTTAATGAGACAGAGTCAGCAAGGGTTCAACCAAGGGAGATCTTGCCTCACCAATTTGCTTGACTTCTGTGAAGGTGTGAATAAACATGAAGATAAAGGTGAGCCAGTTGATATAGTGTATCTAGATTTTTAGAAAGGTTTTGACAAAGTTCATCATGAAAAGCTCCTGAGAAAGAGTCATGGGATAGGTGGCAAAGTTCAGTTGTGGATTAGGAATTGGTTATTGGATAGGAAACAGAAAGTATAGGGTTAAATGGTCATTTTTCTCAATGGAGGAGACTAAACAGTAGAGTGCCACAGGGGTCTGTATTGGGACCAGTGGTATTTAACTTATTGGAGATTGGAATGATGAGTGAGGTAATTAATTTTTTAGATGACACTAAACTGTCCAAAGCATGTGGATTTTGAAAAATTGCAGACCTTAGCAAATTGGAAAACTGGGCGTCCAAGTGGCAGATGAAATTTAATGTGGACAAATGTAAAGTAATGCTCATTGGGAAGAAAAACCCAATCACAGTTACCAGATGCTAGGGTCCACTTGTGGGTTAGCGCCCAATAAAAGGATCTGGGTGTCATTGTAGACAATACAATAAACCTTCCACCCAATGTGTAGAGGCAGCCAAAAAAGCAAACAGGATGCTAGAAATTATTTAAAAAGGGATGGTTAACAAGGCTAAGAATGTTATAATGCCCCTGTATTGCTCCGTGGTGTGACTTCATCTGTAATATTGTGTTCAATTATATTATCCTTATCTCAAGAAAGACATTGCGATGCTAGAAAAGGTTCAAAGAAGAACGACCAAGATGATAAAGGGGATGGAACTCCTCTTGCATGAGGAAAGATCAAAAAGGTTAGGGTTCTTCAGTTTAGAAAAGAGATGGCTGAGGGGAGATATGTTTGAAGTCTATAAAATCCTGAGTGAAGTAGAACAGGTATAAGTGGATTGACTTTTCACTCAATCAAAAATTATAAAGACTACGGGACACTCGATGAAGTTACAGGGAAATACTTTTAAAACCAATAGGAGGAAATATTTTTTCACTTAGAGAATAGTTAATGCATTGCCAGAGGTTATGGTAAGTGTGAATAGCGTAGCTGGTTTTAAGAAAGGTTTGGACAATTTCCTGGAGGAAATGTTCATAGTCTGTTATTGAGGAAGACATGATGGAAGCCACTGCTTGCCCTGTATCGGTAGCATGGAATGTAGCTACTTCTTGGGTTTTGGCCAGGTACTAGTGACCTGGATTGGTCACCATGAGAATGGGCTGTTGGGCTTGATGGACCATTGGTCTTACCCAGGAAGGCTATTCTTATGTTCTTATTGAACAAGGATGAACACTGAGGGCCTGATTCTCCAAAGTGCGTCCTGATTTTAGGCAGCTGTAGGCGTCCTAAAACTGTCTAATCAGCCAATCGGGATGCACGTTTTTTTAAAAAATGCTCCCCAGACAGGCCGCCTATATTGAAGGCGCCTCCGGGAGCCTAGGGAGACCCGCAAGACACCTAAGCTCGCCTAAGGGCCTTAGGCGAACCTAGGCGGCCCTACGCGTCTCCCTAGTAGAGGAAGAAATGCTTAAAATGTAGGCCAGCAAAATGCTGGTCTACATTGTAAGTAGACGCGGCCGCTATACTTATTGAGGCAAGGGATCTCTCTGCCGCTATAAGTATAGCGGGCCGCGGCCTGTCCGATCGCTGGCAGGAGGGTGCCCAAACCCTCCTGCCAGAAGATGCCCCCCCCGACACTACCGACCGCCCCCCCTGACATTACCGATCTCCCTCCCACCCCGACACTACCGATCGCTGGCAGGAAGGTGCCCAATCCCTCCTGCCCGAAGACGCACCCTCCCCCCGACAATATCGATCACTGGCAGGAGGGTGCCCAATCCCTCCTGCCCGAAGACGCACCCTCCCCCCGACAATATCGATCGCTGTCAGGAGGGTGCCCAATCCCTCCTGCCCGAAGATGCACCCTCCCCCCGGCGCTAACAACCCCCAAACCTCCACCCCACCAAACTAACCTTTTCTTAAGGCCAGACGGTTCTTGCTCGTCCAGCCGGCAGGCCCGCCTCGTCGAAATGAGGCAGGCCCGCCCCTTCCCGGCCCATCCCACCGAAGCCTAAGGCCTGATTGGCCCAGGCTCTAGAAGCCAATCAGGCCTTAGACTTAGTGGGGATGGGCGGAACCGCTATGCCTAAGGCCTGATTGGTCCAGGCTTCTAGAGCCAATCAGGCCTTAGGCTTCGGCGGGATGGGCCGGGAAGGGGCAGGCCCGCCTCATTTCGACGAGGCAGGCCTGCCGGTTGGACGGGCAAGAACCGTCTGGCCTTAAGAAAAGGTTAGTTTGGTGGGGTGGAGGTTTGGGGGTTGCTAGCGCCGGGGAGGGAGGGTGCATCTTCGGGCAGGAGGGATTGGGCACCCTCCTGCCAGCGATCGATATTGTCGGGGGGGAGGGTGCGTCTTCGGGCAGGAGGGATTGGGCACCATCCTGCCAGCGATCGGTAGTGTCGGGGTGGGAGGGAGATCGGTAATGTCGGGGGGGGGGCGGTTGGTAGTGTCGGGGGGCGGTCGGTAGTGTCGGGGGTGGGGCATCTTCTGGCAGGAGGGTTTGGCACCCTCCTGCCAGCGATCAGACAGGGGGCCGCGGCCCGCTATACTTATAGCAGCAGAGAGATCCCTTGCCGTGATAAGTGTAGCGGGCCATGTCTAATCTAACCCGATTCTCTAACCAGCGTCTGTAACATGGACGCCGGTTACAGAATCGGGGTGTAGTGTAGGCCGATTCTGAATAGGACACCTCTCCCGGGCGTCCTATACAGAATCAGGGCTTGATTGTATATTTATGATTTTATGTTATGATTTGTTTTTGTAGAGGATTGGGACTTTGGCTATTTGGCTTGTTTTAACTGTTTTATGCTGCTGTATATGTATAATGTGCCCCATTGAAGGGAATGGTTGCTTGGATATGTGGATAATAACTTTTTAATATATAAGTAGAGCTGAAAGGCAGACAACCCTAAATTAATAAGTAGTATCAGGGTTGTCAGAATTTTGAGTCTTTACCAGCTGAGTTAAGTGGGATTTCCAAGGAACAATGAAAAAATATGTTGGAGAGTGCAGTGAGATTCAAGAGAATGTGAACACATGTGTATGTATTGTGGGGGGATTAGATTTCACTTTTCTTTAAAATATGTTTGGGATTTATTATTTGTATAGAACTCATTTTCTCCAAAGATTTGATGTTTATGAGATTTTGTCAATATTCTAAACCAGGGGTGCCCACACTTTATGGGCTTGCGAGCTACTTTTATAATGACTAAATCAAAATGATCTACCAACAATAACATTTTAAAAAAGCACAAAGCACAATGAAAGGCAGAGAAAATGTTAATTATTCATATTCCGGGTTTTTTCAAAGAGGTCACAGCAGATGACTCTATGCAATGTCACCTCAGTAACAAATACAAAAATAGACAAATACACCCCCTCCCTTTTTACTAAACCACAATACTAGGTTTTAGTACAGGGAGTTATGCTGAATGCCTCGCGCTGCTCTCAATGCTCATAGGCTCCCTGCGCTAAAAAATGCTATTGCGGTTTAGTAAAAGGGAGCCATAGTGCAAAATATAGACAGCAGATATAAATTCTCAAAACAGACACATTTTGATCACTAAATTGAAAATAAAATCATTTTTCCTACCTTTGCTGTTTGTTGATTTCATGAGTCTCTGGTTGCACTTTCTTCTTCTGACTGTGCATCCATTCTTTCTTCCTTTCTTTCAGCCTCCTGTATGTTTCCTCTCCTCCAGACCTCATTCTCTCCCCCAACTTTTTCTTTCTGTCTCTCTGTTCCCCCTTCTTTCTGTCTCCCTGTTCCCCCTTCTTTCTGCCTCCCTGTCTGCCCCTTTTCTTTCTTTTTCCATGCCCTCCCCCAAGCAACTCGGTTTGCTGCCACCGCCATCAGGGAACAGCCCCCAAGCCACTGCCGTCCCAAGCTTTCCCTGCAGAAGCGTCGCGCTGACCAGCATTCCGCTCCCTGATATCAATTCTGACGTAGGAGAGGAAGTTCCGGGCCAACAAGGCATTTCTCCTCATTCCATCCAGCCTGAGCCCCATCCCTCCTTGATCCAGCATTTCCCTTCTGTGTCTGTCAGAATTACCATTCCACCTATTTTCCAGCATCACCCTTCTTTGTGTCCATCTCACCTATATATACCTATCTCACCACTTTTTCAGAATCTTCATTTGTCTCTGTCCTTGTCTTTACCCCATGTTCACCATTTGCCCTTTCAATGTCTTTATCTCCCCACCCCCTCTTTTTCAGCATTACTTCTATGTCTCTATTTCACCTCCTCTTCATGTCCCCTCTGTATCTCTATCCTTATTCAGTAGGTCCTGCTTACCCTTTTTCTTCTTTGTGTTACTATCTCCATTTTCTGCTTTCCCCCTTTTTCCTTTGTTACTGCACCCTATAGCCAGAATCTTTCCACCCTCCCTCCACTCAGGCCCAGCCCAGTAAGAAATATTTCCTTTTGTTTCCCTCATAAGAACATAAGAACATAAGCAGTGCCTCCGCTGGGTCAGACCCGAGGTCCATCGTGCCCAGCAGTCCGCACACGCGGTGGCCAAACAGGTCCAGGACCTGTGTAGTAATCCTCTATCTATATCCCTCTATTCCCTTTTCAAGCAGGAAATTGTCCAATCCTTTCTTGAACCCCAGTACTGTACTCTGCCCTATTACGTCCTCTGGAAGCACATTCCAGGTGTCCACCACACGTTGGGTAAAGAAGAACTTCCTAGCATTCGTTTTGAATCTGTCCCCTTTCAACTTTTCCGAGTGCCCTCTTGTTCTTTTATTATTCGAAAGTTTGAAGAATCTGTCCCTCTCTACTCTCTCTATGCCTTTCATGATCTTGTAAGTCTCTATCATATCCCCTCTAAGTCTCCTCTTCTCCAGGGAAAAGAGTCCCAGTTTTTCTAATCTCTCAGCGTATGAAAGGTTTTCTATCCCTTTTATCAGACGTGTCGCTCTTCTCTGAACCCTCTCGAGTAACGCCATATCTTTCTTAAGGTACGGCGACCAATATTGGACGCAGTACTCCAGATGCGGACTCACCATCGCCCGATACAACTGCAGGATAACTTCTTTCGTTCTGGTTGTAATACCCTTCTTGATTATGCCTAGCATTCTATTTGCCTTCTTGGTGGCCGCTGCGCACTGTGCCGTAGGCTTCATTGTCATGTCCACCATTACCCCCAAGTCCCTTTCTTGGGTGCTCTCCTTCAATAATATCCCTCCCATCGTATAGCTGCATCTCGGGTTTCTGCTTCCCACATGTAGTACTTTACATTTCTCAACGTTGATCTTCATCTGCCATCTCGTTGCCCATTCCTCTAGTTTGTTCAAGTCTCTTTGCAATTCTTCGCAGTCCTCTTTAGTCCGAGCTCCTCTAAATAGCATGGTGTCGTCTGCAAATTTTATTATCTCACACTTCGTCCCTGTTTCTAGATCATTTATGAATATATTAAATAGCAACGGCCCAAGCACCGAGCCCTGCGGGACACCACTTGTGACCCTCCTCCAGTTCGAGTAGTGGCCCTTCACTCCCACCCTCTGTTTCCTACCCGCCAACCAATTTCTGATCCATCTATGTACATCTCCTTCCACCCCATGGTTCTTCAGTTTCCGAAGTAGGCGTTCGTGGGGTACTTTGTCAAAGGCTTTTTGGAAGTCTAGATATATGATGTCTATGGGGTCACCTCTGTCCATCCGTTTGTTAATTCCTTCGAAGAAGTGCAATAAGTTTGTTAGGCACGATCTCCCCTTGCTGAAACCATGTTGGCTGGTTGTCAGAAGTTTGTTTCTTTCAAAATGTTCGTCGATGTTGTCTTTTATAAGTGCTTCCACCATTTTCCCTTGAACCGAGGTCAGACTCACCAGTCTGTAGTTTCCCGGGTCACCCCTTGATCCCTTTTTAAAGATGGGCGTAACATTGGCTATCTTCCAGTCCTCTGGGATCACGCCTGTTTTCAGGGATAGATTGCAAATTTGCTGCAGTAGTTCCATTATCTCCTCCTTTAGTTCCTTCAGAACCCTTGGATGGATTCCGTCCGGACCCGGGGATTTGTCAGTTTTTAGTTTTTCTAGCTGCCTGCGTACGTCTTCCAGGCTCACTTCCATGGATGTTAATTTTTCTGCTTGATCTCCCTTGAAGATTTGCTCAGGTTCCGGTATGTTGGATGTGTCTTCATTTGTAAATACAGACGAAAAGAACATGTTAAGTCTTTCTACTACTTCTTTCTCTTCCTTCACCACTCCCTTCCTGTCTCCATCGTCCAGCGGTCCCACCTCCTCCCTGGCTGGCTGCTTCCCTCTAACATATCTAAAGAACGGTTTGAAATTACGAGCTTTCCTGGCTAGCCTCTCTTCATACTCTCTTTTGGCTTTTCGAACCACATGGTGACATTCTTTTTGGTACTTCCTGTGCTCTTTCCAGTTGTCCTCAGTTTTGTCCTTTTTCCATTTCCTGAATGAATATTTCTTATTTCCTATCGCTTCCTTCACTATTTTAGTTATCCACACCGGGTCTTTTGTTCGACTCTTATTGCACCCCTTTCTGAATCTGGGGATATACAGATTTTGCGCCTCGCTCACAGTGTCCTTGAAAAAAGACCAGGCATGTTCTACCATTTGCCATTTTCTGGAAGTGTTCCTAAGTTTCTTCCTTACCATTTTCCTCATTGCTTCGTAGTTTATTTTCCTGAAGTTGAAAGTTGTCACTATGGTTCTATTTCCTTTCGGTAATCCTACTTAGACCTTGAACTTGATCATATTATGATCGCTGTTTCCCAACGGTCCTACTATTTCCACTTCCTTTGCAGGTCCCTTTAACCCATTTAGGATTAGATCCAGAGTGGCATTTCCTCTCGTCGGTTCTCTTACAAGCTGCTCCATGAAGCAATCTTGTATAGCCTCCAGGAATTCTGTCTCCCTAGCGCATTTTGAGATTCCAAGACTCCAGTCTATCCCAGGATAGTTGAAGTCTCCCATAATAACCGTGTTACCGCTTTTGCATTCACGCTTCATCTCGTCTTCCATTTCTTCATCAATATCTCTGGTTTGCCCGGGTGGTCGATAGTATAGACCCATCTTTATTTCAGGCCCTTTCCTTCCCAGTATTTTAACCCATAGCGATTCCAGCTTGTTGGTCATCTCTGCTTTGTCCATTTTTGTCGATTGTATGCTTTCTTTTATGTATAGGGCTATTCCACCTCCTTTTTGTCCTGACCTGTCCTGGCGATAGAGCTTGTACCCTGGCAGTGCTGTATCCCATTTGTTTTCTTCATTCCACCACGTTTCAGAGACTCCAATAATGTCTATGTCTTCTGCATTGGCCATGGATTCCAATTCCCCCATTTTGTTTCTTAGGCTTCTTGCATTAGTATATATGCAATTTAGATCCTGGTATTTTCTTGTCTTCATTTCCTTTCCCTGTGCTTCGGTCTTTAGTTTATTCTCTTGTGCTACAATACTTCTAACCTCCTCTTCTGTGTTAGTTAACTCCTGTAATTTGACCATGTTTCTTCCCAGCCTTTTTTCCCTTTAGTATCTTCATGGGATATCTTCTTCCGAATCGTCGACGCTTGGTCGACTGTCGGCTTTCCCCTTCTTCTTAGTTTAAAGCCTGTTCTATTCCTCTCCTGACGTTGTTTGCTAGAAGTCTAGTTCCCGCCGCGCTCAGGTGCAGTCCATCTCTCCTGTAGAGCTTGCTCTTGCCCCAGAACATTGTCCAGTTCCTCACGAAGTGGAATCCTTCTTCCTCACACCATTTCCTCATCCACGCATTTATTGATTGTAGTTTCTCCTGTCTTTTCACATCTGCCCTCGGTACCGGTAGGATCTCTGAGAACGCTATCTTCTGAGTCCTCATCTTCAGCTTCCTTCCCAGAATCTTGAACTGTTCAATCAGCGTGCTTCTTCTGTAGTCTCTCCTGCTGACATCATTCGTCCCGATGTAGATCAATACTGTGGTCTCTTCTGTCTCCGCTCCATCCAGGGATCTTTCCAATTTTGTCTATGATGTCCTTGGTTCTTGCTCCTGGGAGGCAGGTCACCAATCGATCCTCTCTCCCTCCTGCTACGTGGCTGTCCACATGTCTCAGGATCGAGTCTCCCACTAGGATCGCTGACTTTCCCTTCTTTAATTTTCGCTCTCCCCTCTCTCTTTCGCTCTCTCTTCCCCTCCCTCACCCACGAGTCCTGCATCTGGCCCTCTCCCTTCTACCTGCACCCGGCAACAGCCCCTGCTCCGCGGCTCTCTTCAGCAACTCGTCAGCAGCGGTGATCAAGACAGGCTGCCGACATCGAGGTCTTCCCTCTACGAGTCCTACCTTTGTGGAAAAAGGAAGTTGAAACAAGCGGGATTCGCAGAGGGTGGGCCCCGACGTCAGAAGCTTATGTCGATCGCTGCTGCTGAGTTGCCGAAGAGAGCCGCGGAGCAGGGGGTGTGGCCGGAAGCAGGTAGAAGGGAGAGGGAGATAGGAAGGCTGTAGAAGCTCTGGAGCATGACACCGACCCCAGCCAGGATGATTTCTTTTTCAGGCTGCCGCTGCCGCTGCCACGCTCCCCCCCCAAAAAAAATGACAAAAACAGCCTAATGCCTGGCGTCGGCGTCTTTGACGTCGGGGAGAGGAAGGCTGATAGGCCTGGTAGATCGGGACGGCAACACGAGTCTATCACGGAGCTCGGGATGGGCTCTGCGATCGAATCACGTTGCCTTCCTGAGCTACCGGTCGATCGTGATCGATGTGTTGGGCACCCCTGCTCTAAACAAAGTCTCTTCAGCAGCAATGGTTGAGGTGAAGCAAGGTGTAATAGGAGTTCTTTTTATTGATGTTTATCTCTTCAGGCTTCATACTTGTTAGTACTTATTTGGAATATTCAACCTATTTCTCTTTGTTCCTCTGTATGAAATTTCTTGCTCAACAGCATAAAGTAGTGACCTAGAGGTTCTGGTGGGCAGCCAGTACTACCTGATTGCTGATTCTGAATAGCTATTCTATATAGTCTTTCAGCATTTGAAAATGATTAAAACTGCTGTCATCCTAGTCTAGCACTGGGAAATAAACACAGACTCTCAAGAATGTTTGAAATGTTGCAGGTGAAAACTTTAAGAGTGAAAGCCTGAAGGCAGCATGTCTACTTGAAACCATGTATCTATATACTTTAAAATGTCATAAAAGAGGAGATTAATATGAGGTAGAGAAAAGAGTGTGAGATAGGGGTGGGAATGACTAGAATATATTCAAAATAAAGAAGAGAAAGATACTTTAAGCCCTCCAAGGCAAAAATCATAATAATTGTTTCTTTTTTTTTCCCAGCATCCTTTTCATATTGTGCTGTGGATGCCATTTCAACCAGCTTTATGAGCAATTTTAGTCCTTTTTTGTCTATGCTCATATTGTGTATCTATTGTGCTGATGAATTCTTTAAATGTTTTTATATCATTTTGAACAAAAAGGGGTAAATTTGTTCAAAAGCTATCTCTAAAACAAAAAAAGGGTGAAATTAGGAAATGATTGAGCCACAGAAAATGCATACAGTATATCTTTTACATTTTCCCCTATAAACACAAACCCTGATATCCAGCAAGTGTGAGTACCAAATAAAATTAAAATCCAGCCCTGGCACTTATCTTTATACATGCATTCAGCAATTTTCTTAATTTAAGGTATGCCACTGAATATCCATATAGGCAGTTAATTCTCCTCTCCATCAACTATGCATTAAATTTAGTTCTGCTATTCAGCAGGCCTAAATTAAATGAATGAATTATCCATTTAGCATCTGAATTTCATAAATGGATAGTTTAGAGGACGCATAAATGGATAGTTGTCATCTCTGCCTCCACATCTCCCTTAATCCGTCCAATTACTATGCAGATTACTTTATATCTGACCATATATGGGATAGTAAGCTATACATTTGCTACCTGCTGGCTAGTACAATTCACTTTGAAAATCAGATCCATAATTATTATTCATAAGGCCTATTCATTATAAAAATGTGTGCCTCAGCAGCATTTTAATGAGAGTTATTTCTCAAATGATTCACTAAAATACAGTAATCCTGTAATAGTGCCAGTTAATGAATGACGCGGGGACAAATTTGTTCCCATCCCTGCAGGATCTATCTCCATCCCTGTCTGTGCCCCATCCCTGCAAGCTCTATCTTCATCTACACAAGGCTTGAACACTTTAAAATCATAAATCTTCAAGGCTTGTGCATATGAGGTCAGAACTTGCAGGCATGGGACAGGGACACAGACAGAACTTGCGGGAACGGGACGAAAATGGAGATAGATCCCACAGGGATGGGGCCAGATAAGACCCTATGTCATTCTGTAGTGCTAGGAAAGTGTTTCTAAAGTAAACAAACTGTGTTAATGGCTATGGAGCACAATTATAAGGGAAGATACTAACCCCCAGATTCTGTAACTGGTGCTCATGTCGGTGGCCACCTTAAAAGTGGTTGCCGATCACATGTCAGTCAAGCAACAGCACCGGTTACAGAACCATGCCTAATTCAATTAAGATAGGCAGCTAAAATGTAGGCCTGTAAAACTATGGTTGGATTTAAATAGGTTAGCACTTAACATTAATAAATCTAAATTAATGATTTTTCCCTTTAAAGAGGGACTAACTCTTCAGGCCCCTTTGGAATTTGAATCCCTCCCAATTAAAGTTGTTCCCACACTAAAGATCTTGGGAGTTACTCTTGACTGTAAATTCTCCTATCATAATCACATCAGTAAGGTGGTTCAGAAATGTTTCTACCATCTTAGAATGATACGGTCCCTAGCCAAACTACAAGATCCATCATCTTTAAATACATTAATCCACTCTCTGGTTATTTCCTGTATAGATTATTATAATGCCCTGTACAAGGGCATCACTAAAAAGGAAATAAGATGCCTTCAGATAGTACAGAATACTGCTGTTAAGATCACTTACAGCGCAAAGAAACACGATCATGTCTCTCCCCTTCTAATTGATGCTCATTGGCTGCCAATCGAACATAGAATTAGTTATAAAATTCTACTATTAACATTTACTACTCGTTCATACAGCCAACCAGAGTTCATTGATAGATTGCTTACTCCTTATCACCCCGCTAAATCTCTTTGCTCCATATCACAAAACCTCTTAGTTGTACCGTCTTTGAAATTAATTAATACGTTGAGATCTAATAATTTTGCTGTTACTGCACCCACCCTATGGAATTCATTGCCCAATCACTTACGTGTGGAAACCTCAATAAAACAGTTTAAAGCAAAACTCAAAATATTTTTATTTGAGGATGCTTTTGGATAAAACTGTCCTTTTTAGGACTAAACCAACTATAGTCCCTTTCCCTACCTGTTGTTTTATCCCTAAGTGTGCTTTATCTTAAATTATTGTAGTTGAGTCCTACTTTCCCAATTGTGTTCAGTTAGTATATGTGTTTATGTTAAAGTCTACTAACTTGATACTATATTGTATAATATTTTAACATTAAGTGGTTTTGTTTCTTTTAATGATTTCTCTTTTATTGCTGTACACCGCTTAGAAATTTGAATAAGCAGTATAAAAATTATTTTTAATAAACTTGAAAAACTTGAAACTTGAATGCCTTAAGCTGATTGGGGCAGGGGAATCCCCCCCCCCCCCACACACACACACACATTTGATCAGCTGAACCGGCAGGACTCCCAGAAGGTGCGGCTTGGGGAGTCCTGCTGGTTCAGTTGTTCATTTAACCGGTGGGGAAACAAAATTTGAGTGTGAGTTTCTCTTATGCCTGTTGTTTGAGAAAGAGAAGAGGTCAGTTATATATTTAGGGGCTAAACTGAATAGTGCCTTAAAGCAAAAGCATCCAAACTTAAACTTCATGCATGCCTCCATCGATAGCCAATGCAGAAGTTGGTAGGAAGGTGTTACATGATCGAACTTCTTCAACCCCAAAATTAGCTTGACTGCCGCATTTTGCACCAATTGTAATCACCGCATATTCTGGGAAATTGCCAGGTAGGCGATATTGCAATAATCTAGTTGACTCAATATAAGGGATTGTACTAAGATTCTAAATGATGAGACATCAAAATATGCTTTAATGGACCGAAGCTTCCAGAGAGTAAAAAACCCTTTCTAACTAAGGAGTCCACCTGGTCTTTCATGGTTAGATTCTAGACCAATGTTACACCCAATATCTTCATAGTGGGTTGGATGGGATAACTACGTTTATTGATGCACAGTGATGTTTTAGTGTCAAGTGGGTGTGGCGAAGCAACCAAAAATTTTGTTTTTTCTGAATTAAGCTTCAGTTTGAAGTCAGTCATCCATTGCTCAATCGAGTTTAGTACTTCTGTTGCCTTAGAGGTGACTTCCGAGAGAGAGGTAGCGAATGGGATAATGATTGTAAAGTCGTCTGCATAACTAAATAATTTTATTCCCAGCTGGGTTAGTTGTGCACCTAATGACGACATGTAAACATTGAAAAGCAATGGGGACAATGGTGACCCTTGCGGCACATCAGATGGATTGCTCCAGATAGCAGAGAGATCGTAATTAAAATGTACTTGATAGGTGCGGGACATAAGGAAGCCTCAAAACCAGTCTAATACTTCTCTGATACTAATTGCATCTAAGCATTGTAACAGTTTCCCATGGTCCACTAAGTCAAAGGCAGAGCTCATATCGAATTGCATGACCAGGGCATTAAGGCCCTTACTAAACAAGAACCGTAAATTATCCAAGATAGCCGCAATTACTGTCTCAGTGCTAAACAAAGGTCTGAAACCAGATTGAGTTTCATGTAGGAGAGAGAACTGATCAAGGTATTCTATCAATGTACCAAGCCTTCCATGATTTTTATAATAAAAGGGATGGATGCTACTAGTCTGTAGTTGGTTACTAATGCTGATGATTCTTCACAGTTGTTTGGGGTAATTATGATATGACCGTTATTAGTGAGGAATTTTCCATTTTTTAAGTTATTGGTTAAATAATTCAGCAAAGATAGTTTAAAGTCTAATGGAACTGCTTTCATAATTTCTGGGGGACATAGGTCCAAAACACAGTATATAATTTGATATAATTATTCCATTCTAAATCTTGAAAGGAACTCCAAGTCATGTCCACTGGTATTTCATTTCCTTGTATGTTAGTTATTTGATTTTCGTATATGTCATTTGTTAAACAGTTATTTCTTAGATTTTTAATTTTTGAATCAAAATGGTGTGCTAAATCGTTTGCTGAGGGTAGTTTAATGTTATGTATGAGCTGAGTGTAGCATGTGGTGTCAAATTAATTTGTAACCAAGTTGAACAGCTCTTTTGTATTGATTCCATTTGAGCTAGTATTAGATGTGTTGATTTTGGCTAAATAAAAAACTTTACATTTTTCTTTTATCAGTTGTTTGTAGATTTTCATGTTGAATCTCCAGTTTTTCCGGTCTGACAAGTTTCCCGTTTTTTTCCAAATTCTTTCCAATTGTCTTACTAATTGTTTCATTTGTTATATTTATTTGAGCAGTTTTTGCTATTTCGTTTAGGGGCATTTAAGTGGTTCAATTAGACTGCTTGATTTAGACGGACAGCTCTCTGAATTTCAAGGGCAGCTGGCTATCTGTTAGCTGCTAACCACTAATATTCAGTGGCCATTTTGTAATAAATTTTAGAATTTAGGTGGCTATGTGCTATTTAAATAGCACTGAATATCAAGTGGATTATAAGGTGGGTCAGCATTTTTTGTCTTATCAGCAATGCTTGTTTAAACATTGCCAATAAAGTGTGAAAAAGCAGATTTAACATAGTAACATAGTAGATGACGGCAGATAAAGACCCGAATGGTCCATCCAGTCTGCCCAACCTGATTCAATTTAAATTTTTTAATTTTTTCTTCTTAGCTATTTCTGGGCAAGAATCCAAAGCTTTACCCGGTACTGTGCTTGGGTTTCAACTGCCGAAATCTCTGTTAAGACTTACTCCAGCCCATCTACACCCTCCCAGCCATTGAAGCCCTCCCCAGCCCATCCTCCACCAAACGGCTATATACAGACACATACCGTGCAAGTCTGCCCAGTACTGGCCTTAGTTCAATATTTAATATTATTTTCTGATTCTAAATCCTCTGTGTTCATTCCACGCTTCTTTGAACTCAGTCACCGTTTTACTCTCCACCACCTCTCTCAGGAGCGCATTCCAGGCATCCACTACCCTCTCCGTAAAGTAGAATTTCCTAACATTGCCCCTGAATCTACCACCCTCAACCTCAAATTATGTCCTCTGGTTTTACCATTTTCCTTTCCCTGGAAAATATTTTGTTCTACGTTAATACCCTTCAAGTATTTGAACGTCTGAATCATATCTCCCCTGTCTCTCCTTTCCTCTAGGGTATACATATTCAGGGCTTCCAGTCTCTCCTCATACGTCTTCTGGCGCAAGCCTCCTGTCATTTTTGTCGCCCTCCTCTGGACCGCCTCAAGTCTTCATACGTCCTTCGCCAGATACGGTCTCCAAAACTGAACACAATACTCCAAGTGGGGCCTTATCAATGACCTGTACAGGGGCATCAACACCTTCTTCCTTCTACTGACTATGCCTCTCTATATACAGCCCAGCATCCTTCTGGCAGCAGCCATTGCCTTGTCACACTGTTTTTTCGCCTTTAGATCTTCGGACACTATCACCCCAAGGTCCCTCTTCCCGTCTGTGCATATCAGCTTCTCTCTTCCCAGCATATACGGTTCCTTCCTATTATTAATCCCCAAATGCATTACTCTGCATTTCTTTGCATTGAATTTTAGTTGCCAGGCATTAGACCATTTCTCTAACTTTTGCAGATCCTTTTTCATATTTTCCACTCCCTCTTCGGTGTCTACTCTGTAACAAATCTTGGTATCATCTGCAAAAAGGCACACTTTTCCTTCTAACCCTTCAGCAATGTCACTCACAAACATATTGAACAGGATTGGTCCCAGCACCGAACCCTGAGGACTCCACTACTCACCTTTCCTTCCTTTGAGTGACTTCCATTAACCACCACCCTCTGGCGTCTTTCCGACAGCCAGTTTCTGACCCAGTTCACCACTTTGGGTCCTAACTTCAGCCCTTCAAGTTTGTTCAACAGCTTCCTATGAGGAACTGTATCAAAGGCTTTGCTGAAATCCAAGTAAATTACATCTAGCATATGTCCTCGATCCAGCTCTCTGGTCACCCAATCAAAAAATTCAATCAGGTTCGTTTGGCACGATTTACCTTTTGTAAAGCCATGTTGCCTCAGATCCTGTAACCCATTAGATTCAAGGAAGTACACTGTCCTTTCTTTAGTGTAAATTGATGATACAGAAATACTCTGCTCCAGGTGCAGCAGTTGTTAAAAAAGCAAATTGAATGTTAGGAATTATTAGGAAAGGAAGAGAGAACAAAAAATGAGAATATTGCTCCATGGTGTTTTTATACCTCAAATATTATGTACAAGCTCTATTCTTGTTTTAGACATTTGAAAACTAGCATTTAGACATCCTTATTGCATGGATGTCCAAATCACATTAACTGTATATAAAGCCAGGATATATATGTCTAACATCCTTGTATGGCCATATGGCAAAGGGCATGGTCTGGGCATTTTTTGTGTGAGACTAGGAAGGAGCCACAATATGGATGTCCAGCTTTGATCACAGAAGGGAAAGGGCCATGTTCTTTTGGAGCAATTGTGTACAAAACTGTGGCCATGCTTTTTTGTTAGGACCTCCATGCTGGCTCTTAGAGCTATTTTTCATGGTTTAAAATATTGACTCAGAAGGATAGCATACTCACCAACACGCTTTCAGACTCCTGAGCCAGGCCCATTTGGGACGAAACACAATCGTGTCAAGTCTTGAAATTTAATAAAAGGTATTGAACACCAGAGTATCCTTTGCTGTTTGATCTCCACTAACATCCTTGTATGGCCATAAGGCAGGGGGAATGTTTTGGGTGAGACTAAGAAGGAGCCAAAATATGGATATCCAGCTTTGATCACAGGGACATGCATATCTAAAATCACTCATGTTTTTATTTATACCTGATACTTGGCATGTCCAGGTAACATAAAGGTGCTCTGACTGAGAAGCTATCCACCGGATGAATTAAGAAGGACACCCCTTAATCTCTTACTAGTTGCTATCCTACTTTCTCTCTTCTCAAAGTGTGAAACTGGCAAGGAATACCAGGCTGTATGACAGCTGCAGGCACTATGAACATTCTTAACAAAGCCGCTGCAAATTTAAAAACCAGCCTTTTAGTTAATAGTGTGACAAACGGACGTCTTTCCCAAGGTTTGCCACAGGGAAAGGAAGGAAAGTATACAAACCCCAGTGCAGAAGGGCTGACCAGGTCAGTGCCCAGGACAATAAATTAGCTGACTACCTGGTGAGTGACAATGAAATGGAAATAGAACAGGAAGGCTTAGACTTACCTGAAGCAGTCCCAAAGCCAGGCAGGAAAAAGCTGCCTTGCTATTGTCCATTGCCTATAAGGCAGAAAGCTCACAAGCAGTTTCCCCTCAGAGAAACGGCATGGGCTGAGGAAGGAATTCCCTTCCCCCATCCAAAGCCAAGGGGGAGTGGTTCTTTCCCTCAGCTTAAAGCCAGGCTCATCAGAGAGCAAAGGGAAGGAAGGAAGAGGAGCAGAACGAGGCTTGGCAGTAGAGCAGAGGCAGGACGGGGCTGAGCAGTTCCTCAGCACTGACTGGGAAATGACTGAGGAACAGACTGGTAATTTGGCCACAGAATTCCTTCCCCCAGAGCCAATGGTGTTGGAGGAAAGTGGGGCTATACAGGAAAGCTGGTCAGAGGAAATGGAGAGTTGAATATCCTGGAAAAGGTCTGTGAACAGAGGTTTTGGTTTTGGCTGTATTTCTCTGTTTGCTCTTTGAACTAATGACTGTGGGAATTACCAGGGAAAATAATCCTGTACTGCAATTTCACATACTGGTGTGCTGGAATTTGTAAAGGGTACAGTAATCTCCTCTTCAGGTTATGTTCACAGCTGAACCAAACGCCAGGCTGTAATGCTGGCTAGTTTAAACCCCAGAGTTTCCTGGCTTCAGGACTCCGTGAAAATGCCCAGCTGTAAAGAGATTGCCATAGCAACTAACTAACTCAATTAGTCTGCCTGCCTCGTAGGGAGAAGGAGATTAACCCTCTCAGGGAAAAGCCTGCTCTGGTCTAAAGAGAAAGTCCAGCTCAGCTAGAGAGAGTGAGTGCACTGCAGGACAGCACAGAATATTTCTCAGACATGAACAGGAATGTCTCTTCTGTAAAGCTACAGTGGAAAGTTATTTGTGCTAACTGTTTCACCTCCTAGCCTCATGAAATACTAAGGACTGTATGTGGTTTATCAACCAAGCCCAGAGCTGATTACTGGGTGACCAGGAGTGAAATGAACTTTTTCTGTTGGTTTCTGTATGATGTTCATGCTACCAGGAAAACCTGGAGTGGCACAGTAATTCCACGGCCGGTGGCCGAATAAAAGCTTAAGTTTGCACCAAGGTCATTCTGACAAAGCGTGATTTTTCTCAAAGCCCTTGGGGAATAAGCTTAGTTGGGCATTTGTCAGTGGCTACCAACTTGAAAGGAGACCCTAATTCTAAAGGGACCATGCCAGTAACAAACTTCGTGTCACTACTTGATGGCTCAGGGTGTTCGCAGAGAGCGCGGGTGTGACAATAAATGGATGATTATGCCACTGAGGGCTAGATTCTTTTTTTTTTTTTTTAATTTTATTTATAAATTTCAAAATTTTAACAAAAGAATCCTCTTGTTACAGTAAATCAGAGAAAATACATACAAGAAAATTATCCATTTGTTACACAACATAATCCAGAAATTCTTAATAACATAAGTAATAAGAGTAAGAATAATTTCAATGTTGTGAATAAGTTATCCTTTCTTAGACCACAATAACCTCCTAACAAAGCAAGATTTTACAGAGAAAAGAAGTTCTCAACCAATGTAACTATTAAAAGGAAAAAGGCTTAACATGATTCAAACCAGTCTAATAAAATAAAATAAAATTACAGCCATCACACTTAGGTAAACTTTTTAGTATCCAAGAAGTTACGGAGCTGCTCCGGCATAAAGTAAACATATTTAGTCCCAGCATATCTAATCAAGCACTTACAGGGATAACTTAACAAGAAAGTAGCTCCCAATTTTATTGTTTCTTCTCTCATATTTAAAAATAATTTCCTGCGTTCCTGAGTAGATTTTGTAACATCAGGAAAAATCCATATTTTTTCTCCCAAAAATAGATTTTGGGAGAAACGAAAAAAAGTTTTCATAATCATATTTAAGTCTTGTTCAAAGACCAATGAGACTAAGAGAGTACCACGGAACTGAATCTCTTCCTGTGAAGTTTCTAAAATCCCAGTAATATCTTTTAAATCCAATTCCTGTGGTTTATCCAACTGTTTGTCAGTATTATTTTCTGGTCTTCTAGGAAGATAATATATCTTATTTATAGGTGGAATCAGTTCTTGAGGAATTTTAAGATTTTTTATAAGGTATCTTTTGAAAACTTCAATTGGTGAAGAAACAGAAAGTTTAGGAAAATTTAATACCCTTAAATTTAATCTTCTATTGAAGTTTTCCAATTGCTCTATTTTGTTCTGAATAACAGTTCTGTCCTTAACCATGTTAGCAGATATAGCTTGTAATGAAGATATTTCTTTATTTACTTGGTCAAATTTCCTTGTTGTTTCTTGCTGGTTATTTTGAACTAGATTAGATAAGTCATCGAGTTTACTCACAACTTTAGAAGTATCGTTTGCTGATTTAGTAGCTGCAGCTTCGAGCCTCTGAAGCACTTTCCAAATGTTGTTCAGAGTCACTTCTGAGGAGTCGGTTCCCTCCGCTCCTAAGATCGATGTTGACTCGGCGTCCTGGGCTGCATGGTCACCCCCACCGCTAGAAAGCATCGAACTACTCAGGTTCTCAGCAATCTCGTGCTCCTCGCAGACCTGCGCCGGATTCGGTGGTAGTCTGGCTGCTTGGGGGGAGAGTGATGTTTCAAATCCCATGGCTCCGGCGTCTCCATCCATCGGTGCAACAGCGGGAAAGTTCCCCCCACCAAAAACGACCGGTGAGCTCGTGAGAAACCGGTCCATCTGTAATTGCCCAAGCTTGGCGGGGTCTGCTCGGAGAATGCCCTTGCGCTTACTATGAGGCATATTAAGAATGAATTTTAAAGGAAATATGCTAGTAGGAAATATGCTAGTAAGAAGCAAGGAAAGACGGAGCTCCAGCTCTTGCAGCGTCATGCCGCCACCGCCATCTTGCCCCCTTTCCCTTTCCCTTTCATTTCCACTGAGGGCTAGATTCTTAAAAATCCGTGTGAAAAAATAACAGACCACTGTCACAGCCATTATAGTAGCAATTTAAAAAGCAAGTCATTTTCCAAAGAGCACTCATGCAAATGAGGTTGGCGAAGAATAGCGAATATTTGCTAAATTTGCATGTGCCTGTCACTGGTGATAGCGATGGGCACATGCCAGAATAAATTACAAAGAAAAAAAACAACAACAAACCGAGCCACTGAAGTCAAGCAATCATCCACCCAACAGTGGGAGAGAGGCCCACTCTCCCGCTGCCAAGCAATACCCCCCAACACCTCTCAGCAGTGGTAGAGATGCCCAATTTCCCTCACTGCCAATTAGCACCCCCAATACCCCCTCAGCAGTGATAGAGATGCTATCATACCCCCCATGCCTCCAAGAACCCCACCCTCTCTCCCTTACCTTATGTAGATAGCTGGCCAGAGGGATGCCTACTCCCGGGAGTGGTGTGTGTGTGACAGTGGGAGAGTGTAGGCATCTCTCCCACTGCTGAGGGGGTGCTGGGGTGTGTGTTGCTTGGTAGGGAGAGAGTGGGCATCTCTCCTGCTGTTGGAGGTATGTGGGGTTATTAGTGTCAGTGACGCAGCAGGAGAGAGTAGACATCTCTCCTGTCGAACTTCAATTTTTTTTGTAATTTAAGGGGGGGGTTCTGAGCTATCAAGCCTTACTTTTCTGTCAGTGCCTGAGCTAATCAGCACTCAGGCACTGATCAGAAAATAAAGCACAACGAGGTTAAAGAATCATTCGGCGATTATAGAGAATCGCCTGGAGTGATCATTTCAATATTAATGACCTGATTGTACTACATTTGCATAACAATATCGGAGACTGCTAGAAAACTCAGAAAAGTCTTCCCTAAGCCGTTTTGATAATCTGCCACTAAAATATGTGCATGCTTAATTAGCTGGAACCTATTTAGTGAGCATGTTAAAGGCAGATTTTTGCTTTGAGAATATGGCCCTGAGTTGGCCACCAACTCATTGCAACATGCACAGTGAGAAATCCATCCTGTGATGTTTCAGGTTTCAGGTTTATTTAAAAATTTGATATACCGCCTTATCAAAATTCAAAGCGGTTTTACATAATATATAAAAACAAAGAGTAGAAAGGATACATTAAAAACAAATTATAATTATTAAAACAGACAGTCAAACACATAGACGAACATTAACTTACCGAAACAAAATGAAAAAGGGTAGAAATACATTTGTGTAATGAAAAAGAGAGGGAGAAGGATCAAAACAAAAGGGAGGGAACAAAAAATAAATAATCTAGCACTTTGTAGAAAAGATTAAAATGAATAAGAAAAGCAAGGAGCGAAGTTCCATTACAGTCCTTAAAAGGACCATTATACTCCAAATGCGTCTTTAAAAAGAAAGGCCTTCAAGCTATTTTTAAATTTATCAAGTGATGAACTTTCTCTTATATAATTTGGTGCTGAGTTCCAGATGGTAGGGACCATAACAGAAAAGATATAGTATAGTATAGGAATGCTTTCTGAGGAGTGACACTCGCTTGTGGGCTGTAGGGGGCGCTAATGTGTTAATGGAATGGATAGTGTGCAGGACATGGTGCAGTATTTTATGGATTTTTTCTACATATAACACCTGCTTTTCATATGGTTCTGGGTAACTCTAGTTAGATACAAGCATATGTGTTAGTTAAGGCCACGCCCAATAGAAGCGTATGGAAAAGTGGATGCATGAAAATCTGAATATGGATGTAGTCAAGGCCAGAAAAACACAATACAGATTAATATTAAGGTAAAGTATAATAATATTCTCTTTATGCATTTTGCTATTAAGCCAGACCATAGAGGGAATAAGGTAATGCGTAACATATTTCTAGAGCAGGGATCTCAAAGTCCCTCCTTGAAGGCCACATTCCAGTCAGGTTTTCAGGATTTCCCCAAAGAATACGCATTGAAAGCAGTGCATGCACATAGATCTCATGCATATTCATTGGGGAAATCCTGAAAACCCAACTGGATTGCGGCCCTCAAGGAGGAACTTTGAGATCCCTGCTCTAGAGGGATTAATGACTCCATCTTGTTTTAATGACCATCTTGTTTTCTGTCTCTTTCTGTCCTTTCTGTGTCTATGAGTAGTTTCCCGCCTTGAGTCTCATGGCTTAAGTATTAACAGATGGTCCAGACATTCCAATGTTGAGTATAGAAAAAAAGAATCTTGAATAGGTTTGAATGCAATATACCGTGTTATATGCTATGTGGGTGTGTGTTGGGATCCCATGAGTGATTATGTGTGTGAATGTATATTAAACATGAGAATTGGTTCTGAAAAACATATTTTATATACTTTAAACCTAAGGAAATTCTGAAAAGTACCACATCTATAATTTAACCTCTCTGACCTTTAAGCAGCTCTTTCTACTCTGTGAAATTCTGGAGGGAGGGGGAGTAGATCTCTCCTGCTTCACTTTTAACACAGGGACACAAACTTATCAGCAGATGCTGAAAGCAGAAATACAGGCTGGCTTTAACAAACAAACTGATTTAAGCTTTTTGAGAATGACAAAAAAGTGTATTGGGTATGTTATAATGTTTTATGCATATTCAGAAATTAATGTAAACAAAAATATGATTTGTGAAACTTTTTTCTATTTCAAAAGGAATTTTCTTTGTTCAAACCTAAGGACAGCCTCTGTGGCAGATTGGTTGACAAGTGATGATGGTCAGAAGGTATATATTGGTGAACAATTATTATAGAGTAGGATTCTTTGTTAGAAATGCCAGATTTTGGCTTCTGTAAAGACCCCATGATGCAAATAACCTTTTGATAGTTGTTATGGAAATTAATAAAAACAATATCTTTTTAGGAACATTTACGTCATTTGCCATTATTTCTGTACACTTTACACACTTAAGAACAAGGCTAGCTGCTCAAGTGGTGACCCAGATGGGACTGTCACTTTAGAGCGCGCTTGTGTCAGATTACCCTGCTTATTTCTCATTGCCTTCTATGCACAGTGTGGCTCCCTAGGCTCTGGAAATGTAGGCCTATAAAGCTCTGGCCTACATTTCCAGGGTCTAGGATCCTTGCTAGCCACAGTTCTGTAGTGAATGACACATGGCAGCACCACTTACAGAATCAGCCCTTAAATGCTCCTAGTTCAAGGGGCAGATGCAGAAAAGTTTACGATAGAACCCCACACAAATGTCTGAGAGCATAGCTTCTATCAGTCTATCTGTGGCATATAATAAGTTAATTGCCTGCAAATTTTATGTGGGATAAACCATCTGCAAATGTTAGGGCATATTCACATAAGATGACCATTTATTTTTTTCATCAAAATGGGACATCTATTAATTTTCAGTCCTGCCCTCAATCCTGCCCTAGCCCCGCCTCAATCCCACCCTAGCCCCACCCCAAATCCCACCCCCAATTTTTCCATTTATTTTTCATATACACATATCTTATTAATTTATAATGGTAACCATAAATTTTTTTAAAACCCACAAAGCACACTATACACAGAGAAAATGTTAATTATCATTTATATTTGGGGGGTTTTCAAAGATGTTAAGGCAGATGACTTTAAAATATGCAATGTCACCTCAGTAACTATAGAAAAATAGACAAATATAGTGCAAATTATAGACAGCAGACATATATTCTCAAAAATGACACATTTTGATCACTAAATTGAAAATAAATCATTTTTCCTACCTTTTGTTGTCTGGTGATTTCATGAATCTCTGGTTGCACTTCCTTCTGACTGTGCATCCAATCTTTCTTTTTTTCATTCTTTTTCGCATCCAACATTTCTTTCACAATCCAGCCCCATCCCCTCTGGGTCCAGGTCTCTTTTTCTTTTCCCTCTGTTACCCTACCCAGATCCAGTGTCAGTTCTCCTTTGTACCTTTGTTCCAGGTATCCCTTTCTCTCCCTCCTCTGTTATGATCTTGCCTCTTTCTTCTCTTCCTTAGGGTCTCTCCCCCTCTGTCTGCACCTCCCATAGTCCTACATCTGCCTCCTGACTTTCCTCTTTGGTCCAGGCCTTTCTCTCTCTATTCTTTCTTCTACTTATAACCCCCCTTTCTCTGCCTCTTTCTCTCCTTCCTTCCTCCCTCCTTCCTTCCTATGTCCCCCTCACTGCCTTCAACCTTTGTACCACCCCCTGCCCCAAAGCCAGCCAGCCATTCTGCCTGCCTCCCTCCCTCCCTGCCATGCCAAAGCCAGCCTGCCTGTCTGTCTTCCTCCCTCTAGTGCTGAAGCCTGGCCTACCGCCAATTCAAACCCCTCCCCCCCGGTCGGAGATGAAGTTTGGGCCAGCCAGCCAGGAACTTCCTCTCCAACGTCAGAATTGACATCATTAAGAAAGCTTGTGGGCCGGCGCCTGGACCTTTCTTTCCTTCAGTTACTGCAGATCAGCGGCAGCAGACGGGGGGGGGGGGGGGAGTTTAGGCCAGGCTTTGGCGCTAGAGGGAGGGAGGCAGACTGGCAGGCTAGCTTTGCTGTGGCAGGGAGGGAGGGGAAGCAATCACCTGTCCTGTTGTCCCCACGCACAGCTTCGGGACACTGTCTCTGCAAATGGGACATTTCAGTTCCCCGAAGCTGTGCGTGGGGACAACGGGAAAGAGGATCTAAAATCAGGATGTTCCTGTTCAAAACGAGATGTAATGGTCACATTACATTCACATAAGGTTTTACATTAAGCATGGCTTCTTGTGTGCATGTCCAAACCAGAAAAAAAAAGAGTCAGCATACACGGGTGCTTATTTTTCTGCAGCTAAATATAAGTTTTGCACAAATTATTTACACTTCAATTTGAGAGACTCATATTTAGACATAGAAGAACAAACATCAATGCATGTTTTCACTTTCAGTTTTGTTCACACACACACATTTGTTAATTACCATCTGCTTTTAAAACTTGCGTGATATTCCTTGTGCTTGCAAAACAAGACACAATCAGAACTTAAATGTGAAATACTGATAAGAAATTTTCTCTGTAAAACCATCTATACTACCCTTGATTCTCATAGAAAAAGTCTCATATTGTGCAAGTTACAAAAGGAGGTGGTGTACTCTCTGTATTACAAAGAATACCTTAAGTTCATTTTAATATACCGGTACATTAACCTGACTTGTGTCTTTCCACACAAATTAACACCCTTGCCCAATTCCTCTGTGCATTGCTCAATGTGTACAGTCCACACAGTCTACAGTTGCTTTCTGCATCAGCCCCCAAGTGATTTCAGAACACAATCTGTCTTTGGAAGAAAGTATAGTACGTTTTAGTTTAAAAATTTGTATTTTTTTTTACACAGAATTCTATCAATTGTTTTAAAATCTCTGTTAGAATAAACATAAGCACCAGATTTATCTCTTAATGTTGCAAGCCAGTTATTGTTTATATGCTCTTTAAAATGTCATGTAAATAAATTCAACTTTATTATTATTATTATTACTTCCATAGTAACAGGCCTTTTGCACAAAGAGAAAAACCAATCTCTCAACTTATTTTTGCTTTGGTCTCATTTTAATTCCTGCAGCCTTAGCAACAGAGCATTATCTCTTCTGAAAAGGTACTGATGTTCCAGTAAGGTTATTTCCAGAATGTGCTTTTCAGATTGAATGATCAATAATTTCACCTCTCAAGGTTGCTTTCAGTGCATCCCACCTAGCTGCTGTACATGTTTCAGCACCACTATTGTGTTCAAAAAAATCCTTAACTACCTGTAACAATGGAATATTTAAAGACCATTTCTTCAAAGAATCAAATAATAGATCATGAAATAGTGAAATCTATTTCTTATTAGCCTAAGGCCAAGGACATTTTGGTGGCAGAATGCTCTAATACAAGAATATTATTCCGCTGTGTGAGCTGTACTATATGGAGAATATTTAGAAATTTTAAAAAAGTATCATTTTAGGAAAATGCCTGGTAAGGAAAGAAACAAAAGAATATTTTCAATCAATAGGTAGGAAAGACAGCATGGACTGACTAGGCCTGATTAGCTCATTATAGATTTATCCCCTCCCCCCTCTTCTTTTACAAAGCTTCAGTAGCAGCTGCTGCACAGCAATGCTCCAAAGTCCATTAAATCCCTATGGGCATTGGAGTGATTACCACAGCAGCAGCCACTACCATGGCTTTCTAAAAGGAGCTCTTAATCTGCAGATATTCAAAACTATTCAGCCATCCAGGAATGGCTCCTGGCTGGTTAAACAGTGTTTTAGCACCTAACCACAGATATTCAGTGAGGAATAACTGGCTGTCTCCTGCTGAATATTTGTGGTTAGTGCTAGCTGCTAAGCGACAATGGGCTAGATTCACTAACCCTCCGATCCGTGTGCAATCCGTTTCCATTTGCATGCAGGCCAACAAATTCACTAAAGGCCTGCATGCAAATGGGGACGATCATTGGCACACCCCCAGCCAACTGCATGGATCGCTAAAGCCCTGACAGTAGTGACAGGAGAAACAGCTGGCTTCTGCTGATTTTTTAAATTTTTTTTTTTAATCAGGCAGATATTTTGCATATTTTACACACGCAAAATATCTGCCCGATTTAAAAAAAAAAATTAAACCCCCTTCCCAACAAGTGCCCCGAACCCCCTCCCTCCCTCCCTGAACCCCACAAAAAATTTACCCCACAGTCTGCTCTCTGCTGCCCTGAAGCTCTGCCCTGAATCTGCCTGTCCCTACTCTCTCTCTCTAACCCTGAATCTCGCCTGCCACCCCAGTCTCGCCCCGATTCTCTCCTGCCCTCCCCCGCACTGGGAGCCTGTGGTTTTAACCCGCGGGTTAAACCGTGTTAAAACCACGGGCTCCCTGGCCTACAAAAAAGGAAAAAAAAAATACAGCTCAGATGCATGCCCCCACACACGCCGATGCCCCACAAAAGGCAGGAGGGATGCCAACTCCCTCTGGGCCGGGCCCACCTCCCTCCCTGTGGTAAAATCTAGTCCGGCCGGCTGGCCGGGCCCACCCACCAAAAAACAAACTGCAGGAGAGATTCCAACTCCCTCCTGCCACCTCTCCAGACACCCCTTCACCATTCCAGGCCCCCTTTTCAACCCCCTCCCCGTACCTTTAATGGATCAGGAGGGGTACTCAGCCTCTCCTGCTCCAATGTCTCCTGCAACGACTCTGAGGCCTTGGGTCCTGCACCGGCGCATCATGCGATGCACAGGGCAGGGCCTAAGGCCCTGATTGGCTCAGGCTCCAACCTTGGGAGGGGCCAAGGGCACCTGAGACAATCAGGGACTTCCTCAGGGCTGATCCTTAGGAAGTCCCTGTTTGGCTATTGCTTTGACCAATCAGGGACTACCTTAGGCTCAGCCCTAAGGAAGTCCCTGATTGGATCAGACACCCCAGGCCCCTCCCAAGGTAGGAGCCTGAGCCAATCAGGTCCTTAGGCTCCTCCCCGTACATCACATTATGTAAAGGGGCGGGGCCTAAGGCTCACATTAGCAGTGCGTTATCAGGAGGGGCAGATGCAGGAGTTTGAGGTTCCTCCTGCTCCCCGAAGACATCACTGGAGGCCTAAGGAGCAGCAGGGATTGAGCACCCCTCCTGCTCCCAACTTTGAGGTATGGGGGTGCCAGGATGGGCTCTACCCAGCCAGGGTGGTGGTGGGAGTCCTACAGAGCAGGAGGGGTGCTCCCAACTTTTAGGTTCTGGCCTAAAAGAGATTAAGGTGCAGGGAGGGAGGAAGGTGGGCCGGACCTTTTGTGGAACATCAGCATAGGGCGGAGCATCATGGGGGGGGGCATCAGCGTGGGCGGGGAGGGGGGTGCTAGGGTATTTTTCTTGATGTTTATAGGGTTTGGAGGGCTTTGAAGGATGTTTATAGAAGTTGGCGAGGCCCTGACTGATGATTTTGAGAGTTGGTGTTAATTGGAAGATGGTGAGGAGGGTTGAGGAGTGGAAGTTTTGGAAGATGGGAGAATATTGAGATTGGGAGTGGGGCACTTGCAAGATAGTTATCAGGGTTTGGGGTACTTTTGGAATGATGATCAGGAGGGGTAGAGGTCTTAGATGTCTAGCAGGTAATTATTTATTTATTTTTATTCTTTATCATTTTAGGAACATTGGACACAAGATAATCTTGTTTAAAGTAATGCAGAGCACAAAATATAAATGAAGGTAAAGAAAATACAATTATTCAAGAAAAATCATTAGCTCTTAATTAAACCACAATAGTAGGTAGGTCAGTATAAACAAAATAAAATCAGGAGCCAACAATAAAGAAATTATCAATAAGACAAGACCATTAACTTGGTCATTACCCTATCATTAAAAATATATATATGCTTATCTGATAATGAAGTTGAAGCAGATGTAATCTTCCTTATATCCTCAAAAAATGTATATTTGTTTGGAACCAAAAAGACATACCTAACCCAGAATACTAGGTCTAGGGGACAAACAATGAAGCAACTTAGTAGATTTAAAACAATCCAGGAAAAATATTTCTTCACTCAATGTGTAATTAATCTCTTAAGTCATTGCCAGAGAATGTGGTGAAAGCTGTTAGCTTTGCAGGGTTTAAAAAAGGTTTGGATAATTTCCTAAATCAAAAATCCATAAGCCATTATTGAGATGGCTTAGGGAAATCCACTGCTTATTAATAGGATAAGCAGCATATACGAGTATCTGTTTAACTCCTTGGAATCTTGCCAGATACTTGTGAACTGGGTTGGCCACTGTTGAAAGCAGGATAATAGGCTTGATGGACCATTGGTCTGTCACAGTATGGCAACTCTTATGTTCTAATAACTTACTATACATTTACAAGAAAGTTCATTAAATAGCCCCCAAATGCATGGTTTACTGTCATAAAGCAAAAAAAAAAAAAAGTTTTCCCTTTATCTTGTGCTACTTTGTGACATCTGGGTATATCCATATCTTTTGTCCAAAAAATAACTGTTGAAAACCGTAAAAATACAGTATAACCACAAAGTGAATTCAAATAGTGTTCAAAAAAAGAGAAACAAATAAAACAGATCTCTCCAACACTTCTACTTCAGAATCTTTTAACACGACTGTTAAATTGTTTAAATACAGCTAAACTCCTTGATCTTGACCACTAGGCTTCATTTCTGAGTTCTTATCTGAAGAAACTGGTACAAAATATACTTTATTCAAAGGATAAATTAGTTTAGTGGGCTTCAATATATCTGTCAAATATATTTTAAAGGCATCTCCCAACAGCTTAGGGAAATTGAGCATCACAAATTCAATTTTCTATTAAAGTTTTTAAGCTGTTCATTTTTTTTATGTATCAACAGCTTATCCTTAATCAAAGTAGAGGTCATTTTTTGTAAAGATTTTACTTCATATTTAATTTGCTGAACTTGACTAGAGTTGTTCTTTATAAACAAAGCAAAATTCTGTGTCAGCAAGTCTATCTAATCACGAGTGTTGATAATTTTCCTGAAGATTTAGAAGTATTTAGAAGTTTTAAAAGTATGTTGGGAGTGTGTGGTGCAGTGGTTAGAGCTACAACCTTGGCACCCTGAGGTTGTGGGGTCAAATCCCACACTGCTTCTTGTGACCCTGGGCAAGTCACTTAATCCCCATTGCCTTAGGTACATTAGATAGAATTGGAGTCCGCAGGACAGTTAGGAAAAAATGCTTGAGTACCTGAATAATTTGTATATATATATATATAAAAGTATCCAACTTAAGAACACAAGAATAGTCATACTGGGTCAGACCAATGGTCCATCTTGCCTGATATTTTGTTTCCAACATTGGCCAATCCAGTTAACTTGGTTAGCATCTTCCAAACACCTTCCATCAAAATTTCTGCAGGAGCCAGCAAAATGTGGCACTAGAATTTTGAGAGAACCCCTTACCTAATGCAACTTCTGTAGCCAATACCACCATTGCCTTAGCCACCAATTCCACATAACACATAAAAAAGGTAAAAAGAAAAAGAAACAATTGTTAAAACATATAAAGCAATAAACCAAAAGGTAGAACAGTCTAGGGTGAAGATTTCTGATTTATTAACATAAGCACCTGACATGGCAATGTTTTACCCTCAGGCCGTGTCAAGGGTAAAAACTGCAGGGAACACAAACAACCTCTACTAGTTACTTCCAATCCACAATGCAAATCAGTATGTTTTCTGCCCAAGTAATAGCACTTTCTATACTGGGTCTGAGAACAGAACAGTTATCACCTAGACTGTGCACTTACCACACCTTAATTTTTAAACCTAATGTGCAGTAAGTATGAATATTTAGTGCACTTTGGTGACAGGACGCAATCCCCCTGAGTCTATATATGGTACCCAGATTTGTGTGCTCAGATTTGTGTCTGTGCCCAAGATGTATACACAAATGAAACAATTATCAATAATTGGGTATGAACAACCAATTATTGCAGTTAATTTGCACTTATTAAAATTCACAGATGCATTTGACTGCACACTAGTATATAAGATATTGCACCTAACTCTGCTAGTACATAACTCAAAAAGGGCATGGCCATAAGTGTCTTGGGCATTCTGAAACATTTTGGACCAGATTCTGTAGCCAGCGCCATTGTTGGCAGTTGCCTTAAAAGTGGCTACCGATCGCATGTCAATCACGCGATGGTGCCATGTACAGAATAATGTCTCTGGCAAAGGTGAGCACCGTAAATGTAGGCTAGGGTTTTCCTGGCAAACACTTCCGGTGCCTACCTAAGATGTGAATCACACCTCCATAGGCACTTTAGATTGCCTAATGCCCCATCCATCATTAGCCACGCCCACATTGGCTGGTGCCAATTTTTTAGGCACCGATAGGTGCCTTGAAACTCAGTTAAATCTATCATTTTAAAAGCATTTTGTACTGAGTTTGGGTGTCTACCGGCATGTACATCCTGCATATTGGGAAGTTTTTCCCTTATTTGAAAATTTAATAAAATATATTCTGGAAAAATGGCACCATTTGGAGAATCCGGGCTTTTGTGCATAATTATAGAATAATTGTGCCTAATTTGGGTACTAGAATTTGCATTAGATTTCAACAGGCATAAGTCTGGAATGTCCTTTATAGAAAAACAGCATCAATTTGTTACTGATTTTTGAGCATCATTTATTGAATCCAGCCCAATATGTATAAACACTGTTAGAGTATGCTAACACAGTAATATGCTTTAGTACTGCCCTCTGCCTTAATGTAACTTTATAAAGGGTGATTTATCAAGCCCATAAAAAAATAATATTAATAATAAGTACATGAGTAAGGTCTCTTTTTTTATTTGTTAGATTGCTGGCCTTTTGCTAAAATTAGCATTAATGTATGGCCATTCAAAAAAAACAACACTGGAGCACTAAGGACTCCCACATTATGGACATGTTAGCCAGCTACCTCTGGTTTCTGTATAAGGGCCAAGATTCACTAAACTTCCAAACTGTGTGTGATCCATTTCTGTTTGCATGCCGGCTGACAAATTCACTAAAGGTCTGTAGGCTAATGGGACGATCGTTAACACTCCTCCTACCCATGGCCAGGATCACTAGAGAGCGATCCCCACTCATGCGCACACCCTGACAATAGTGACAGGAGAAGAAGCCTCCTGTCACTGCTTTCAGGGCTCAGTCCCGATCTCTCTTGCCTGTTCAATGAACTCTCCTGCTCTCTGCCGCCGTTCCCTGCAGTGCAAGCCTATGGTTTTAAAGCGGGCCTGCACTGCGAGGAATGGCGGCAGAGAGCAGGAGAGTCCTGCGAGTAAGCAAGAGAGATTGGGGCAGAGCAGGGCAGGCAGGAGAGCCTACACTAGCCCCACCCACTGGCCCGACATATCGGCCCTGCCAGACACCCCCCAGGCCCCGATCTCTCCTACCTGCCCTGCTCTGCCCCGATCTCTTCCTTGCCCTCCCTCAGCTTGGCATGGCTCTCCCGACACGGCACTCACCCCCCTCCTGGCACGGCCCTCACCCCCCTCCCAGCACGGCCCATTCCCCCACCAAAAAGTTGGGAGCATGAGGGGTGCTCAGCCATTCCTACTCCAAGGCCTCCCACCCTCCCAGCATGGCCCACCCCCCCCACCAAAAAGTTGGGAGCAGGAGTGGTGCTCAGTCCCTCCTGCTCCTAGGCCTCGGTACACGATCAGTTTGCTTAGTGAATTTGGGCCAAGGTGCCCAGAATTGAGTGCACTGATCCAAGATGTGCACCCAGATAAATTGGCTAATGAGCCAATTATTGGGTACTAATTAGCATTAATTAGCACCAGTTTGCATTTGTACACACATATTGCTAAGCACTATTCTATATCAATATATATGCAAATCCCATAGCATGCAACCTAAAAGGGGCCAAGACCATGGGGGTTGCAGGAATATGTTAGGGGCATTTCTAAAATTTGCATGCAATGTTATAGAATACAGGGGATATGGGCTGAAACTGGGTGTCTGGAATTACAGCAGGCATAAGTCCTGTTGCCTTTTGGAACTCAATTTTAATTCTATAATGGGCTCTAGAATAGTATTGTGCTAACTTTTAAGATGCTGATTTTTGTATCACACAAACTTATAAGGATAACAGTGTACTCAAAAATAAACAAATAAATCTGATTGTTATGTACTGTAGTGTCAAATGGATTCAGCTCATTTGAGACTCAGAGAACACATAAACAAAGTGGGGAAAAAAACCCTCAAAACCTTTTTGATAGCGCCATACACACAATACTTCAAAGGTGTCTCCTCTGCTCATTGGAACAGAATAACTCCACAAGAAATTAACTCAGACTCAGAATGATAAATCAAAGCTTTCCATATGCACAATCAAGGGAACTTATCTGATGGTGGAAATCCACCGTGGCTCATTTCCAATGTTATATTTATACTTCAATCTTCATCATTATCCGCCACTACCACAGGGTTCCAAATTTAACCCAACAAGGGTCCCAATCTCAACCCAACAAGTATCAACTTCTGGTATCAAGACATAACACTTTCTCCAAGGAGAATTTTCCAAAAGTATGTTCAGAAGAAGTTCACAACAAAATCAAAATATCCCACAAATTCAAACAAAATTATTCAAAAAAAAAAAATATATATATACAGTATACAGTATATGCGGTATACAAACCTAAGGATTAGATTAGTATATAAAAAAATTAAAATAAATAAATAAATGTTCCATTCGATTCTATTATTAAGGCTCTTTGGCCAAACAGTGTTCAGCTGGTATATCCATTGTTGCTTTTTTTGATGAAGTTGTCACTTAATATTGTCCTATCTTTGGGACGGGACAATTGAATCAAACACAGCACATTTTAAATCAGCGAAGGAATGACCCATCTCAACACAATGCAGTCCTAAGTGATCCAATCCTCTTGCGTATTCTGTGTTGTAACAATTTTCAAACAGCTTGGTCTTTAAAGAGCGTGAAGTTTAGCCAATATAGCAGAACTTACACAAACAGATAAGCATATAAATTATATCTGCCGATGTTCAGATAGCTTTAAATCTTAACTTTATAGGAAATTTCTGTGGCACCAGAGTAATATGTCCCTCAAGCATAATATCACAACCAGCACACCACCCACACTTAAAATGTCCAATGTTGACCTCCTCATGTTGAGTCCAAATTTTGACTTCTACTATGTCAGCACACCTTTTCTTTAAAGCAATTGTGAAACTGTAACATTTTCCAGCATCTCTGAATGCTTTCACCTATTAAAGGAGATACTGAAGAAAACTTTAAAACACAAGAAAATATGGATTTCTTTCCAGTTTTAACTTTGCATCATAGAAGACCTTCCTTTGGATTCCATAGGGCTCTTTTCTATCCATTCTTAACACAGAGGTAAAGTGTCCATGTTCTCCAAAAAGCTGCTTGATCTAAAAACTTGCTATTAGAATGACAAATGCATCAATAACAACAACCCCCCCCCAAAAAAAAAAACCCAAAAAAAACCCATGACACAGGAAGACTTTTCAATTGTACTGGATGCAACATCCTATCTGTAGGTTTATGGTAAATTGTGGTCATAAACTGATGATCTGTCTTTAGAATTTTGATATCCAAAAATTGTATGGAAGTTTCATGATAAGATAACTCAGACTGAATAGAAGAATGACACCCATTAAGATGCCTCACAAAACTCTGTAAAGCATCTACTGTGTTAATTGATAATATAAAAATATCATCAATTAACCTACACCACATTTTCACATGTTGAAATCCATCAGAATATACTCATCTTTGTTCAAACCTAGACATGAAAAGATTGGCTATGGAGGGCACAAAATATACCCCATAGCCACTCCAGACAACTGTTGATAAAATTTAAAAGAACAATTATGTAAATCTAATCTAATATGATCTAATACAAAACTGTGATAGCGGTTTCTAGCATGGGGAACAGCGCTGAATGGCCTGCGCTGCTCAAGATGCTCATTGAGTTTCTATGAGCATCGGGAGCAGCGCGAGCCATTCAGTGCGGCTCCCCGTGCTAGAAACTGCTATCACAGTTTCATAAAAGAGAGGGGTTAGTCTTATATACTGAATCATCTTCTAAAAATAGGAGCTTGGTTTGGTTTACATAATTAGATCACAAAGAAAGATCCATTAACATTCATTAGAGCTATAGCCTAAAAAGTGATGAAACATAGTGGTTTTTAAGGTTTTGCGACATTGGATATTTTAAGTATTGGTGGTGTGCTGCCTGTGATATTATACTTGAGGGGCATTTACTTTGATGCCACAGAGATTTCCTGTGAAGTTAAGGTTTAAAACTACCTGCATACTGATGGCTTTGATTTATCATTCTGAGACTGAGTTAACAATTCCTTAAGGAGTTTTTTTTATGCCGATGAGGAGACAGCTTTGAAGAATTGTGTACTGTATATGGCGTTCAGAAAGGTTTTGAGTTTTTTCTCCACTTTGTTCATGTGTATCACTGAGTCTCAAATGAGCCTCTGATTTTTTTAATGCTAATTACTGAATCTAGCTGTTAGTATGCTGGTAATATCAGTGCAGTAACTGAATAGCACTTCCTTGCCCATTCTCGGCCATGACATGTCCCCTCCAAATTAATAATACAAGAAGGTGATGGAATGTTCTTAGCCCAATTATCCAAATTTCTAAATTCTGAGTGCTATTTTGCCACTATAGCTGAAAAGAGTTTTAGCTTATTTTGTTAAGTGCCAATTTGCAGAAACAAAATTCTATGTTTTGACCGGAAGAGGCAGGCAGAAAATACCACAAATGACTGAGTCCATGATTCGCAAATCACAAATTTGCGGGGGTATACTGTATTCATCTAGGCCCTGACTATAATTATAATGAAGAGAGTTAGTCTACCTAAGTATTCTCATTATCTTTCAAAAGCATCTATATAAAGGAAGGATTTGAGGGATCCTTTAAATATCTCCAGGGTAGATTTTTCTCTAAGGTAAAGTAGTAGATGATTTCAAATTTTGGGAGCAGTAATCAAGAAGATTTCAGTATGTCTTGTGTTTATAACCTTTAATGAGGGGATAGCTAAGAGGTGTTGATTTGTGGATCTGAGTGTCCTCGGGATTGCGTATGGAATTAGGAGCTTATCTAAGAAAGCTGGTAATTTTGATTTTTGAATTATAAAGGTTATATGATGATTATTTTGTAGGTGATTCTTAGGCCCTACATAATAGGGCTAAGAGTCTCTATCAGAAGAAAGAAAGGGCCTCAGGTCTCTTGGATGAGCTTTTACATATGCTCTACCACCTCCGCCCACATCATCGGTGCAAAAAACTTTTGTCAGTAGTGTCTTGTTACCACACTAGTTGTTTCATGGGATCCAGATTCTCAACAAGAGAGTTCACAGTTTAGACTGTGAAGTTATAATAATGGCTGAGCCATCAGAGGGTTAATTGGAAGGGATGGGATGAAGAGGGGAGTATGGATAAAGGAATTATGGGGATAAGTTGGGGGATGATATGTAAGAGGAGATTGGATTGGGTGGGTGGTTGTTGTTAGGGATAGCGATCGGTTATGTAGGTAGGATGGACTGGATTGGGTAAGACAAAAAGGGGCACAGATTGGATGGAAAGGGTGAGGAGAATTGGCGGGTTTTTATTTTATATTGGGCGGGAGGGAGTACGGGAGGGTGTTTGTGGGTAGGAGAGTGAAATTGCTTGCCTTTGACGGTGTTGCTATTTTCTGCTGTGGGAGGAATTTTCTTTTACCTTGGGGTGTTGGATGAGTGCTTTCTTGTGCTGACCAGGGTTCGTGGTTCGGTACTTTTCTGCATTTGGTTGGAGGTTTCCCTGCTGACTAGCATCGGGCTGTGCAGTGTTAGCGTCTGCTGCTTCGGGTTGTCCTGCGGGAAACTTCCAGTTTGATGCGGCGTCGGCCCAACATCTTGTTGTGGTGTGTTGGGTCCATGGTGCAATTTCTGGGTGAGTTTGTGCTCTGGTCTGGGGTTTTGTAGGTATGTGTGCCGGGTGCTTGGTTGGGCCATTGGGTGTAGGGGGGATGCGAGTGGTGTCTGTGGGTTTACAGTGGGTGGGTGTTTTTGCGGTGCTGGGAATTTGTGGTAGGAGGGGAAGTTTAGTTCATGGCTGTAGATTGTGCATTATGGCTCCTAGGAAAGTACAGCAGGAGGGACGTGGGGGTGCTTCTTGTGGGGAGAGGGCGGCTCGCAAATGCAGTGGGGGGGCTGCCTCTGGTGCTGTTCTTTTTGCTGCTCCTGCTGTTGCTGCTGGGCGTGTACCTCGACGGGGTTCTCTGCCTTGTCGGGGGGTGGCCTGTGGTTCCAGGGCTTCCTGAGCCTCTGGTGGTGCTGTGTCATCTGCCGCTATAGTTTCTGTATAACAGGGTCCTACTGGACCTGCCTCAGTGTCTTCAGATCTGCAGGATGAGTCATTGCGGATTTTTTCTGATATGTTGGCTGGGTCTAGTGCTTCTGGGGGTGGTGCTAGGGTGTCTCAGAGAGTTCCGCAGATGGGCCGGAAAGCTGTGCATTCTGTTTCCAAGCATTTATTTATTTATTTATTTATTTATTTATTTATTTAGATTTATATCCCGTTCTCCCAGTAGCTCAGAACGGTCTACAAGTAAACATACATAGTAGAAGTAGTTAGGCAAATAAATGTGCAATAGGTTTAGATGTTTGGACATACAAGATTGTGCAGTATTTATCAGGTTACAGACAATTTTTCGCGATAAAAATTTTTTTAAACATTTACAGCATGTGGTGAAACGTTTAGATGTGGATGAGAGGCAGCATTGGGGGTTGTCTGAGGATCCTATGGTTGTTTGGCAGTCTTCAGAGTCTTGGGATTCATCAGAGATTTCTTCTGCATATTCATCTTCGGTGGATGGTGTTGTGGTGGGTCCTTCGGCAGCTCTTGCGGCGGGTGAAAGTGTCCTTCCTCCTGAGTGTGGTAGATAGTACTAGTAGGGTGGTGGCTCAGGTGACACGCCAAGGTCATACCTTGTGTGTCATTATGCCTTTGGATTGTAGTATTTCTCATATATGGCATAAAAAATTTTGAAGGGCAAGTATGTGGATGTTTTTTGTTTGCTGGAAAAAGAGCAGGATAAAGTTGATAAACTGAAAGATGTGGGTAAGGCGTTTTTGTAAGCGTTTTTGTGTTCTGCATACTATTATGAATTGGCTTTTGGGCTTTAATATTTATGCATCGGTGGTTAGTGCTGTCCGGCTGGCCTTGTATGTGGGATTGTTGCGTTATGCTGATATGATTTGCGGGCTTTTCTGACAATGGGGGTTGGTCATGGTTAAACTATGATGAGCAGTTTCGTAAGAGTTTGGCGGCTGACAAATCCTGGATCTGGGGGTATAGGGATGTGGATTTGAGGCTAGCTTAGATGACTCAGGCTTGTTCATGGGCTCCTCGTTATGGTGGTGTTGTAGGGGCTGCTTCTGCGGGGGAACCTTCTTCTGGTGGGGTCTCCACTTCTTTTGGTTCCCGCGGACTTTTGGTTCGGTTAGGAGGGGTAAGACCATTGGGTAAGGCTGGACTTGGTACCTTTTGTTTCCAGTTCAATGCTGGGCGCTGTGACCGGGCAGTGTGTAAGTTCCAATATAAGTGTAGTCAGTGCGCAGGTGCTCACCCAGCCTTTTGTTGCCCCAGGGTTGAAGTTGGAGGCCGAGGCCTGGGAACCCAGAATCCTGGGTTCTTTGCTGGAAACGTGCCGGATCAAGGCAGCGTCCCCCATTAAGTTGGAGCCGCTTGGGGTTTGGATGGGTGCTTACCCGGTGTAAGATACTGCACAGTTGCTTTGGGAAGGTTTTAGCGATGGTTTTGTTATCCCTTTTACGGGGCCGCCCCTGCCTCATTGCTGTAGTAATTCTTCTTCTGTCCAGTTGCAAGAGGATGCTGTTCATCTGAAGTTACAGAAGGAGTTGGAATTAGGTAGGATTGCTAGCCCTTTTTCTTCTCCACCTTTCTCTGATTTGGTTGTTTCTCCTTTAGGTGTTGTGCCCAAAAAGGAGCCAGGCAAATTTTGCCTGATTCATAACTTGTTCTTTCCTTTTGGTTCCAGTGTTAATTCTTTCATAGACCCTCTTTTTTGTTCAGTGCAGTATACTTCTTATGATGTGGCTATTTCAATGCTTTATAGTTTGGATTCAGGGGCTCTGTTAGCGAAAGCTGATATTGAGTCTGCATTTCGTTTACTTCCTGTTCATCCAGCTTCTTTTCATTTGCTTGGGTTTAAGCTTGATAACCACTTTTATTTTGATAAGTGTATGCCTATGGGCTGTTCTGTTTCCTGTTCTTACTTTGAAGCATTTTACACATTTATTCATTGGGTAACTGAACGGGTTTCTGGTTGTACCTCGATAGTTCATTATTTAGATGATTTTGTGTTTGGGGGTCCTGCAGAGTCTTCTCAGTGTGTGGATTTCATGGCAGCTTTTCATGCGGTGACGCAGGCTCTGGGTGTTCCTTTAGCCTTGGATAAATTGGAAGGACCTTCTACTTCTCTGGTTTTTCTGTGCATTGAATTAGATTCTGAGAAAATGGAGTTTCAGTTACCCTTGGAAAACGTTTTGACATTGCGGGAATGTATTCAGTCTGCGTTGCAGAAGTCTAAATTGACTCTTCATGAAATTCAGTCTTTAGTAGGTCATTTTAATTTTGCTTCCTGGGTCATCCCGATGGGTCGGGTTTTTTCCCGTCGTTTGGCGCTTCTTTCTAAAGGTTTATTGAAGAAGCATTATCATGTATGCCTTACACGGGGTGTCCAGGAGGATCTTCGTTTGTGGTATCAGTTTTTGAAATGTTTTAATGGAGTTTGTCTGTGGCAGCATGAGGCAGTGTCTTCCTTGGATTTGCGTCTTTTTATTGATGCTGCGGGAGGATGTGGGTTTGGTGCATACTTTGGAGGGGCCTGGTGTGCTGAGGCTTGGCCTGATTGATGGTAGAAGAAAGGCTGGTGTGGAAATATTGTGTTTTTGAAGCTTTTTGGGGAAGTCAGTTGTGTAATCAGAAGGTAGTCCTTTTTTATGATAATGTGGCTGTAGTTCAGGTGTTGAATGCTCAATCTGTTCATTGTCCTTTATTGGTTGAGCTTTTGCGGCTGATTGTTTTGCATTTGCAGTTAAATGTCACTTTTACTGCGAAACATGTTCCAGGTTTTCTTAATGAGATTGTGGATGCTTTATCTCGTTTTCAGTGGATTCATTTCTGTGCTTTGGCTCCCATGGCAGACGAAAAACCTACTGTCATGCTGGTGGAACTATGGACCAGACTTTTAGATCCTTGGGAGAGATGTTGAAGAATTCATTGGCAAAGAACACTTGGAATTCATACCGTTCAGGTTGGCGGTATTTTTTACAATTTGTTGCTGATATGGCAGTGTGTGAAGACATTATTTTTTCTGTGTCTACTATGGTGCAGTTTTTGCTTTTTGCCAGGAAGCAGGTGTGGTCTTTTGGTGTGGTTCATGCATCAATGGTCAGTGTGTCTTTTTTGTCTCAACTGTTGGGTTACCAGAACTCTTGTTTTTCCTATGTCATTCGGAAACTGTTTGTGGGTTATCAATGCTCTGTTGGTGTTCGGTCCTTGAGACCCAAGCGCTTGCCCATCTTGCCTGAGCTTTTGCAGCAATTGTGGGTAGTGCTGCCAAGGGTTTGTGCTGATGGGTTTGAGGTGCTACTATTTTGGGTAGCATTTAGTGTTGCCTTTTTAGCAGCCTTGCGTGTTGGTGAGCTTGTGGCACCTGTGAAGTCTGCTATGGGCGAGACTGGGCTGCTGGAGACTGATGTAGTCTTGGGGTCACATAGTTTGTGTTTGCATATTCATCACTCCAAGATGGACCCATTAGGGAAAGGGTTATGGGTTTGCTTGCGGGCACTTCCTACTGGGGCTTTATGTCTGGTCAAGTGCGTGTTGTCTTATGCGGCAGTGCGTCCACCTGGGGGGTTGTATTGGCTTACTTTTGCTAATGGTACTCCGTTGACGCGTTTACAATTTGCTGCTGTGTTGAAATTGTGTCTGAAGTCTGTGGCTGTGATTCAACACAATTTGGTACCCATTCCTTTCGCATTGGCGCAGCCTCTTATGTGGCTGCATGTGGGGCTTCTCCTGCCTTGCTGTGTAAGATCAGGCGCTGGCGCTCTGCTTGTTTTCAGTGCTATGTGCAACCGGGAGGTGGTGTTGGCTGTGATTAATTTTTGCTGCTTCAGTTTTTTTTGCAGATGCCTTGCCGCCTGATAACTGTTTCTGGTTGTGTGGCCACTCCTACACCTTCTGGGCACAGAAACGAGCACAGGAATCTCACTAGGGATCAAACCTGGGCCTTGTCCATTATGGAGTGCAAATTTGTTGGTTGGGCTTGCGAGGAATGCTGTGGGAGCAAGTCCTTCCTACCCTGCTGCAGGCGAGGTGTTTTTCCTCCCATCAAGTGATTGTTTTGCATATTGGGGGGAATGATTTATGTGGGGTCAAAGGGGTAGATTTGATTCGATGCATGAAGCGGGACATATTGTCTATTGCCAGTCTTTTTCCTGGGACCCGTTTGGTATGGTCCCGTCTCATTCCTCGTCAGATTTGGCAAGATGCTTGAAGGGTAGAGGGCGTCTTAGGAAACGAGTCAATTCTGAATTGTCTCGGCTTATCAGTTCGCTTGAGGGTTTGGTCTTATGTTATGACTTAATTTCTGTGGACTGTCCTGGTCTGTATAGGTCGGATGGCGTGCATTTGTCCAACATTGGACTTGATATTTTTCTTAGTTCTATCCAAAATTTATTGAAGCGTGTTATACTGGGCAACATGGGCGCAGCTTGAGGGGGGGAAGTGGTAACTAGCATGGCTGTCACTGCTTGTGGCAGAAAAAGGATGAGTTTGGAGGTGAATTCTGGAACAGTGGGGGTTAATAAGGTGATATGTTAATGTGTTGTTATCTGCTTATGTGATTAGGAAACTTTACTAGTGAGATTCACAGACAGATGTTGTCACCTAGATTGCTGGCACAGTTTCATTTCCTCCAGAGAAGTAAAATTGTCCTAGATACAGTATTTTCAGTTTGAGGAAGAAGATGATGACTTTTGCTGATCAGTATGTCCCTCTCTATCATACTTGCAAGCAGTACTACTGTGTTGAGCATGTTGTTATTTTAAATAGTATGACATACTAAAAAATATAAACAAATAAAAACGAAATATTCTCATTAAGACATCCAGTTAATTTATCAGCAGTATGATAGAATAAAAGTTGCATATCTATGTGAAAAAATACTATATAATGCTTCTTACTTGTCATGCAATACAGTTACCTTTTTAAAAATATTTCTGTTTGAGAATAGATATAAAAATCATTTCTAGTAGTTGGACATATATGATAAGACTTGTCTACATTAGAAGTGAGGAAGAAGTGATTATAGTAGAGAGATCAAAGTCTCAGTTCAAAACTTTGGTGAACATCCATGCTGACTCTCTTAAAGGAATGAATGTAAGTTTGTAAGTCATCTGGATCATCAAAATTCTTCACTGAATTATTAAGCATGACCCTCATACTTGTAGGATACAAAAGGCTGCATCTGTCATTCAGTTCCTTTAGATCTTTTCTCAAAGCCAAAAACTGCTTCCTCTTATCTGCAGTTGTTTTATTCGTCAGGATGGATCTATATTCTCTTTCTCTCACAGGTAAGATGATTTCTCTTTGTCTTCTGAAGTGTTTCTAGTATTTGGATATGATGCAGAACTTTCAGTGCAATAGGCACTCTCTGTTTCAAAATCTTTCTCAAGCTTCCTGAAGCAACAGACTCTGGGGGTCTTCATACTAAGCTGCATAACATTTGCACTCACACTGCTTCCTTCACTCATATTTTCACACAGTTCCCTCACTTAAATAGCAATACCTCACAATTTTTCTTTCTGGATAAATAATACATATAGGCTGCAACTTTATTCAACTCTTCCAGCTATTAACAATGAACAATTCAACATTCAATTTCCCATTCTTCCAGAGTGACTTCTAAACTTCCAATTTGTCTGCCAGCTAGTCAGTTATGACTTAGCTGCCTGTCAAACCCATAAGTTTATTAGTGTTCATATTAAGCCAAATATTCTCCTCCTTGTGAGACCTGCAGTGTCACCGGCCTCACAGTTACCTGTGGCAGTATCACACACAACTAAACCATGGCAATAATTCTTTAAAACTCTTCACCCCATATTGTATGCCTGGTAGAATTCCTATTTTTTTACACCACAGTGGTGACAGCCTAAGCTTGTCATTGCCTCCCCACCTCCCCCAAGTCAGCTTCAACCACCAGAACTTACTTCCCTGGATAGTACATAAGACAATAACCATGCCAATATCCAATATATGAATACCATCACGATGATAAAGTCCAGGGCAATCTCCAATTAATAAATTATTACTGAATATCATGCCCCCCAAGGAACCCACAAACTTAGACACCTCATCATTCACTCACTTTTTTTTTAGATGTTCCATGCATTTCACATTACTCGCCTCCTTCTAAACCAAGTGGGGAATAATCTGAGACCTTACTAATTGGGTACAAGGATAAAACAAGATAGCACCATAAAATCCCTCTTACTTAGACAAATTAAATCAATCCCCTTCACTTTACATAAATTATTCCCTCCCAAATGCAATGAAAGTAAATCAGGTTAAGAGTAATGCTGATCCTCAAGTGAAGTTGGAATCAATTGGTCCCACTGCATCCCACAAAGTCCCAGCCATAAAATGTCAATGCCCAAGGTAAAAAGGCTCAGATTGGACCCCCAACAGGATTCTGCCACATGCTTCCCAGCCCAAAATATGGAGTGCCCACAGAGTCAGATGCAGATGTCAACAGGCAAAGCATACACCCCTGCAACTAAAAGAAAACAAGGAAAGTGAGTTAGGGGAACACCATCTGGCAAGAGCAAACCAATACAAACCACCCGGCAGCCATATTTTCTTATAAGAATGTGCCAGAGATATAGGACAAAGGCACAATTGTCCTGCCTTATGTTGTTTTTTATTTTTTTGTCCAATTGTATGTGAGACCACTATCTAGTGGCTTTTTAAATTGTACATCGCTTAGAAAATTTGTATAAGCAATTCATCAAATGGTAATAAACCTCATCCAAATGCCTTTTCCCAATTAATTGGTATTGGACAGCCAAATACACAATCGTAAACTCTTGGAGGGGCATAATAAAAAAAAAATCTAAGTCACCTTTTGACCTAAGTCACTAGACGCTGATGTTGGCAGCAGGAAATGCCCATTCTGAAAAAAAACATCCAAAATAAGGGTTTTTTTGAGAATGGCCTACCTGCATGTTCAGCAATCTACTCGCCCAGACTGCCACTACATCTATTCCTATACCACATTCCCAACCAAAAAAATCATCCAAGTCCCAAACATCCAAACCCAGCCATTTTAGGCGAAGAAAGGGCCAGTCCTTTGTCTAAAAGCAGGATTCTGTAACCTGCATCTGTCAAAAAACAACACCGATTACAGAATCCTGTAATTGCCCCCACCCCGCGCAATGAAAGCGGCAGGAGAGATACCAAATCTCTCCTGCCGCAATTGTGATATCACCCCCCGAACTGCCTCAAACCAGCAGGAGAGATGCCCAATCACTCCTGCCGGCACCCTCCCAGCTAAACTACGATCACCAGCAGGAGGGATCCAATGCCCTCCTGCCAGCACCCTCTACCCCCAGAACCCCAAACCGACAGGAGGGATTCTAAGCCCCACCCCCAAATACCAGCAGGAGGGATCCCAAGCCCACAGGCTGAAGATCCCAAGCCCTCCTGCCAAAGATAGTCCCCACTCCCACGAAACCCCATGAACCCCCAAATACCCCCCAAACCTGACTCCCCCACTACCCTGGAACCCCACCCCACTAACCTTTCAGTTGGCTGGCCGGCTGAGTTTCCAGTTCTTCTGTTCGTCAGGCCCGCCAACCTCGGAATGGCGGGCCTGCCCCTTCCCGGTGCATTGTGGGATGCACCGAGGAGGGGCCAAGGCCTGATTGGCCCAGGCGCCTAAGGCCTGCCCATAGGAGGTCATGATATCAATGTTTTCCCAGTACAGCAATGTAATATTTACAAATTTTTTTATAAATGAGATGTGCTACCTTGTTGAGACTTTCTGTATATACATTGTTTACCACCAGCACTTTGCAGCCAGAAACCAGATAAGCATTTTTAGTTCTTTTTTTATGGAACCTATAGGTGTCTGTTGAATCATTTCATCTGTACTCTATTATACTCGGCTAAAACTATCAGTCTTTCATCCTTTGATTTCAGTTTTTCTCTCCTTAACCATTCATGTGTCTGAGCTTTTCCTGGAGCAACACTTTATATTTCCAACTGTAGTTATACATGCCACTTGTTTTCTCGTTTGTTGGTCTACTTTTTAAAAGAGTTCTCCCACTTTGCATATTCTGGTGGTTCTATTCCTATATGCACAGGTAGATTCTCACTCATTCTGTTTGTTCTTTGGAAATCATTTCCAAGTTTAATAAATAAATCAATAAAAATAGAATTAAAAAAACAAATAATAATAATGAGACTCGATTCTGGATTCTTGCTTTCATAATTCAATACTTTATGTAAATTTGGATCTGTTGATGCTGTTAAATAGGCATGAAGGCTTATGATGCTAGCTCTGTTCTCCAGATTCTGTATATAGCACTTTGAGTTACATGCACAAATTTGGGTGTGTGCTTACATAGTAACATAGTAGATGACAGCAGATAAAGACCCGAATGGTCCTTCCAGTCTGCCCTACCTGATTCAATTTAAATTTTTTTTTTTTTTTTTTTTCTTCTTAGCTATTTCTGGGCGAGAATCCAAAGCTTTACCCGGTACTATGCTTGGATTCCAACTGCCGAAATCTCTGTTAAGACTTACTCCAGCCCATCTACACCCTCCCAGCCATTGAAGCCCTCCCCTGCCCATCCTCCACCAAACGGCCATACACAGACACAGACCGTACAAATCTGCCCAGTAACTGGCCTAGTTCAATATTTAATATTATTTTCTGATTCTAAATCTTCTGTGTTCATCCCATGCTTCTTTGAACTCAGTCACAGTTTTACTCTCCACCACCTCTCTCGGGAGCGCATTCCAGGCATCCACCACCCTCTCCGTAAAGTAGAATTTCCTAACATTGCCCCTGAATCTACCACCCCTCAACCTCAAATTATGTCCTCTGGTTTTACCATTTTCCTTTCTCTGGAAAAGATTTTGTTCTACGTTAATACCCTTTAAGTATTTGAACGTCTGAATCATATCTCCCCTGTATCTCCTTTCCTCTAGGGTATACATATTCAGGGCTTCCTGTCTCTCCTCATACGTCTTCTGGCGCAAGCCTCCTATCATTTTCGTCACCCTCCTCTGGACCGCCTCAAGTCTTCTTACGTCTTTCGCCAGATACGGTCTCCAAAACTGAACACAATACTCCAAGTGGGGCCTCACCAATGACCTGTACAGGGGCATCAACACCTTCTTCCTTCTACTGACTACGCCTCTCTTTATACAGCCCAGAATCCTTCTGGCAGCAGCCACTGCTTTGTCACACTGTTTTTTCGCCTTTAGATCTTCGGACACTATCACCCCAAGGTCCCTCTCCCCGTCCGTGCATATCAGCTTCTCTCCTCCCAGCATATACGGTTCCTTCCTATTATTAATCCCCAAATGCATTACTCTGCATTTCTTTGCATTGAATTTTAGTTGCCAGGCATTAGACCATTCCTCTAACTTTTGCAGATCCTTTTTCATATTTTCCACTCCCTCTTCGGTGTCTACTCTGTTACAAATCTTGGTATCATCTGCAAAAAGGCACACTTTTCCTTCTAACCCTTCAGCAATGTCACTTACATACATATTGAACAGGATTGGTCCCAGCACCGAACCCTGAGGGACTCCACTAGTCACCTTTCCTTCCTTCGAGCGACTTCCATTAACCACCACCCTCTGGCGTCTATCCGACAGCTAGTTTCTGACCCAGTTCACCACTTTGGGTCCTAACTTCAGCCCTTCAAGTTTGTTCAACAGCCTCCTATGAGGAACTGTATCAAAGGCTTTGCTGAAATCCAAGTAAATTACATCTAGCATATGTCCTCGATCCAGCTCTCTGGTCACCCAATCAAAAAATTCAATCAGGTTCGTTTGGCACGATTTACCTTTTGTAAAGCCATGTTGCCTCGGATCCTGTAACCCATTAGATTCAAGGAAATACACTATCCTTTCTTTCAGCAACACTTCCATTATTTTTCCAACAACTGAAGTGAGGCTCACCGGCTTCATCCCTGTGACCACTTTTATGAATAGGGACCACATCCGCTCTCCTCCAATCCCCAGGAATCACTCCCATCTCCAGAGATTTGTTGAACAAGTCTTTAATAGGACTCGCCAGAACCTCTCTGAGCTCCCTTAGCTTAATTTCTATGTGCAACTTAATTGATTAATGAGTAAATCAGTGATAATTGTCCACTAGCAAGCAATTATCAGCACTGATTGGCACTAATTAGAATTTATATATGCATCTTTTTAGACATATTCTTCAAAGAGATGTGTATAGATTCTATTGCTGAAACAAAAAAGGGGCATGGTTGTAGGCATTCTGAAAATTTATGTACACTGTTATAGAAAAAAGGATTTACGCTAGGTTTTTAGTTGGTGTAAATAGTTGCTCCTAAATTTAGTCTTGAGTCCTGACAGTATAAATTGCACCTAACTTTAGGTGGGCTTATAGAATAGTGCTGAGTTTTATCCATGCTGTTTGATTGGATACCATACGAGGGGGAGCTGAAACGTTTTCAGCCCATTAATCAATAATCTGAAACAATGTCAAAACATAGAATTTCATTTCTGCAAATTGGCACTTAACAAAATAAGATAACATTCTTTTCAGCTACAGTGGTAAAATAATGCTTAGAACTTAGGAAGTTGATTGGTTGGACTGAGAATGTTTCAGCACCCCCCCTCATAGATAGAATTTCCTCCTATATGCATAATTTATTTCTATGATATCCATTTATTCTTCAGCTTTAGAAATGTACACTCTTGGCATATACTGATTCTTCATAGACTATGTCATAAACATGGATGAGTGTTCTTGTTCATATGTTCAATAGTTTAATGTATTTAAGAGGCAGTCTTTGATGGCTTGTATCTTATTCGTTGATGTTAGAGCATTTTATAGTATGAAATTTGAATCTCTGTGCTGGCTTTTTCTTTCAGTATTTTAAGCTGGCTTGTTGTTTCTTCCTCTACTCCTACAAATTTATATACCCCTTCTTGTTTGAGTTTCTCGATGCCATATTTATTAATCAAATATATAATTATCAATATCATTATCATTATAACATTTGCATAACATTAGCATTCATATTCCACCACCCACTACATCAAGAATACACATTAAATACCTAATAATCACACTAACTTTAATATGTGAAACAAATATTTTGGCTACAGCTTTATTAAATATTCAACATTATATTTAACTTACAGTTCAATCCAAATAAAACAACAAATACCCTAATGCACGTTTATTCTCTCAAGTAGCTATTCGGTAATGAAACTAGCTCCCTTTAATTTTGTAACTGTTCTAACATCATACATGCATGACCCCCAGTAGCAGCAGGCTAAGCCTTCCCTTATAGCGATGTTGTCTATGAATGCCACATTTAATTATTTTATTAACTGATCCATCTCCCAGCCGCATCTGGGGCCAGTATCCCATTTGACATTTCTCCTACTTCCAGCTGCAACCTTCTACCCTACCCAATTACCTTTTAAAGTGAACACTCCAAATTCCAAGAAACACCAATATATAGAATAACTCAGTCCACAAAAACACAAAATATGTACAACACACAGGAGGGTGGGGTGGTGGAGAATTACCACAGGAACATGTCTAACCCTACTCTTCTAAACCTCTCAAGTCTGCCAAAACTTAATCATCACTCCCTCACAATAACCCTCCCCATTATTTATTTTAATCCACCAATCCTGTTTGCCCTTTCATTTTTGCTTAAACTCTATGCCAACTCTCTCACAGCCACCAACATTCCTATCCTTTACTGCTCCCATCACATATACCTATCTTGACCCCTCCCCCACTCCCTTCTTTTCAACTACCAACCTGCAGGTGCTTACCTCAGGTAACATTATCAACCCATCAGATAAGTCTGGTGTGTCTACTTATACAATGCCAAATAAACCCCAAGGACCTGAAATCCATACCTGAATATCCAGAAGAAAACTCAAATTACTTCCAAAAAGTTAATTTCAAGGGAGAAAATGTAAAAATAAAGAGGAAAAATGACAAGTAGTAATCATTTCCAGACACCAAGTCCTGACCCTATATAACCAACACAAAGGTAAACTCCTATATTCCTAACCTAGGACTAGATTCACTAACCTCCAATCCGTGTCCGATCCATGTCCGTTTGTATGCAGGCTGACAAATTCACTAAAGGCCTGCATGCAACTGGAGACGATCGTTGGCACGCCCCCCAGCCAACTGCATGGATCAATAAAGCACTGACAGTAGTGATAGGAAAAACAGCCTCCGGTCACTGCTGTCAGGGCTTCTGCCAGCTTTTTAGTATAAATCATGTTTTATTGGCACACCATCAGTAAATACACAATACAACACGACAATACAACAAGGTCGCGAACACCAAACGTACCATCAAACACATTTTCACCCCAACCAAAGAATCCCCCCAATCCCTACCCACTCCAAAGCCCAAACCCCCACCCCATCCCAAACCTACACCATGAGACCCAATCCATACCCAAAAACCCCAGCAAGAAAGGAGTATGCTGAGCAAGCTGTTTGCTTATGCCGCTCAGCACATATCAAACAAAATAACCAAATCCCATCCTCCCACCCACAAAATGTAGTCCCCCCCTACCCACCGAACTCCACATACTTCAACCACTCATACCCACCATTCACACTCACCCAAACATCCACCCACCAACCCGGGGAAAACAGCTGAGAGCATAAGGTATCAGCAACGGAATGAGTTTAAGACCAGACTTCTGGCCCTAAGGGAAAGCGAGGAAATGTAGGGGTCCCAGGTCTGCAGGAAAATCTTCGACCGCCTGACAGATAATCGAGCATGGCGCTGCTCCAAGAGCATCAAATTATGAAAACGATTCCTCCAAGCCCAGTAAGCAGGCGCTATGTCTTGCGTCCAAACGCTAAGAATGACCTTCTTTCCTATAACAGCACCTTTCCGGATCAGCAACCGATGTCTCCGAGCAGGCACCCGCAAAGATTCATATCTATCCAAAAGCAAGCCTACCGGAGACATCGGAATAGCGTGACCAACAAGCCGCTTTTTAATATTTTTTTTTTTTTTATTGGGAAGATATTTTGTGTGTTTTACACATGCAAAATATCTGCCCGATTAAAAAAAAAAAATTAACCCCCCTCCCAACAAGTTTCCCGAACCCCCCAAAAAATTTACCCCACAGCCGCCGTTTAAAATTATGGCAGGAGGATTCCCATTCCCTCCTGCCATCGGTCCCACCCAAAAACTAATTGCATTAGGGATGTCAACTCCCTCATGCCACCCCCCTGGATGCCCCATCACCACTATGTGAGCTTGCCGGTACCGGGATTCACAACTGGCTTCCGACCAGGGCTCAGCAAACACCATCCTTAATGTGCCTTCAAAAGAGGTTGAAGGTCCTACTGGTTCTTATAAGTAAAACAACATAAAAATTGTCAGGAAAATAAAGCTTTTCAAAAATTGAGTTCAATTTTATTTCATAACACAGTTCTCCCATAGCACACCGCCCCAAGTTAGGCTTTGAGCTTCAGAGTAAAACATAAACAGAAAATAGAGACTTGCAAAAATTAGTCCCCTCAAACAATCCTGCTCCAGGAGTGCAAAATCAGGCTACAAAAACTACCCAGTCTTTATACTGGTTCTTCACTATAGTTCTTAAGTTCTCTTAGAACATGCTGATTAGGCCTGGCTTTTAACAGGCCTTCCCTAGCCAACTTAACAAGCTGGTGGGGGAGGGGAGTAGGCGAATCCACTATAACAAGCTTGCCAAAACTGGCCCCATGATCCCAACCCGAGATCTTGTGGATTCTCCCCACTACTACCCCTCTCACGCATTCATCACCAGAGTCTCATTCCAGCAGTCAAAAAAGAAAAGCAAAAGAGAATGCAAAAACAATTCCATACAGTGTCCCACAAAATAAGGCGCCAAATCTAGCAGTGAGCCTAGCAATGCTCACACTGTCAGCACTAGACATGTGCTTCCAGCCAGCCAAAAAAAAACAGATTCAAAGAAAACAAAACAGTAATGCAATCCAACTTAACTTTCATCCATGGAGATTTCCTCTGGTTCCATGAAAGTGTCCATAGCCTCTATGGCATCAGTGCTGGCTGTCTGGTTTGCCTCAGGGATAGTTGCTGCATCCACCATTTCAATTTCATTGCTCTGCTGTTATTCAGAAGCCCAGTACTTGGAGACTCCTTCCTGGGCTGGCCCAGGGCAGACTGACTTGCTCTTTCTAAGCTCTGCTTCTAAAGCTCTTAGTTGGCCACACCCTAACCTGGGGGAGGGAAGGGCAAACTGCTGCTTCTGCTGAGCTTTCTCCTGTGACTTAATTAATCTCAGCAGCTGAGCATTCCCTGAGTTAGGAGCCCGCCTCCTAGGCTGTTCCTTCCTGCAGGTCACCTCCAGTTGCTCTAGGCTGTTCCCCTGGTGTTCCACCTCCCCACAGAGTTCCTGATCCTGAGTACTCATTTTGAACTTAGAGCCTGACTGTCTTCCTGAGTTAGGGCTGTCACATTGATCAGCCCTTTTCAGTTTCAAGCTAGAGTTCTGAGGAGTTCTCTTGGGCACAAGCTTAGCTTTAAGGCGGGGTTGTGACAACTACTGGTCCCCTCCCCACCCCCTCCTCATACCTTTAACGGAGCAGGAGGGGTGCTCAATCCCTCCCTCTCCAATGCCTCCCGTGATGAGTCTGAGGCCGTATCCCCCCTCCCCCCCCCCCCCCCGGTGCATCAAGTGATGCACGGTACAGGTATTTAAGTCTGTTTTTTCTTTTTGCCTAAATGGGTACACATAAAAGTTATGACACATTTCTTTTATAGAATCACACTAAAGGGCAAATTCTATAAGAAGCGCCAAAAAGTTAGGTGCCTATATAGGCACTGTTCAGCGCGATTCAAGTAAAATTGGATGCTATTTAATGAATCACACTGAGAGGAACCTATTTTGGAGGCACCCAAGAAATAGGCCAGCTCTAAGCACAATTAAAAGTTAGGCGCCTAGCTGAGTGCTTAAGCATGTTTTAGAGCAATAATTCTGCAACAAGGCACCTAACATGTAGCCACGCCCACACCTAATGTGCATAGCGCCTAAATTTTTAGAGGTGCCTTGTTGCAGAATTGCTCTTTCTTGATAGGCGCCTAAGTAGGCGCCTAAGTTTCAATTATTGCATATTAAAAAGCTTAATTAAGCTTGTTAATCGATTTAGAAATGCACCTCCGAAATAGGTGCCTAACATTACACGCCATAGGAACATAAAAATTGCCACTGCTGGGTCAGACCAGTGGTCCATCATGCCCAGCAGTCCGCTCACGTGGCAGCCCTCCGGTCAAAGACCAGCGCCCTAACGGAAACTAGCCCTTCCAGCAGGAACTTGTCTAACTTTCCCTTGAATCCCTGGAGGGTGTTTTCCTCTATGACAGACTCTAAAAGAGCGTTCCAATCTTCTACCACTCTCTGGGTGAAGAAGAACTTTCTTACGTTTATACGGAATCTATCCCCTTTCAACTTTAGAGAGTGCCCTCTCGTTCTCTTAAACTTAGAGAGGGTGAACAAGTAAGTCTATCTCCTTTAGTACCTTGAATGTTTCGATCATGTCCCCTCTCAATCTCCTCTGTTCGAGGGAGAAGAGGCCCAGTTTCTCTAGTCTTTCGCTGTATGGCAGCTCTTCCAATCCCTTAACCATCTTCGTCGCTCTTCTCTGGACCCTTTCGAGTAGTACCGTGTCCTTCCTCATGTAAGTGACCAGTGCTGTACGCAGTACTCCAGGTGAGGGCGCACTATGGCCCGGTACAGTGGCACGATAACCTTCTCCGATCTATTCGTGATCCCCTTCTTTATCATTCCTAGCATTCTCTTTGCCCTTTTTGCTGCCACCGCACATTGCGTGGATGGCTTCATCGACTTGTCGATCAAAACTCCCAAATCTCTTTCCTGAGAGTTTCTCCAAGTACTGCCCCGGACATCCTGTATTCGTGCATGAGATTTTTGTTACTGACATGCATCACTTTACACTTGTCCACGTTGAACTTCATCTGCCATGTCGATGCCCGTTCCTCAAGCCTGATTATGTCGCGTTGTAGATCTTCGCAATCCACCTGCGTATTCACTACTCTGAAAAACTTTGTATCGTCCAAAAATTTAATCACCTCGCTCATTGTACCTATGTCCAGATCATTTATAAAGATGTTGAAGAGCACGGGTCCAAGCACCGAGCCCTTCAGCACTCCACTGGTGAAGCTCTTCCATTCCGAGTATTGTCCATTTACCCCCACTCTCTGTTTTCCTATGCTCCAGCCAGTTACAGAATTTGAGCCTATGTGCCATTCTAGTCAGCACCAATTTTTTGGGTGCCATATATAGACTATGACCCTAAGCCCTTGGGATAAGACATCATACATTTACAAGGAAATTTCAGGAAAAGTGAAGCCCTAAATCCAAAGTCCTAGGCTTTGAGATATTTAACATTTAGTCAATTTTCCCCTTAGGAAAGTTTGTCTAGGTCAATGTCATCTGAAAAGGTTGGGGTCTTTTTGTTTGTTTGTTTTTGACTAACCCCCTCTTTTACAAACTGCGATAGCAGTTTCTAGCCCAGAGAGTAGCGCTGAATGGCCCACACTGCTGCCGACGCTCATAGGAACTCAATGAGCGTCGGGAGCAGCACAGGCCATTCAGCGTGGCTCCCCACGCTAGAAACTGCTATCACAGTTTCATAAAAGGAGGCCTTAGAGTTGTTCTTCAAAAGGTTGATTGCTGGGACTGTGGAACTTCAAGTCATTTACATAGTTTTCTTCTGTATTAGATGCTTTGATGAAATGTTTCACTTCCTCTTTATACATGTTCAGCATCTACATTTGTATTATGCAACATTTAATATGTTTTTAAATGTTATCAAAACACTTTTTTTCCATATGAATAGGTTTCTTTACTTTTCTAGCAAATTGTGTGAGGCATGAAGAAATATGCAGTATTGTTTCATAAGAGTTACATATTGTAACTCTTATGAAACAATCACTTCTCATAACAATCTTATTGGAATATGACAAAATGGGTATTCTGTAGATAAATATGTAATTGTTTTTATTAAATAAATAATACAATGTACAATATATAAATGGATGAATACAATTATATATAACAAATAAATATAAATACAAAAGTAAACAATTCATAAAGTAATGAAATAAACTATGGGGTTCTTTTATTAAGCTGCGGTAGGGGTTTAACGCATGTAATACCGCACGTTAAACCGCCTGCTGCACTAGCCGCTAATGCCTGCATTGAGCAGGCGTTAGTTTTTTATCTGGCTGTGGGGGTTAGCGCGTGATGAAATGTCTGACACGCTAACCCCGCTAGCGTGGCTTGATAAAAGGACCCCTATGTTTCAAATACAATTATAGTAAAAGAAAGACCACTCAACTAATTATTTTCTCCCAAAAAAACCCTACCCATTCCCCCTCCCAAGACTGCATAAAAAAAAAAAAAGATCTATTCAATAAAACATGACTTCGAGCAGCAGGTGTCAATATATTTAAAAAAGGTTGCCAAATCATGAGAAATAGTCTACCTTGCTTCATTTTCCATTCAGAAACAGACATAGCCTCCAAACATACGAGCTCTCCATTGACCATAAGTCAGACCTGCAGATTGTATCCATAAATAAATACTGTAGATAAATAGTTCTTAAAGAGATCTCTGAGGTACCCTTAAGAGCTTTGAAAGTAAGGCAAAGTATAATTAACACAAACCATAACCTAGGTCCACTTTTCTAGGTAGAATGTGAACCAGTTCTGGAATAGCTTAATAACACTCATGTGGGAATTCAGGAAATTCAACAGCACATAATTACCTAACATGTCAAATTTTGTTGACGGGTTTAATAGTACTTGGAATGACAGATGACTAGTACCCACTGCTATTGTACTAGAAGACCATTTACTACCCATTTCAATGTAAGATCTTTTCTGTGCTTGAACTGATTGCAAACTGGAATTGTAGAACTAAGCCATGAACAATTTTTTTTTTTAAGTCTTTAGAATGACATGGGAATAAATTTTGCCCTGTCCCCACAAGAACTCAATTTCTCCGTCCCATCCCCGTGAGTTATATCACTGTTGCTGTCCCTATCCCTGCCCCATTCCTGTAATCTCTGTCTTAACCGTACAAGCCTCAAACACTTATGATTATAAAGTGCTTGAGGCTTGTACAGAATGGGGCAGGGACAAGAAAAGAACTCGCTGGGATGGAAAAATGAGTTTCTGTGGGGACAGGGAAAAATTTGTCCCCATGTCATTCTCTAGTCTTTAAGTCAGATCATCATCAGTATTTTCACAGAATAAATAGATATTATTTCAGGAGAGAAAAAAAAGGAAGACATTTCCTTTTTACCTGTTGGTTTTTCACCAGAAAAGAGAATACATCATTCACTAATGGTGGATTGTCTATGGGCAGTTATATGAACACTGAAACACAAACAGCAATATTTACATGGTGTTAACTCACCATTTTATAAATGCTGAGGAGCTATGAAATATATATTTTTTTAGAAAATAGCTTCAAAGGAACCATGTGCACCATTAAACTCAATAGAATATTAGGTACAAGTTTTAAGACTTACTGTAGATCAGTTTGTACGGGGAGAGTACATAGAATTAAATACCATTTCACGTGGAGAGAGTGTGGGCAGGAGCAAGTGGGAATTGCCTTTGCCCCAATGTGCCCTTAGACCACCAGGAAAGCATGGTAGGCCTGTAGGTTTTTTGCTGGGTTCTGGGAGAGAGGTTAGTCATCTCTGGTCAGGGGGGTGGGGGGAGAGAGGAGAGGGAGGGAAGGAAGGAAGGGAATACTGCCAGTTTGGGTGAGAGTTGAAAGCATGGTAAGGCTGCCAGCTGCAGAAGAGAAGAAGAAGGGACATTTGAATATAAACTGAGACCCCCACTTTTGGGCCATTTTGTTTGGTTCAAAAATCTCATTTTATATTTGAGTATAACAAGCACTTAATTGGCACATTATAATTTGGGCTCTGATCTGGCTTTACAATATTCGGTGACAATGGCCAGCTAAATTGGATTGCATACAACTCAAAAGGGATTGTGGCCATGGGAAGGATATGGGCAGGTCAAAAGTGCATACAGTGTTATATGAATCTGTGCTCCTGTGTTGGCATTTTTCTCAGGCTCAAAAAAAAGCAAATAATTCAGCAAACTGTGCTTTCCCATCTTCTGTAAATTCTTCTTTTGTTGTCCATTGGTTCCTCCTACCAGGGTCCAGCATTTATCTCTCTCTCATGTCTCATCCCCCGGACCATGTGTAGCATCTTTTGCCCTTGCCCACCAGCTCATGCCCAATATTTCTCTTTCTATCACCCCTCTCCAGCACCAAGCTGCATATCTCCTTCAATTCCCTTCACCACTATGTTCAACATTCTTCCCTCTTGCATCCCTTTCAATCTGTCCCACTGTTCCCTTCCATCACAACATTTCTCCCTCTCATCTTTCTCTTCCCTATCATCTGTACCTTACTCCCACCCTATGACCAAAAATTTTCCTTTTTTCCATTCCCCATGTGCATAACCATCTCTCTTTCCCTCTCACTGACACACCCACACCCAATTCTCCCATTCTATTACCTCCCCCACCTCAGCATCTCCCTCCCTTCATCCATCCTCTCTCCCAAGTTCATGCCTTCTGTGTCCAAAAACACAAAACCTCCCCCCCTTCTGTGTCCCACGTTTGCCTCTCACGTTCGCGTCCCTCCAGATAACAGCAGGGGTTGGAGGCAGCAGTAATAAATTAGGAGCTTCTGTACCAAAGAAAATGTGCACATTTATTGGAAGTCACTCTCTCTCCTATGAGCCAAAATGTTTTGTTAGCTAAACATATAAGGTAATAACTGCACACATAGAACCTTTAAACTACCAAATACACTGGCAATGCAATTAAAGTTTAGAATTTCAAACTTTTCAGCTAGACATGGGCAAGAAAAAAAAAAGCACTGAAAAAACAAAGTTTACTGTGTAGGTCAGGACTCTGACAGTGAAAGTTCAGTGAAACAGCCTCTCATTTGACCCAGTCTTGAAATAACACGGTAGCACTGTAAGGACTGTGAATAATCCAGGGAAAAGGTAGGCACTTGCCCTAAGAAGGTAATGTATTTGGGATCTGAAGCTAGGCTGGCATTGATTGTTAGAAAGAGGAACTGCGGGTTCAGCCGGGCTCTTGCCTCCTGGAGTTTGACTTAGTTTCAATTCCACAGCAGCCCATTGAGAAGAAATGCAAGCCTGCCTGCACTGCAGCACGCACACCGTAGCTGACCGGAAGTGTTCCTTCGACATCAAAGCAGACGTTGGAGGGAAGGCTTTGTGTCAATCACGTGCAGCATGTATGTGACTGACGCGAAGCCTCCTCTCCGATGTCGGCTCTGACATCGGGGAACACTTCCGGTCCGCTGTGTGTGTGCTGCAGTGCAGGAAAAGAAGACGAACCTCTTGGCTTGAGCTGCTTCCAACCCCGTGGGATCCCCAAGACCACAAAGGGCATCCCCACGGGATCCCCGTGACCCTAGGTGGCATCCCTATGGGATTCCCGCGACCCTAGGGGGCGTCCCCATGGGATTCCCATGACCCGAAGGGGGTACCCATGGAATCCCCGCGGGTCCCACGGGATTCCCGTAGTCCCCTTTCCCATGCAGCTCTCTAGTCTGAAGGGCCTTGCTCGCATCTCGTATTTTTAGGTATTGAGTTGGATTCTGATGACATGGTGTCTTGCTTGCCTCTAGAGTTATTCCTATGGGGTGGGTTTTTGCTCAAAGGCTGGCTTTGTTAATTAGAGGGGTCTTGAAGCAGCATTATTGGATTAGATTGTCTTCTAGAATTTGTGAAGATTTGTAGTTGTGGAAGACTTTTTTGTCTACCTTTAATGGGGTGCGAGTGTGGCCTCATCCTTTGGTGCCTGCTGCTGATTTACAATTGTATACTGATGCGGCTGGGAGTCATTGCTTTGGTATTTATTTTCAAGGTGCCTGGTGTGCACAAGCATGGCTGGATTGGTGGCATGAGCATGGTTGGTGTGCCAATGTGGTGTTGCTTGGGTGGTACTGGTACTATTTGGGGATAGCTAAATCAGAGGGTAGTTTTGTATTCTGATAATTTTGCAGTGGTTGCTGCTGTTAACCAACAAACTGCACATTGCCCGCTATTAGTGGGGCTGTTGTGTTTAGTGGTTCTTGCCTGTTTGCGGTTGAATGTGACTTTGGGGGCTTGGCATGTACCTGGTCATTTTAATGGCATTGCTGATGCTCTCTCTCAATTCCAGTGGACTCATTTTCAAGCTTTGGCTCCAGGAGCGGTGGAAGGGCCAACAATGGCAGCATTTCCTGGAATCTTCACAAAGCTGTTGACTGATTCTTTGGTATCCAGTACATGGAGACTCTATAGTTCTGGTTGGCAGTTGTTTGGGGGTAAGGCTAGTCTCAGTTAGGGCACTGGTCTTTGACCTAAGGGCTGCCATGTGAGCGGACTGCTGGGCAGGATGGACCACTGGTCTGACCCAGCAGCGGCAATTCTTATGTTCTTAATAGATGAGTGCTGCATTATTTATTTTATATTATTTGCATACTTGATGGATTGGTCTTATGGGTGGGTGACACAATCTTTGGCTGGGGTTGCCTTTATTTGTAAATTGCAAGGTTGGCCTGATCCTATTTCTACATTTTTGATTAACAAATTGTGGGTAGGGTACGTTAGCGTGATAGCCCCTATGCATCCCTCTTTAGTATATTTGCATGTGACCTTAGAGGGCTATTGGAGTTGCATTGCAGAATGTTTGTGCTTCTCCTTTTGAGGTGGCTTTGTTCTGATTGGCATTTTCAGTTGCTTTTTGGGGGGACATTACAGGTCAGTGAGTTAGCTGTCCCTGCTAAATGGGCTACTGGTTAGACAGGTATATTATTGGCTGATGTTGTTTTGACTGGGCACAAATTACACTTGCATATTAGGAGATCTAAAACTGATCTTTTGGGGAAGGGGCACTGGATATGTTTGCACCAGTTAGCCCAGTTACTGATGTGTCCAATATCATTGGCACATGCTTATGCACAGATAAGGCTGATGGGAGGTTTATTTTGGCTGGTGCATGCGCCACATATTTTTCTAAGGAGAAACTTTCTCGGCGATTTTCCTTGGTATTACACAGGCTCACGTTTATTTTTGTTGTGGTTTGATTTGAAACCTTTACAAATTAAGGACCCCTGATGAAGGTGTGTTAATTGAAACACGGACCAGGTTGGATCCCCTGGTTTGTATAAAGGTGGTGATATTAGCCGCAATATATATTTGTTCAAATAAACCCAGCCTGCATCTTATACTCTTGTCTGCAGTTTTTTCTTTGTTCTGATTGTTTTTTGCTGTAGACGCCTTGGATTGTGCTCTTGTTTTTGATTTGCATGGGATAGGTTTGCTGCTATGTTTAAGCAAAGTATTGGGTGTGGTGGGTTTGGATCCTTCTTTATTTGGAACATATTCTTTCAGGAATGGGGCAGCCACTTTTGCTGCCTGCCGTGGTGGGTCTTCTGACTTTATTCATCATATTGGGAGGTGGGACTCTAAAAGGTATTTGGATTATGTTAGGGAGGTTCAGCAATGATTAACCTTTCTTTATTTTATTTTCTTTATTTTGTGTTTTGTTTTGTTTCTATTAGGAATCTGCCGTGGATGTTTGCACCTGGCTCTTTCAGCATTCATTCATATTTTGGGCAAGGAAGCATGCAGCAGAATCTCATTGGGGTTGAATTTGGACCTCGCAGCATATGGTACCCATATTCAATGGCTTGGGTACCGTTGACTGTACTGGAGCCAGCTTTTACCCACACTATTGGAGGCAGAACATTCTTCTAACCCAAATTTAATTTTGATTCATCTTGGACGGAATGATTTATGTTATGTGTCAGGTATAGACTTAATTAGACAGATGAAAAGGGATTTTGTTATGATTGCTTATCATTTTCCTTTAACTCAGGTGATTTGATCACAGATCATTCCTCGCTTGGTTTGGAAGGATGTGAGAAGTGTTTGAGCATTTGAGCAATTGACCTTTTGAGAAGATAAGTGAATGTTGAGGTCTCCCATTGAGTTGATTGTCTGGGTGGTATGGTGCTGCCACATGGATTGTCCAGGCCTTTATCGGCCTGATGGGGGTTCACTTATCAGATATAGGGTTGAATATGTTTCTGTGTACAATGCAGGATTTGTTGGAATCTCTCTTTGTGAATGTATCAGGCTGCAGCTCTTCATAATTTTTGGAGGGGAGCGGTGACAAGCTTGGGCTGTCACCACTATTGGCAGAAAATGGGGGTTCTTCCAGGCAGCCTATATTCCAGAGAGGGGTATAAAAGATATGATGAGGTTGTATAATGTGTGCGACACCTCCACAGATAGCTGTAAAGCCAGGCGACACCACTGGTCTTGGAAAATGGGATACTTGGAATTAACATGTTTTACTGCAGTTTGATTATACAGAGCAGCTAGGTTGTGACCGGCAAGCTGAGGGGGGAGAGGAGAGTTGGGGCTGCCTAGGAAGAAGGGGATAATGGAATGGCATTGTTATTTGAATTCTTGTTAAAATAAATAAAGTTGCGGCCTAGCTTTTGCCAACATGGTTATGAGTTTGTGTTTTGTTTGAGAAATATATATATTATTAAGGTGGTTTTAGAGAGAGTGCAATGGTGTGAGTAACAAATGTTACATATAATCTACTATACAAAAATAGAGCAATACCCCTAAAAGATGCCATCTTAAATCTGGACTTAGTATGCATTTATGCAGTAAAATCCCACATTACCATGTGTTAAGTGCAGACTCTAAATACACTTTAGTAGACAGACCCCTAAATTAGCCTTTTAAAAACAGTCAACCATGTATGTGGCTAAAGTATGCATACATAGGGGTGTTCATGGAGTGGGATTAAGTTGAAAGAGAGAATAAAGAACATGGTCTCATATTTTCAAACTATACTGTACATGTAGTTTTGTCAGAAAAAAAATAATCATAGAAAAAAGAGCTGTGTGGGGGATTTTTTTTTGCAGTAATTTTATCTTATGACAGTTTTTAAAGGGTAAAAGCCCATGTACCTTCTCTTTGAAAATGTGCAGTTTATGAAAATTGCCCATTTAAAAAAAGTAGTGCCATCAATGAATGGTACATAAAAGCAGCTTTGGTGGCACGGTTTTAAGAAACTCATTTTCTGGTTTGATGATACTCTAGAGGCTCTCTGTAACATAGTGAAGCTTTACAAACTGAAAGTCCAGGTTCATTAAAATTCCTCATTGCCAATAAAGGATTGCAAGCATAACACATTTTGTGTGCTTTTAAGTTTATTCATGCTTCAAAGACTTACTTTCTTTGGAATATTAATCATTATCAGAACTGTTAACAAAGGTTCATCTACTGAAGGGTACTTGGCTAAGGTGTATAGTGAATTTAATACTATGTCAGAACAAGTGAAGTATGAAAATATTATTTCAATTACTGTCAATGTGAAAACATAAAATAGATTGTACATGTTTTATTAGTAAATGTTACATTTTATGACTTCCCTGGTGGTCTAGGTTCATTTAACTGTTAATTAATTGTTTTCAATATAATGGAAATTTTGCAAGTAGACACACAGTATTCTGATCATTCTAAAAAAACTCCAGTTAGTTTTTATTGATGTACTGTTGATAGAGACCTTGGGCCTGATGTTTAAAATCACTTATCCAAATAGCAGCATCTGCTCTCCAAATAAATGCCACAGGAATAGTCTCCAATGATTTTCAACTGTTCAAGAACATAAGAACACACGAAAGGCCATACTGAATCACAGCAAGGTCTATCAAATCAAGCATCCTGTCTCTGACAGTAACCAGTCCAGATCATAAATCCCAGGCAGATCCCAAAAAGTAGAACTGTTTTCCATAGTTTATTTATTTCCATGGATACACATGAAGGGGCATTTTCGATAGGTCGTCTATGTCTGAGGTTGGACGTTTTGGGCAAGACTTCCATAAAACCAGTAGAAAAAATGTCAATTTTCAAAGCTTCCAGTCATCTATCTTTTATTTTCAAAAATGACCTATGCATAAGTTTTGGTCCTTAGGATGTCTATCCTTTTTGGCCATTTTCAAAAATAAAAACGTCCACATGAAAAACGCACAAAAGTAAGTTTTGTAGACGTGCCCAACTACCTTGTCACAATGTTAAGCCAATCAGAGCCTTAGACCCCTCCCACTGCATCCCAAGATGTATTGGGAGGGGGAAAGCTCATAATTTGTAGCACGCTGCCCTGTAGGCAGGAGGGAGTGGGCTTCCCTCCTGCTGATTTTGCAGTGCAAGGTACAGGAGTGTTGGGTGATGCGGGGTGTTGCCAGTGCTGTCGAGGGTGTCATGTGATGTGTGTGTGTGTGTGGGGGGGTGTTACTAGTGCTGTTGAAGGTATTGAAGAATGTGGGGGGAGGGGTATAATGCGGGGGATACCTTTGGAGGGGGCTAGGAGATCGATGCCTGGGAGGGAGGGAGGGAGAGAAGGAATATCTCTGACAGTTCAGCTGAGCCAGCAGGAATTCCCAAAACCAGCTCAGCTAATGGGGAATCCTCTGCCCAGCTCAGCTGATGGCAAGCCCTCAATATGCAGTTTTTCCTCCAATCATTGGGTAGTGGGAGGGGGTTGGCGACCACTGGGGGAGTAAAGAGGGATCATGCTTTATTTAATCTTTCCAGTGGTCATCGGGTCAATTTGGGCAGCTTTGAGGCACTTAGATGCAACTAAAACAGATCTAACTGCCGGTGTCTATGCTCCCTCTAGGAAAGCTTTGGTTATCACTGTAGTACATCCAGGTTTAAGCCACCTGATACCCACCATAACATACCTCCCAACATGCCCCTTTGAGCTCTGGATGCACAGCAGTTTAGAAGTGCTGCTGTAGATGTTACAACACTCACGAGGATTTGGAGAAACTCTGTTAAATTAATAAATCCACACATGTCATTGAACACCAAATTGCCCCACAAAACCTCCACTTCAAATTCCTGAGAATGACTTTCAGTACAGTTAGAACCATGCAGCAGTGGCTTGCCCCAATTCGCGACCTTAGAATTACATTTTTCTAATTGTACCGAAAATCATTCTCAGGAATTTGAAGTGGAGGTTTGTGGAGCAATTTGGTGTTCAATGATGTGCGGATTTATTTATTAATTTAACAGTTTCTCCAAATCCTCGTGAGTGTTGTAACATCTACATGTCAGATAGAACCTGGAAGTCATCGGAGTTAAAAATACTGAAAATTGTTACTTAGAACCCTGTAATTAAGGTCACGCCATGTCTTTTTCAATAACAGACTATGGACTTTTCTTCCTGGAAATTGTCCAAACCCTCCTTAAAACCAGCTACGCTATCAGCTCTTACCACAACCTCTGGCAATGTGTTCCAGATCTTAACTATTCCCTGAGTGAAAAAATATTTCCTCCTATTGGTTTTAAAAGTATTTTTCTGTAACTTTATTGAGTGTCTTTGTAATTTTTAATTGAGTGAAAAATTGATCCACATGTACCCGTTCTACTCAATTCCTAATAACAGGAACATCCAAGTGCTGATAATTAAAAACAACTTTCTGAACTTGCAGCAGCACTTCTAAGCTGCTGTGCATCCAGAGCTCAAAGGGGCATGTTGGGAGGTGTGTTATGGCAGGAATCAGGTGGTGTTTGTGCTTATTCCAGTTTTCATCCATTTTCGATCTTTTCCATTCCTTAAATGAGTTTTTTTTTTGTCTTTGATCGCTTCCTTAACTTCTACAGTGAGCCAAGCCGGTTCTCTATTCTTTTTCATCTTTGATCCCTTGTTGATACGTGGTATATATAGATTTTGTGCCTCGGTGACCATATCCTTAAAAAGAGACCAAGCTTACTCCAGCGTTGTTATATTGTTTATCCTCTTCTTAATTTTCTTCCCCACCATGTGTCTCATCCCTTCGTAAATTCCTTTCCGGAAGTTTAGGGCCGTGGCCGTTGTTCTGGGCTGACGTTTCGCCCCTATTTCCAGGTTGAAGCAGATCATATTGTGATCACTGTTTCCCAGCATCCCTTCTACTTATACATCCTGTGCCGGTCCTCGCAGTCCATTTAGAACTAAGTCCAGAATTGCATCTCCTCTTGTATTTTCCTTGACAAGTTGCTCTAGGAAGCAATCGCCTACAGTGTCTAGGAACTTGGTTTCTCTAGCACAGCCGGAGGTGCCTAGGTTCCATTCTATCCCCGGATAGTTGAAGTCGCCCATGACAACTGCATTGCCTCCCTTGCAGTTGCGTTCAATCTCATCCGTCATTTCTTCATCAATTTCTTCTGACTGCCCTGGGGGTCAGTAGTAGATGCTTATCCTCATTTCTGGTCCATTTGTTCCTGGAATTTTGATCCATAGAGACTCTAACTTATCTGTCCATTGTGGCATGTTCTCTCCAGTAGATTCAATTCCCTCTTTGACGTATATGGCAATGCCTCCTCCCTTTTGAGATATTCTGTCTCTGCGGTATAGTTTGTATCCCAGTAGCACCGTGTCCCAGACACTTTCATCAGTCCACCATGTTTCCGTGATGCCGATGATATCGATGTCATCCTTTTGTGCCACAGCTTCTAGTTCACCCATCTTATTTCTAAGGCTCCTTGCATTTGTGTACATACACTTGAATTTGCAGCCTGTTCCCTTCTTGCATGTCCTTCCCTCTTGGGTCTCTTTCGGTCTGTCCTATCCGCGATCTGGTGAGTCCTCCCCTCCATCTTCCTGCACGGTATCCTCCGGGTATATCGGTTCCCGAATCATCGACTCTCTCTCTCAGTCGACTGTCGGCTTTCCCCTTCTTCCTAGTTTAAAAACTTCTCAACTTCTCTCTTGATGTTGCTTGCAAGTAGCCTCATTCCGTCTCTGCTGAGGTGGAGTCTGTCCTTCCTGAATAGCCTGTTCTTCCCCCAGAACGTTGTCCAGTTGCGCACAAAGTGGAATCTTTCTCACACCAGCGCCTCATCCACGCGTTGATTGCTTGCAGCTCCATCTGTCTCTTTTCATCTGCCCTGGGTACCGACAGAATCTCCGAGAATGCTATCTTCTGTGTTCTGGTCTTCAGCTTCTCTCCTAGCATCCGGAACTGGTCCTACAGTACTTCTCTGTTGTAGTTCCTGTTGCTCACGTTGTTCGTCCCCACATGGATCACCACTGCCGTGTCCTCTTCTTCCACACTATCGACAATCCTATTGATGCGGCTCACTATGTCTTCTACCTTAGTTCCGGGTAGACAGGTCACCAGTCGATCCAGTCTTCCTCCCGCTATGTGGGTGTCGACTTGCCTGATGATAGAGTCCCCCACGTCGATTGCTGTCCTCTCTATCTTCTCTTGATTCTCCAGTTGCAGGTCCGTGTCCCTGGTGTATGTCCATCTCTCCAGTCATAGGTCCGTGTCCTTTGTTGTTATTCATTTCCTCTCATCCTGGCAATTGTTTTCTTGTGGGTTCCCTATGTTGCTTCCAGATCCTGCTGCTGCGTCCTCCATTTCCTCCTGCTGGCTGTCCGTCTGCTGGTCCACAATCTCTGTAGGCGTATCCTGGTGGTCCCACTGTAGTTGGTGCTTTTCCATGGCCTCCCTGTATGCCACTTCTATGAAGTTCTCCAGGTCCCAGACTTCTTCCTCGATGGTGTACTCCGTCTTGATCATCTTTGTATCTCTGTCTTCCTCCTCCACTGCATGAAGTGCCTCCAGTTCCAGTATTCTGCTCTCCAGAAGTCTGACTTGCTTCCTCAAGCTTTATTCTCCACATTGAGCGGTTACGTAAGACCGCCTTCCAGAAGGGAGGTAGTCATTACATATGGCAGATGGTGCAGAAAATTGGGTAGCTCAACATCCTGCTTCTGTCTGCTGCCTCCGTTACTGCCCGCTTGCAGGTCTCCTGTGGATGTTTTCTGTGTCTACTGTGGATGTCTACTGTGCCTGCTGTGTCTTCTATGTTCGCCTGGTTATGTCCTCAATGTCAGCCTGGTTGTGTGTCCTTTGTGTCTGCTTTGTCCTCTGTACCTGCTGAATCCTCTGTGCCCCCTGTGTCTGCCTGGTTGTGTGCCTCTGTACCTGCTAGGTCCGCCTGGTTGACTATCCTCTGCATCTGCTGTGGTCTCCTTCTGCTCTTCCTTAGTGGTGGCTCTTCCCTTCTCAAGGCCCTTCGCAAAGGCGCTCTCGACGCGCACCAAATGGCTGAGCGCTGTTAGCCCCTCCCATTTTAAGGGGGAGCTCCGGATCTGCTGCGGGTGATGTCAGGGGTGGGCGGAGCCCCTCACCCTCTGGATCGTCTCCTGCTGCTTCCCTTCTGCCTCCTCGTGTCTCCTCTTTCCTGCCTTCCGCTTCTCTCCTCAGTCCTCTCCTCTTCTGCCTGCCCCAGTCTCAAACAAGCTGAAGACAAGCTGATCCGTGATCCATTAGCCCCTCCCCTTTTAAGGGGGAGCTCCGGGTCTGCTGTGGGTGATGTCAGGGGGTAGGCGGAGCTAACTCTCGCCGCAGCCCCTCACCCTCTGGCTCGTCTCCTGCTCCTTCCCTTCTGCCTCCTCATGTCTCCTCTTTCCTGCCTTCCGCTTCTCTCCTATGATAGTCTGGAAAGGTCCTCCAGCGTCATCTCCATGATTGTTTTCAACATGTTCAGCTATCTGATTGAAGATCACTCTCTTCGCACGGTTCCTTCAATCTTCCCAAATATGATATCCTTCTCCAGCTATCTCTCTCTTCTGGCAGTGTGACCAAAATAAGACAGAACCATTCAAAGAACAACTTAAATTGTAGCAAATCTTTCTCTTCACTTTCTTAAAACAAGTGATACTGACAGGAACAAGCCTCAGAAAGTGGAGCAATTTATCTCATACTGGAATTTCTTCCAAGAGAAGAAATTTTTTCCTCCTGATGACATCATAGGCTTGAACCCATCCTTCCTACCATTATTTAAAGTATTAATTATATTACTTCATTACTTTATTAATAAATTAATTACTTTCTTATTAATATATTCTTATTTAATTTAACCTAACTCGTAAACAATTCATCAAATTTTAGTATATTAATATTTTAATGTTTTGATATTTCATTAAATTTCTTTAACTTTTATTAAATTTATTAAAATATCATAACTAACTACTACTAAAAGTTAAAAAAGAACTACAATTAAGCTGAACACTCAGGACCGGCAACATATGATATTTAAACTTTTTTTAGTGCGTTTATACTTCAAGTATTTTCCAGAGTATTTCAAAAAGGTGTCTCAGTGCTCTGTTTCAACAAAGTGCTTCAGTGCTGTAAACAATTTTCATTTAGTGTTATTTAAGTACATAAGTACATAAGTACATAAGTAGTCGCCTCCGCCGGGGCAGACCAGAGGTCCATCCAGCCCAGCGGTCCGCTCACGCGGCGGCCCATCAGGCATATTGCCTGGTCAGCGGTCCCTGACTAATTTTATTGCCTACCTCTACAGTTATCTCTAAACCTTCCACTGCTCTTATCTGTACCCCTCAATCCCTTTGTCTTCCAGGAACCTATCCAGGTCTTCCTTGAAACCCTGTACTGTGCTATTTCCTATCACGGCCTCCGGAAGGGTGTTCCATGTGTCCACCACCCTCTGTGTGAAAAAGTACTTCCTTGCGTTTGTTTTAAACCTGTCCCCCTTCAATTTCATCGAGTGACCCCTTGTTCTTGTGGTTTCTTTCAAATTGAAAAATCTGTCTTTGTCAACCTTTTCGATGCCCCTCAGGATCTTGAAGGTCTCTATCATATCTCCTCTGAGTCTCCGCTTTTCCAGGGAGAACAACCCCAGCTTCTTCAGTCTGTTAGTGTATGTAAGGTTTTCCATACCCTTAATCAGTTTAGTTGCTCTTCTCTGGACTCCCTCAAGCATTGCCATGTCCTTTTTGAGGTACGGTGACCAGTACTGTACACAGTATTCCAGATGCGGGCGCACCATAGCCCGGTACAGTGGCAGGATGACTTCCTTCGTTCTGGTCGAGATACCCTTCTTAATGATACCTAACATTTGGTTTGCTTTCCTCGAGGCTGTGGCGCATTGTGCCGACGCCTTCAATGTCGTGTCTTCCATCACTCCCAAGTCTCTTTCCAGATTACTGACCCCTAGCATTGATCCCCCCATTTTGTAAGTGAACATCGGGTTCCTTCTCCCTATATGCATGACCTTGCATTTCCCAACATTGAAGCTCATTTGCCACTTTTTCGCCCATTCTTCCAATGTCGTAAGATCCCTTTGGAGATTCTCGCAGTCAACCGTGGTTTCAACCTTGCTGAATAGTTTGGTGTCATCTGCAAATTTGATGACCTCGCATTTTGTTCCCTCCTCCAGGTCGTCAATGAATATGTTAAACAGGAGCGGTCCCAGCACCGATCCTTGAGGAACCCCGCTCGTGACCCCTTGCCAGTCCGAGTAATGGCCCTTTACACCAACCCTCTGCTTCCTGTCTGCCAGCCAGTTTTTGATCCATCGGTGGACCTCCCCGTGCACCCCATGGTTCCATAGCTTCCTGAGCATAGCTTCCATTTAGCTCAATTAATTATGGCTACTTCATTGCTGTTCAATTCACTTCGTTTAGTCAATGCTTATCTGCTCATTTCAATTATGCTACTTCAGTGTTGTAGATCATTTCCATATCATTTCATTTCATTGTATTTCATTTAAAGATTTCAACTTTCAACTCATGAAATTTAGAAAATACTTAAATTGCTTGTGCTTATATATCAGAGAATTATCAGCTAATTAAGTATTACATCAATTGATTTAACATTTCATGTTTTCTCCAGGTTCAAAGTACTTAGCTTATAACTTTGCTCTTTTTGAAACTGGTTTCAATTTTATCTCTGATTCTTTTTAACCTTTTTCTTGCTCCCCCTTATTACTCTAGCACATTCTATTGGATTCACTGTATTTGCATATGCTGATGACATACAATTATTATATCCTTTATACCCACAGAATCCTCCTGATATTCTGAAGATTAATGAGAATTTGGAGCAAATTTGCATATGATTTCATAATAACAAACTTGCTTTAAATTCTCAAAAATCTAGAGCTCTTTTGTTTGCCTACAATGAAAACGAAGAATTGATTGCACCAATATATCTCAGAGATACCCAAATCCCGATGGTTGATACCATTATGGTCCTTGATACTAAATTAACCTTTCAAAAAACAAATAATCTCTGTTGTTTCACTACCCACATTTATTTATTTTTAATATTTATACACCACTTAAAATCTAAGTCATTTATATTCAGGTACTTGAGTATTTCTCCTAAGGCTACTGGGCTGATTCCGGTTGGCCCAGGTGCCTCAGGCCCCACCTGTGAGCAGGGTTTTAGGCGTCTAGGCCAATCAGGCCCTAAGGCCTGCCATTCTGAGGATGGTGGGCCTGCTGGATGGACGGGCTTGGGACCCGTCCATCCGGCCAATTTTTTAACAGGTATGAGGGGGTGTCGGAGGGGTCACTGGGTCGGCTGGGGGTATCGTGGGTTGACGGGTAGGGGAGGTATTCGCGGGCCGATCGGGGGTGGTTGGGTGGGCTGTGTTGGGGTTATTCCTTTCCCCTATTATTTCCTTGTAAACTACTTAAATTTTACTTTTGTTCATATTTGCGGTATATCAGCTAAACTGTCTCCTGCAGTCTGTGGTGAAACTGGAAATTCAATGATGTTGAAGTATCCAGCAACCAGCACTGAATTTCTGATTTAGATTTGGCTGTCCGAGATATAGCCTGCTAAGCCAATATTCACTGGCTGGCCAGCTAAGTCCTAACAGCCCAAGATAGATCTGCATTTTAGGTGGGTCTTTCTGGCCGCTAAATTTAGCCAGCAAGTTGCTGAATATTTAATGGAAAATAGCTTGCGATCACCTGCTGAATATCAGTGGATCATTCATCAAAAACAACAAATAGGAGCACTATAAACTTAAAACCGCTTTATAAACTGCCTGATGGAGCTCAGAACCATGAGATGGTATAATGAACACTACCAGGGTAAAACCATGATTCGTGTTTCAAATGTCCATCATTGCTCCCTTTTGGAGTTTATAAAGTTGTTTCATATTGTGTAAAAAAAAATTGAATAGAAGTGCAAAAGTGTTTCACTAATTCACAACAGCTTTCTTATAATTTAAACTTTGAACTTAGCCTTTTTGAAAAAAACTCAAGGTAAGATAACTTTTACTTACCTTGAGTTTTTTTTCAAAAAGACTAAGTTCAAAGTCTGCACTCTGCTTCCGGCAGCAGCAGGAGGCTATTAAACTCTATGAAAGGAGCAAGCCTCAGGCAACTGGTGTTGGAACCGACAAGGGATCAGGCAATACTGGACCTGATACTTACCAATGGAGAAAGTGTCACAGAGGTCTCGGTGGGCGACACATTGGCCTCCAGTGACCACAACATGGTATGGTTCAATATCAGGAAAGGTTTCTCTAAATCTACTACACTAACCAAAGTCCTCAAATTCAAGGACACAAATTTCAAAGAAATGGGAGACTTCGTTCACCAGGCGCTACAAAGCCAAGAAGAAACCGATAACGTGGAAGACATGTGGTCGACTTTGAAAGCAACCATACAAGAAGCAACAAACCGCTATGTAAAATCAGTAAGTAAACGGCGAAGGAACAATAAGCCACAGTGGTTTACTGCGGAGATCTCAGACCTGATCAAGGAGAAGAAAAAAGCATTCATCTCTTACAAACAATCAGGGAAGCAGGACTCTAGAGCAGACTACCTGGCCAAATCAAAAGCCGTCAAAACAGCAGTCAGGGAGGCTAAATTCCTCATGGAGGAGTCTCTAGCAAAGAACATCCAGAAGGGAGATAAATCCTTCTTCAGGTATATCAGTGATAGAAGAAAAAACTCAGGCGGGATTGTACGTCTTAGGAAACCAGACGGAGACTATGTGGAAAAGGATTCGGAAAAAGCCCAACTATTAAATGAATACTTCTGCTCAGTCTTCACCCGAGAAGCGCCAGGGCTCGGCCCTCAGCTACAGACAAGGGTTGGCTCAGTTGACCTGTTTAGTAACTTTGAGTTTACGCCCAGCAGTGTCTACGGTGAGCTGTCAAAGCTCAAGTTTAACAAAGCAATGGGGCCGGACAACCTGCACCCCAGGGTGCTTAGGGAGCTGAGTGATGTCTTGGTGGAGCCACTGTCCACGCTCTTCAACCTCTCCCTTAGTACAGGCAGTGTCCCGTTGGACTGGAGGACGGCTAACGTCATTCCACTCCACAAAAAAGGCTCAAAGATGGAGACAGCAAACTACAGACCAGTGAGTCTAACATCGATAGTGAGCAAACTAATGGAAACTCTAATCAAACACCAATTAGATAAGATCCTGGATGAGGAGAATCTACGGGATCCCCGACAACATGGATTTACTAAGGGGAGATCCTGCCAATCCAACCTGATCAGCTTCTTTGACTGGGTAACGGGGAAGCTGGATATTGGGGAGTCCCTGGACATCGTGTACCTGGACTTTAGCAAAGCATTCGATAGCGTACCACACCGCAGGTTACTGAGCAAGATGAGTTCTATAGGATTAGGTGACACATTGACGAAATGGGTTGAGAGCTGGCTTGGAGGTAGGCTCCAAAGGGTGGTGGTGAACGGCACCCCCTCCGAAATGACGGAGGTGATTAGTGGAGTACCACAGGGCTCAGTCTTGGGCCCAATCCTATTCAACATCTTTATAAGGGACTTGGCAGAAGGGCTTCGAGGTAAAATAACATTATTCGCCGATGACGCCAAACTGAGTAATGTAGTGGGCAAATGCACAACAGACGAAGATTCAGTGCCCGACAACATGATGCACGACCTACTCCTACTGGAGCGATGGTCTAGGACATGGCAACTCAACTTCAATGCCAAAAAATGCAAAGTTATGCACCTGGGCAGCCAGAATCCATGCAAGTCTTATACCCTTAATGGCGAGATCCTAGCAAAAACGGTAGCAGAACGAGACTTGGGGGTAATCGTCAGTGAGGACATGAAGTCTGCCAATCAAGTAGAGCAGGCTTCGTCCAAGGCAAGACAAATCATGGGCTGCATACGAAGGGGTTTCGTCAGTCGTAAGGCGGAAGTCATTATGCCATTGTATAGATCCATGGTGAGGCCCCACCTGGAATACTGTGTGCAATTCTGGAGGCCGCATTATCGCAAGGATGTGCTGAGACTGGAGTCGGTGCAAAGAATGGCCACCCGGATGGTCTCGGGACTCAAGGATCTACCATACGAAAAACGGCTTGACAAATTACAGCTATACTCGCTCGAGGAGCGCAGAGAGAGGGGGGACATGATCGAGACGTTCAAGTATCTTACGGGCCGCATCGAGGCGGAGGAAGATATCTTCTTTTTCAAGGGTCCCACGACAACAAGAGGGCATCCGTTGAAAATCAGGGGCGGGAAACTACGAGGTGACACCAGGAAATTCTTTTTCACTGAAAGAGTGGTTGATCGCTGGAATAGTCTTCCACTACAGGTGATTGAGGCCAGCAGTGTGCCTGATTTTAAGGCCAAATGGGATCGGCACATGGAATCTATTCACAGAGCAAAGGTAGGGGAGGGACATTAAGGTGGGTAGACTAGATGGGCCGTGGGCCCTTATCTGCCGTCTATTTCTATGTTTCTATGTTTTGCACTTCTATTCAATTTTTTTTTTACACAATATGAAACAACTTTATAAACAACTCCAAAAGGGAGCAATGATAGACATTTGAAACACGAATCAGGATTTTACCCCGGTAGTGTTCATTATACCATCTCATGGTTCTGAGCTCCTTCAGGCATTTTATAAAGCGGTTTTAAGTTTATAGTGCTCCTATTTGTTGTTTTTGATGAATGTTTCACCATTTTGGGACACTAGTTTGTAAATTTCTCACCCAATAGTGACTTAAAAGGGAATATCAGTGGATATCAGACTATAGCTATATGCTATTTAACTAACAGGGAGTCATTCCCAGCTGGCTAAATAGCATTGAATATAAGGCCCATTCAGTCTAGCAGTTCCTTAATGGTTTAATGTATTGTCAATTGAATGATCTGGTTTGATTCCTGGCTTGGATCTTTTATACACCAATCCAGTAGGAAACTGTAAAGGTAATATTTATAATCTTTCGGGGAGGGAGGGAGAGGCACTGAGGAATGCAGGTCATTATGTAATGGTAACATCAAGTAGCTAGATTTAGAACTTAGGACACATGATTTCATGATATGGAAGGAGCTCTGTTGTATGAATCCTGTTCAAGGATTTACTCTGCATTGTGTGGACTAAAACAATTTAGAAGGATACACAAACACATATGAAGGCTTATATTATTAGATCCAAACACTGGTTTACATTTATCTGGAAGTTCAAAATGAGCAAAAGGAAACTGTCAGATCAATAAAAATATTAAGAATTCCCAATTATGGAAAATTAAAGAAACATCATTTTTAGAAACAGTATATTTCTTTATATTCAATACAATAGCGTGTATGCATAGCCAATTTTAATTTTTTGCATTTCTATAGTGGGAATAAAAGAAATGTGTCTCAAATAAGCACTGTCGCACTGTGTGAGTACTTATTGTTATCTTCTGTAATCATTAGCTTCTTCCCTCAGAGATTCTTAGCTTATATTCATGCTCCTCAGTGATTTTCACAGGTTTTGAATTTGCTTCTTCATTATCTGTGACAATAGTTAGAATGTTTTCCAGTGATACTAACTTGCTTTCATTCTCTGCTGTAATTACCACAATGATTTTTAACTTGTTGAACATGAATTGTATTCTGATTAAAGCCTTTCTGAAGAACCAGCTACCGTATTAATCTTCATTGCTTCCACTGAAATCAGTTGCCAATGATTTGTGTTCTTCTATATATACTGTACATCTAGTCCTTTACTTATTAAGTTCAAGGTTGGATTACATTACAAGAGGTTGGGTCAGTTACCCAGGAAGTTACAATGGGCAGATTGACATGGACATTCAATAGAATTGCTAGTACAGTTAGATCAGTACCACCATTAATACAGTTAGGCCATTGTTGACTCTTTAATTTGTCCCAGGAGTTGCATTAGACAGTTTAGAAATAGGCTTTTACAGTTACAATTTCAAATACATCAGGGGTGACTCCCTGTCTTGGTAGAGAAATGCTTTTATAAGTTTTCTGAACCTGAGATAGTGGTCACAAGAATGTAGTGTAAATGGGAGTTGGTTCCAGAATTTGATAATTGATATTGGATTGATAAGGTAATTTGCCTGGTAGATGGATAAGGTAATTTGCCTTTGTAGTGTCAAAAACTTTAAATGGATATGTGTGGGATCATATTTCCTATTGCATTCAATTGCTAACAAATAATTTTTTGCCTGGGGGAAAAAGTACTTCAAGGGCTCGCAGATGCCTGATTTTAGAACTTGTCTATGCAGGTCAGTTTCTTGCGAGGTATCATTAGTCAAAACCCCCCCTTTGTTTGGCATGTCCATTTACATATTATTTACTCAATAATGCAATATTCGCAACAGGTAGGCAAAAAGTATACTTAGCTTCGTATCATTATGCCCCTGATTGATGATAATACTCAGGGGTACTTAGACCTAAGTTTGTACAGTATCCCTGAGCATTATCATCAAGCTGGGGCACAATGATACGAAGCTAAGTATAATTTTTGCCTACCTATTATGAATATTGCATTAATGAATAAATAATATATAAATGGACATTTCAAACAAAGGGTTTTTTTGACTAATGATAGCTCGCAAGAGGCTGACCTGCATAGATAAGTTCTAAAATCAGGCATCCGCGAGCCCTTGAAGTCCTTTTTCTCCCAGGCAAAAAATTCTGAGTTTGCAATTGAATGCAGTAGGAAATATGATCCCACACAAATCCATTTAAAGTAACTGATCACAGTGGAAGCAATGAAGATTAATACGGTAGCTGGTTCTTCAGAAAGGCTTTAATCAGAATACAATTCATGTTCAAGTTAAAAATCATTGTGGTAATTACAGCAGAGAATGAAAGCAAGTTAGTATCACTGGAAAACATTCTAACTATTGAAAAAACTGAAGGTGGACAAAATGATGGGACCAGACTGGATCCATCCCAGGATATTGAGGGAGCACAGAGAGATTCTGGCAAATCCTATTAAAGACTTGTTCAACAAATCTCTGGAGACAGGAGTGATTCCTGGGGATTGGAGAAGAGTGGATGTGGTCCCTATTCACAAAAGTGGTCACAGCGATGAAGTAGGGAACTACAGGCTGGTAAGCCTCACTTCGGTTGTTGGGAAAATAATGAAAGTGTTGCTGAAAGAAAGGTTAGTGAACTTCCTATATTCTAATGGGTTACAGGATCCGAGGCAACATGGCTTTACTAAAGGTAAATCGTGCCAAACAAACCTGATTGAATTTTTGATTGGGTGACCAAGAACTGGATCAAGGAAATATGCTAGATGTAATTTACTTAGATTTCAGCAAAGCCTTTGACACGGTTCCTCATAGGAGGCTCTTAAACAAACTTGAAAGGCTGAAGTTAGGACCCAAAGTAGTGAACTGGATTAGAAACTGGTTGAAGGACAGATGCCAGAGGGTGATGGTTAATGGAAATCACACAGAGGAAGGAAAGGTGAGTAGTAGAGTCCCTCAGGGTTCAGTGTTAGGGCCGATCCTGTTCAATATGTTTGTGAGTGACATTGCAGAAGGGTTAGAAAGAAAGGTTTGCCTTTTTGCGGGTCTTTATCTGCTGTCATCTACTATGTTACTATGTTACTATATTAGTCTATGACTAGTTTTCTATAGGAAGACATTATATTGTTACATGCTGGGAATTTTAAGTGGAGAAGATGTTTGGTGGAATATCTGTTGGAGGCACCCTGGAGTAGGATGGCCAACTCTGTTAGGTAGTCGAGGGCATTTCCTCTCAGTATCTTAAAGATAGTGATGCCTAATTTAAACTTGATCATTGTGGTTATGGGCAGCCAATGTAGTTTCATATAACAGGGCTGTAGGAGTCCAGATTTCCATAGTCCATATATGAGTCTTACTGCTGTATGTTGAACCAAAGAACTAATGTTATAGTACAGTAGTCTAGGTGAGATAGGATTAGGGATTGCACTAAAATTCAGAAAACCTCAATTTTGAAGTATTTTCTGATGGATCTTAGCTTTCTCATTACAAGAAAAGATTGTTTTATCATTGATTGTACATGCCTTTTCATGGATAGGTGGTTATCAATTTCTACTCCTAAGATTTGGGATTGTAGTTCTAATGGAAAGTCTGTGTCATATATTGTGATCCTTGGAGTATATTGTGAGTCAGTCAAGGACCTTAGCTAAAGGAATTTGGTTTTGCTCTTATTTAGTTTGAGGCGGTAGGTTGAAGTCCAGTTTTCTATGAAGCGGACATATTTTTGACTAATGCAGCTTTTACAAGTAGCATGATCATTATGTTGTCCACATAGGTGAAATTCTTTATTTGTGTGAGATCTAGGTTGACTTCCAAGGATTGCATTAAGAGGTTGAACACTGATGGTGAAAGTGGGAATCTATGGGAGACCAAACTGGGAGGATGCCCAGCTACTAGAATGTTCATCATCCTTATGTAAAGCTTAGTGCCAAGTAGTTAGGAAGCCTTGGAACCAGGAGAGAACTGGGCTGCTAAATCCAAAATCACTGAAGGACATTTGATTAAAGTTGACTAGATCAAATGTGCTGCGTAGGTCAAATTGGATTATGATTACGCTGTGATCCTTGCTTAGTTGTTCTTTGCTACATGTTACTAATGCTGCAACCACCATCTCAGTGCTGTGATTTTTCCTGAATCCTGATTGTGAGCCCATTGGGACAGAGAGGGAAATTACTTAAAGTACCCGATTAGACTTTTAGCTATTGTATAAGTCAAATTATATATTGCTTTATAAACCATTTTGAAGCCAGTATGGTGATTTAGCGGTATATAAACACAGCATTAAATTAAATTAATTTATCATAGGGTGACTCCATGATGGGACTGAGGGGATATCTGATCTACAGTTGGAAACAGATAGAATAGGCTTTGGTTCATATGGTGCTGATCAGTAGGCAGTAGGTGAACAAAATAATGCCTAAATATTTTATAATTTAATTGTAAGTTTAGTATCAAACAGCTACATGTAATACATCTGTCCCAGATTTCTCACTTATCAAACAGCAAAAACATATATTCAGATTCTAGTATCACCTTATAATAATAATAATAGTTTATTTTTGTATACCGCCACACCGTCAGTTCTTGGTTTACATAGTAAATTACAAAGTATTTAAGATACAGAGCCAGATAACAGTGTCTTATAAAAGGAAATAACACAATTCAATAAAAGATAATAACTGACAAAGTACAACCCTAACTTATTCAAACAAAGTATGCACAATACAGATTATTTATACTAAAATAGATAAGCTTCTGTAAACCTTATTCCATAAAAATAATAAAAATCAATTTATCAAATTGATATTGATATCTATTAAGTATTGTACTGTTTAAATAGATAGGTCTTAAAATCTTTCCGAAATTGCTGATAAGTGAGGGCTACTATATAGAAAATAGAATCAGTGACTGCAACATTTTCAGTTGGGGCTGGAGGCAGCAGTTATTATTGAGGTTAGTGAGGAAGCTGTAGACGATAGAGACAATTTTTAAAGGTTGTTTGAATTTGTGGGATCAAAGTGAGTGATGAGTTTTGCAGCAAGTGTAAGCATTTGGCAGACTGAAAGGTTAGTTTTCTTTTTGCACTGAGCCAGGCACACATGTTTTGAATCCACATGGATAACCTACCCTTATACAACAGAGGGTCACAGGAAAAGAGGCTAGGCAGCAATATAATTGTGGTGTTCAAACTAGTGGGAGAGAACTAGCAGATGGCATATGGGTTTCATACCTTGCAACCAACATGCCATACTCAAACTGGGGAATACATTCTATCACTACAATTGTACATACACACCAGAAAGAAAAGCTGTGGGGATTTCTTGTATCTTTCCAATCCTCTTTGGCCCCGTTGCAAATTCTAGGAGGTTCAAACACTGGCCATCTGATTTTCCATGTAGAGTTCTACCTCATGCAAGTGGATTATCCTGAAAAGCTCCAGGGCCACCTGCTTGCTGAAATTTGATAGCCTCTTTAAGGGGCATCTTACTGTCAACAGTCAATGCTGCTTCATGGCTACAAGATTTAGAACTACAAAAGAGTGTTCATATCTACAGATGCAAGAGCCTGCTCTATTTTGTCACAGCAACATCTGTCTCTAGCCAACTAAAGTAATGAGAAGAAAGCCAGCACTGTTTCAGCACAGAAGCTACCTCTATTTCACAGCAGCAAAAGCTGTCTCTTTGGGGCAGTAGGAATCATCTCTAATTGATAACACCAGAAACCTCTTCCAGTGGGTTACAGTTCAGGTCAATTCCCATTCACTCCTTCCACGATGCTCTTCTAAACTGAAAATGACTTCAGAAATGCCCAGTCATAATACTATGATATCATTGGCCATTATCCAAGGTCCTTAAGAATGGCATTACCAATTAGCCAATTTTTGGAACTGTAACTCATATGCTGTACAAGTTAACAATTTCCTTATCAGGCCCAAGTGCTTACTTAGTGATTAAGCAGCAGTTATTTGTAAAGAATCATATGGAACACATTTCCTAGAATCTGCTATGCAAAATTATCTAAACTAAACTAAAACTTAGCTTTGTATACCGGGTCTTCAACCAGAAAGGAGCTCGACTCAGTTAACAGTAACTAAAAAATACTGAAAAAAGTAATAATCTGAAAATATTAATATGACTGGATTCTGAAGTGTTTGGCAAATAAAATAGTTTTAAAAGATTTACAAAAAAGTTGAAAAGGACCTGTACCCCTTAAAATAAGAGGAAGTTTGTTCCATAGTTGAGAAAATTAGAAAACCAAGGATTGACTGAAATTCTTGACTCCTTTGATTCCTTTCAGTGAAGGAAGGGAGAGTTTGAATTGTTGGGTGCCTCTTGCATGGGAGAATCTATAAGCATTCCATAATAAAGGGACATGAGGGATGTAAATACCATATAAAATTTTAAAAGTAATACATGTACATTTAAAGTGAATCCTGAGATAGACCAGAAGCCAGTGAAGGTTTAAAAGCAAAGGAGAAACATGGTCAAATTTACTTTTTCCAAAAATTAATTTTGCAGCAGTATTTTGTATCAGTTGGAGTCTTTGAAGGCAAGTCTTTGTTATGCCGAGATAGATAGCATTACAGTAATCTAGCTGGGATAATATGATAAATTGGACCAGATTAGAGAAGTGTTGCTGGTGGAATAGGTTTCTGACCTTCCTCAACATTCGAAGGCTAAAAAAGCATTTCTCTGTCGTTAGAAGAAAAAACATAGGATAGCATGGTGAAATTTATATATACTATAGGTTATTCTACTTTGATTTAAAAAATAGTTCAAATTATTCTACAGCATTAGCACATTTTGAGCATCAATTCCAGTGTTATAACTAGATCATGAGTAGCCTTTATCAGGAGCATTAATTTAAAGGATAAGTTGGTATGCTCTGTTACTTAATTTTGAAGACAAATGTCCAAACATGATGAGCCACTGAGTATTTGGTTGTTGTGGTTTTATCTCTTCCACAGAAGAACGTGACAGCTAATTTTTTCCTGGTGATCAAAAACATTATATCCATACTTCAACTGCACTTTCTTGTTTGTCATGTATGTAATATGCTGTCTCTGTCAGAAGATATATATGGGATGGACCAAATGAACCATGTGGCCTTTACTTTCCAATCTAGCAGGTTAAACCAGACTTCCTTTTTGCTTGCAGAACCCCAACATCTTATCAACTTTCTGGACTTGTAACATGTTGCAGATCACATCTCAAACTTCAGTAACAGCCATAAACAATCATACTGCAAATATCATAAGCTGTTGTTAAGATGTTGCAAGGCAGTTCTCTAACCAATGACAATCAATATTCATTTTGCTTTAGATTTTAACAATTATTTTATAAAAAGTACTTTTTTGTGGATGTGAATGCCCATGAGTATAACGGAGTTCAAAAATCTCAAAGCATATACCATGTAATTGAGTTTAATGGAATCAGATATTTATTCATGAGAAGAGGGTTAGAACAAATAAATGATTCATATACGCATATGCATTACCCTTTTGTATCATGGTTCGCTTTCATAGCAGGGGATGAATTATAGGTTTCTTGCACTACTAGTTTATATTGAAAAACGCAGGTGGAATGACATCCACAATTAATGCACTGCATGTATTGCTGAAGAAGAATTTGGATTTCTGCGGAAATCTATGGGTCGTCACTGCTATTCAATAGAAGTGTCTGATGATCTCTGCAGGCTAACTTCATGAATATGTAGATTTATCACAATCCATGTTGTATTTAATAATACTAAACAATATTAAATCAATACAAAGTTTTATAAAATAATGTAGAGCCCCACTGAATGCAATAATGTACACACTGAATCTCTTAATACACAACCATAGAGCTGCAGTGGCGTACCTGTCAGCAAATATTTGTGAGGCTATTAAAACTATGATTAAATTTTGCTTTTCTAAACAATCATATTTTCATTTCTGTTAGGTTTCTAAAGTAAAGCATACTTTGCAAAAGGATGTTTCCATAGATTCTGTGAAAACAGCAGTGTATTAAAGCATTTGACAGTCTAAGTAGTCTGTATGATTTTCTGACTCAGTAGCACAATGTTCCATGTTTCTAGGTAATTACAACAGATTATGGTGCTAAGCTATTATTACATACTAAATATTCAATATGGTCGTTCTGATTTTTAACAAAGAAAAATATAACTTGTCAAACATGCATTCAGCTTCAGAGTATTAATTCTAAACAACCTGACATTTCTATATCACACTTGTACTCTTGAAACTAGTTTTATTGCATTTAAGGGCCTTGCATGGTAAGTTTTTGCATTTACCATAACTAAACAACAAAAGTTAAGGTGCAGCAGGTACAAAGCCCATCCAGTAAATGAGCAGGCATGACTAATATCTGCCCTGCATTTACTGCATAGAGCAGACATTTAGACCCATATTCTATAAAAGACACCTTAACTTAAGTACCGGTAGGCACCCTACCAGCACCTAAGTTAAGTCCAAAACACTGTTTAAAAGAGCTTTAAAGACTAATTTCATGGTGACTACCGGTATCTATAAAAACAGTGCAGGAATCACGCCAATGGGGGTGCTTTATGATACCTAACGCCACTGTAGGTGTGGCTAATGCCATAAGTGGCATTAGGCACTGTAAGGTATCTCTGTAGGCTCAATTCACATCAAATGTAGATGCCAGAAATGTAGGCCTTGAAAACCCTGGCCTACATTTCCAATGCCTGTCTGTCCTGAAGGCGCAATTCTCTACATAGTGCCTAAGTGTGATTGCCTACTGCTGGCACCAGTCTTGTAGGTGCTGGCCGATTTAGGTGATGTTTATAGAATCAACACCTTAGGGTTCAATTCTATATATGCCACCTAAAAAAAAAAGGCAACTAGTGCTGTGCTGAGCATAATTCTATAAAAAATTATGCGTACTGTGTAAAATCACACTTTAGTGTAGCCTAAGTACCGCTGTGTAATATTATACATCTTAAATTCTTCCTCTTTTATATATTCTGTAAAATGCATTGCCAGCCCATGGTTTTAATCCACCTCCCCCCCGCACTGATGCCTTCTGTGCTGGTGCCCATCCCCCTGCGCTGATGCCCCCGATGCCCCACCGAAGAACAAAAGGCAGGAGGGATGCCAACTCCCTCCTGCTATCTCAAACCCATCCTGGCTGGGCCCGGCCCAGCTTACCTCCCTCCCTGTACCTTCAGCTAGGCCAGCTGGCTGGGCCCTTCCCACCCCATCCCTGTACCTTTAAAATTGTTAGGAGCAGGAGAGGTGCTCAGTCTCTCCTGCTCCAGGCCTCCTCCGATACTAACTGTGGCCTTAGGCCATGCCCCGGTGTATTATATGATGCATGGGGAGGTGCCTATGGTCCTGATTGGCTGAGGTGCCTTAGGGCTACTTCCTTGTATTTGGCCAATCAGAGACTTAGACTCCTCCCTAAGAAAGTCCCTAATTGGCTGAGGTGCCCCAGGCCCCTCCCAAGGGAGGAGCCCGAGGCACCTCAGCCAATCAGGGCCTTAGGCCCCTCCCTGTGCATCACATGATGCACTGGGGCATGGCCTAAAGCCACAGCTGGTGTCGGAGGAGGCCTGAAGAAGGAGGGACTGAGCACCCCTCTTGCTCCCAATGATTTTAAAGGTTCGGGGAGGGCATGGGCCTTGCCTGGCCAACCGCTGGCCTAGTAAAAGGTACAGGGAGGGAGGTAGGCCTGGCTGGGTCTAGCCAGGACGGGTTTGAGATGGCAGGAGGGAGTTGGCATCCCTCCTGCCTTTTGTTCTTCGGCAGGGGACATTTTTTAGGGGTTTGGGGAGTGAGGAAGCACTTCAAGGGGGGGGGGGGCTTTTTATTTTTAACCGAGCAGTTATTTTGCATGTGTAATACACGAAAAATATCTGCCCAATTTAAAAAATAATTTTTTTAAGCCTACAGGAGCCCTGACAGCAGTGACAGGAGGCTGCTTCTCCTGTCACTACTGTCAGGATCTGCGCATGCTCAAGGATCGCTCTCTAGCGATCCATGCCATGGGTAGAGAGCATGATAATGATTGTCCCAATTTGCATGCAGACCTTTTGTGAATTCGTCGGCCTGCATGCAATCGGGAATGGATTGGACATGGAATTGGGGGGGTGGGGGGAGGGTTAGTGAATCTAACCCTTTGTGCTATACACCTACAAAGTTGTTGTGAGTATAAGTTTCCTGTAACTCCAATTAATGCCATACATGATGTGCTAATTGCCAATTAACAGCACCAGAGTAGAGGAGTGGAGGAGTAGCCTAGTACTTACTGCAGCAGTCTGTGAACCTGGGGAACTGGGTTTGATTCCCATTGCAGCTCCTTATGTCTCTTGGCAAGTCACTTAGGGCTAGATTCACTAAAGATAATGACTCAATCGCTATTTGCTGATTCTCTGGCCGACTTTCCAACAGCGATTGATTAACTATCAAGTTTGCATGCAAACCCATCAACTCAATTGCTCAGTGAGTGATTGACACAATGCAGAGTCCTAATAGTAGTGACAGGGGAAGCAGTCTCCTGTCACTGCTGTCTAGGTTTCAGCTTTTTTAAATAATGGAACAGATATTCTGTGCACCATCTGTTCCATAAAAAAATCTAGCACTCCCGAGCCACAGCCACCCCCTCGAACCACAAAAACATGGCAAGAGAGATGCCTACTCCCTCCTTCCCAGAAAGACCTCCCCCCTCTCTTCCCCCCACTCCCTCCTGCCACCGGATGCCCCCTCCAGGCCCCTGTGCCCCCGTACCTTGAAGTTGAAAGCAGAAGGTACTGAAAACACCTCCTGCTCCTCCTCCCTGATGACGACACTGGGCCTTAGGCTCAGACGCCTAGGGCTCCTCCCTTGGGAGGGTCTGGTATATGGCAACAAACAATGCCAATGATAAAGTACTTGAATGTAAAACCACTTAGAATATAAGTGGTATATAAATAATAAAATAAATAAATAAATGCACTAGCTGTGAGTGCCGGCACAACTTAAAAACAAAAAACAACAACAACATCCAGTTGTCACGGTGGCATAATCTGATTCCCTCCAGATAGTATCTTCCTGATAGCATCTTGGAAGGGAAAGGGGGCTCATGAGAGGTGGATGGATACTCTTGGGGTGACATTATTGGAGATATTATTCAGGGATATGACAGAATACTTTTTTTGGCGGGGGCTATGACAACATTATTGGATTTGCACCAAACAAACAGCATGTAATGTTTTCTCTTGAGGTGGTGTTAAGTGCACCTACATTATTGTCAGTCATGAAAGCTGCAAATCAGTGCTAATGCAAATCAAAATACAACTACCAAAGCATCATAACCTCACCCCAAACAATATCCTCCTTGACAGTATTGTCTCCTCAAGAGGTTTGTTTGGGAAGGGAGGGTCTCTTGATTTGCAATTCTTTTACACTTTGCAGTTAATGTACACCAGGGGTCTCAAAGTCCCTCCTTGAGGGCCACAATCCAATCAGGTTTTCAGGATTTCCCCAATGAATATGCATGAGATCTATGTGAATACACAGCTTTCAATGCATATTCATTGGGGAAATCCTGAAAACCCGACTGGATTGCGGCCCTCAAGGAGGGACTTTGAGATCCCTGATGTACACTGTTTACAAAATGGGCACACACTTTAACAACGTTGCTCTTGTAATATCAAAATAGCCCCCCCCCCCAAAAAAAAAAAAGATAATTTCTGTAAATGACATGAGAAATAACACAAATTGAAAATCTGCTGCAGTTTATCCCTATTACATGTTAGGGAGATATTCACATTGATCTAAAGGCGAAAGATCTAAAAGTGAAAAAACAGTGTGACAAGGCAGTGGCTGCTGCCAGAAGGATGCTGGGCTGTATAAAGAGAGGCGTAGCCAGTAGAAGGAAGAAGGTGTTGATGCCCCTGTACAGGTCATTGGTAAGGCCCCACTTGGAGTATTGTGTTCAGTTTTGCAGATCGTATCTGGCGAAGGACATAACAAGACTTGAAGCGGTCCAGAGGAGGGCATCGATCAGACCCACCTCTTGTTGCCCCGACTTGCCGCCCTGCTCTCACCCTGAATTTCTCCTGCCACCCCAAATCTCCTCCTCTCACTGCCGCAACTCTCCTGCCCTTCCCCGCACTACAATCCCATGGTTTTAACCCACGGGTTTAAAGTTGGTTAAAACCACGGGCTCGCAAAGAAAAAGAGTTTAAAAATGGGCTAGATTATTTAATATGTAATTACAGATCTAAAATGGGAAAAAAGGGGAGGGAATTGGGTATTTTTGCTTTTAGTGATAATGTTTATTATATACTAACTCTGTAAATTTTGGTTTTCTTCTTGTATTTGAAATGATTTTTTTCTATTTTGTTTGTATTTGAAATTTAATAAATATGATTTACATTAAAAAAAGGGCTAGATTCAAGTAAAAAAAAAGTAAAGAAAAAAAAAAAAAGGTTGCTGCTCTTCAGCATGCACGTGCATTGGGATCGCTACAGAGTGATCCGGGCGTTCAGTTGGGGGCGTGATTCCGATCGCCCTCATTTGCTTGAGGGCGATTTGTGAATCAGCCCCCTGGACACGGATCAGAACCAATCTGTGCCCTTAGTGAATCTAGCCCTATGAGGAAGATTTTCAAAATCCACTGTGCCTTTAATGATGGTTACTAAACCGGTTCCAGCCGGTTCAGCATGGAAGTATTCTATCGGCCAATGCTTAAAAGGGCTCATTGTGTGTGGGTTTTTTTTCCAAGTTTCCTGGCAGACTCTGACAGTCATGAAAATGTATTACAATGAGGTCATAATATTTAAACGAGCACTCTAGGCAATTCTCTATCATCACCGGGTGATTCCTGGGTGCTGTCCTACATTTGCAGACAAAATTTTCTGGCAGGTCTGAGCTGTCTTAGCCTTACTTTCTGCTCAGTGCTCAGGCATTGACAGGAAAGTAAGGCTTCACAGCTCAGACCTGCCAGAAAATTTTGACCCTTCCCTGCGATACTCCCAGCAGGAGGGAGCCCACTCCCTCCCATTGCCGCTGTCAAGCAACCCCCCCCAACACCAACCCACCAGCAGTGTGAGGGATGGCCACTCTCTTCTGCCACTGCCGTTAAGCAAGAGACGCGCACCTCCCGGTGCAAGCTAGGATGCTCCAGGAAGGGGCCTTAGGCTCTGATTGGGCAAGGTTGTATAAGGGCCCTCCTATGGCATGGACATCCCTCCTGCTGCTGGGGGGGGGGTGTCGGGTGGGTTGCTTGACAGTGGTGACAGGAGTGAGTGAGCATCCCTCCTGCCGATCTTCGATTTGGGAGTCTTTTTTTTTTTTTTAAATAGTGAGTGTATTCTGCACATGTGCCTCTTACTTTCACCAGTGATCAGCACGTGTAAAATTTGCGAACCTCCATGGACTTCACTTGAATGCATGCTTTTTAAAAGAATGACTCGACTTTTTGAAATCATTACAATAGCAGCCTGTTGGATTTTACCGCAAATATTAGAGAACCTATCCCTAATTTGTACAATTTAAAATATGTGCCATTATATCCAATAAGTTCCAGTAAAAATAATACATATTGATGGTAGCCCACATGGGTAACTCTCCCCCCACCCCCTCCTCACCCTTAGTGGTATATAAGCAGTTTTAAATTTAAAAAAATGAATGGGGTTAGATTTTTCTTACTTTTGGGTCTCTTCGGTCTTTTAGATAAGTCAACTATCAGAGAAAAATCTAGTAATATCATAGGTCCTTCTTGTGCTGGCTCCATTGTTAAAAATAGCCCCTGTTGGTAAGGACTTAAAATTTCAATCCCAATACCATGATGATCCTGGAAACAAACACTGTTCAATATAGCACAGGGAGGAAATAATTCCTAACCATCTTGTGCTGACTTTAAATTTCAGTTCAGTGTAAGCAACTCCAAACAAACTTTCACTGAGTTCAGACCTCTCTTAGAAGCCCTTTACTTTTCTTCACATTTCTTCACTATGTTCAAGGTCAGATAGAAAAACTTGTTTTCTGCCTCCATCTGCAGCAGTGTCAACAGCTAGAATAATTCTAGCATCTACCCACAGGCTTGTAAAGGGAGGATTCATATATCTTTCATCCCTCTTCAATAAATTCAATTGACTGAAGCCCTTGTACTAGCTTTCACTGACCCTAGCAAAGAATTTACCCTACAGATTGACACCACCAGAGATAGTCTAGAGGTGTACTATACCAAGAAGAGATCTGATCTTTATCACCTGTCATCTTAATAACTCAGAACATGATTCTTACTGAGAAGAATTGCCCTGCTCACAAGCTGGAGTAATTGGCCTTGAAGCAGACAGTGATGGTCAAAATATGATTACTTTTATGGGGCCAAGTTTAGTGCAGACAACAATCATGTGGCTTATGTAATCGATTCAATTTAACTTGACATCCCATGTTAGGAAAAACAATGTGAATGCTTATGTCCTCTCCAGTTCTTATCATATGAAGTATCATGAGAATAAATGAGTTAAAGTCATTTACCCAAGAATGAGGGCTATGTATCAGAGACTAAATGGAAGGATAAGTACAGAAAGTATAATTGAGACATGTGAAATATGTAGAAACTCTGTTATGGTACCACTACTCTTGACAAGGCTCAACTACCCCAGATATCTACTAAGTCCCTATTAAAGGAACAATATAGAACTTTATAGGAATAGCTGCCTAAAAGGCTTTGCAGGAGTGAAATGAGAAGAATATGAAGCATTCAACTAATACTTCAGCCTTTATACTAGTTATGGAATAGGGTTGTCTACTTCTAAAAGGAAGGATGATTTATATCATAAGAACATAAGAATTGCCATACTAGGACAGACCGAAAGTCCATCAAGCCCAGTATCCAGTATCCTGTTTCCTTTTTAAAAAAAAAAAAAATAATAATAATAATAATTATTCATTTATTACATAATAAAATTACAGAAATAACAAAAAAAGATTAAATACAGAAAATATATTGTAAGCAATATTGCATAAAATCAAGCTCACATTATTGAGGCTGCATTGATAAGTAACACATTTCTAACTAGGAAATCAGAATTAGCTCTTCATCAATTCTTACGAGCAGGCGAAAATAAACTTTTTATTCATCTTTATCCTCAACTTCTACTAATTCTTTTTCAGAAATTGTTTGAGGTACATTTTTATCTTGAAGAAACAATTCCAAATGAGTAGAATCCATAAAAGTATATTTATTCTTTCTTAAGTCAACCAGGCATTTGCAAGGAAATTTAAGAATGAAGCTCCTGTCGCCAAAGTTCTAGACTTTAGTTGTAGGAACTGCTTCCTACATAATTGTGTCTTTCTGGCTACATCAGGAAATATCATCAATTGCTGCCCACAAAATAGTGTCTGCTTCTTTGTGAAATATAACTTCAAAAAGTATATTTCAGCCATCTTGCTGTGCTTTCTTCAGGATATGCTGTGCTGTTCTCAATCAGGTCAGCACAACAAACTTTCCCACCAAAAATTCAAATTTCTTGACCCACAGACTGCCCTGTTCTCATCAGGTCCGTGAATCCAGTATTTATAAAGACACACTGCAGACCTCACAGCATACCCTGAAGAAAGCCACAACAAAAAGGCTGAAACATCGGTTCCTTCTACACAGACTCGGCGAGACCCAGAAACCTGCTAGAATCATGCTGTGGAAGCCTAAGAGACCAAAAAGAAGATAATGTTGGAAGGAGATCATATATCCAACCAACTAACATAATTGTAATCAAATGTAATTGAAATTGTGAAAGACACAAATTTGATTTGCTAAGTAGTAAAATTTGCCCCCAGTACATTAGACAGATTGTGAGCCCAATGGAACAGATAGGGAAAATGCTGGATTACCTGATTGTAAATCACTTAGATAACCTTGATGGGTGGTATATAAATACTTAAAAGAAAGAGTTATTTTATCATATTGGTTTAAGTTAGTGTGTCCACTTTTGTCTGCTTCTTGCAGTTGAAAGTGCCTGAAAATCGGTTGTTTGTGTGTGAACTTCACAGATCAAAAGGAGTGAATGTTCCTTTTAACCCACCGACCCCTTACTTTACATCAATAGAGAAGAATCTAAGAATACTGAGGGATCACACATCATTTTAAAGAAACAAGGACTTTTGGGGGGGATATCATGAGGCAACTTTCAAGCAAAATTTGTATGTAAACACTGTGAGCAGTTTTTATGTACTAGGGCAAGAAACTAAGGTTCACTTGTCATGAAGAAGTTGATTTAAATAATGCATAAACTGTAAGTTCTGGCTCCCTTAAACAGACTAGATTACATTTACCATGAGACAGTATGACCTGAGTTAGAAAAGACATACTAAGAAATTCTAGGGTAATGGCTAAGTCAATGAGCATCTTGCAGTAACATATCTTTGAAAGCAGAGTCCATCTCCAAACAGAGCGAGAGATACATGGGAAAATGAAATCAGGATTCTTCAGCACAGGGGTATAGCTGCAGGAGCAAAGTTCTTTTCTCTCCATTCCATAATCACACATTCTCAGCTGCTGAGACAGACAACAGGAGTTTGTGAATGGGGGAGGGGGGAGGGTGTCTTTCCACAGTAAGTAAGGGGTAGAAATTGAAATATTTATTCACAGCTAGAAATTTGAAATGGAGAGAAGTATTTTCCCAAGGGCAAGAGACAAAAGAATCCACAAGGCAATACTTATAGAGGAGGGTTTTTTTTGTACCAATTACTGGAGAAACTCTTATATATAAAATATATTCAGTCTCATAAAGTTGGGACATGTTGGAGCAAGATAACTGAGATATTTTTTCTCCAGTATTTGAAACTTATACAGTCTCTTGTTGATATAATTGCTAATGTGCTTTGCCTGTTTTATGGTTATACTCTCTATATTTTTTTAGGCTTTCCTAGTAAGATTATATAGTTTATTCATCTTTATAACTTTAGTGTATATATATATCTATATATATAAAATCGGAGGTATGTATGTGTGTATGTATGTGTGTGTGTATGTGCCGCGATCACGCAAAAACGGCTTGACCGATTTGAACGAAACTTGGTATGCAGATCCCTCACTACCTGGGATGATATGTTCTGGGGGTCTCGCAGCCCACCTGCACACGTGGGCGGAGCTACAAACATAAAATCAGATTTCACCCATTCATGTCAATGGAAAAAATGTAAAAAGCTGCCATTCTCACTGTAATTCAAAAACGGCTTGACCGATTTGAACGAAACTTGGTATGCAGATCCCTCACTACCTGGGGTGATATGTTCTGGGGGTCTCGCGGCCCACCTGCACACGTGGGCGGAGCTACAAACAGAAAATCAGATTTCACCCATTCATGTCAATGGAAAAAATGGAAAAAGCTGCCATTCTCACTGTAATTCAAAAACGGCTTGACCGATTTGAACGAAACTTGGTATGCAGATCCCTCACTACCTGGGGTGATATGTTCTGGGGGTCTCGTGGCCCACCTGCACACGTGGGCGGAGCTACAAACAGAAAATCAGATTTCACCCATTCATGTCAATGGAAAAAATGTAAAAAGCTGCCATTCTCACTGTAATTCAAAAATGGCTTGACCGATTTGAACGAAACTTGGTATGCAGATCCCTCACTACCTGGGGTGATATGTTCTGGGGGTTTCATGGCCCACCTGCACACGTGGGCGGAGCTACAAACAGAAAATCAGATTTTACCCATTCATGTCAATGGAAAAAATGTAAAAAGCTGCCATTCTCACAGTAAATCAAAAACGGCTTGACCGATTTCAACGAAACTTTGTATGCAGATCCCTCACTACCTGGGGTGATATGTTCTGGGGGTCTCTTCACCCAAGAATTTATATGTTCTTGCTCCTGGAGGTGAAACTAAAAATGTTGTTTATAATCACGTTTTGCGTTAGTTGTATTGTATTCATTTTGTCAAATATTTCACATTATAATTTGAATATTGTACTTTTTATTAAGCTGTAAAAAAATAATTTCATTCACCACTATAAAGTATTTTTATTTGAATCCATTTACAGTGTTATTGCTATAATTAAATACCCGTGCAATGCCGGGGCATCAGCTAGTATATATATATAGGGTTAACATTTGGTTCCAGGAAAAGGAGGACGGATTGAGACATAAGAACATAAAAATAGCCATACTGGGTAAGACCAATGGTCCAATTAGCTCAGTAGCCCATGCTCACAGTGGCCAATTCAGGCCACTAACACCTGGCAAAAAAAACAGAGTAGCAATATTCCATGCTACTAATTCAGGGCAAGCAATGACTTCCCTCATACCTGTCTCAATAGCAGACTATGGACTTTTCCTCCAGCAAATTGTCCAAACCTTTCTTAAAACCAGCTACGTTATCCGCTCCTACCACAACCTTTGGCAATGCGTTCCAGAGCTTAACTATTCTCCAAGTGAAAAATATATATATTTCCTCCTATTGGTTTTTTTTTTTTTGTATAATCATGTTTATTGAGCAAAATGAGTTAACGCACAACCGCAACAGCAAATACAGGGCAAAATACACATCAGGAGTACATATCATTGATTAAGTTTTAAACATCACAGTGCCCAAAGTGGGAGAAAAACAGAAAAAGGCAGGAGTGGTGTCACCCAGAGAGCCCATTATTTGTGAGGGAGTGCTATACACCCCTCATTCAAGAAAGAGAAAACCCTAAAAGAAAACCCGTGCGAGCAACCCTCATACAGACCAACAATCTCCCAACAACCCACAGACAACCAGAACAACAAACACTCCCTCACCCCCCCACACTCACACCACACAGACATTCCAGTACAGTGCTCGGAATGCCAGTAGGCGGAACCAAAACCCAAATTACTCAAAATACAGTTTCCGGGCAGTTGCAAAGGTAGTCAGAACAAGCCTGTAAAGACAAACAGAAAAGCAACTAGTGAACCAACAAGGAGGTCAGTGAAGATGGTATGGTATGCAGCGTCTAGGGCAAGGATGCAGGGCAAGACACCAAAAATGTATCCCAAAGTGTACAGTATTCCTTACAATGCTCCTGAGAGCGAGAGGAATAAGTCTGCAATTCATAAAGTGCCAGAGTTCTCATGCGGGTCAACCACACTGGAAAAGAGGGCGCTTCCGGAGAGGCCCAGTGTTGCAGAATAAGTTTCTTCCCAACCAGAACTGCATGGAAGACAAATTTCTGGCCAGACATGCTGAGATGCTGCTGAGACAAGTCCTGCACATCGCCCATCAGTAAAGCAGACAAATTCCAATGTAAAGTACAGCTGAGTGTGGTATCCAAGCACTGACAGACAGGATCCCAGAAAGAGAGCTCCGGACAATCAAAAAAGGAATGCAGATAAGTTCCTGGGGAGAGATGACATTTAACGCAAAGCTCATCAGGCCACAACCCAATAGAGAAACATCTAACTCTAGTAAGGTAGGCACGATGCAATATTATAAATTGGGTTTCCTGTAAAGAAACAGTTTTAATAAACAGGTATATATTCCGAAAGAAAAGTTGCATATCATAAAGGGAGACCGTCAAGCCCAGATCCCTGGACCAGTCAGACACAAGGGGTTGAAGACAAAGCTCCCCCTGATAATCTCGGCCCTCTGCGTACCAGGTAGCAATCTTGTTCTTATGAGGTGGGATGTCAAGAGCCCTCTCATCCAAAGCACCATAACCCCAGGTGGCAACAGGTGCAGTAGCAAGAGAATCATAATAATGCTTAATCTGGAGGTAGAGATAAGTATGAGTAGAGGGGAGCCCCCATTGAGTGCACAGCGACCCCCAAATACATCAGGTCACCTATGGTGGTATGGCGCTCACTACGACCCCGCAAGCCAGGCAGGCCCTGAAAACCGGGCAGAAAACCAGGGTTATCAATCAAAGACAAAAAGAGGGACGGGTGATGTGGTCTAAGCTGGAGTCCCCTCCACCAAGCCCAAGCCTTTCGAAAGGCAGAAAGAAAAACTAAGGTAGGATACGTTAACGAGACAGATGTACCCGGGACCCCATGTATGAATGATACAAAAGACAAAGGGGAGCAACACGATGCCAAAAGATTTGGTGGAGAATATCGGCTATGGGAGGTCAAGTGCTCATGTATCCAGCGGAAAAGGGAGGCTGCATTATAAAGGCGGAGGTTCGGAAGGCCAAGCCCCCCCTGCGATTTAGCTCGATATAATTTATGAAAGCCGATACGTGCCTGCTTACCGTTCCAGATAAAGTTATAGTGGCGTTCATCCTCCCGGCTGATCCAGAAGGGAACCGACTGAACAGCATACAAAAGTTTTGGAAAAAGCACCATCTTCATCAGGGCCACCCGTCCCATCAGGGATAAAGGGAGAGAGCGCCACTTGTGACAGAGGGATTTAATCTGTCCAATAGCTGCGGAGATATTAGCTTCATAAAGCTGTTTCGGATTCTGGTACAGAAGGATCCCTAAATACTTCAATTTCCCATGCGCAATGCCCACTCCCAGCCGTTCGAACCAGGCATCCCCCGGGGAGTCATGCAACAGTAGAGCTTCAGTTTTATCATAGTTAATTTTTAAGCCAGTAAAGAGGCCAAACGAGTTAATGATGTGCATCAGACGAGGGAGATTAACATCAGCATGCTTGACATAAAGCAGCATATCGTCTGTGAACATACTAATATGAAAATCGTGCTCTCCTATGCCCAAGCCTTGGAGAATCGGATCCTGGCGAATGCGAATAGCCAAAGGCTCTAGAGAAAGAAGGAAAAGCAGAGGAGATAATGGGCACCCCTGTCGAGTGCCTCGGCCCAGAGGGAAGGGTTCAGAGATTCCCCCGTTGATCAATAGCTGGGATGTAGGGCGAGTATACAGAGCAGACACCCAGGTGACAAAATCCCCCGAAATGCCATAGCGGTCAAGAATCCCAAAAAGGTGTCGCCAAGAGACCATATCAAATGCTTTCTCTACATCTAAACTGGTTATCAAAGCCCGATCAGAGGCACGGTAAGGAAGCTGTAAGACCGCAAGCACCTTAAGTAAGTTCATAGAGGCATGCCTACCAGGGACGAAGCCAACCTGATCCTCATGGATCAGATCCGGAAGGATCGTATTGAGGCGCGTCGCCAGAATCCCAGCTAGGAGTTTAATATCTTGATTTAGGAGAGAAATGGGTCGGAACCCAGTTGGTCCGCAGGTCTACCCGGCTTCGGCAGAATAATGATATGGGCACTGTTGTGAGTGTTACCGGGAGGGGTTTCCAACCGCAACCCCACAAAATAGGCCTGTAAAGAGCAGAGGGCAGATGGGGGCAGAAGCTTATAAAACTCCGGGCCAAAACCATCCAGCCAGGAGTCTTAGCCAGCTTGAGTTTGCGGATAGCCAACTGCAATTCATCCCCCCCAATCGGCTGGTTAAGCAGGCTCTGCTGCGAAGCAGAGATCCTTGGCAGGGGTAGATTACTAAAGAAGGCGTCCTGGGCCTTATCATCAGGCGGTTGTTCGGCATATAAATGTTGGTAAAAGTGGACAAATTGATCCGTGATCGCCTTCTGCTGCACATGCACCCGCCCCGTTCCATCCCTGATGCGAGTAATAACATGTCTGGCCTTTGGAGGTCGTATCAAATTGGCAAGCAATTGACCAGTTTTATTCCCCCAAGCATGCAATTTGTATTTGTAAAAATATATGTTTCTAGATGCCCGGTGAGTTAAGATAGTATTTATCTGGCGTTTAACACTATGAAGCCTCTCCCGCAAGGCTCGCGTGAGACTGGATATGTGGGAACGTCTCAGGTGCTGCAGCTCCGCGGTCAGAGTCAGCAACTCCCCATCCCGTTTCTTCTTGCAAGCAGCAGAATAAGCCAGCACGTGACCCCGCAGAACAGCCTTAGCCGCCTCCGAATATGTAACCGGATTTACGTCCCCCACGTTGTTGGTGTGGAGGAAATCCTCCCACTTCTGCCCCAGATATTTCCCAAAATTGGGGTCCAAGTACAGGTGAGGGGATATTCGCCAGATCCTACTAGGGGTAGCAGGTGAAAATTGAAAAGTAGTTCCCAGGAGAGCGTGGTCAGACACCAGAGGGACGGCCATGACAGCCCTGGTCAGTTTAGAAAACAATACATCAGAGATAAGTATATAATCAATTCTGGTGTATACGTTATGGGATGGCAATAAAAGGAAAAATCGCTGTCATCCGGGTTTAAGGTCCTCCACGCATCCAACAACCCCAATTCTTGAAGAAGGAAGGGGATCCCTCTGTCATAATGACCCCGAGTCGCAGATTTAGCATGCTTGCAATCCACAAGGGGCTCCGCCACCACATTAAAATCTCCACCTATGATCAACTGATGGGAGGAATAAGGCGCCAAAATCCCCACCAAGGAAGAAAAAAAATCATGGGAATAGATATTTGGGGCATAGATAGTACCCAGCACCATCTTACAATCCCACAAATCTCCAATCAGAAACAAATATCTACCCTCTGGATCCTTGAGTTCCTTATGGATGTTTTTATGAATCAAGATTGCCACCCCACACTTCCGGGAAGTGTAAGCAGAGAAACCCACCTGTCCCACCCAATCCCTTCGGAGTTTGAGATGTTCAGTGGTGGACAGGTGGGTCTCCTGAAGAAACGCTATGTCACTCCTCTCCCTCCTTAGATAAGCAAGAACCTTGGTTCGCTTCACAGGGGAATGGAAGCCATCCATATTTAATGAATTAACATTTAAAGTAGCCAGAGTGAAAAATAGGATAAGTGAAAAACAATGCAGATAACCAAAACCCATAACTCAGAAGAGAAGGGACGTCCCAGCCAAATCCCCCCACTTCACCTACAGCAAAGAAAAACTGCCCACTCAACATCCCTACAAGAGTCAAGCTCCCGCACCTCTGCATCCCGAAGCAAACCCAACCAAACCAGCCAAGCATACATACACTCACACACAGCCACACACCCGCAACCCCCACCCCAGCCTCCCCTTCCCCCCTCCCCAGACTACACAGTCTACCCCCACACCGCATGGCAGCTTAGATACATCAGCTTCGGGCACTCCCAGACAAGTAGGAAACATAAGGTCATGAGAAGGAAAACCCCTAAAAGAATCAAGTTAAACAGTTGCAAACACAGTAGAAAAAACACAAAAAATAAGAGCTACAATGTTTAACACTGTGAGATGTGCACATGGCTAAAATAAGCATCTTATGCATTAAACATGGAGAATAAATGTGAGAAAGAATAACAAATAACAACAACAGCAACAACAAGTGCTCCGTGCGGGCAGCACCCGCTATGCATCAACCACAGCAAACAGACTGGCAGACCATAGCAGAAGTCACCCCAACTGCATTCCAGGAAGCCCAATTTAGAGAATCAAATACAGCAATTAGAGACAGATATCCACCCCGATAGCGGGCATACTCTACAGCAGCAGCAGCCAGTAATCAGGGCCCCCAGTTAGCGCAGGGTGCTAGGCCAGAAAGAAATCCCAGTCAAAAGCAGATAAAGTGGTCAGCCAAAGGAAACCCAGGGCCAGAACTCTCAGTCAGCCACCCGAGGAGGCTCCATGATAGGGGGAAGCTGCTGAATAATGCGTTCCAGAGCTTGTGGGTTGTCCAGGAAAGTAACCTTGTTGTTATAGAAAATGCGAGCCCGTGCTGGATACAGAAGAATGACTCGTATGTTACGCTTGAAGAGTTCGTTGCAGAAAGGAGCCATGGCACGCCTTTGGTAAGAAACTTGAGGAGAGAAATCTTGAAAAAGAAGAACTTTCTGTCCCTCAAACTACAGCTCTTTCCCTTTACGATAGAGAAATAGAATTCTTTCCTTTAATGCATAGTTGAGGAATCTCGCTATAACAGGGCGCAGACGCTGTTCTCCTTCCCTACGGAGCCCCACTCGGTGCGCCCTCTCGATTAGCACCGGCGCCAAAGGGGCCTGGATGTCAAAGACCGTAGGCAGCCATGATTCAAGCTTGGCTCGGAGGTACACGTCTCGCACCGCAGCAGGAATCCCAATGAAGCGCAGGTTGTTTCTGCGACCGCGGATCTCCTGATCCTCGGAGCATTCTTTTAGGGTTACGTTGGAGGTTTCCAAGGTGCGGAGACATTCCTCGAAGTTGTCCGTGTGCTCCTCCTGCTGAGCAATTCGATCCTCAGCACGCTGCAAGCGATTCGACTGGGACTCCAAGCGCTCCCGTATTTCCTCCATAAAAGATTGAATCTTAGTGAGTTTGTCCTCCATAACTAGCATGAGGGAGCGCGTTAGCTCCTGAACGGCGGCTTCCTGCAAAGTGAACATAGGCACCTCGTGCTTCTTCGCCATCTTAGATTCCGGCGCTTTGATCTGGGCCTTAACTCTCCGCTGGGATTTAGTCGGCATAACACGAAAAAGCACTGGGGGAAACAACACGAGGACACACTCCACTCCCCGGGTCAGCAAATGATAGAAAAATACGGAGCACTCACGCGGTTTGCAGGGTTTGTAGCAGGTTTTAATGCAGAGTGGCCCGGAGCTGAAGAGAGGCACGTCCGATCAGGTCTCCAGCATCACGTGACCCCCCCCCTCCTATTGGTTTTAAAAATATTTCCCTGCAACTTCATTGAGTGTCCCCTAGTCTTTGTAATTTTTGATGTAGAGAGAAATCGATTCACTTGTACCCGTTCTACTCTACTCATGATTTTGTAGACTTCAATCATATCTCCCCTCAGCTGTCTCTTTTACAAGCTGAAGAGTTCTAACCTTTTTAGTCTTTCCTCATACAAGAGGAGTTCCATTCGTTTTATCATCTTTGTCGCTCTTTGAACATCTTGGTTTACTTCCATTGAAAGCAATGGAAGTAAAACATGGATTTCTATTTTTTCTGGAGCCATATGGTAATCCTACATATATATGGCTTGCAGCATTTGAGGATCATTGCAAAAGTTGGTGACATAAGAATATAAGAACATAAGAAGTTGCCTCTGCTGGGTCAGACCAGGGGTCCATCGCGCCCAGCAGTCCACTCCCACGGCGACCCATCAGGTCCATGACCTGTAAGTGATCCTTTGTCTAAAAACCCTTTAATCCCCAACTTTTCTTCTATTTATACCCTTTCATGGTCCTATCTCTACCTCTATCTATATTCCTCAATCCCCGTATCCTTCAGGAACTTGTCCAATCCCTCTTTGAATCCCCTTAATGTGCTCTGTCCTATCACATCCTCCGGAAGCACATTCCAGGTTCCACCACCCTCTGAGTGAAGAAAAATTTCCTTGCATTGGTTCTAAACCTGTCCCCTTTCAGTTTCTCTGAGTGCCCCCTTGCTCTTGTGGTTCCCAATAGGCTGAAGAATTTGTCTCTTTCCACCTTCTCTATGCCCTTCATGATCTTGTAAGTCTCTATCATGTCTCCTCTGAGTCTTCGCTTCTCCAGGGTGAAGAGCCCCAGCCTTTCTAGCCTCTCTGCCTCTCTATCTGTTATAATTTTTGTCGCTCTTCTCTGAACCCTCTCAAGTATCTCCATGTCCTTCTTTAGGTACGGTGACCAATATTGGACACAGTACTACAGATGTGGTCATACCATTGCACGGTACAGCGGCATGATGACTTACTTCATTCTGGTTGTAATACCCTTCTTAATAATACCCAACATTCTGTTTGCCTTCTTCGAGGCTGCTGCGCATTGTGCCGTTGACTTCATTGTTGTGTCCACCAGTACACCCAAGTCTCTTTCAATGTTACTTCCCTCTAGTACTAATCCCTCCATTTGGTAGCTGAACATCGGGTTCCTTTTCCCTATATGCATGACCTTGCATTTCCCTACATTGAAGTTCATCTGCCATTTATTAGCCCACTCCTCCAGTTTGTTCAGGTCCCTTTGTAGGTCCTCACATCCTTCTACCATTCTAACCCTGCTACAGAGTTTAGTGTCATCCACAAATTTTATAACTTCTGAGCAAGGGACGGCGCACTCATAAGCTCAAGGTGTGAAAAATAATTTTAAAAATGCAACATGGCACTAACGTAAAGTTACCAAAGTAATTTTATTGTGCTTATCTTCAATCATGACACCATCAGTTACGTTAGTGGGAAATCGTTATAGTTGCCAAAATGCTGGCCTATTCTGATAACGAGCTCAGCTTAATATCTTACGACACTCTATTATATACTTTTGGCTCAGTGTGACATCATCAGTTTCTCAACCAATAAAATAACATGGGTGGTCTTAAAAGTTAGACAAAGAAAATTCCTCTAAGTTTAAAAGTTTCAGAAAATTACATTTGTTTGCTTATATTCATTACTGAATATACATTTACATTTTATAACATTTTCAATCAATATTCTTTTTTATCCTTTCCCCCCAAAAAATGTATTAAGAGAAATTTGAATAGGTGCTGAAAAGTTGTCAGCCTTAGAGGAAAAGAGAAAGTGCAGGAGAAGGCAATCAAAGAGAAGGAGGGGCTGTCTCCCCCTGAGCTGACAGTCTCAAATTTCATCGATCTAGTCCACAGAAGCCTTCCTATGTTAGAGCAGGAGTCTCTGACCTAATTACTTCCAGATGTTATTTCAGGATTTCTTTAGGTTGCAAATATATATAAAATGCCTTTTCAAAACCTATTCTTTTATTCAATACAGTCATACAATCACTCCAGGGGCTCCCATTCATTCATAATTTTCATTCATATCTCAGTCATTCATACTTAATGCATTTTATATCTTAGTTTAAGACACGTTATCTTCCTAGCTAGTCTAAAACACATCTGGTGTCAATTAACACCACAATGCTAGTAGCGGGAAAAACTCTGAACAAAGAAAAAGCAGAGAGACAGAAGGTCACTGACTCAAAATTGATTCCAAAGCACAAAAGATATAGCAAAACGAAGAACCAAAATGGAGTCCCTGTATACCCTGGTTTCCTTCATGATCAAGCCTAATAGCAAAGTACATAAAAATAATATTACTATACTTTCCCTTAAATTAATCTGTAGTGTGTTTTTCTGGCTTTAACTTCATTCATATTCTGATTTTTATTCACCAGTTTGTCGTACGCTTCTATTAGGCGTGGCCTTAACTAACATATATGCTTGTATCTAACTAGAATTACCCAGAATCATATGAAAAATAGGCACTTAATACTGCACTATCATGTTCTGATATCCATTCCATTACCGTCCCATAAACATCACCCCCTATTGGCCACGAGCCACTACTCCTCAATCCCCTCTTGAATATTACTAAATTTATGAAGTAATATTCATAACTGAGCTCGTGGTCTTATCTGTGGCTGGGGTACGGCCCTTCTTATGGATCAGTGTGTGTCTGTGCAAGTATATTCTTTTAATGCCAATTAGATAGGACTAATTGTACAAAAGCCAGAAAAATATACTACCTAGGCCTGCAAAGGCAGGTGCCTAGAAGATCTTACCCAAAGCTTACTTGAATTCTCTAGTGAGAATGCAAGCAAATCCCATCCACTATTCTAGATACTTCACACTTCGTCCCTGTTTCCAGGTCATTTATAAATACATTGAACAGCAGCGGTCCGAGTACCGACCCCTGTGGAACTCCACTCATGACCCTCCTCCGGTGCGAGTAGTGACCCTTCACTCCAATCCTCTGCCTTCTGCCTGCCAACCAGTGTTTAACCCATCTGTGTACGTTCCCTTCCACCCTGTGGTTCCACAACTTCCTAAATAGCCGCTCATGGGGTACCTTGTCAAAGGCCTTTTGGAAGTCGAGGTAAATAATGTCTACAGGTTCCCCTTTGTCCAACTGGCTGTTTACCCCTTCAAAGAAGTGCAGTAAGTTTGTTTGGCATGATCCTCCTTTGCAGAAGCCATGTTGGCTCGCTTTCATTAGCCCATTTTTTTCGATGTGCTCACAGATGCTGTCCTTTATCAGTGCTTCTACCATCTTGCCCGGAACTGATATCAAACTTACTGGCCTGTAGTTTCCCGGGTCTCCTCTCAAACCCTTTTTAAAGATAGGTGTAACATTTGCTATCTTCCAGTCCTCCGGGATCTCTCCAGTTTTCAAGGATAGGTTGCAAACTCGTTGGAGTATTTCCGCTATCTAATTTCTTAGTTCTTTTAGTACCCTAGGGTGGATTCCGTCCGGGCCTGGTGATTTGTCGTTTTTCAATCTATCTATCTGTTGGAGGACATCCTCATGGCTCACCTCTATTGTCGATATAATTCAACAGAGAGAAATTATCTCACTGCATTAACAACCTCCATTCAGTTGTTTGTTCATTCATTATTGACGGTTCCTCAGCGGGCCACCACACACTCAAGCATTCTCATAGTATATGGCTTTGTGCTCCCACTCCTCATTGGAACCAATTTATATTTTTAATATTATACTTTTTTGCAATTTCATATATAAATACGTGTTAAATACTAAGAATACTTAGCTTTAAGCTGTTAGCTTTTTAGCAAGACGCTGTGCAGGGGAGTTTGTGTGAAAACACCGACATGTTTCGCCCGTGTGAAATAGTGGGCTTTCTCAAGGCTCCAACTCCCTGTGATTCTGAATGTGGTCTGTTCTGCTGCTCTCCTGAAGCTGAATTGGTTCTCCTAACCAAACGTGGCTTGCTGGCAGGTCGCCAATTCTGCTGCTGCTGTGTGTCAACATATTTTCTTCTTGGCCTCCGTTGAAGATCTCTTCGGGTTCTGGTACACTGGATGTGTCCTCGCTTGTGAAGTCTGACGAGAAGAACTTGTTTAACTTATCTGCTACCTCTATTTCCTCCTTGATCATTCCCTTTCTGTCTCCATAATCCAATGGTCCTACTTCCTCCCTCGTCGGTTGCTTCCCTTTAACATATCTGAAGAACGATTTGAAATTTTTTGCCTCCCTGGCTAGCCTCTCTTCGTATTCCCTTTTCGCTCTCCTAACCACTCGATGACATTTTTTTTGGCATTTCCTGTGTTCCTTCCAGTTTTCCCCGGTTTGGTCCTTTTTCAATTTCCGGAACAATTTTTTCTTGTCTCCTATCATTTTCTTCACTTCATTTGTTATCCATGCTGGGTCTTTTGTTCGGTTTTCTTTGCACACTTTTCTAAATCTGGGGATGTACATATGTTGTGCTTCTTGCACTGTGCCCTTGAATAGGGACCAGGCTTGCTCTATGGTTTCTGTTTTCCTTGAGCTGTTTCTGAGTTTTTTCCTCACCATTGCTCTCATAGCATCATAGTTCCCTTTCTTGAAGTTGAACGTTGTCACTGTGGTTCTCTTCCCTTTTGATGTTCCTATTTCTAATTTGTACTGGATCGTGTTGTGGTCACTGTTTCCCAGTGGTCCTACTACTTCCACATCCTTTGCAAGTCCCCCTAGTCCGTTGAGGATTAGGTCTAGAGTGGCATTCCCTCTCGTTGGTTCCTTGACGAGCTGTTCCATAAAGCAGTCCCTCACAGCCTCTAAGAATTCTGTTTCCCTCGCACAGTTCAAGTTTCCAATACTCCAGTCTATCCCGGGGTAGTTAAAATCCCCCATTACCATCACGTTCCCATTTTTGCCTTCCCGCCTCATTTCTGCTGCCAGTTCTTTGTCTGTTGCTTCCGTTTGTCCAGGCGGACGATAATACAGTCCCAATTTTATGTCATAGCCATTTCTACCTGGTAATTTAACCCATAATGACTCCAATCCTTCCATCTTTGTTTCCATATCCACTCCGGACGAGGGAATGGTGTCTTTTATGTATAGTGCTATACCTCCATCCTTTTTGTGAGTCCTGTCTCTTCTATAGAGTTTGTACCCTGGCAGTACTACGTCCCATTTGTTATCCTCATTCCACCATGTTTCCGTGATTCCAATGATGTCTAGGTCCTCTTTTTTGGCTGTACTTCTAATTCTCCCATTTTGGTCTTTAGGCTCCTTGCATTTGTGTACAAGCAATTTAAGTCCTGGTCTCTTCTTTTCCCTGCTGGTTTTCCTTGTGTTTTGCTCCTCTTGCCATCCCTTTTTTGAGCTGCCAGTCCCTGATTTCTGTTCCTTTCTTCCTCATTCTTTGGTGCATCTTTTTCGTCCGCAACCTGATTTTTCTATTTCTCCTGTTCCTCTAATTTTATTTGTTTGCCCCTCTTATTGTTCATCAGTTTCTCTTGTTCCTTGGATTCCTGTTGTTCGTCTTTTGCTTGTTCCCTGCATTATTCCCCCTCAGTATCTTCTTTGGATACTCTTGTCCTAACCGTCGACGTCAGGTCTACTGTCGGCTTTCCCCTTCTTAGTTTAAAGCCTGCTCTATGGAGAGGCATAGTCATAACAAATATCTAAGTCCATTTTGGGCCTAGGGCGCTAGTCACCCAAAGTCGGCAGCGCCCAAATTCCATTCTCATAAAATATGTCAAAATATTTTCTTTTGAAAATTGTCTACTTCTACGTTCAGCTATTTGATTGTTCAGACCACTAGTACATATATCTTTATATTACATTCTTATCTATAAAATTGTCTAAGTACCAAATGCCTAGAACAAGACCTTTTTGACATGGGAGTGGCCAGCAAAGTGGTGGACTGGCCACCCAGAAATGGTAACACAGCAGTGGGGTACCTTACAGTGCACTGCTGTGAAATTCACAAAAAGGGTGCCACATAAACATCTCACCACAACTCCATTGTAGGTCATGGCGAGCCGCCCAAAGCACCCCTAAAACCTACTATACCCACCTGTCTATAATCCAAATAGCCCTTATGGGTGCATGTGCCACCTATATGGCAGTACAGTAATGTGTGGGTTTTTTTTTTTTTGTGGACTCATATTTTCCTCCTAAAAATTCTTTGGATATGTCTAAAAACCCATTTCGATTATCAGCATTTGAACAACCTGTCTTTTAGGTCATCCAAGTGCCGATTTGGATAGGTTTTTAGACATATTTATTTTTCGATTATGAGCCCCCTTAGAATTTTAAATAAATAAGAATCTCAAAAACTCTGAAGGATATTCTTATTTTTTCAATTTAATATCTCCAAATATGAGTCACATTTCATATCACACTGATTCTATCATGCCCCAGGATAAAATCACAGCAGAAAAATGTTCAATTCAGTAAATTATGATTGCTTATTGGAGAAAGATTTATGTTTTAAAAATTCTTATGCAGTCACAAATGAAAAGTAGGGAGGTTTTTTTGTTTCTAAACGTAAGAGATTTAAGGAATTCAAATGATAATGAACAAAGAAGTAAAGAAGAATCTTTGGCCTTACTTCATATATGAATTCAATATTTTTTTCATCCAAATCACGCTGCAACTACTTCTTTGGCATTCAAGTTGTTTATATATTTTTTCCTTGGGTTCCTTGAAAAAGACCCTCGAAACATGGTCCATGTCGGGACATGCTAAAACATCCAAAAGTTAAGTGGGAACTTTTCCTTTCTTTGCCATTGAAAAATATATTCATTGTTTGAATAGCACGTTTATTTAAGTTCTTTCACTAAAGTCATACACAGTGATGGGGCAGTGGGTTCAGCTATAGGAGCCATGGCTCTTGGTCAAATCACACAATATCTGAGTATATGTTAAAACTTTATTTACTCAATTTTCAAGATTTATTACTTAACTTATATATTCTCGTATTGAGGAATCTTTATTTATTAGTACCGTAACTTAAAAATTCTTATGGGCAAACAGGAATAATTGCTCAACTCACTCTAGAACAATCCTCAAATATATAACAACAGTGTTCTAATGTAAATCAATTGAACTTTCCTTCTCTTGCACAAGTCAGGCTTTTTCATGTGTTGCGAAACTTTGAATAATTAGGAGTATAAAGTCTATATTGCCGATATTCCTTTATAACTGATTCAAATTACTATATTGCTATATTTACTAGTAGACAAGTGTAATAGAAAATACATAAAACACAGGTTGGATGACTTATGTCTTGAGATCAGATATAATACACCATAAGGGACCTATAAGTACGATGATGGTCTCGGAATGATCTTGCTTTGGCTATTATGCAGGAGACAAAAGACTGAGCACTTATTTATAGTAAGAAGAAATAATATTTTTAATACTAAGATTAGAGAATATAAATAAGTAAAAACTATAGTTTTCTTGAATAAAAGAATTAAAGAAGCTGGTAATTAATTTGAATCAGGCTTTTTTCATGATCAGGAGAACAATTTACAAAACAAGTACTTTAACTAACCCTATAAATATAGAAACATGATGGCAGATAAAGGCCAAATGGCCCATCCAGTCTGCCCATCCACAGTAGCCATTACCTCTTTCTCTCTCTAAAAGATCTCACATGCCTATCCCAGACTTTCTTGAATTCAGACAAAGTCTCTGTCTCCACCACCTCCTCCAGGAGACTGTTCTATGCATTTACCACCCTTTCTGTAAAAAAGTATTTCCATAGATTACTCCTGAGCCTATAATCTCTTAACTTCATCCTATGACCTCTCATTACAGAGCATCCTTTCAAATGAAAGAGACTTGACTTATGCACATTTATATCATGTAGGTATTTAAACATCTTTATCATATCTCCCCTCTCCCATCTTTCCTCCAAGGTATACAGATTGAGATATTTAAGTCTGTACCCATACACCTTTTGACAAAGACCATGCACCATTTTAGTATCCTTCCTCTGGAGCAACTTCATCCTTTTTATATAGTTTTGAAGGTGCAATCTCCAGAATTGTACACAATATTCTATGAGGTCTCACCAGAGTCTTATACCTGGACATCAATACTTCAATATTTTCATAAATGACCTGGAAGAAGAAATGACTAGTGAAATCATCAAGTTTGCTGATGACACAAAGCTGTGTCGGGCAATCAGGTCAGCGAGGGGGGTCAGCGAGGAACTCCAGAGAGATTTGAGACTAGAGAAATGGACAGAAAAGTGGCAAATGAAGTTTAATGTAGAAAAATGTAAAGTGATGCACATGGGCAGGAAAAACAAGGAGCACCAGTATACCTTGTTTGATGTAACTATGGGCAAAAGCGTACAAGAAAAGGACCTGGGGGTATTGATAGACAGGACCCTGAAGCCGTCGGCTCAATGCGCAGTGGCAGCAAAAAAAGCAAACAGGATGTTGGGCATGATCAAGAAGGGTATCACGAGTAGATCTGAGGATGTCATAATGCCGCTTTACAGAGCGATGGTAAGACCACACTTGGAATACTGTGTCCAACATTGGTCTCCCTACCTAATAAAGGATATAATACTGGAGAGGGTGCAGAGGTGAGCGACAAATCTTGTAAAAGGTATGGAGAACTTGAGCTACAAGGATCGCTTCAGAAAACTAGGATTATTCACTCTCGAGAAGAGGAGACTGCGAGGGGATCTGATAAAGACTTTTAAAATACTGAAAGTATTTGACAAAATAGAGCAGGGAACAACTTTATTCACAATGTCAAAGGTGACTCAGACAAGAGGTCATAGACTGAAGCTGTGGGGGGACAGGGCCAGGACAAATATCAGAAAGTTCTGCTTCACACAGCGAGTGGTGAACGCCTGGAACGCTCTCCCAGAAGAGGTTGTGGAGGAAATCACCATTCAAGGTTTTAAGGACAAGTTGGATGCACATCTTCTTGAAAGCCACATTGAGGGATATGAATAACTAAGGTATTCACCAGGGTAGGCCTGGCTGGGCCTCCGCGTGTGCGGATTGCCGGACTGGATGGACCCAAGGTCTGATCAAGTGAAGGCATTTCTTATGTTCTTATGTTCTTCCTTTTTCCTACTGGCATACTTCTCCCTATGCACCCTACCATCGTTCGAGCTTTCGCTGTCACCTTTTTAACATGTTTGGCCACCTTAAGATCATCACATACAATCACACCCAAGTTCTGCTCTTCTGTCATGCACATAAGTTCTTCATCCCCTAAACTGTACTGTTCCCTTGTATTTTTGCAGTCCAAATGCATGAACTTGCATTTCTTAGCATTAAATTTTAGCAGCCAAATTTTAAACTATTTTTCAAGCTTCGCCAGGTCTTTCTTCATGTCATTCACACCATGCTGAGTGTCTACTCTATTGCAGATTTTGGTATCATCTGCAAAGAGGCAAATCTTACCTGACTTCAGTAAAGTCATTTATAAAAATGTTAATAAGAACAGGCCCAAGAACAGAAACTCGAGGCATACCACTGGTAACATCCCTTTCCTCAGAGCGACCTCCATTGTTCACTACCCTCTATCGCCTTCCACTCAAATGAGTTCTTAACCCAGCCCGTTACTTTGGGACCCATTCCGAAGACACTCAGTTTATTTATTAGACATCTGTGTGGAACATTGTCAAAGGCTTTGTTACAATCTAAATACGCCACACCTAAAGCAGGATCAATGTTCTCCAAGCACTGTTCTCTCTAAGCTGAGCAGAAGTCAATGAACTGCATTGCTGCCAATGGGAAGTGGTGATTCAATACTGTGTTTTCAATCACTAGGAACAGGTGGACTCCCTGGAGTCCTACAAAGCTCCTCACTATTGAATGTGTGGTAGTGAAACAACATCCTCCAATGGCAGGACTGAAAGTGGAGGACTCCTGCTCAACTTATAGAGAATAGGAATATTTGGGAAGCTTGAATGCGATATACATTTCTCCATTAAAGCTGACTTGGGAAAAATACCTGCAGAAACCTGTATCTACAATTTGTTTGGGTATTTTTTTTTTAATGAAACTTTAAATTACATACTTTTAGAGTCAAAAAGTATATGTGAAGGTACACTTTGTGCCACAGCTACATCCTTATCCTTTTCCTATCGTGTGTCCCGGATGACGGGACATTCTAAAAATGTTGTTGCCATCATATGTCCCATACTAATAAAGAGCAAGGAACACAAAATATTTGAATTTTCAGACTTATGACTTATTTACATTATGTTTACAATAGCCGTAAATGATAACGGTGAATAATACAAAACTTTGCTAAAATAATTACGATTGGAACCAGCGTAACATAAAATGTATTACGATAGGAAAAGGTTAGAAATGATTGGCCACTGTAGAAATAGGGCACTGGACTAGATGAACCATAGGCCCTACCCAGTATGGCTATTCTTATGTACTCATGGATACAATGTAGAGTTAGATTTTTTTTGCAATACACACATGTACTAATTTTCAAATACTTCATGTTTTTATATAAAATATTACTTTATACATGCAAATGCCTTTGGAAATTGCTATCTTATACACTTTCTGAGATAAATTTAAAAATTATACTAATTATCTTCCTCAGAAGGCTTTTCTCTCTGTATTAATTCAAATTTTATATCCATCTACTTTCATTTTTTTTCTATGCTAATTTTCTTTCATCCCCAATAGAAATTCCTCCGGGTGAATTTGCTGCTGTAGTCAGCTCACTAATATCTCCTGCTGTTACTACTCTGGATTCATCATCAGTCTTCTTCTCTTTTAATATAGCTCATTTGAATTTCACAGTAGCTCCAGTATTCACTGACTGCTATCTTTTCCACCATAGAAGGAATAGCTTGCTACAAAACTCCTATGAGATATAAATTGTGCAGGCTAGCCATCACACAAACTTTGGGACAGCTGAGCAGGCATATGATTACACTTTCATTGAACCTCAAAATAATTGTCAGAATGGTCCAAGGCTTAGGTTCAACAGATTCTTTATTTATTTTGCCAGGAAAAAAAACAACAACTTGATCCCATGACATCAGAGAGAAGGCTTCCGACGTAGCCGTGGATCGTGCGAGGTGTCGACGCCCAAGGCTTTGAATGGAAAACCGGCTGCAGCAAGGAACCGGCCAGAAATGCTGTTGCTGCATAGGGCAGGGAAAATAAATGTTGTTGCTGCTCAGGGAAGGGAGAGGGGAGAGAAATGCTGCTGCTGCACAGGCAAGGGGGGAAGAAATGCTGCTGCTGCACAGGGAAGGGGGAGAGAAATGCTGTTTCTACACAGGGAAGGGGGAGAGAAATGCTGCTGCTGTACAGGGAAGTGGTGGGGAGAAATGCTGCTGCTACACAGGGAAGGGAAGGGAGGAGAGAAATGCTGCTGCAGCAGCACCCAATTGGGGAAACAGAGGGCAGGAGGGAGAAGGAAGACAAGGGAGAGGAACCAAAAATGCCGTCTATGCGAAGGAGGGAAAGGAAAGGAGATACCAGTCCATGGAGGGGGAGGGAGAGATGCCAGGGCATGGGGGGAAGGGAAGGAGACAGATGCAAGACCAGGGGACAGGAAGGAAGGAGGTAGGGAGAGAAAGGAAGAAGAGGTGATGCTAGATAATGGAGGGGAAGGGGGGAGTTGGAAGGAAAAGGGAGAGATGTCAGGGCATGGGAGGAGGGAAGGGAAACTAAGGAGACAAATGCCAGACCAGAGGGGGTAGAGGTGCCAGAGCATGGAGGGAGAGAGATACCAGGGCATGGGGGGAGGAAAGGGAAGGAGATAGAAATGACAGACCATGCTGTGGAGTGGGAAGGAAGGAAAGGAAAAGGGAGAGAGAGAGAGAGAGAGAGAGAGATGCCAAAGCATAGGGGAGGGGGTGGAGACAGAAAAATGGAGAGGGGTGAAGATGAAATGAATCATGTACAAAGGAGAGAAGGGGCACAGGATATTGAAGGGACATAGAAAGAGGGAAGATGCCATATGGAGACAGAGAGAGTGGACAGTGGATGGAAGGGGCAGAGAGTATGGGTAGTGGATAGAAGGGGCAGAGAAAGTGTGGGCAGTAGATAGAAGGGGTAGAGAGAGTATGGGCAGTAGATAGAAGGGGTAGAAAGAGAGGGCAGAAGCTGGGTGGAAGGGGCAAAGGGGAGTGCAGATGTTGCATGGAAGGGAAAGAGGACAAATGCTGTATAGAAAGAAGAGAGTGAAGAGAAGATGATTAAAGCAGAAATGACAAAAGGTAGAAAGATTTTTTTTGTTGCTTTACTTAGAATCAAGTAGTATTGTAACTGTATTGATAAAAGTTTATAAATAGCAAATGGAAATAAGGCAATTTTGGGGGGACTAAACCCCTTTTCTCAGTATACAGCAGTATACTGTACTGTTCTGAAGAAAGATTTGACCTCTGATAGCTAATTGAAAAATGGATTAGTCCAATAAAATGGTATTTTCTTATTTCTCATTATTTGTTTTATTTCTATTGTTAATTTGTAAAGTGGTGATTGTTATGTATCTGGTTTTTTTTTCAAATTTACATCTACTGGCTTTATATTTTGCACAGTATTAGGGGACATGTGTCACTGTTCCTGTGGTGGTGTGGTGTTGCATTGTATGCAGAGTCTGGTTTCTTGGTGGTTCAGTTTAACTTTTGTCTACATATTTTATTTTTAGTTTGTGATTATTCCATATTGGGCAAGGGTGTATCTCTGTTCTGTGTGTATGAAAAGAACATGGTTTTCTGTTGGCATTGACTGTACAGGATCAATTGACTGTGCAGGATCTGGCTTGTTTAGCTTGTTTAGTTTTACAATATATGTGTTGATGTTCTAGTGCTCACTGCAGTGTTTAAGATGCTGCCTTATCCTAGGTACACTCTTGTTGTGCAATATGTGGATAGTTACTAAAAATCATATTTTTCATATAGATGAGGGGGGTGTCAAAAAATGATGGGCCCCTGGTGTCACATATGCTAGGTACGCCACTGATCTTCCTTACTGGCTTAGGGCTAGATTCACTAAACTTTCCGATCCTGTATCGACGATCGCAAAACCAGTAATACACACAAAATATCTGCCTGATTTAAAAAAAAAAAATATTCCGGCAGAAGCCCTGACAACAGTTACTGAGCGATTGAGTCTTGAGTTTGCGTGCAAATGATTTGCACCTCCGTGCAAATCATTTGCATGCAAAGAAGATAGTGAATCAATCTCTGTTTTAAAATTGGTCAGGAATTGGCAAACAGCGATTGAATCACTATCTTTAGTGAATCTGTGCCTTAATAAGAGAACACTCCAGGTCAGAACAGAAGGATATAGAATTAATCCCAAAGTTGTAACAGTTCCCACCAGCCCATACTCAATAGGTTTCAGTGCTTCTAACCTCTCCCCCTCTCTGGATATAAGCTACAGCAGGCTTTCACAGTGCACAAGAACAAGCAGTTTCCCTTTAAAAGTTAACAGTAATACATTGCAGTTTTTCAGTTCCCAACCTTTACTTGGCAATAAGCACTTCCATGTGAATCTTTTCCCCATCCCTATTCTGAAGGTTACTTCCACAATCCCTAGCCACTTCCATGGGAAGGGTCTGTTCTAGTGAAGACTCCTCATCACTCTCATTATCTTCCAGCATTTCTACGTCTTCCTTCTCCTGAAGGCTGGAACACTCCCCTAGGTCATCCCCTTTGCAAGCCTTCTTCTTATATTTAAGTTCCTCTTTCTCCTGGGTGTAACTGGATACTGCCTAATAAGGCTTTATTTTTCTTTCAGTGGTTTCAGCTATCTATTCCGGCTATTCACCTCTATGGGCTTAGGTGTTGCTCTCTTTTCCCTCCCCAGGGAAACTGAAACCCAAAGTCTGATTTGACAGCTAAAAACTCTTCTGTCAGCTTGAGAGGTTTTTCTTTTGATCACCTCCCAGTCATCCTTGTGGGTTTGGTATGCCCTGGCACTAAATGGGCAAGGAATATAGGTCAATTTCTGGGTCTTCTCAGAGCACACAGGCATTTTGGACTGCAATGTTGCCCGTGTCTGCTCTAAGCATTATCACACTTTTAAATCTCTAGGTATACTAAAAACAGAATGGAATTCTCCTAATCAGAATGATGTACACAAATAAAGTGTTCTTCAACTCATCTGATGATTCAAATGTCTTTATTCATCCAATAACTCAATAACTCATCCAATGACTCGACATGTACATGTTTCGGCCAAACAGGCCTGCCTCAGGAGCCTCAGGAGCCTTGAGTGTCTTCAATTATATTGGATAGCGTTATGTGTGAATGTGCAATTGCTCATATGGTTGCTACCGAATGAAAGCTTTATGGAACAGTGCTTGGAGCCCAGAGACGTACTAGGCTTTCTGCAATTAGACTCCTGAGGCAGGCCTGTTTGGCCGAAACATGTACATGTTGAGTTATTGGATGAGTTATTGAGTTATTGGATGAATAAAGACATTTGAATCATCAGATGAGTTGAAGGACACTTTATTTGTGCATTATTCTGATTAGGACAATTCTACTCTGTTTTTTGTATTTTTGAGTTTATGGTTTTGTTTCCCCTGTTTTATTATTCTGCTCCAAATCTCTAGGTATAAACATGCTTCTGAATTACTAATAACTAATAACACTTACATATACATTTCCGACCACATTCTCATTGGCTGGATAACTCCTCCGGTAACTCAACTACTTACTAACAAACCGCAGAACAATAGATTTAAAAGCCTTTATGACACATGATAGTGATCCTAGAAGAGTGTGGCATAGTGGTTAAAGCTACAGCTTCAGCACCTGGAGGTTATGGGTTCAAACTCCTTGTGACCTTGAGCAAGTCACTTAATGTCCCCATTGCCCCAGGTACATTACATATATTGTGAGCCCACCAGGACAGACAGGGAAAAATGCTTGAGTACCTGAATAAATTCATGTAAACTTCTGCTCATATTATACATGCATAATATAAAAAAAGGAAAGATCTTCATAATTAAAACCCAAATTGTCACTATAGCTGTATAATCAGCTGTTGGAATGGGCTAGATCAAATTTTAATCATTGAAACACTCCTGTATTTATTTTACTGGGATTCATTAACTGCCTTTTTCATTTAGAGATTCACCCATAGTGATTTATAGTACATTGAACAGTAATCAGGTGCTCTTAAGTATTTTCTCTATCTGTCCTGGCAGGCTCACAATCCAATTGTGGTACCTGGAACAATGAAGGGTTTATTTGGTGCTGTAATAAACCACATATGCAGCCAATAAAAGTGTTCATGTAAAACTATAATTCAATATTTATAAATGTTGTACTCTTTTGGAAAAACTTATCAAATGCATATCTAAATGTTTGTGATAAAAGACTTATCTGATACAGCTCTTGCAATCCAAAGTGTGTTGAACAATTCGTCAAGCAATCCATGGAACTTGAATCCATGCTGAGTTTCATTCACATGACTTCATGGGATAGAGAGATAATATTATGATGTGAAAAATTCTTATAGTCTTTTGTAAAGTTCCATTAAGGCCGGGCTGCAATTATCACTGCAAAACATCCAAATCTAACCCGCCCCCAACATGCCCCTTTTAGACTTAGACATTCTAGAGGATGAACGACCCACAAAAAGTCCAAATTTCTAGTTTCAAAAATTGGAACTTGGACATTTTGGCGAACAAAATGTCCAAGTGTCGACTTAGGTGTTTTTTGGGATGTTTGTATTTTATGTCCCTAATAGTGTTCTTTACCAAAATATATTGTTGCTACATATTCAGCATCTACATGCATATATGCTAACATGCTGAACATTCATGGATATAACTGGCAATGTAACTATTAGTGCTTACTTTAGAAATGCCCCCCCTACCCCTAATCCAAGAGGATGGTCTGTAAACAAAGGAAGGGTATAACAAAAATACAAAAATAGAGAGAACTAGATTTTGAGTAGATGTAAACTTAACAATCATTCAGTTGGAAATTCACAAACAAGGGAAGATGAGAGCAGGCATGAAAACATGTTGAGATGGTAGGATGACAGAGCAGTAAATCATAGCTGGATGGAAGCAAACAAGAGTAAAGAAAATATAAATATATCTCATGGAACAAATTGGAAATCCATGACTAGGGCCCAGTGGTATAGTAAGGGGGCAGAGGGCAGACCGCCAGGGCACTGTCTTTGCATGGGGCACTGGCACCTCTCTTAAAGATGATACGAAGTTGTTCAGAGTAGTGAAGACACAGGGGGATTGCGATGATCTGCAACGTGACATAATCAGGCTCGAGGAATGGGCATCAACATGGCAGATGAGGTTCAACGTGGATAAGTGTAAAGTGATGCATGTGGGTAAAAAAAATCTCATGCACGAATACAGGATGTCTGGGGCGGTACTTGGAGAGACTTCCCAGGAAAGAGACTTGGGAGTTCTGATCGACAAGTCGATGAAGCCATCCACGCAATGTGTGGCGGCGGCGAAAACGGCGAACAGAATGCTAGGAATGATAAAGAAGGGGATCACGATCAGATCAGAGAAGGTTATCACACCGCTGTACCGGGCTATGGTGCGCCCTCACCTGGAGTACTGCATCCAGCACTGGTCGCCGTACATGAAGAAGGACACGGTACTTCTTGAAAGGGTCCAGAGCAGAGCGACTAAGATGGTTAAAGGGCTGGAGGAGTTGCCATACAGCGGAAGATTAGAGAAAATGTGCCTCTTCTCCCTCGAACAGAGGAGATTGAGAGGGGACATGATCAAAGCATTCAAGGTACTGAAGGGAATAGACTTGGTAGATAAGGACAGGTTGTTCACCCTCTCCAAGGTAGGGAGAACGAGAGGGCACTCTCTAAAATTGAAAGGGGATAGATTCCGTACGAACATAAGGAAGTTCTTCTTCACCCAGAGAGTGGTAGAAAACTGGAACGCTCTTCCGGAGTCTGTCATAGGGGAGAACACCCTACAGGGATTCAAGACAAAGTTAGACAAGTTCCTGCTGAACCAGAATGTATGCAGGTAGGGCTAGTTTCAGTTAGAGCGCTGGTCTTTGACCAGAGGGCCACCGTGTGAGCGGACTGCTGGGCAGGATGGACCACTGGTCTGACCCAGCAGTGGCAATTCTTATGTTCTTATGTACTGTCTACCCCCCTTCCCCCCCCCCCCGTGTACCATTTAAAGGCTCACTGGCATGAGCAGCATCTTCCACTTACTGCTCACACTGGTCTCAGCTCCCTTCTGACTTCACTTCCTTGTCATAGGACCAGGGTGCCAAAGCCAGTGTGAGTAGCAGGTGGAAAATGCTATTCACACTGGCTAACATTTTGAGAGGGGGGTTCTCAAGCATTGGGGAAGAGTGAGGGTACATGGCACAGTGATGCCAGTTGCCACCTCCCTGGGTGCCAACCTCCCTTGCTATGTCACTACTGGGGTCATTTAGATCATCAAACAGCATTATGCAGGAGCCCACCAGCCAACAGAGGATGCATATTAGTTTAGTTTATAACTACTGTACCTTTTATGCTGAGCAGGAGTCCTCCACCTTCAGTCCTGCCCATGGAGAGACTGCAGAAAAACGCAAATAGGGATGGAGATGTCGTAGACTTTGATTGATTTTCAGAGGATTGTCTTCATGAGAAACTAGCTAAAGGTAGACAAAGCAATGAGACCAGATGGTGTACATCAGAGGGTACTGAAGGAACTTAGGGAAGTTCTGGTGGCTTCACTGGCTGACATTTTCAGTGCTTCTCTAGAGTTGGGAGTGGTACCGGAGGACTGGAGAAAGGTGGATGTGATCCCTCTTCACAAAAGTGGAAGTAGGGAATTACAGGCCAGTAAGTCTGCATTCAGTCATAAGTAAATTAATGGAAACACTTTTGAAAGAAAGAATAGTGACATATCTGGAATCTAGTAAGGACTGAGGCAACATGAATTCAATAGAGATAAATCTGATCAAGTTTTTTGATGGGTGACCAGAAAATTGGATAGAGGGAGAGTGCTAGATGTGGTATATTTAGATTTTAGCAAAATCTTTAACAGTGTTCCACACAGGTATCTGATAAATAAACTTAATGCCCTTAGGATGGGCCCTAAAGTGATAGATGAGTGGAAGGCAACAGAGGGTAGTGGTCAATGGAGATCTCTCTGAGGAAAGGGATATTACCTCAGTGGTGTGCCTCAAGGTTCAGTTCTTGGGGCTGTTCTTTTTAACTTTTTTTGTAAACGGTATTGCTGAATAAAATGAGGAAGGACCTAGCAAAGCTTGAAGAATGATCTGAAAGTTGGCAGCTAAGATTTAATGCTAATAAATACAAAATCATGCATTTGGTTTGCAAAAATCAAAGAGAACAGTACATTTTAAGGGGTGAAGAACTTTTGTGCACAAAAGAGGAACAGGATTAGCTATGATAGTATATGATGATCTTAAGGTGGTCAAACAGTTTGAAAAGGCAGCATGAAAGCTTGAAGGACGCTAGGGTGCATAGTGAGAGGTATTACCAGTAGGAAAAAGGAGATATTGATGCCTCTATATAAGACTCTGATGAGACCTAATTTAAGATATTGTATACAGTACAAAAACTACTTACCAACCCCCGTACATCGCTGGCAAGAGGAATGCCCAATCCCTCCTGCTGGAACCCCCCTCCCCCCCCGAACATCATGCGTCAGGAGGGATGCTCAGTTCCTCCTGACGGATCCCTCCCCCACCCCCTGTATATCGCTGGCAGCAGGAATTCCCAATCCCTCTTGTCGGAACCCTCCATCCCCCTCCCGTACGTTGTGTGGCAGGAGGAATGCCCAATCTCTCCTGCCATGATCATTCGGGGGGGGGGGGGGGGTTGTGATGGGTTTCAGCAGGAGAAACTGGGCATCCCTCCTGCCATGATTGTTCGGGTGGGGGTTTCCAGCAGGAGGGATTAGACATCCCTGCTGCTGGTGATTTACAGGGATCAGGCACTAAACTTATTGCTGCAGGGAAATCCCTTGCTTGCTGACCTACATTGTTCACATCTACCTCTGGCCTATGTTCACCTAAGGCTACTTCCGGGCCAAGCCACACCCACGCCTAGCCTTAGGCAAACTTAGGCAGGTTTGCATGCCTCCCTAGTCTCCCAAAAGCATCTCAGAAGGTTTTTTTAAAAAAGAAAATGTGTGTCCAGATTGGCTAGTCAGGCAGCAGTTGACCGCCTACAATTGGGATGCCGTTTATAGAATCTGTGCCTAAGTATTTATGGGGTTGATGATAAAGGATTTGATTGGATTCAGCACCTTCATAAATTTGGGTGGGGGTCATATGCTGGATCTTGCATTACCACAGACTCTGCTAGTTCATTTACTTGTGAATTGTATATGTGGTAGTTAGTACATTAATGACTAACTGAAGAGTTATGTTTTTTTAACAATTATGATGTCAAATGTTTGCATTAAGGGTGGGTTTAATGTGAGCATTTGGATTGCTGGATTGGTTAATAAAGCTGCGGCTGGTGTACCATAGATTAAATTGGTCGCCTGTTATCTGTATGCTTGATGATATTGAGATAGCAGGATATTATGTGAGTGTCAATGTTATGGAGATAGTACATTATTTTTTTTTGTTTGTTCAATCACGTTTATTGAGATGTTTAATAACCATACAACTAAGCAAAAACAGAATGAACAGTCATGAACGTACACATATACAGCAGGTATCAGATGCTAATACAAGATCAAAAATTAAGATACTGTGAATGCTGGATTCTGACAATCTGAGAATCTGGGGATCTAAGTAGGTATACCCTTAGTCCAACAACAATGCATATACAGTGCAGCTACAGTATCATGTGACAGGTGTAAAGCAAAACTGTTGAAAAGGTTCCCAAACCAATTGATATTTAGATATAGTGCCAAAATGTTCTGCTAAGTAATATTTATAAATAGCAATTTGAGAAAGTTTAGACCATCACTGCCCAACTGAAGCATGAGATGTTGATTTCCAGTGAAGCAATACAATTTCAGTGGCTAATGCAATAAAAATATCAAAAAGTTTGTGTTGCTCCAAAGAAAAATGAAGAGGGAGGGGACAAATAAGGTATGTTGCAAAGTTTCAGTAGAGTCCCAACAGGACCAGCACTGCTTGGACAATTGATGTGCTTTATAACCCTTCAATGGTGTTCAGAGAGCCTTATGAGCCAAATAGAATAAGGACGGAGCATAGGTGCTGATCATACTGGTTGATTCACTGTACTCCAAAACATTTGCCACTGAGTCTAGGAGAGTTTACAGTCTAAGTCCAATTCCCAGATTGATTGTATTGATAAAGCTTTATGCTCTGGATGTATCAGAAAGTAGTGATAAAATGTTGAGGCACTATGTGGCAAGTGCAATCTATCTTTTAAACACTGGAGTAAACTAGGCAGTCGATTAGAAAGAGACAACACATTATGTGACAAAATCCATTAAGTTGCAAATACTGATAATAATAGTCTTTAGGCAGCCCATAATGGGCAACTAACTGAGAAAAGGATAGCATAACCCATGACAGAGGAAATACATCTATGGGACTTAGCTCTAATTTGTCCTTTTAAATAGACAACACTACAAGCCACCCATTTTTTCCCAAAGAGGTGAGAGATTTCTAATCAATAAAACAAGATTCTCCCAAAGAGGAATGTGGAATGTAGATGAAACAGGATTTAATAAGCTCCAATCCAAGGTATGCAAGGCCAAGAAGATATTCATTAAAATTGGATTTTTAGCAAGAAGGGGGTTATTAGGGGAGTCCACTAAAGCAAGGAGAGGATAGGGCTTAAGCAGTTCTACTTCCAAGTCAAGTCATTGTGGAGAAATGGGAGATGTAGGTTGTAGAAACCACCAGCAAGCAATATGTACACTGGAAACCAAAGCATATTTTTGAAAATCAGGAAAGACCAAACCTCCTTCCTCTTTAGGTCTCTTCAAAATGTTTAAAGAAATTTGAGGGACCTTTGACCCCCAAAGAACTTTGCTTAAGATGGAGTCTTGTTTGAAAAATGAATGGGGAAAGAGAGAGGCAACATCTATAATAAATACAAATTTGAGGTGCAATCATCATACGTATAGCCTTCAGGTGCCCCCACCATGTTATCAATAAAGGTGTCCAGGAATTGCAAAGCTCCTTTATCTTAACAAGAACAATCTGAATATTATGTGACAGTGTGACCTCCCAGGAAGGACTAAATTTTATTCCCAAATATTTTAAAGCATCAGCATGCCATTGAATCAGGAACGATGCAAGCATTGCTTTAGTACAATAGGCATTGAGAGGCATCATCTCATCTTTTTCCCAATTAACTGTGTACCTTGAAAGCAAATCAAAAGAGTGGAAAGCACAACTGGAATAGATTGCATTAGGTGTGTTAAGTAAAGAAGGACATCGTCTGTCAAGGCTGTAATCTTCACTTCCTTACTGCCACAGGGAATACCATGTATTCCAGAGTTAGAATTTAAAGATCGTAATAAAACCTCTAAAGCTAGGTTGAAAATAAAAGGTGAAAGAGGGTACTCCTGACAAGTACTCCTAGATAAAACAAAAGAGTTAGTATAACAGGGATCCAAGATGGCTGCTGCAAGCAGGACACGCTGAGTCATCCGTGTCAGGACAGTGATTTTTTTAACAAATTTCTTAAGCAGTAATTTCTACTTACCACGATGTCTAAGAGAAGGGGCCGGAGCGCTGCTTCTGCTTCGCGGTGCCCCAGAGCTCCGGGTCTCGGCAACATTCAGGAGCTACTGAGGCATATGCAGGAGGTCTCGGTGTCATCAGATGGTAGCCCACTGAGGACACAGGGAGGTGAACCCGCGGTGGATACTCTTGGGCAGGATACCACTCTAAGCCCCGATGTTAGGGCCCCGTCCCCGCAGCCTCAGTTTACCAGCTTTCCCAGGGGTAGGGGAACCCCGGAACCTGAGGTTTTCTCTTCTCCAGAGGCAAGTATGGATCCTGTGGAGAGCTTGGAGGTTAGGGCTCGTTCTACAAGGGCCCCAATAGAGATATCTAGGGCAGATTCATCTTTGCAGGAGGGGGAAGCCTAGAAGACATGCCCCGAAGAAAATCTTCAGAATGGTGAGCACTATACACTGATATAAGTTCCAATTGTATTGATTAAACCCGCTGAAGTGACTCTAGATTCCTTATGGGATTTAAAGGCTGATTTTGTAAAGACCATTACTCCTACTTATCAACAAATTCAAGAGAAAATTAAAGAACATAACAAAGAATTGAAAGACATAAGAAAGGAAATAAATACCTCTAACTCATCTATACAGAACATTGAAAAGGAAATTACTATATCAAAACAATTGCAAGAAACATTAGTTAAAGATAATATCAATTTAAGGAGGAAAGTTGAAATGCTTGAGAATAACTCACGTAGTAATAACTTAAGGTTAATTAACTTTCCCAGGCTTGAGATGGTAACAACTACAGATATGCTTAAGAGATATCTAGAGGAAATCTTGGAGATATCTGAAGAATTCTTACCACTATTCTCAGGGGTCTATTACCTGCCTGATAAAGGACATAATCAGCAACAAAAAGAAAAATCCTCAGATCAAGAACCCTTAAATATTTCAGAAATCTTAGACATCTGAGGACTTAGCATCGTCAGCCACTATGATTATTAATGTAGCCTTACCAATTGATAAAACATGGTTGGTAAAGCTTTACTTTAAAAATAGACAAAAAATTTTCCTTTGTCACAAAATACAGATGTTTCCAGATTTAGCACGGGAGACGTAAAGGTGCCGCTGTGAATTTCTTCTTTTGAAACCTGGGGATTTTTTATTTGAGACATCCGTGTAAGTGTATTGTGTGTTACCGTACTGTTAAGTATGTGTTCTTTGAACAATCTTAATGTCTTTCTTGGCAATGTCTCGTCTGGATGGAAGAAATCTTTGAGCCCTATAAATTGATTAAATAGAAGACCTCTTTTCAGTGCTATAGCTTTCAGCTTCTTGTTAAATACTTAGGGGCTCATAATAAAAAAAAAAGTCTAAAAAGTGGCCTAAATGGGTACTTGGATGATCAAAAAGCCTGATCGTCCAAGTATCCATAATCAAAGCTGATTTTAAATGTATCTAAAACCAGCTTAGGCCTTTCCCCTGCCTCTAAATGCATAGAGCGAAAAGAGGCATTTTTAGAGGAGAGGAAAGGGCAGGAGGTGGGCCGACCTACACCTAGGCGTACAGCAGGTATAACCAAAACTTTTGACAAGTTGCCTAGTCGGCACTTATACGTTTTGGCCCCGATTTTAGGTAGCTGTAGGCGTCCTACAGCTGTCTAATCAGCCAATCGGGATGCACGGTTTAAAAAAAAATGCTTCCCAGGCAGGCCGCCTATATTGAAGGCACCTCCGGGAGCCTAGGGAGGCCCGCAAGACACCTAAGATCGCCTAAGGGCCTTAGGCGAACCTAGGCGGCCCTACGCGTCTCCCTAGTAGAGGAAGAGACGCTTACAATGTAGGCCAGCAAAATGCTGGTCTACATTGTAAGTAGACGCGGCTGCTATACTTATGGCGGCAAGGGATCTCTCTGCCGTGATAAGTATAGTGGCCGCCTGTCCGATTGCCGACAGGAGGATGCCCAAACCCTCCTGCTGGAAAATGCCCCCACTCCCCCCGACACTACCGATGCCGGCAGGAGGGTGCCCAATCCCTCCTGCTAGAAGACGCCCCCCTCCACGCTAACAGCCCCCAAACCTCCCCCCCACCAAACTAACCTTTAATTGCTGTCCGGACGGGTCTTGCCCGTACAGCAGGCAGGCCCGCCTCGTCGAAATGAGGCGGGCCCGCCCATTCCCGACCCATCCCGCGAAGCCTAAGTCCTGATTGGCCCAGGCTCAGAAGGATAGTTTGTGCGCTAGATGTACATGAAGAATGAACAAGTAAGGACATACATCTCACTAAGAGATCAGCTAAAATTTTTGCATAAATCTTGCAATCATAATTTAGCAAGGAGATGGGTCTATAATTATTAGTGAGCAAAGGATATCTGCCTGGCTTCGGGAAAATAATTATGGTGTCCTCTGTAAAGGAACCTCCACTAGATTGGCTTCTAATAAAGAAGTGGTATGATTTAAGTAAGTGAGGTGCTAGTAAGGTAGAAACAGCCTTATAGAAGTCACATGTGAAGCCATCATTCCCTGATGCTTTATGAGGTTTCAACTGTTTGAACGTCCAGAATTTCAATTGAATAATTTAATAGGGAAAGTTGAGTAGGATCTAAAGTAGGAGATAGAATCTAAGATAAAAAGGATTTAATAGAGTCAGTGGTGGGTTGTACTCCTGAAGTATAAAGCTTTATGTAAAACTCATGGAATTGTTGAGCAATATCTATCGGCTTTACTAGGATGCGCTCCCCCACTTTAATGGCGTTAATTTGTGTTTTTGTGCGTTCATGTTTTAAATAATATGCAAGTTACCAACCAGCTCTATTGCCTCCCTCATAATACCAGGAATGAGTTTTATCCAAGAGAAGCTCTGCTTGCTCAGAAAGTAGCATGTTATAGTTAAATTGAAGTTGTTGTAAGTGCAAACAAGTAACAGGCATAGGTTGTGCTATATACAGTATTGCTGTTCTAAAGTTTTAATATAAATGTCTGTCATGCAATCGCTGGTGCTGTTCCTTACCTTAAGTTTCCTAGAGGAATAGCTTGTAATTTCCCCCCTGAGCTATGCTTTATATGCATCCCAAATCACATGTTAAGGAAGATTAGAAGTATCAGTAGTATTGAATTGTAAGTAATCTTCTGCCCATTGTGGAGGCTGAAGAAGAAAGTTATTATCATCTAATAAGGCTGCATTAAATCACCAAGAATGAGTCCTAGAATGCAAGCCATCAAATGATATAGAAAGCGAAATACAGACATGATGTGACAAACAAATAATCCAGATGCGAGTAGGATTGATGGGAATTGGAGTGAAAAGTAAAATCATTATCATTGGGATGGTATAAACGTCTTGCAACCTCATTCAATAAATGAAGCCATCTGGCATGCACCCTCAAAGATCTATATGGGACAGCAGGCTCCTGTCTAATATAGAATCAAATACCATGTTAAAATCCCTACCTAGTATAACATAGTTAAGTTTTTTTTAAGTTAAGTTTAAGTTTTAAGTTAAGTTTTTTAAGTTTATTAGGATTTTATATACCGCCTATCAAGGTTTTCTAAGCGGTTTTACAATCAGATACTCAAGCATTTTCCCTGTCTGTCCCAGTGGGCTCACAATCTATCTATCTAGTCCATCTGTTGCTGAGTAAGAAGCTGTAACATCAGTATAGAACTGAGCATCATCAGTATTTGTAAAATTTCATTGAGTATGAGGCAATTTTCAGCAAAACCAAGACCCATCTACCATGTGAATCATGTGCAGAAGACAGTACCATGTAGGGTAGAAACTTAGAGAGCAAAATAGCCACTCCACCTCTACAGCCTGAAGCAGGAGAAAAGAAACAGTCAGGTATCCAGTCTCTTTTTAACTTTTTAGATTCCTGTAAGAATGTGATAGTAGCATTCAAATGTTTAAAGTACAGTAACAATTTTTTATGTTTAATGGAGTGATGGACACCATTGACATTGAGAGACACAACTTTATAACGTACCATTTAGAGAAAGTACATCATTGATAAAGCAAACCTTGCTGACTGAAGAAGGGATGTCTGACCAATGGAGAGACCCAGAAAAAAAAATCAAATGCAAGTAAACAGAGCAATATCTCATATAAAACACACATCTCATACATTCCAATATAACAGCACTCATACTGTACAACCTAAATAAAGCTACCCACCCCAACAACCCATACCCATGTATCCCTCCCCCTCCAGTCAATGACCATAAAATTTCTAACAAGGCACCCCTTTGGAGGATAGAAACCCAGAGGAGGAACAGCAAGTTATAATTCTATTCCCCGCTGCAATAAAAACATAGGGGTCCTTTTACTAAGGCATGCTAGCCGATTTAGCATGCATTAAATTGGCTAGCACGTTTTAGTAAAAGAGGGGGATAGTAAAGATCAAGCTGCCATATACTAATAATAGACACAACAAACTGAACAACTACAGCTTATACAATGTCCACAATAGCTACCATAATAGCAGGAATAAGTCCCAAGTTCTTCAGCCAGATGAGATGATAGTGCTGGTATACATGGACATTAGAGCTTCCTGATCTGCTAGGAATTTATCAAGGTTGCTCAGTGATTGATAGGTTTTCATTTTGTTTTGAAAAGTAATTTTCATGCAAGCAGGCGCAAGCAAGCCATAGAGAACCTCCTGGGCCTTTATGCGTATTTCCAAGTTTCTTTTTTATTTGATATATCATTTATCAGACTGGTACCTAAATGGTTTATAATAAAATATTCATTAAAAGAAAATAATAAATAAAAAATTAATAAAAGAGGAATACATGTCAAACTGACATATTGGAACAAATAAGGGAAGGAGGGAAGTGGTAAGTTAATAAATACATTGAGAAAAAATAAAACAATAAAAAGGAGGAAAGTGAGGGAAGGGGTAGCATTCACTTCAAAAGAAGCATTTTTATTTTTAGCAAAGTCCATGGATTCTATTTGGAAGAGATAAGGTAAGAGGTCATAGGCATCATTGAAAAGAAAAGTCTTGAGCATGGTATTAATGCTAGAAATTAGCACCTTTTTTCAGCTATGGATTTCATGAAATCTGGTGAAATAAAAATTGACTGCCCTTGCCAGAGGATTTTATGCAGAATTCTCATTTTTTGCTATGATTTCCTCAACCTGCAGATAGTAAAGCACTTTAATGACCACAGCACGCGGGCACTGACTTCCATTAGGAGCACATGTCAGCACACAGTGAGTGCGCTCCAATTCAAAAGGCTTATCAAAGGAGAGATTAAGGACTGTTAGTATCCAGAACTCAAAACATTTAAGTGGATCTTCCCCTTCAAATTTCTCATAGAGCCTAGTAATGCGAAGATTGTTTCTTCTACTGCGATTACCATAATCCTCCAGGAGCGAGTCTATGGTCTTTCAATCCAGAAGCTGTTGGGCCGACATGTCATCCAGTATTTTATATTTTTGTTCTAAGGCCCCAAGATGAGTGTCCACTGCTGAGATTCTAGCGTTAAAATGAGATATTTCTTCCATAATATCCTTTATGTCATTCTTACTTTCTGTCAGAAGCATAGAAATTTGTTTCAAGTACTCCTACCTCAGACATATTGTCCATAGAAGTGAGGCTTTAACTTTCTTTAGAAGGGGAAGGTGGGTCTTGTTTTGGCCTCTTAACTGTAGAATTGATGTCAAAAGTAGCTTCAATCTTCCCTGACTTCTGGTGTAGCATACTGGAGCAGTTTAAAAAATCCACAGTCCAGGATGGCAGTAAAAAATTGCAAAATAGCAGAAGTGGGGAAAGAGCAAACACGCTATTCCTTCATCTTGTAAGGCCTCCTCAGCGCTGCTCTCCCCCCCCCCCCCCCCATACATACAAACACATGAAAATTTAACACATGCTTATTCATTGTGGATGACCTGGAAACCTGACTGGCTAGTTGTGCCCTTAGGACTGAGTTGAGAGTCTAATCTAATCTAATCTAAGGCTTGGCTTTATATACCGAGTCATCAATCTAAGAAAGCTTGACTCGGGTTACAATAATTAACTTAACAAATAAAAACCATAAAAAATGCTAAAAGACTAAAATTTGGGAAATTAATTTTCAAAGTGTTTAGCAAATAAAGTAGTTTTTAAAGGTTTGCGAAAAAATTGAAGTGAACCGGAACTCCTTAAAAGAAATGGAAGATCATTCCAAAGTTGAGAAAACTTAGATATCAGAGATTGACTACAAATTTTGACTCCTTTAATCCCTTTTTTGGAAGGAAGAGATAATTTAAATTGTTGGTTACCTCTTGCAAAAGAAAGTCTGCAAGCATTCCAAGATAAAGGAAGGAGAGGAGTAAAGATACCATATAGGATTTTAAAAACAACACAAGCACATTTCATTTGAACTCTAAAATAAACCAGGAGCCAATGGAGACTCTGTTTATTGTGGTATTTGGGATTGAATTAGGAGGAAGATTTCAGTTTGCTTGTGTTAAGGTTATGAGAAAATTCTAAAAGGTTGCCCTAAACCCAAGTACAAGTAAAATGGTGAGAAAAAAATAATTTGATTTGATTAAAAATATCTACTTCTTGATGAGTTTCAGCTGAAAAGAAGGAATACTAGACTGGTATACAGCCTTTCATTATTCTAAGCTACTAATGTTTGTAATGAGGATGCTAGCCATTAAAAAGATAAGATAGAAATAGGAAATATTGCTGGGGCTTAACTTTCCAAACTTCTAGTCGCTATGGGGGGGAAGTATTTTATTATATTTATGCAAAATAAGTAATGAATGCATGTAGTCCCTGCAGGTTATTATATGTGCTTTAATATGTTGTTCATCATTCTGTCCTACTTTTACAGTATTATCATGTTGATATTTCCAAGATTAATGAAGTAATTATTTGCATCTAAAGAAACTTGTTGAGAATGAATACTTTTCTTTAAATTAGAAAACCTACAAGAGCAAAATTGTTCTCTTTCAGCACAGGCTTTTATTTTTTAATCATAAGGGAATAATTCTGCAAAGAAGGAACCATAATTTTTCATGACAAGTATGTGATTAGAGGGGGCAATTCTATAACTAGATGGTTCTGTATGGCACATCGAGGATGCATGGTGAAAACCTATCCTATAAAGGCAACCTAATATTGGTAGTACTTACATTTATGCAGTTACACCAATTATAGACTTGAAATAATTGCAGGTGCCTAATTGAATCAGGGATAACATAACATAACATAAAATCAATTTCTAGACGGCATTACCTTTAAGTTCTATGCAATTTACAAAAGATTAACTAAAGATGCAAGAAATGATGAGTAAACAATTAGAAGTCCAAAAATTTTGAAAATAAATAAGTTTTCAGTTGTTTTCTAAAATGAAAATAGAAACCAAAGAAAATAGCAAAGATTTTAAATCTTTATCACTGCAGTCTGATAGGAAAGCATGTGATCATGATATCTTTTAATTTTGCAAACTTTCACCATTGGAAAAGTCAACAAGGCTTTAGAATAGTGTATTGCAAATTGTGTGCCTCCTGAGATTTCAAGTGTGCCATGGCACACTGGGCAGGAAGAGAGGCTCCGGCACCGGTATCAGCTGATTTTCAACTTCCTGCCTTCTGCTGCTGATACGTTGCCAGGACTCCTGCTTTCCTTTTCTTCTCTCCCAAACCCCAGACCAGCAGCAGCAGCTCAGTGTGATTTTAACTTAGCCACACAGCTGTCACTAGCATTAGTTTAGACGCAGTTTCATCAGGCAGTCTCGGGGCATTTCCTAGGCTGACCCACTTCGATGATGCGAGGCAGGCCGGCCTAGCAAAGGCCCTGAGATTGCCTGATGAACCTGTGGCAAAACTACTGCTTGTAGCAGCTGTATGGCTAAATTAACAGCATTCAGTGAGCTGCCATATTGCTGGACAGGGGGGAGGAGGGAAGGGAGAAGGGGTAATGCTGGACAGGGGAGGAGGAGAGAAGGGAGAAGGGATACTGCTAGACAGGGGGAGGAGGGAAGGGGTACTGCTGGACAAGGGGGAAGGGAGGGAAAGGAAATTTGCTACACACTGGAGGGTAGGGTGAGATGGTGCATGGGGAGAGAACATGTTGTGATGGGGGATGGGAAAGAGGGATTCCACTCAAGGGAAGAGGCAACAATAGAGAGAGAAAGCATGCTGGAGGCAGAAAGTGTTGGACTAATGGAGAGGGTAAGATGGATGGGGAGGACAAAAAAGAGGGAAGAAGAAATGTTATACTCTGGGGAAAGGTGCGAGAGCAGAGAGTGAAAAGTTGGACTCACGGAGGGAGAGAAAGAGAGAGAGAGATATGGTTGGGGGAGGTAAGGAGGAGCAGAGGAGAAGCAGGGAGGAGGAAGAGAGAAAAAATGGACTGGTGGAAAGGAGGGAGATATGTTGGACTGGGAGGGGGGCCAGAAAGGAGGAAGGGAATGGAGATGGACTGCAGGGGGCAGAAATAAGGAAGGGAAAGAGAAATGTTACACTGGGGGGATGAGGTGAGATGACTAAAGGAAGGAAGAGATATCAGACCAGGGAATGGAAGGGAAGGAGGGGAATCTGGTAGCGCTACAGAAATAATAATAATAGTAGTAGTAGAAAGAGATGCCAGATTATGGGAAGGAGAGGAGAGAGATGTCAGACTGAGAAGAGCGGAAAAGGAGAGAAACGTCAGACCATTGGGGGGGGGGAAGAAAGGAGAGAGATGTCAGACCATTGAAATAAGGAGGGAAGGACAGAGAGATAATAAGGGAAGGTAAGACATGGAAAAGTAGATTTTGAGAAGAAAGCAGAAAAATTGAATGTTAAGTTAATGCCAAACATGAATTCAAGGCAGAAAGTGAAGACAGAGAGAAAAACAGTCAATGGATAAGAAGGCCCTGGAAACATAGAAACATAGAAAAATAAAGTCACCAGGCAACAAAGGTAGGGAAAATGATTTCATTTTCAATATAGTGATTGAAATGTATCAGTTTTGAGAATTTATATCTGCTGTGTATATTGTGTGTATATGAAAAATGAATGGAAAAAATTGCATTACAATTAGCAAAGGGGGCGTGATCTGGGGAAGAGCTTGGGTGGGTCTAGGGTGGAGCTTGGGAAATCTGTGGTTAGGGGTACTCAGTTGATATTTGTTATACTTCCCTGCTGGCACGCCCTACTCGTATTTCAGGGCCTGTCGAGAGGGTTTCTGCTCATGCGTGGATGTCAGTGTGATGATGTCATGCATGTGCGTGATGTCATCATGGCGACATCTACGCACTTCTTGGTACCTTGAGCCATGGCCACTATCTTTAGTGTGCCCAGGCTCAAGAAAGTTTGAGAGACACTGCTTTAGAACTTCACCCACAAGGCGCCAGGACTCGGCCCTCAGCTACAGACAAGGTTTGACGCAGATGAATCGTTTAGTAATTTCGAGTTTACATCCAGCGGTGTCTACTGCGAGCTGTCAAAGCTTAAGGTTAACAAGGCAATGGGGCCTGACAACCTACACCCCAGGGTGCTCAGGGAGTTATGTGATGTCTTGGCGGAACCGCTATCCGCGCTCTTCAATCTCTCCCTTAGTACGGTTAACGTCCCGTTGGACTGGAAGACGGCTAACGTCATTCCACTCCACAAGAAAGGCTCCAAGATGGAGACAGCAAACTACAGACCGATGAGTCTCACATCAATAGTGTGCAAACTAATGGAAATTCTAATCAAACGCCAATTGGATACGATCCTGAACGAGGAGAATCTACGGGATCCCCATTAACATGGATTTACTAAGGGGAGATCCTGCCAATCCAACCTGATCAGCTTCTTTGACTGGGTCACGAGGAAGCTGGATGTTGGGGAGTCCCTGGACATCGTATACCTGGACTTCAGTAAAGCATTCAATAGCGTACCACACCGCAGGTTCTATAGGATTGGGGACACATTGACCAAATGGGTTGGGAACTGGCTTGGAGGTAGGCTTCAGAGGGTAGTGGTGAATGGCACCCCCTCCGAAATGATGGAGCTAATCAGTGGAGTGCCGCAGGGCTCGGTCCTGGGTCCGATCCTATTCAACATCTTTATAAGAGACTTGGCAGAAGGGCTGCGAGGTAAAATAACATTATTCGCTGATGACGCCAAACTAGGCAATGTAGTGGGCAAAAGCACAACAGACATAAATTCAATGTCTGACAACATGATGCACGACCTACTCCTACTGGAGCGCTGGTCTAGGTCCTGGCAACTCAGCTTCAATGCCAAAAAATGCAAAGTCATGCACCTGGGCAGCCAAAATCCATGCAAGACTTACACCCTTAATGGCGAGATCCTAACAAGAACTGAAGCAGAACGAGACTTAGGGGTGATCATCAGTGAGAACATGAAGACTGCCAATCAAGTGGAGCAAGCTTCATCCAAGGCAAGGCAAATCATAGATTGCATACGCAGGAGTTTCGTCAGCCGTAAGCCTGAAGTCATTATGCCATTGTATAGATCCATGGTGAGGCCCCACCTGGAATGGTCCAGAGAATGGCCACCCGGATGGTCTCGGGACTCAAGGATCTCCCGTACGAGGAACGGCTGGATAAGTTGCAGCTGTATTCACTCGAGGAACGCAGAGAGAGGGGTGACATGATCGAGACATTCAAGTATCTCACGGGCCGCATCGAGGTGGAAGAAGATATCTTCTTTTTCAAGGGTCCCGCGGCAACAAGGGGGCATCCGTGGAAAATCAGGGGCGGGAAACTGCACGGGGACACCAGGAAATTCTTTTTCACTGAAAGGGTGGTTGATCGATGGAATAGTCTTCCATTTCAGGTGATTGAGGCCAGCAGCGTGCCTGATTTTAAGGCCAAATGGGATAGACACATGGGATCTACTCACAGAGAAAGGTAGGGGAGGGTCATTGGGGTGGACAGACTAGATGGGCCGTGGCCCTTATCTGCCGTCTATTTCTATGTTTCTATGTTTCTATGTAAATCAATCATGTAAGACGGGGCTTCACCAGCTACTACTCTATAATAGATGTAACACATAGATGAGCACAACTTGATGGATTAAGTAAATTATGTATGTTTTTGGGAGTCCAGCCTTCAACCATACTGTGCTCATGCACATACTCCCTTGCATTTATGGGTTAAACTACTCATGAATGCCATTACAGAATAGCAGTTATACACCTTGCATGTACAGCTAAATGTACACTTACATTCATGTAATGCAATAAGGGTATGTGTAACTTACTGTATTCTATACATTGCTTGTGTAAATTCCAGCCCCAACCAGGCCTCTCCTACTGTCTATGTGTAAGTCCCCTTGTATTTATGCCTTACCCTCCAAAGTTGGGCACACAAGTTAATTAGTTAACAAACCAAATTGCAGTCAATAATTGGATGATAATATTTAGGGCTGGGTTAATCTTGGCTAATAAAGGTACAGTATCTCCTATCTTCTCCAAACATCTCTTCTGCTCTCTTCTACTTCTCCCCTCCTCCCACCATTCTCAGTTCAATCCAGTATCTTCCCCCCGGCTACAAATCAACATCTCCCTCTCTCTCAATCCTTCTTCCCTCCTCCACATGTTGATCTATCTTAAAGGTGTTATTCTGTTGGTCCTCAGCAGCAGCATTATTGCAAATGGACAGCCTGCTTACTGCTCTGAAGCTTTCCCTTTGGCCTATTCTGCCTCCTCTGACATCACTTCCTGTTTATTCCTGGGTGGGACAGAACAGAGGGAAAGATTCAGAGCATAGAACAGGCAGAATATATGCAAAACCACCACCACCAGGAACCAACAGAAGACTATCTTTAAAGTAGACTGATGGAGGTGGAGAGATTGAGGATGGATAAGTGACTTGGTGAAGAAGAAACTGATATGGTCTTTAAAGGAGTTGGGAAGATAGAAAGCAATGTCATAGAAATTACCCCCTCCCCTTTTATGAAGCTGCATTAGTGTCATTCATCGCTAGCCACGGTGGTAAAAGTTCCAACACTCATAGGAATTCTATGAGCATTGGAGTTTTATCGCCATGGTCGGCAATAAAAAATGATAATTTGGCTTCATAAAAGGGGGGGGTAAGATGACTAAAGATAAAGCAAAGCAACTAAACTTTTCAGTACACAAATTAAAGGAAGACAGGAAAAGGTAAAATTAAGAGGAGACTAGAAAAATGATCTCTGTACCAAATCTAATGTCTTCATGTTTTTTGAAAACATCTAATTTATGTAGGCTCGACTTGAATTTTGTAGACTTATTTTGTTGCTCTTCTTTGTAGACTTCAATTATTGCCCATTTTATATCATGTGCAATTCAAGATTCTATATGGGGTCAGCGGGGGGGGGGGGGCGGTCGCGGGTTGGTGGGGGGGCGATCGTGGGTTCAGAGGGGGCTCTTGCATCGAGAGCAGGAGTGCTTGGGCTCCCTCCTGCCCGATCCTGTCGGGGAGTTCGGGGGTGCCTCAGGGCAAGAGGGCTTGGGCTCCCTCTTGCCACAATGTCGTCGGGGGGGAGAGAGGGGAGGTGGATTCTGTAACCGGTGTTGTTTTTGACAGACACTGGTTACAGAATCCAGCTTTTAGGTGAAGGACTGGCTCCTCCTTCGCCTAAAAGTCTTTGTTTTGGATGTTTGAGGCTTAGGCTTTTTTTAGGTTGATTATCTATAATAATAAAACGCTAAGCGCGCATACACACTCTCACCGCGTGCTTCCCTGATCCTTGTTCTGTCGCGCTGTGCTGGCAAGAGTATGCATGCGTGCTTACTATATAGGACTCCAGGACGTGCGGAGTGGCAGCTGCCGGGAGGAGGGCTGCTGGTGGAGGGCAGACGCCGAAAAGGGCTAAGAAGCCAGTGGGAGCGGTGAAAGCACGCAAGGCATCGGGCCCCCTTACTCTCCACCTTGCGCCGCTATGACTGAGGATAGCCGCCATGGCAACTTCAAAATTTAAAAAAGTCCGGGCTCCACACCGAGAAATGAGAACTGCGGCGCGCACACAGACAGGGAGGCCAGTTATTCAGGTACCCCCAGCACAATACGGAGCAAGGAGGTGATCGCGAGCTTTTCCCGCCCCTCTCCAGCTTCGGGAAGGGATCAGGACAAATCTCACACAGCGGTGACCCAGGATTACCTCTCATCCGGCAAAGCAGAGAGAGTTCCCCCCGCCCCCACACGCCAGGGCGCTGCATACCGATGATGTCAGAGGGGAGCTGTCAATCACTACAGCTGTCGCCTGCAGGGGGTCTAGGAGTGCGTTCGCCTCAACTTTTCCCTCTTTTATTCCTGTCCTTGCAGGTTCCCCGGTCCGGCTGAACTAGGAAGCACAGGGAGTGGCTCCAGCCTGCCCTTCTTATGCCAGTCGTAAGATGCAAATGGAAATAAATAAACTCTGCCCTTGCCCTAGCACCATTTCTACCATGGAGGTGAGGCTGCCCGGTTCCCTCCCTTGGTGCCAGGGTGGTGAAGTAAGACCTTTTTAAAGATGCAGGGTGGGACAGAAATGCTGCTGCATAGGGGGCAGGGAGAAAGACAGATGGTGGGAGGGAGGGAGACAGAAAGAAAGACAGACAGACATATATTCTAGCAGGGGGAAGGTAAAACAAAGGGAGAAGGGCTGCTGCTGGATAAGGAGAGCAGTGAAAGGGGAGGTAAAAGGAAGGGAGAATGGACAGGTGAAGCAAGCAAGTTGTGGTGGTGGACAGCCAAGGAAAAAGACAGAAATACAGAAAGCGGCTAAGGAGAGAGAGAAAAAAAAATAAAGACAGACACACACACATATATTCTAGCACCCGTTAATGTAACAGGCTATAAGACTAGTATGGTATAAGTTTAGACATAGTGGTGGTCTGGGCGTTTAAACAGCTGAACGTAGAGGCAGGCCATTATAAAAAATCCTCCTTTTGGACGTTTTTTTAAAAATAATGGACATGCTTCTACTTTCAACGTTTAAGAGCTTAGGCCAAAAGGGGACTTAGACATTTTTTTTGATTATGCCCCTCCATGTGTTTGAGGCTTGTGTGGTTAAGGCAGAGTTTACAGGAATGGGAAAGGGACAGAACTCATGGGGATGGGATGAGGATATTGAGATCCCATGGGGACGGGGACAAATTTGTCTCTGTGTCATTGTCCCTGATCTGTTCAGCTATGGCCTGAGTGGTTTGTTTTAAAGAACACTTTCATGAAAGAAGCATGGTTTATCTATCCTTAGTTCCTATTTTAAAATAGATAGAGAAGTTTATGGACTTTGAAAGTCCTCAACTTTTGATTTTTAATAATTTTATGCAAAACTCTCTAAATATAGTAAAAGTACTGGTATATTGCTACTGTATCACCTTAGCAATCTTGTCACCATCCTGTTTTCACAAACATTATACTATATAATTTACTACAGAATAAGTTTTCAAAAGCAACAAAAGAAATGTCAGTGCTGGAAAAGAAGCCTTAAATCATGCAAACAAAATAGGAGGTATTATCTTTTTTTAACATTGAAATGAGCTTTGCAGCTATAAAACACACCATATAATTAGTTGCTAGTTATCATTGTGATCTGTATCACCAGTGTTGTTCTCAGCTACATGACAATTAAATTCTCTTTCACAATGATGTAAACAGTAGCTTGTTACTCTCACAGTTAGTAGTCATAAAATGGCATGTATGAATAAAATATTGAGAAAGAAAGATAAAGTAAACAACAGAAACAGAGAATTTATTGAGGCCTTATGAATATGTAATGAAATGGATTAGTAATAACCATTGATACTGTTTTGCAATTAACATCTCTCTTTCTTTGCTTTATTTCTTTTCTTTCCTATTGCATCTCATTTTTATCTATCTACAAGGTTTTATGGTGTACTGTATTTTAAATGGAGTTTATTGTAGAGTGGGAGTATGTGCTGCAGTGATTAGAGCTAAAGCCTTGGTACCCTGAGGTTGTGGGTTCAAATCCCACACTGCTCCTTGTGACCCTGGGTAAGTCACTTAATCCCTCATTGCCTCAGGTACATTAGGTAGAGTATGAGCCCACCAGGACAGATAGGGAAAATATGCTTGAGTACCTGAATGTATAAGGTATATACTGTATGTATTAGGCTATAAGTGGTATATAAATAATGAAAAAAATAGAGCTTCCTTTTGAAGAAGATGTGGACTGCAGAGATAAAATGCCAACCAGTAAAGCCAAGGCTCAGTTTTTATTTCTGTCATTAACATGGGCAAGTCATTCTTTCTGAATGCTTCACAGAACATAGTAGATGTTGGCAGATAAAAACCTATATGTTCCAACCTGTCTGCTCAAAAAGGTTTCCAGAATTATATCTGGTACTGTGCCCATTTTCCACTTCTTCATGATTAAATACTGGCATCATAAATAGGGTTGTCAGCAACTTGCCTTGCCTACTTTATATTTACAGTTATATGATGCAGTTTTGGAACATAATACCATTGTTTCATCCACAAGCATATCTTTCCCTCTCTTACCACTGACTAGCATGATTCTCCCCGCAATTCCCCCCCCCACCCCATAGAGATATATAGCACCTGCAATCACAGCCTATGCTTTGAATGTGATATGGTATATGCATACTGCATCATATATCATTTGGAAACCGCATAGTTATATGCGGTATATAAATTTTTAAATAATTTTTTAAATAAATCTCTTTATCAACTTTGGGACACAGATTATAGAAGTCTACCTAGTACCAATTTCTACTTCCCAACTACTGGAGTTGCCATTGAAGTCCACTCCAGCCTTGTCATGATTTGCCTTTGCTATTTATGGGATTCAGGTCACAGAAGTCTGCCCAAAATTTATTTTACATATCAGTCTCTGGAGCTATCTTCAAAACTCTGCTGTTTTAATTTCATTCCATCCTTTTTCTGTAGAGGGATCCTCTGCATTTATCCCACACATTCCTAAATTCCATTTAAATAATTCCATCACAGTTTTTGCCTTCATCCACCTCTTCTTGGATAATTTTCAAATACCCTCTTAAATGATAAGATCTTTAGGGCTGGGACATATTTACACTACTGTACTGCATTGTACAGCTGAAGTGCTAGGAGCAGGACCACAGAAAGCAAACACAAACAAGGATGGAGGTGTGGTAGACCCTAATCGATTTTCAGGGGATTGTGTTCATGAGGAGCTAGCTAAACTAAAGATGGACAAAGCGATGGGACAGGATGGTGTTCATCTGAGGGTACAGAAGGAATTTAGGGAAATTCTGGTGGCTCTGCTGGCTGACTTTTCAATGCTTTTCTAGAGTCGGAAGTGGTATTGGAGGATTAGAGAGGGGCAATGTACTCCCTCTCCACAAAAGTAGATGTAAGGAAGAATAGGGAACTACAGGCTGGTCAGTCTGACTTCTGTGATAAGAAAATAGATGGAAACACTTTTAAAACAGAGAATAGTGACATTTCTGGAATCCAGTGGATTACAGGATACAAGGCAACAAAGATTCACTAGAGACAGGTCATGTCAGACAAATTTTATCAATTTCTTTGACTAGGAGACAAGGAAATTAAATACAGGGAATGTCCTAGATATGGTTTAGATTTTAGCAAAGCTTTTGATAGTGTTAGACACAGGCATCTGATAAATAAACATACAGGGAAATTCTAAAACCAGCACCTAAACTTAGGCATCAGTAGGCACCCTGCTGATGCCTAAGCTAATTGAAAAATGCCATAAGAAATGGCTAAAAATAGCAGTGTTTAAGTGCCTACCGACGTCTAAATAAAAGGCAGCTTGCATTACGGCTAGGTAGGCGCTTTATGTCAAAGTAGGTATGGCCAAAGCCGGAAGTGGCATTATGCAGGCTAAAGCGGCTACCTAGCTGCGATTCATTTCAAGATACGCAGCTGAAATGTAGGCCTGGAAAACCCTGGTCTACATTTCAGCCGCCTATCTATGTTGCCATGTGATCTTAAATTCAGGCCGCAGCAGCCATAAACTGATCATGGCAGGGGAAGTTATCCCCAATCAGCTAAGCTGGTAGTAGCTGGTAGTACTCCCTAAAGCCATGGCTTTAGGGAGTTCTGCAGAATCAGCTGATTGAGGGGGGAACCCCTGCCTCAACCAGCTGAGCAGCTGTGGCAAGGGACACTCCCCCCCCCCCGTTATCAGTAGGAGGGATGCCCACTCCCTCCTGCTGGAACTGCCAAAGCCCCCTTTAAAGTCCCATGGCAGAAGGAATGCCCATTCCCTCCAGCCATCAGGCCAACCACTCCTTAATGGTGAGCCTCCCCTTTTTGGTGCATTCTGGGAAAGGCCTAAGGCTCTGAGTTGCTCAGATGCCTAAGGCCCCTCTCATAGGAGGGGTTTTAGGTATCTGGTCAATCAGAGTTTTAGGCCATCCCATTGTAACCCAGGATGCATTGGGAAGGAGGCCTAAGACTCCGGTTGGCCCAGGTGCCTAAGGCTCCTTCTATGGAAGGGGAATTATGCATATGAACCAATCAGAACCTTAGGCCCTTCACTGGTGTATCCCAGAATGCACTGGAAAGAGGAGGCCTACCATTTTGCAGTGCTGAGCCTCCGGCTGGACTTTCAACTAAAAGGTATGGGTGGTTGGGGGTAGGGATAGATTTGGAGTGCGGGGTGGGGGCCTGCAGCCTTGGGGGAGTGTCAATGGGTTTTGGGGTATTGGGGGTTTGTGGGGGTGGCAGAAGGATGGAGTGGGCATCCCTCCTACTGGTCTTCAATAGGAGGGTGGGAGTTCAGGGACAGGAAGGAGTGGGCATCTTTCCTGCCCGGTATACTGTGTGGGCGGGAGGGCAGGGATTCAGAAGCAAGAGGGAATGGGTATTGTCGCTAGCTGGAGTCCACGGACCAGTTGCGGCCCACCTGGCTAGGCAGCATAAAACTTTCTGAGGTGTGCTTCCAATATGGGATAGCCCTACAGGGAGTGCTTGGCTCAGAAAAGCTTTACAGCACTCAACAGGGATGACACTCAAGACACAGGACAGAACACAACTTGAGTCAAAATGGCTTGAATGCAAAAATAATGATTTATTATCTAGGTCTTTCAAGACGAAGCAAAATATTCTCCAGAAAAAATAAAGCACAAAAAGACAAAACACAAAAGCAAAGCAATAAGCAACTGGTAACCACAAACTTTAAATAAAACAAAATGCTTTACGCACACCATAGCAGTACTCTGGGTTCCACAGGCTTTTTGCAGCAAGAGAGTTGCCACACCTTGGTTGGAGTAAAGCCACAGCTATTTCAAGGCTTTTTCCCCAAACTCTAGTTTGCAATTGCTTCTGATGGAGAAAAAAAAACAAATAATCTAATATTAATTCACAGCTTTTGCAGCAAAAAGAATAGGCTCCTTGCACAGTTCAAACAGTTCTTGATTCCCTTAATCACCACAGCCCTATGGTTGCTGGAAAAAACACAGTTCAAAAAGGAAACTTCTCACCTCCAGCACTTCACTTCCTGGTTTAAACTTCCCAAAAAACAACAACAGGTAAGTCCTTTTTAATATAGCACACTTTAGACAGATGGACTAGACTGAGAATTGTTAGTAGACTTCCATTTGTTCTGGAAGCTCATTCTCAGAGATAAACTCCTCTGCTATTTCCATACCTTCTAAGGTATTAACCAGCTCCAGTTCGGGCCTGTCGATATCCTCCTCCAGCTCAAGCATTTCCCAATCCTTACTGGGGTTCAGCTGGGCTCCACGATCAGACAAGTTCTCATGCTCCTGTGCGCCTCTCTCCAGAGACTATCTCTAGAGAAACCCCGTACATACCTAGGTACTGCTGGAATGGGCTAAGTCTCTCTCTGGCTCCCCTTCAGGCTAGTCCGAAATCTACTACTAGTTTTATTCCAAGGGAAATATGCCTGAGCTTTCCCTAACACTCCAGAAGGAGATGTGTGTTTGTATCTATGTTGTTTCAAAGGGTACAAGGGTTTACTTTGCCAGTGGCTAGACCCTGGCATGCCTGAACTCAGATAGGCAGACTCGCCTATTTGTGAACCAGAGCCAAACCCCTGGTGAGACTTTTTAACTGCTAAGTTCTTACTTTTCCTGCCTTGAGCCTGTGACAAACCAGCAGCGGTGCTGGAATTGTCATAGTATCCCTTATGCCCAGGGTAATTTTTTTTTCTGTGGGGGGGGGGCAGGAGTCCAGGGGCAGAAAGGAGTGGGCATCCCTCCTGTTGGATGACTTTGCAGGGGGTTCCCTGCTGTAACTGCTCAACTGATTTCGACAGGGTGATTCCCTTGCCACAATCAGCTGATGGTAAGGAATTCCTCGGCGATTCTGTAACCGGTGCCTGTGACATGAGCATCGGTTAGAGATTTGGGGAAGTTAGGTCGAGTTAGGCATCTGTATAGGACACTTGTGTTCTCAGCCACTTCTAAGGCCCTAATTATTAGAAAAATAAGATAATAAGAATAAGAATAGTAATACTGGGTCAGACCAATGGTCTATCTTGCCCAGTATCCTGTCTTCACAGTAGCCAATTCAGGTCACAAATACCTGGCAAAAACCCAAATAGTAGCAATATTCCATGTTAACGATGCAGAGCAAGCAGTGGCTTTTTTCTATGTCTGTCTCAATTGCAGACTGAAGACTTTTCCTCCAGGAGCTTGTTCAAACATTTTTTAAAACCAGCTAATTTAACCACTCTTACCATGTCCTCTGGAAATGCATTCCAGAGCTTAACTATTCTCTGAGTGAAAAAATATTTCCTCCTATTGGTTTTATGAAAGTATTTCCCTATAACTTCATTGAGTGTCCCCTAGTCTTTGTAATTTTTGATGGAATAAAAAATCAATCCACTTGTTCCAATACTACATCACTCGTGATTTTGTAGACTTCAATCATTTCTCCCCTCAGCCTTCTCTTTTCCAAGCTGAAGAGCCCTGACCGCTTTAGTCTTTCCTCATACAAGAGGAGTTCCATCTCTTTTATCATCTTTGTCACTCTTTTTTAAAACTTTTCTAATTCTGCTATATCTTTTTTCAGATAAGGCGACCAGAATAGAATACAATATTCAAGGTGAGGTTGCACCATTGAGCAATACAGAGTTATTATAACAGTCTTAGTCTTCTTTACCATTCTTTATCTAATAATTCCTAGCATCTTGTTTGCTTTTTTGACCACTGCTGCACATGGGGCAGAAGGTTTCAGCATATTGACTTTTTCTTGGCAGCTGACCCTCAATTTGGACCCTAGCATCTGGTAATTATGATTTGGGTTATTCTTCCCAAAGTGTATCACTTTGTATTTGTCCACATTAAATTTCATCTGCCAGTTGGATGCAAGTCTTCCAATTTCCTAAGGTCTGCCTACAATTGTTCACAATCCACATACGTTTTAACAAATTTGAACAGTTTACTATCATCTGCAAATTTAATCACCTTACTTGTCATTCCATTTTGCATATAATTTATAAATAAGTTAAATAACACCAGTCTTAGCACAAATCCCTGTGGCACTCAACTATTTACCCTTCTCCATTGAGAAAAATGGGCATTTAACCCTACCTTCTGTTTTCTATCCGATAAACAATTCCTAACTCACAATTGAACATTTCCTCCTATCCCATGACTCTAATTTTCTTAGGAGTCTCTCATGAGGAACTCTTTCAAAAGCTTTCAGAAAATCTAGATACATTACATCAACCAGCTCACCTTTATGCACATGTTTATTCACACCTTCAAACAAGTCAAGCAAATTGATGAGGCAAGATCTCTCTTTGATGAACCCATGCTGACTCTGTCCCATTAAACTGTATTTGGAGGATGAGATGCACGATGTCTGCATCTATGAGACAAACATGGTTTTTCTTGTTACATAGAGCATTTTGGACCCCTGTTCGATTACAGAAGTTAGATAGTTCTAAGGTCAATAGATGCTGGCACTGTCATCTTGAAGTTGGGACATTGGATCATCTATTGCACTATTGTCCCTTGATACTTAAATTTTGGAGATCCATATCGGATCAAGTGAACAAATTATTGGAAAATCCAGTGGCATTGACGTACGATACCATCCTATTTGGTACGTTAATGAGGGCTAAAAGCCAAATATCTGCTCGGAATAACAAACTTCTTTTTATAATGACAGGGGATGCCATACAATTTATTTTGAGGAATTTGAAAAACTAGGATTGATTAAATTATACTTTTTGGTAGGAATCTCTATGTCACACTTTCAAAATAGAACGTATGATGGCCATACAACAGGAACATTATAGGAAGTTATGGATGTTTGGGATCCATTGCCAAAATTCTGTAAGGAGTGATTGTTGATTTTGCCCATTGATAATACACGTCCAGGGTGTGGGGGGGGGAAGATATATTTTTAATTTGAGTGCAAATTGTTGTATATGTAGTGTGTGTGTGGGTGATATATGCATTTGTCATAGAATATAATTTTGATTGAATTTAAGTGATATTAAAGTATAAAATGACTGTATAATATGTTACACTTATTTTTGGCTTTAAAATAAATAAAGATTTATTTTTTAAAAAAATTGTATTTGTCTACATGTTTCACAATTTTATTTTTATAATTTTTTCCATTATTTTTCCCAGCACTGAACTCAGGCTTACCAGTTTTGGATTTCCCTGATCTCCCCTAGAACCCTTTTAAAAATTGGCAAAAGATTGTCCACAGTACAATCTTCAGATACCATTGACAATTTTAGTGATAGGTTACAGATCACTAAAAGCAGATTATCAATTTCATGTTTGAGTTCTTTCAGTACCCTGGGATCCAGTCCAGGTGATTTATCACTCTTTAACTTTTCAATTTGGCTTAGTGTGTCTTTTGCGGCACTAAGCATGATTCTGTAAAAGTCAGGCACACTGTATAAAATTATGTTTAGCACAGCCTAAGTGGCCTTAGGTTTTGGTAGGCATCCTAACTTTTATACACACCGTATTTATGCCAGGGTTTTCTTGGCATAAATACATGTGCCTAAGGGCTAGATTCACTAACCCCCGAGTCTGTCACCGATCCGTTCTCGATTGCATGCAGGCCGATAAATTCACAAAAGGCCTGCATGAAAATGGAGATGATCATTGACATGCCCCCTACCCACAGCCAGGATCGCTAAATATTAGGCCTATAAAAATTTTTTTAAAAAAAGACTCCTGACCGGCACAGCACCCCCCCCCGACCAACACTGCTTGACACCCCCTTAAAAGTTGGGAGCAGGAGGGTGCTCAATTCCTCCTGCTCCATAGGTCACCTTCAAGGACCAGCGCAGCCCATCCCTGGCACAGCTCACCCCTGACACAGCGTGGCCCACCCCCAGCATGGCACGGCCCGACCTGACACTATGTTAAAAGTTGGGAGCAGGATGGGTGCTTAGTCCCTCCTGCTCCGTAGTCCTCCCACCCACCCGACTGGACCTCCCCTGGCCGGGCCCAGCACGGCACCCCCCTACCTCAAAGTTGGGAACAGGAAGGGTGCTCAGACCCTCCTGCTCAGTAGTCCTGCCACTCCCCAAACAGACTGGACCACCTCCATCCGGGCCCGGCCTGGTGCCCCCCTTACCTCAAAGTTGGGAACAGGAGGGGTGCTCAGTCCCTCCTGCTCCTCCGGATCCAGCAACATCCTATGATGATATGCAGCGATATCCTATGATGATATGCAGCCTATAGTGGTTGACAAGTTTTACCACTTTTCAAACTTGGACCAAAATTGAAGCGGTAGAGATTTTAGCTCTCGTAGAGCATTGCTCTTTCAGCTATACTGTCAAACTGAGAATATCCCTCACATATATTTAATGATATTATTATCATTGTTGTATAGTAGTTAATATACCGTGTTTACCCAAAAATAAGACAATGTCTTATATTAATTATGGGTCCAAAAAATGCACTAGGGCTTTCTTTTGGGGATGTCTTATTTTTGTCATGTACAACAATCATCTCTCCCTTCCTTTCCTCAACCCCAATTCTTCCTCTTTCCTTTCTCCACCCCCCACCCCATGTGCAGCATCTTTCCTCCCCTCCCTCCCATCCCCCTGTGCAGCAGAACCCCAGTGACCCTGACATACCTCCGTTCCGAGACCTCCTAAAGAAGCAGGGGTGGGAGGTTGCTTAATTGACGAGTCCAATTTTTTCAGCAATTCAGCAACAGGGGTGGGGGTTGCTAAACTGACAAGTCTGATTTTTTTTAGCAAATCAGGCAGCACTAGTGTCAAGGATGGAGTCAGTGAGTGTCGGAGACATTAGGGGGGACTTCAGGGGTCAATATTAACTAGGGCTTATTTTTGGGCTAGGGCTTATATTAGGAGCATCTTTAAAAATCATGCTAGGGCTTATTTTTGGGATAGGTCTTATTTTCAGGGAAACAGGGTACCTCCCTAGTGATATATGTACTTACAATGTGATTTTCTTTGTAAAAGTGCAGGCCTGTAGGTCTTGGGTTGGTAGGATTTGAATGTTCTCTGTGAACTATGTTTCTGTGACAGCCACTAAATCCAACTCAGCCTCTAGATTCAGAACCTTGTTTCCCATTCATCGAGCATTGGCATATACAGCTTTCCAGACATTTCCCTTTTATGTAGAGATGTTTAGGGCTCCTTTTACTAAACTGCGCTAGTGGTTTTAGTGTATGCTTAGTGCGCGCTGCATTGCCGCACGCGCTAGATGCTAACACCAGCATTGAGCTGGTGTTAGTTCTTGGCGCTTAGCGTGAGGTTAGCATGTGCGGCAATGCAGCGCATGCTAAAAATGCTAGCGCACCTTAGGAAAAGGAGCCCTTAGTGATTCATTTACCTGAGGGCTTATATTTACCTGCCCTACTTGCTTAGAACACTTTTGTAGTAATGTTCCACAATTTTGCAATGTGTGCTTAAAATAATTAATAGTTTGTATCCACAACTCCACTGGATATATTTTTGTGGAACCAAACACAATAACATTTTCATTATTTCAACAAGAGACATTGAAAAATAAGATTGTATAGAAAAACTAAACAAAAGGAAAATGGAAGTGTTGAAACTTCATACTGTAATGCACTCTGAAAGCAGCCAGAAAGACATTTGGAAATTATTTTTAAAAGATCTATATTTTATGTGAAAGTCATTCTACTCAATAGAAAACTGATGAAGCATTATAACTCATATGAATATGTGCAGATGCATTTGTCTTTACAAAACATTTCATATGACAGAATTTGATGGAATGAATACAAATAAATTTTATAATAGAAAAGTGTTCTGCTTATGAACACAATGTGAGGAAGAGTCAATGAAAATATATATACAGTAATACATTCAGGGGTCGATTTTCTAACATCTTAGCCTTAATATGAAGTACTCAGATAGGCTGGAACCCACTCTGTCAAAATGGCTGACTGTTGGTGAAGTATACTGAAAGGGTTGCTATTCAGTGAAGTTTAATAATTTAACCCTACAGGAGCTAAAATAAAGGACTTTGACAAATTCTGCATACCAACTAATGAACAAGAGTATTATGTCCAGTTTTGGAGGGTTATCTAAAATTATATAGCCAGAACTATAAACGTGAACCATACTGTCATGTTTGCCCGCTTGCTTTCAGCATCTACATTTTGATTTTCCATTCCAAGGAGACTGGCATACCAAGGATCATCTGTACTTCATTACTGAGTGTGAAGTTGTGAAGAAGACAGATTTACAATGACACAAGAATGCAATTAGACCCATGAGCTCTCTTTGTATGGTGCCAGTAGCCATAAGGTATGGTGTCTAAACCAACAGACATCAGAGTATTTTCTAGGCCTGCTTTTTGTCTTTTGAAAGGATAAAATGTGTGATTTGATTGAGCCAAGACCATCAGCTGAGGACAGTGAACCAAAGTCTGAGACTAGACTTTGTATGAGCAGAAAAAAAAAAAAAGATTATTGGCACTTGAAGAGGATGGTTGTAGATCTGAGGGCTCTGAAAAGAGACTAGTTACCTGTACCATCTAAGGGCCACTTAATGACCCCTTTATGACCCGATTTCCCTCTGACCCAATTCACTAACCTCTGTCCAGATCATCCTCTAATGCACACATGCAAACGAGGGGGAACAGCATTCAAATGTAGGCAGGAAGCGATTCACAAAAAAAAAAAAAAAATGAGGGACCCCCCCTATTTGAGAAATCCTGAGAAAACCATTTCTTGTCTACTTGAAATAATTGAGAATTTTGGAAAATTTTCAGGTTATAAGATAAATTGGAATAAATCAAAAATTCTTCCACTTAATGTTCACTGTACAAAAGATTTGTTTGATTCTTTTCCCTTTCTTTGGAAAGAAGATGGAATAAAGTATTTAGGCATTTGGATTAAAAATACATTAGATGAAACAATGAAAATAAATGAAAAATCGTTATTACAGAAGGTTACGGAGATGTGTGAGCAATGAAATCCTTTACACCTTTCATGGTGGGGGAGAGTCCAAACTATTAAAATGATAATTTTACCTGTGGTCTGTTATCAGATGGGTATGTTACCGATATATTTTCAAGGGACCTTTTATAAAAAATTAAATAGCATTCTTTTAAAATTTATTTGGCTGGGTAAAACTCCTAGAGTGGCTTTGGTATCCTTACAAAGGTCAATTTCAGAGGGGGGGGGGTAAATTTTCCAAATTTTTATAGGTACCACCAAGCCTATATTTTACGCCAAGGTATGTATTGGGTCCTTCCAGAACTCATGGAAAAACTCCCTGACTGGTTGTGGTTAGAATGGCAACTCATGTCTCCATTGCGTCTATGCCATGTACTCAGTATCAAAATGCCTAGCTACAGTAAAGATAATAGCATACTAGCAGATACATGGAAAACATTGCGATATGTAAGCAACTTAACGACTATTCCAATTTATAAATCTACAAAACAGTCTATATGGGTAAACTCTAAAATCCAAATTGACGGAGAGAGACTAGTCTGGAAGCACTGGATGGTAGCAGGAATACGAATATTGGATGATGTTATTTCTAATGGTACTATGCTTGAATTTTCACAGTTGTAACATAAATTTGGTCTTAAAAGCTCAGAAAATTTTAGATGGTTGCAACTGAAGCATGCCATTCAGGCGGGGTTCCCTGATTGGAAAAACCTTAATAATCATTATAGTATGGAGTTTCTGTGTTTTCAGACTTCTTGGGTCACCAGGCCGCCCAGTAGTACAAAGTGTTAAGTGGATTTAATAAAAAGAAATTAAAAACTGGTTTAAAAGATATTTGGAGCATTGAGATTAAGCATGAAATTACTGCATCTCAATGGCCACGAATTTGGTCTTGGAGGATGAAATGTACGATGTCGGCATCTATGAGACAAACTTGTTTTTTTTTTTGTTGCATAGAGCGTTGTGGACCCCTGTTAGGTTACAAAAATTAGATAGTTCTTTGTTTAATAGATGTTGGCATTGTCATCTGGAAGTAGGAACTTTAGATCATTTATTGTTTCATTGCCCATGTATTATGAATTTTTGGAAATCAATTTGGGACCAAATTAATAATTTATTAGATAACCCAGTAGCATTATCCTATGATACTGTGATATTTGGTATGAAAATGAGAGCAAAAAGTCAGATTTCTGCGAATAATAATAAATTACTACTTATAATGACTGGTGTTGCCATTCAGCAAATTACATATAATTGGAAGGATTGGAGGAGATTAAATTACAACTTCTGGTGGAATTCTTTATGCCATATCTATAAAATGGAAAGGTTCATTGTATTACAACGGGGATATTTTACGAAGTTTCAGGATGTGTGTAAACCATTAACAAAGTATTGTAAAGATTAATTTGAAATTGTTTCCCTTATATTTATCAACTTAAGGTGTAGGGAGGGGGAATTTTATTATGTTTTATATGATAATGGAATATATGGGTGGGAGGGATGGAAAAGGGGAAGGGATAAGAATTTATGAAATGTATCAATGGTTGTTTGTAAGTGATGTATTTATTGTTAATGTGAATGAATATATTTAACACTTAATGTAATTTTGAAAATGAATAAAGAATTTAAAAAAAAAAAAAAAAATGAGGGACACCGACTGGGCTCACCGATCCAAAAATAAGTGACTGCTGAGGACCAGTCGCTCAGGTCCTTTCCGACTGCCCTGTCTTCTGCTGCCCTGCTTCTCTGCTCTCTGCCTGATCTTCTGCTCTCTGCCCCATCTGCTCTTGGTCCGATCTCCTACTCCCTTCCCTATCTGCTCTTGGTCCGATCTCCTGTTCTCTGCCCCATCTGCTCTCGGCATGATCTCCTGCTCTCGGCTCCATCTGCTCTCTGCCCCCATCTGCTCTCAGCCTGATCGCCTGCTCTCTACCCCATCTACTCTCTTCCCCACAGTACAAATCTGTGGTTTTAACCCAAGGGTTTAAAGTGGGTTAAAACCATGAGCTCTTGAAAAAAAAAGTAAAAAGCTCTGCCGGGCATGGAGGGCCAGTGCATGTGCAGACGGTCTACATATGCATCGGGATCACTATTCAGTGATCCCTGCAGTCAGTTGGGGGCATGAATCAGCCCCATGGACACGGATCGGATCCGATCTGTGCCCTTAGTGAACCCAGCCCTAAGTACTGAGCTTCTGTGTATCACATAGTACAGAGAAGTGCAAGCTAATAATTATGACTTCTAATCTTGTGTGAGTGATCAACTGACAGTGTCTGCTGAGATCTGAGGCTGTCTTTATACTAGCTAAACTTTATCTAGGTAACCTGCTGTGGACATAGCATGAGCCAAAGGAAACAATCCAGAGCTCAGGATTTACTCCTATAGTTGATGACTTAGGGATAGATTCTCGAAGGACACCGATCGTGTCCCGACCACTTTGCGATCACTTTGTAACCCCGACCCGATTCACTATCCTTATAGTACTCCCGATCCAATCCATGCCCAATCTGATCCATGCATGCAACTGAGGGGGAATGGCATGCAAATATAGTAAGGCAGCAATTCACTAAAAAAATTTCAGGAACACGACTAGGCTGACCGATTAAAAAATAAGCGACTGCTGAGAACCAGTTGCTCACATCCTTTCTGACTGCCCTGCTCTCTGCCCCAACTCTCCTTTTGCAGCCCTGCTCTCTGCCCAGACTCGCTCCCCTGCTCTCTACCCAGACTCTCCTCTTGCCGCCCTGCTCTCTGCCCTAACTCACTCCCCCCCTTGCTCTCTACCTCAACTCTTCTCTTGCAGCCCTGCTCTCTGCCCCGACTCTCCTGCTGGTTTAAAGCGGGTTAAAACCATAGGCTTGCAAAGTAAAAAAGGTTTTTTTTCCCCAAATTCTTTATTCATTTTTAAACTTTCAATAAGTGCAACAAAATTACAATCATATACACTTTAACATCACTTACTAATCCATCAAAGACTAAATCACATCAAATACCCTCCCTCCCTCTTTTATATCCATATCCCAATATAACAATAAAATAACCCCACCCTGGACATTAATAAACAAAAGGGGAAAACAAAATTATTAATTGTATTCAATCCATACAATATTTTGTTAATGGCTCCCAAACATCATTAAACTTTTTAAAGCACCCTTGCTGAATAGCTATTACTCATTCCATTTTAAAAATGTGGCATAGTAAATTCCACCAAAAACTATAACTTAGTCGATCATAGTTTTTCCAATTTTTCATAATATGCTGAATGGAAACTCCTGTCACTATGAGCAAAAGTTTATTGTTATTAGAGGATATTTGACTCTTAGCCCTCATTGATGTACCAAATAATACTGTATCATATATGATAGTGCTACCGGGATTTCAAGTAAATTATTCACTTGACCCACAGATGGATTTCCAAAAGCTAAGGGGCTCATAATCAAAAGAAAAAACATCTAAAAAGTGGCCTAAATGGCTACTTGGATGATCAAAAAGCCTGATCGTCCAAGTACCCATAATCAAAGCTGGTTTTAGACGTATCTAAAACCAGCTTAGGCCTTTCCCCAGCCTCTAAATGCACAGAGAGAAAAGAGGCATTTTTTGAGGAGGGGAAAGGGCAGGCAGTGGGCGGGAGGTGGGCCGACCTACACCTAGGCGTGCAGCAGGTATAACCAAAACATTTGACAGGTTGCCTAGTCAGCACTTATACATTTTGACTTAGGTATAAGTGCCGAAAAAGGGGCCGCTGAGCTGATTGTGGCTGCTGCGATCAGCTCAGCGGCCCCAGCAACCTGCCTACCCCCCTACAGCAATGATCGCAGCAGGAGAGATGGCTCATCTCCCCTGCTGCGATCCACCCTTCCCCCCCGACAACAATCAGGGCAAGAGGTAGCCCACGCTCTCTTGCCCCGGTGGCACCCCAACTCCCTGATTATGTTCGGGGCAGGAGGGAGCCCAAGCCCTCCTGCCCCGCGGCCCCCCTGATTATGATTGGGCCAGGAGGGAGCCCAAGCCCTCCTGGCTTCTCGACCCCCCACCCCCTACAATATCGGAGCCCAACCCCTCCTGCCCAGGTGGACCCCCTACCTCCACCCCCACTACAATACTGGGTCCAGGTGCTTAAGGCCCCATCCACAGGAGGAGCCTAAGGCTCCCGGGCCTATTCTGGTTGGCCCAGGTGCCTTAGGCCCCACCTGTGGGCGAGGTTTCAGCTGCCTGGGCCAATCTGGCCCCATTCCGGAGCCGTCTAGCCTGAACATAGAGGCAGGCCATTATAAAAAAAAAACCTCCTTTTGGCCGTTTTTTTTGATTATGGACATTTTCCCTGCTTCTACTTTCAACGTTTAAGGTCTTAGGCCAAAAGGGGACTTAGACGGTTTTTTTGATTATGCCCTTCCACATATCATAGGACAATAAAACAGTAAATGATCCAATGTCCCAGCTTCAAGATGACAGTTCTAACATCTATTAGGCTTAGAGCTATCTAATTTTTGTAAACAAACAGGGGTCCAAAATGTTCTATGTAACAGAAAAAACCAAGTTTGTCTCATAGATGCCGACATTGTACATCTCATCCTCCAAGCCCAAATTCGTGGCCATTGTTAAAAAAAAGTTTCAAGCTCTGTAAGCAAGTGCATACCATCTATAAGCAAAGAAAATAGTCTGTGCATGTGTCGGTATCGCTCTTCAGCGATCCGTGCGGTCGGTTGGGGGTGTGACTCCAATCGCCCCGTTTGCATGAGGACACATCGTGAATCAGGCTGCCGGCAACCTCACTGATCAGATCACTAACAGATCAGATTGGATCCATGAGGTTAGTGAATCTAGCCCTTAAAATCAGTTATCTCTGCCAAAGTAAGTGTTATTATATGAGGTCATGGTTTACTAGCCAGATATATTTGGTTTTAAGTAATCTTGTAGAGGCATTTAATTTTTGAAAGGTGACTGATAAAATGAGGAACATGGTTATAAATAAGGGAGAGTGTGGTGCAGTGGTTAAAGCTACAGCCTCAGCACCCTGGGGTTGTGGGTTTAAACCCATGCTGCTCCTTGTGACCCTGGGCAAGTCACTTAATCCTCCCATTGCCCCAGGTACATCAGAAAGATTGTGACCCCACCGGGACAAACAGGGAAAAATACTTGAGTGCCTGAATAAACCCATGTAAACTGTTCTGAGTTCTCCTGGGAGAACGGTATAGAAAATTGAGTAAATAAATAAAAAATAATAATAAAAGGATCAATTGCAAAGGTTAGGAGAGGTATGGATGTTATTTAAAAATACCATTGTGGAAGCCCAGACCAGATATATTCCATGTATCAACAAAGGTGGAAAGAATTGGAAACGAGAGTTGGCATGGTTGAAAGGTAAAGTGAAAGAGGCTAATAGAGAAAAAAAACAAAACACATCCTTTAAAGAATAGAAAAAGGATCCAAATGAAGAAAATAAGAAGAGACACAAGCACTGGCAAGTTAGATGCAAAGCACTGATAAAGACAGCTAAGAAAGAATATTAGGAGAAACTTGCAAAAGAGGCAACTCATAATTTTTTTAGGTACATCAGAAGAAGAAAACCTGTGAGGGAATCTGTGGGGCCATTGGATGATCAAGAAGCAAAAAGGGTACTCAGGGAGGATAAGGCCATAGCAGAGAGACTGAATGAATTATTTGCTTTGGTCTTTATGGAAGCAGATGTATGAGATCTGCCTGAACCGGAAATGGTTTTCAAGGGTGATAATGTGGAGGAACTGAAAGAAATATCTGTAAATCTGGAAGATGAACTAAGCCAAATTGACAAGTTAAAAAGTGATATATTGCCTGGACTGGATGGTATACATACCAGGGTACTTAAAGAACTCAAACATGAAATTGCTGACCTGCTGTTAGTGATCTGTAACTTGTCGCTAAAATCATCTGTAGTACCTGAAGATTGGAGGGTAGCCAATGCTACGCCAATTTTTAAAAAGGGTTCCAGGGGAGATCTGGGAAATTACAGACCATTAAGCCTGACTTCAGTGAAAGGCAAAATGGTGGAAACAATTATAAAAAATAAAATTGTGGAACACATAGACAAAAATGATTTAATGAGACAGAGTCGGCATGGGTTCAGCCAAGGGAGATCTTGCCTCACCAATTTCCTTGAAGGTATGAATAAACAGCTGGTTGATATAGTGTATCTAGATTTTCAGAAAGCTTTTGATAAAGTTCCTCATGAGAGGCTACTGAGAAAATTAAAGATTCATGGGATAGGTGGCAAAGTTCAGTTGTGGGTTAGGAATTGGTTATTGGATAGAAAATAGAGAGTAGTGTTAAATGGTCATTTTTCTCAATGGAGGAGAGTAAACAGTGGAGTGCCACAGGGGTCTGTACTGGGACCGGTACTATTTAACTTATTTATAAATGATCTAGAAATTTGAATAACGAGTGAGGTGATTAGATTTGTAGATGACACTAAACTGTTCAAAGTTGTTAAAACACATGCGGATTGTGAAAATTTGCAGGTGGACCTTAGGAAATTGGAAGACTAGGCGTCCAAATGGCAGATGAAATTTAATGCAGAGAAATGCAAAGTGATGCACATTGGGAAGAATAATCCGAATCACAGTTACCGATCGCCGGCAGGAAGGTGCTCAACCCCTCCTGCCGGAAGGCCCCCCACCCCCCAATTGCCAGCAGGAGGGTGCCCAATCACTCATACCAGAATACCTCCATCCCAATCTCCAGAAGACAATACTCACGCCACGATCACTGGCAGGAGGGTGCCCAACCCCTCCTACCGGAAGACGAAACCTCTGAAGTAAGACCCTCCCACTAATACTCCCCTTCAGACCACCCCACCCCCACTAATCTTAATAGTTGGATGGACGGATGGGTTTTCCTACTGTCCGGCCTGAAGGCCCGCCTCTATCAAAATGAGGTGGTTCTGCCCCTTTCTGGACCATCCCTGAGAAGCCTAAGGCCTGATTGGCCCAGGTGCCTAAGGCCCATCCAACTTTTAAGAATAGTGGGGGTGCGGGGGGTATTAGCAGAGGGTTCTTAGTTTGGGGAGTTGTCTTCCAGCAGGAGGGGTTGGGCATCCTCCTGCTGGTGAACTTTGGGGGGGGGTCTTCCAGGAGGAGGGGTTGAGCACCCTCCTGCTGGCCAACTTCGGGGGTGGTGGGGTGGTCTTCCGGGCAGGAGGGATTAGGCATCCCTCCTGCCTCATTCATTTGGGGGTGGGGACAGGTGGTCATGGCCGCTATACCTATTTTGGCAGGGAGATCCCTTGCCACGATAAGTGTAGTGGCCGCATCTACACTAACCTGGTTCTGTAATTGGTGTCTGTAACATGGACATCGGTTATAGAATCGAGTTTATTTTAGACGGGTGTACGTCCAATTCTGTATAGGATACTTGCCCTGGGCATCCTATACAGAATCCAGGCCTTATAGCACAATAATTGCCCAGTTCTATAATGAGCATGGGAACTGCCAGAATATAAGATCAAGAGGTGAATGTGAAATGTTAAAATGTCTAGTGTTACACAGGCATCAGCATAGTCAGATTGTGGAATGTACTTGCTTCTGGTTTTGTCTGACAGGCTGCATGTTCTGCAATAGCAAAAAGCCCGAGTAGTATTGCAGTCATCAAATAACTGGATCTGTTCGACAAGTTATACAGAATATCTAAGAAGATCAATGTTTCGTTAAAAGTGATGTTATATAAATTATTAAATATTCTTGTGGTTATGCATAGAAGAGATGGTTTATATAGAGATCTTAGTGAATGTTTTGTATGCTGTTCTGCCTAAAATGGTAAAGTGAAACAGAGAAAGAAAAAAGAAGTCTTCATAAGATTGCATTTTATATAGTTTGTCACATTCTTTGCCTGATAGTCAGAATGCACTTTCAGTAAAGTGGACAACAAAATATATAAATTTATTGGAGGAGCCTGATGATTTTATGCAAAAAAATGTATTATGTTCCTATAACCACCATTTGTCTAGGTTAGTTCTCAACTATCCCATAATCTGTTGTGACATAGGATTGCGCTTTCTTGATCCCTTTTCTTTTTTGCAGGTATAACAGAGGTAAAGTATATTTCTTATTAGTTTTATTGTCTTAGAGTAGAAGTGTCTATGTACAGTATATGACAAGTTTCAAAGAAGGAAATATCATTGATGGAAGAATTATATAAAACTCTTTGTGAAGGTGGTGGGGTGTGTGTATGTGTTGGGGGGGGGGAGGGTAGGAGGAGAGATGTTCTTGTTTTTATCTGCCTATGAGCACTGGGGTTCAAAAGATAAAGCCTTTAATCATATCTTCCTTCTGTCTAACAGGGTCCCCTGGGTGAAAGGCTTAGCATGTTATTCCTCACTTTTTAGCACAAGAAACTAACCTTCTGGACTAAACAGTTGCCAAAAGTCCTACTTATAAATAAATCAATGATTGGCTAACTTGAATAACTTCTTGGAGGGATTGTTTAATCTAGTGAAAACCAATGTGAAAGATAAATAACTGCATTTAAAGGGCCTCAGTATGAGCTCTTAGGATATAAACGAGGGGTATTGAACTCAGGTAGTGACTTATGGATGACCAGCATCAAAGTCTAAATAAGCATTACCTCATACATCATTTGGTCCATATTATGTGAATCACACTGAAAAAGAAAATGTTAGAAAAATCACATTGAACAGTCCCTCCAAGAAATAAAAAAGCTTAGTAAAAACTCCCAAGATGCTACCTAGTGTCTATGATAAAGTGCTAGTGCTGAATAAATACAATGACCTTTAAAGTGCTACAACCTAAACAAGTATGTATCTGTGCTGAAAAATACAGTGTGGAAAGTAGATTGGTATCAAGCCCCCTCGGCTGATGCTAATGTATCAATAAATAAATAAATAGCATAAATACTATAATCCAAAGTGCGGTAGTGAATATATGATGAAAAAATATATATAAAGTACTAGTTAACAAAAAAGCTAGAAATCACTAACATACATTGCTAACAAATGAACAATTCATGAAAACATTTCATAGAATCTGAATGAGTTCATGGAGTCACTTCTAAGGCATACCAGACAATGCATGAAATCACTTCGTCAAATCAAATACGTTCATACACAATAGGATTTCATGGTTTGGCTTTTTTCACAGTGTATTTTCCAGAAATGACTGTATGAACGTATTTGATTTGACGAAGTGATTCCATGCATTGTCTGGTATGCCTTAGAAGTGACTCCATGAACTCATTCAGATTCTACGAAATGTTTTCATGAATTGTTCATTTGTTAGCAATGTATGTTAGTGATTTCTAGCTTTTTTGTCAATGTGTCACCTAATCCTATAGAACTCATTTTGCTCAGCAACCTGCGGTGTGGTACACTATCGAATGCTTTGCTGAAGTCCAAGTATATGATGTCCATGGACTCTCCAACATTGAGCTTCCCCGTCACCCAGTGAAAGAAGCTGATCAGGTTGGATTGGCAGGATCTCCCCTTGGTAAATCCATGTTGACGGGAATCCTGTAGATTCTCCGCATCCAGGATCATATCCAGTTGGTGTTTGATTAGAGTTTCCATTAATTCGCTCACTATTGATGTGAGGCTCACTGGTCTGTAGTTCGCAGCCTCCATCCTGCAACCTTTTTTGTGGAGTAGAATGACGTTAGCCATTTTCCAGTCCAACGGGACTCTACCTGTACTAAGGGAGAGATTGAAGAGCGCGGATAGTAGTTCCGCCAGGACGTTCCTTAACTCCCTGAGCACCCTGGGATGTAGGTTGTCTGGCCACATTGCTTTGTTAACCTTGAGTTTAGACAGCTCACAGTAGACACTGCTTGTCGTAAACTTGAAATTACTAAATGGGTCTACTGAGCCATCTTCTTTCTGTAGCTGAGGGCCGGATCCCGGCGCCTCGCGGGTGAAGACCAAACAGAAGTATTCATTTAACAATTTAGCTTTTTCCGAGTCAGCTTCTACATAGTTTCTGTCTGGTTTCCTTAGGCGTACTATCCCACCTGTGTTTCGATTTCTGTCGCTAATATACCTGAAGAAGGATTTATCGCCCTTCTTGATGTTCTTTGCTAAAGTTTCCTCCATTCGGAATTTGGCTTCTCTAACTGCTGTTTTGATGGCTCTTGCCTTGGCCAAATAGTCTTCTCTAGAGTCCTGAGTCCCTGATTGTTTGTAAGAGATGAACGCTCTTTTCTTCTCTTTTATGAGGTCCGAGATCTCCGCAGAGAACCATTGTGGCTTATTGTTCCTGTGCTGTTTACTCACTGATTTTATATAGCGGTTGGTTGCCTCCTGAATGGTAGCTTTCAGAGTTGACCACAGTTCTTCTACATTATCTGTTACTGCTCGGTTTTGTAGCGCCTGATGGATGAAATCCCCCATGTAGTCAAAGTTGGTGTCCCTGAAGCTAAGGACCTTGGTCAATGTGTTAGTTTTGGCGAAACCCTTCCTGAGATTGAACCATACCATGTTGTGGTCACTGGAGGCCAACGTGTCGCCCACCGAGATCTCTGTAACACTTTCGCCATTGGTAAGTATCAGGTCCAGTATTGCCTGCTCCCTTGTTGGCTCCAATACCAGTTGCCTCAGTTTAGCTCCCTTCATAGAGTTCAATAGTCTCCTGCTGCTGCTGGATGCAGAGGAAAGTGTGTTCCAATCCACATCAGGCATATTGAAGTCACCTAATAGCACTGTATCCCCACGTAAGGTGATATTCTCTATGTCGCCGATTAATTCCATATCCTGATCATCCTGTTGCTTTGGGGGTCTGTATATTACTCCAAGATACAGGCATTTGTCATTCCCCCTGGCCAAATTTACCCAAAGGGATTCCCCTGTGTACATGATATCTGTGATTCTGGTGACTTTAATATCATTCTTAGTGTATATCGCTACACCTCCTCCCACTCTGCCCTTCCTGTCTTGGCGAAGTAAGTTGTAACCTGGTATGACCATGTCCCACCCGTGGGAGTCTGTGAGCCAGGTCTCAGATATCGCCACCACATCCAGGTCAGCGTTCCTCATTTCAGTCTCTAATTCCAGGATCTTGTTGCCCAAACTGTGGGCGTTGATGTACATAGCCCTCCATGTAGTATGTTTGCTATGTCTCTCTGGGGCTGTTCCCGCTTGAGCTACATGGACCCTTTTAGTACTAATTGTAGTTTGTGCACTTGCCCTAGACCCAGAATTACAATGTGTACCTACCCCAGATTCGGAAATGTGTGTACCCTGTTGGGGAATAACCGCTTGAGCTACTTTAATTCTTTTAGTACAATTCGCAATGTGTATACCCTCCCTAGACCCAGAATTACAATATGAACCTACCCCAGACTCAGAAATGTGTGTACTCGCCCCAGTCCCAGACCCAGAATTGTGGTGTTTACTTACCTCAGCCTCAAAAAAGTATTGGCAGCATAGCTCGTCAGATAGGTTGTTTGTGCCTGTGCCCTCCCCCAACTTACCTAGTTTAAAGCCTTGTGAAGTAGGCGGGCCAGTCGGTGTCCAAGGTCTTTCTTCCCTCTTCTAGTCAGGTGTAGCCCGTCTGGTCCCTGTAGTCCTAGTAGTGTCTCTCCATGGTGCCGAACCCGAAGTTCATCTCCTTGCACCATTCTTGCAGCCAGTCGTTAGCCCTCTGGATGCGATCCTCCCTGGCTCTACCCTTGTCCCTCACATGGAGGATCGAGGAGAAGACCACCTGTGCATCCATCTTCCTCAGCTTCTCACCCAGGGCTCTGAAGTCTGCCGGTATGCTATCCTGGGTGCTCCTGGCGGTGTCGTTTGTTCTGACGTGGATGAAAATTATGGGGAAGTGGTCCTGAGGCTTGATGAGTCTGTCCAGCCAAGCGGTTACATCCCAGATCTTGGCCCCTGGCAAACAGCAAACCTCTCTAGATTGCAAGTCTGGTCTACAAATTGGTCCCTCGGTGCCCCTCAGTAGTGAATTCCCGATGACCACCACTCTGCGCTTCTTTGGGGTTGGCCGACCTGGTGTCTCTGGAACTGGAACCTTCTGCTGAACAACTCCCTGTACCTCGTCGTCGGGTCCGTCCTGTAGCAGCTGGAATCTGTTCCTCAAGGTGATCTGCGGGGTCGATGTAGAACAGCCCTGTGTGTGAGAGAAAGAGACAGAAGATGAGGAAGGTCTTCTGCGTAGAAGAACCTGACCATGTCCAGGTTTTACATTATTTCATTATGGCTAATGACATAGATATCCTGGTTTGTGTTCATGTAGGTGTATGGTTATGATATGTGGTTTGGAGAGAAGATTGGCCATATCTGGTGTTGTAATCTTGACATTATGGGTTCTGGTACGAGTGTCACTTTCCTGGTTTGTGGGGTGATGGGTATGTAGAAAGCTCGAAGGTATAGAAAATGAAAAGGTGAGGCTAAAATGGAAACAACCAAAGTGCAGCAATCCTCACTCAATAAGATCAAATGTAGGATGGGGATATATTCCGTACAAACGCAAGGAAATTCTTCTTCACCCAGAGAGTGGTAGAAAACTGGAACGCTCTTCCAGAGTCTGTTATAGGGGAAAATACCCTCCAGGGTTTCAAGTCAAAGTTGGACAAGTTCATGCTAAACTGGTGAGACTGGACTCATTTGGATCACTGGTCTTGACCTAGGATCCATCGCGTGAGCGGACTGCTGGGCAAGATGGACCATTGGTCTGACCCAGCAGCGACAATTCTTATGTTCTTATAACCCATTCTAAGCTTTGGGGAGGACGGGCTAGAAATTGAAATAAATAAATAAAGTTGTTTGGGAAGGAGCTATGTTTAACATTTGAAGTCATAAGGTTGTTGATTGATCTACCATATTCTTGTTTCATGTGTAATTTTTTTCTTGGGTCTATTGCCTATGACTATCAATTTTCTTTATTACTGAATGTGGCTTTTTGGGACTTCATATATGAGATGTTTTCCCTCTGCTCTATCTGGATTCTGTTGTCATGATAATAGGTAATGGTATTTTCAGTAGTGTGCTTTATGTTAGTTGACTTAGTATTACCAGTAAACCTAGTCTTATCTACATCTTAGCTATGTTTTTTAGCATTCTGAGTGTTGTAACTGTTTCTCTCTCTCTCTACCAGGCTGGACTTTGATTCCTTAAACATGTTTCTTTAATATCAAACTTAAAACAAAGAAATAAACTTACAGTTCAGTTGTTTTCAAGGATTTCTTCTCTTAGTGAATCACACTCAACACTAATGTAAAATAGGACAGCCTGGAAATGTATTTTCATTTTGTGAAGTGGTAAATACTATACTTCAACTTCTCTCACAAAGCTATATTTCAGCTAGCAAAATTCAATTGCATACTTGTCACCTCTATTATATGCATATCTGCCTCATACATATTCATTAGGGATACCTTGAAAACCTGACTGGCTGGGGGGTTTAAGGTTTAAGAACTACTAGTTTATACAATAAGTAATGTAGTAATAACAAACCTTTGGCTGTCCTGTCTTTGCTGGGTGTTTAGTTCTCATCAAGTGTTTTTTTCAGTAGTTTGTATGGTGTCTGAGGGTCTTGTTTAGAGAGCTTATTATGGCTGTTCAATTTTCAACAGAAAGAAGTACGCTAAGAAACATGCCTTTGTCTTGCACTGTGCAAATAGATGGTCCTATTGATGTCAACAAAGGGGGCAGAGTTTCAGCTCCCACATCTCTATCCTGCCTCATGGTCCCTTTGAAACAGCTCCCAGGTAGACTGGAACTGCCCTAAATAATTTAATTTGTGATTCCCCAATGAATATGCATGAGAATCATTTGCATGCATTGCCTCCATTGTATGCAAATAGATCTCATACATATTCATTGCGGAAATCCTGAAAACCTGAAGACCTGTGGCCTTCATGCCCCACCTCTGCCATAAGTGGGGCATCACTCCCTCCTTCTCCTCCTGATTCCAATCTGAAAATAGATGATATGACCTCTAGAGGCAGTCTTGTGGTAATAGACTAGTACAGTGAGATTGCTAGTTTATACAATAAGTAATGTAGAAATAGCAGTCATTTATAGCTCAGAGCCCTCCAGTCATTTACAGTAGTCATTTACAGCTCAGAGTCCTCCTCTAGAGGCATTCTCACAGTGCTAACATTAGTAATGTGAAACTGTCGCTAGAAGAAAAGAGTCTTTTTTTTTTCGTTTGTGCCAATTGCGGGCAATACGTTCTATCTTTAGAAAGTTTTCAAACAGTGGTAAGAGCTATCGTACTGCCTTAGTTGGATTATTGTATTTTTTTTATTTTGTGGTGTTACATTGAATTTTAAAATAGGCTGCAATTTTTTCAAAATATGGCTGTACGTTTGATTTTTAGAACAAAATATATGACCGGGTTACTCATCTTCTGAGTCAATTACATTGGTTGAAGATTGAGAAGAGAGTAAATTTTAAATTGGTTGTATTTATATATAAATTGTTGCAGGGAATGGAACCAGAAGATTTAGGGGTCCTTATACTAAGGTGTGCTAATCGATTTAGTGTGCACTAACCAATTTAACGTGCGTTAATCAATTTAGCGTGAGCTAAATGTTAAGGTGCCCATAGAATATAATGGATACCTTAGCATTTAGTTTGTGCTAATCTTTAGCACGCGCTAAATCAGTTAGCGCACCTTCGTGAAAGGACCCCTTAATGAAGTATATAACTTTCCCAATAAATAGAGCTACCTCCCGGAATAAAGTCATTGAGGCTTGGCTATTCTGTAAGTTCATATAGTTGTTTGAAATCTTTGATGAACAAATGTTTGAGTTTATAGGAACAAAGCTTTGGAATGATCTTCCAACTGCACTAAGAAAAGTTTCTTCTTATTATGGGGTCCTTTTACTAAGGTACACTAGTGCATCTTAGCACACGCTAAATATTAGCACATGCTAACGCGTGGCAACATGTCCATTATATCCTATGGAAGTATTGCCATAGCATGTGCTAAGATGCACTAGTGCGCCTTAGTATAAGGACCCCTATATCTTTAGAAAATTGTTTAAAACTTTTTTATTTTTAATGATTGTTAAATGAACAATTTTGTATGGACACATTTTTTAATTGTTGTTATCCACCTAGAATCTATTGTGAGAACAGTGCAGAAATAAATAAGAATAAAATAGAATAGAAGTCAAGGCATCCATTTTTAGGAATACTGTAGATCCACTCCTAGCTTCTTTCCAGGCTCAATGGTTATGGGTGCGTATAGTTCTACATCCTTGGACTTTAGGGGACTTAGATATGGAACTCATGATCCTCATAGTGTTGTTTCATACTCTATATTTATTTTTTCCCATCCTCCCAAAGGATCTCAGAACAGCTTAAAAATCATGTATTCAAACATTTTTCCTCTTTCCTGGTGTGCTCACAGTCTATCTATTTCTATGTCTCCTCCAGTTTCTGATTGTTCAATTTCAACATCCCTAAGTTGCTCTTAGGGACATTGGTGGGTGGTTACCAGGATGGAAGGTTCTTTGTGATGTTCTGTGGGTCAGTTTTGTATTTTCACCAAGGAGTCTTTACATAAATTTTGTAGATTAGACTCTATGAAGGGGTACTAAAAAGATTTTATCCCAACAAAGAAGAGCATGGTGTGGATATGGTTCAATCAATGACCTGAAACAATGTCAAAACAGAGAATAATGCTATTTTCAGCTACAGTGGCAAAATAATACTCAGAATTTAGGAACTTAGTTGATTGGTCTGAGAACTTTTCAGCACCCACTTGTATAGTATTTAATTTGCAACATAATTTAAATATTTAGAGAGATAAGTATCTACTCTCCAGGCAATTCATATTCTGTTAATAAGAATAAAGTGTTTACATATGAAAAATTAAACATTGGACTAATATAAGAACATAAGAATTGCTCTACTGGGTCAGACCAAGAGTCCACCTAGCTCAGTATTCTATTTCCAACAGTGGCCAGTCCAGGTCACAAGTATGCTACTTAATCCAAGGGATAAGCTGTGGGTTTTCTGATTTATGGACTTTTCCTCCAAGAATTTGTCCAAAACTTTTTTTTTAATCAGCTACATTAACTATTTTTTAAAAAATTTCCTCCAACATGTAGTTCCTGAGATTAACCATATGCATTAATTGAAAAAAATATTTTCTCCTATTTGTTTTAAATGTACTATTATATAACTTCATTGAGTGTCCCCCTAGTCTTTGTACACATTGAAAGAGTAAACAATAGATTCTTGCTTACCTGTTCTACTCCACTCAGGATTTTTGTAGATCAGCTTTCTTTTTTCAAGTTGAAGAACCCTAACTTCTTAAGCTTTTCCTTGCATGAGAGGTATTCCATCTCAGTAATTTTGGTTGCTCTTCATTGTACCATTTCTAATTCTGCTATATCCATTTTGAAATATTGTGACAAGAATTACATATAATATTCAAGATGTGATTGCACCATTGAGCAATACAGAGACATTATAATATTCTTTGTCTTGTTTTCTATTCCTTTCCTATTCATTCCTAACATTCTGTTTGCTTTTTTGTCAGATATCACTACTGAGCAGACTTGTTAGCATTTATTGCATGCATGAGCACCAAAGTAACTAGCTATATAAGAAATGTCTAAAAATACCTGTTTATAATGTTAAAAACAATATGCAAATTAATACATTTATGAACATAAGAGGAGGCGCTGAAAAGTTTTCAGCCCAACCAAGAGGAGAATGATGTGGATATGTTTCAGTCAATGATCTGAAACAATATCAAAGCTCTGCAAATTGTCACTTAATAACACTCTTTTCAGCTATAGTGGCAATATAACACTCATGATTCAAGAGGTTGGTTGGTTGGGCTAACTTTTCACCACCCCCTCATATGTTGTTTATTGCTTACCAGTTGTTTGAAAATTGATCTGCAAGAAATCAAGGGTTGTGCCTGCTTATAGCTTTAAATGTATTTCTCATTGCCTCACTATTTTGAGACAAGCATGATGCCTAAGAATACAGGGTTATCTTCATCAAATAATTACAGCAGCTATGATACATCATTATTTGAGACATATGTGTTGCAATCTAAGAAAAGGTACCAAGTCTTAGGCGTCCTTTTACTAAAGTGCGCTAGCTGTTTTAGTGCGCGCTAAATACTAGCGTGTCCATTATATTCTATAGACGCGCTAGCATTTTGTGCATGCTAATATTTAGCGTGTGCTAAATCGGCTAGCGCACCTTAGTAAAAGAGGGTGGTAGTCTTGAGAAATGAGGCAACAATGTCAGTTGGGTTCTATTTATAACTAAACATTTTTGTTAATTGAAACAATATATCTCTGGCAAATGAAATGATAGAAAGTATTCTTGCTTACTTAACCAGCTGAATAACTCAATTTATAAGACTTGGTCCCTTTTCTTGGATTATGACCTGTTTTGTACTCACTTTTAATAAGAGATTGAAATTAAGAGGAAAAACTTTAATGGGGTAATTTTTTAAAAAATCTAAAAGTTTCTTGAATTCTTGCTAGTAAATATTCAATGGTGACTCTCCTTAGAAGTCCCATTTGAAAAATTGTGACCAGCCTGTACAGCATATACTTTTGTTTTGAATCTGCTTTGCCACATACATAAAATCTATACCATAAATGATGTGCAGGGATTTGGAAATTAAATTTGTGTACGTTGACTGCCTACTCAGATTTCTCTACCCTGCAACCCTATTCCTTTTCAAAATGGGTAAAAGTACTGTGAACCAGCATGGGCTTCTTTATGCATGGCAGGAGGTAAAGGACAATTTTCAGCCTAGTTAACCAGCAAAATATTTAGAAAATTATCCTATAAATAAACAATCATTTTTTGCCATAAATAATAGTTTAAGCATCATCATTATCAGAATGGGTCAGATAGCAAGGTCAATTAATCTGATGTGCATGATAAATATTACAAGTAGGAAAACTTACTTTTGATGTTGAACTAATTATAAGGAATCAGTCCATTAGTCAGACTTCCCTAAGGATCTGCAAAACACTATACAGTCTTAAGCAATGGATTACTGTCTCTGCTTACAGCACCCAAGGGCATGAAACCTCTTTTTATGTATCAAGTTCTAGTAGAAAATAACACAGAATATACAAGTAATAGTATAAGTTCTTTAAGGCTACCCTGTACACAGGAAAATGAGCCATAGAGAAGAGAGTGTGGCACAGTGGTTAAAGCTACAGCCTCAGCACCCTGAGGTTGTGGGTTCAAACCCATGCTGCTCCTTGTGACCCTGGGCAAGTCACTTAATCCCCCCATTGCCCCAAGTACATTAGATAGGTTGTGAGCCCACCAGGAAAGATAGGGAAATATGCTTGAGTATCTGAATAAATTCATGTAAACCATTCTGAACTCCCCTGGCAGAACAGTATAGAAAATTGAATAAATATTTTATATTAGTCTTTAAGCCAGTTACATTAATGGGTGCTAGAATAGATGTGTGTGTATGTGTGTGTCTTTCTTTCTTTCTCTTTCTCTCTCCTTGGCCGCTTTCTGTCTGTCTTTCTTTCTTCCTGTCTCTCTCTTTGCTCAGCTGTCCACCACCACTCCTTGCCTGCTCCCCCTGTCCAGCAGTAGCCCTTCTCCCTTCCTTTTACCTCCTCCCATGTCCAGCAGCACCCCTTCTCTGCTCCCCCTGTGCAGCAGCAGCCCTTCTCCCTTTGTTTTACGTCTCCCCCTGTCCAGCAGCAGCCCTTCTCCCTTTGTTTTACCTCCCCCACTGTCCAGCAGCACCTCTCCCCTGCTCCCCTTATCCAGCAGCAGCCCTTCTCCCTTTGTTTTACCTCCCCCACTGTCCAGCAGCACCTCTTCCCTGTTCTCCTGTCCAGCAGTAGGCCTTTTCCCTTCCTTTTAACTCCCCCATCTAACAGCACCTCTTCCCTACTCCCCCTGTCCAGCAGTAGGCCTCCCTTCCTGTTACCTCCCCCCCTGTCCAGCACTTCTTCCCTGCTCCCCCTGTCCAGCAGCACCCCTTACCTGCTCCCCCTATCCAGCATCTGGCTTCCTGGTCGTTCACATCTGCCCTCCTCTTCAAAGCAGTCTGCTGAGGATCACAGCCGGCTGAGGCGAACCTCGCAGGCCACTCTCCACGTGGGTAGCATGTTCACTCTGACGTGAACCCGTGCGTCAGAGGGAACGTGCTACCAAGGTGCAGAGCAGCCTGCAAGGTTCACTACAGCTGGCTGCGATCCTCAGCAGGCTGCTTTGAAGAGGAGGGCAGACAGAAGAGCAGCCGCGGGCCTTACAGTGCTCCCTGGTTGCTGTGGAGAGGTCTACCGCTTCGGTGGAAGATGATGCCTGGAAGAGCTGGAGAGCAGGGAGGCCCACACACTCTCTCAGCGGGCCTTACAGTGAGTGAGTGAGGGCGGGAGGGGGGAGTCGCCGACATGTTCCCTGCCTCCGTGTTCGAGAATGGAATTCAGCACAGAGAGACACAGCATGCTGTCAGGGAACACACTTTCCTAAGTGCGCATGCGCGCTTAGGATTTTATTATAGAGAATGGTTTATAATAAAGGGGAAATAGAAGAAAATATTTCAGTAAAATTGGAAAACAGAGTTTACTAGGCTAGTAATTATGAACCACTGGCAACTCATAAGTCATAACAACTTGTTGTGGGACCACTAATTGCACTGGAGTCAATTACAATTTGTGACAAAATGGTAGACATGACAGATAACACAGCAGACTTCTAGTTCATTGCGGCCATTTATGAATAAAGAAATTTATCTACATGTATATTTTTTCATTATATTGTTACCTAACAATGGTATGGGTTAGTTGAATTTAATTTAATTTAATTCTTATATACCGCTAATAACCGTGAGGTTTCTAAGCGGTTTACAAAAATGATGCATTAAAAGATACAATAAATAAAAATAAATAAGATAGGTATTTGGAAATTCCCTAACTCTCCTAAAGGCTCACAATCTAACATATATTTTAAACCTTAATATGAATATTTGGGATGTGTGAGAGAAAAAATCCTTCTCTTTAATTTCCCATGACATTTTCAACAGAGTTTCCAAGTTTATTTAAAATTTGTTATACCTCCTTATCAACAGTTTCAAGGTGATTCTACAATAAAATCATGGAGGGGACAAATTATAACAAAAAACATCATCAATTAAAACAATGTAATGTAATGTAATGTAATTTATTTCTTATATACCGCTAATCCGTTAGGTTCTAAGCGGTTTACAGAAAATATACATTAAAATTATAAGTGAGAAAAGGTACTTAGAAATTCCCTTACTGTCCCAAAGGCTCACAATCTAACTAAAGTACCTGGAGAATAATAAAGAAGTGAGAAATAGAGATAGAGGAAAGAATAAGAAAATAAACATTCTAACAAGACTGCATTGGAAGGTAGAAGAGAGGAGAGAAAGGAATAGATGCAGGAGGAGGAACTGTTGAACAATAGGATTCTGGAGAAATTTAAATGATAAAAATAGAACAAAACAAGTGGCAAAACAATGAATAAGATTAAAAATAATTCATAAACTGGAAAGAAAAATAAAAATAAAACATTGTCTTCAATCCACGGTTTCAGCGTCAGTGATAAAGTGGAGCAAGTAAGTTTTGGAGGAGCGATTACGTTCCCAGAAAAAGAGCTTCTTCAGGGAAGAGATTTGGTTGATAGTTCCAGGATGCCCATGTCTCTTCCTTTGTTTACAGGTTTCAGCTTTAGCTTCTGTGCCGACTTTGATATGCTCTTCTCTCATGTTTATTCCCTTGTCCCGATATATATTATGGACATATAAGACAAAAGGACATACTGAAACGAATGGAAAAGGGAGAACTAAACATATAGTAACATAGTAGATGACGGCAGCTAAAGACCCGAATGGTCCATCCAGTCTGCCCAACCATATTCAATTTAAATTTTTAAATTTTTTCTTCTTAGCTATTTCTGGGCAAGAATCCAAAGCTTTACCCGGTACTTTGCTTGGGTTCCAACTGCCGAAATCTCTGTTAAGACTTATTCCAGCCCATCTATACCCTCCCAGCCATTGAAGCCCTCCCCTGCCCATCCTCCACCAAACGGCCATATACAGACACAGACCGTGCAAGTCTGCCCAGTACTGGCCTTAGTTCAATATTTAATATTATTTTCTGATTCTAAATCCTCTGTGTTCATCCCACGCTTCTTTGAACTCAGTCACAGTTTTACTCTCCACCACCTCTCTTGGGAGTGCATTCCAGGCATCCACTACCCTCTCCGTAAAGTAGAATTTCCTAATATTGCCTCTGAATCTACCACCCCTCAACCTCAAATTATGTCCTCTGGTTTTACCATTTTCCTTTCCCAGGCCTATTCTGATTGGCCCAGGTGCCTTAGGCCCTACTTTGGGGTGGGGCTTTGGGATGGCTAGGCCAATCCGGCCCCATTCTGCCGTTGGCTGCCTGCCGGACAGGCGGGTTTGGCACCCGTCTGTCCGGCCATCTGAAACAAGGTACGGGGAAGGGGGGTGGGGGTGGGGGGGTCGTGGGGTCAGCCGGGGGTCACGGGTCAGCTGGGGGGGCAATCGGGGGTTCTGGGAGGGGGTGGTCATTGGGGGGAGGGGGGTTGCATCGAGGGCAGGAGGGCCTGGGATCCCTCCTGCCCGTAATGTAGTGCGGGGTGGGGGTAGGGGGTCGCCCGGGCCAGGAGGGCTCGGGCTTCTTCCTGGCCCGAACGAGTAGTGGTGGGGGGGTCACCAGGGCCAGGAGGGTTTCGTCTCCCTCCTGGCCCATTCAAATAGTGGCGGGGGGGGGCGCCGCGGGCCAGGAGAGCCTGGTCTCTATCCTGGCCCACTCGATTCAGGGTTCGCCGCGGGCCAGGAGAGTTTGGGCTCTCTCCTGGCCCGATGTTAATTGTGATGGGGGGTGATGGATCGTAGCAGGAGAGATGCCTCATCTCCCCTACCGCAATGCCATCATTCCTCTACTGGAACTGCCGCGATGGTTGCGGTGACGAAACTTCTCCGGATGCAACCCAGCAGAAGGGTAGGGTAACATGTAGCAGTCCAACTTGAGTGGCTGAAATTAAGTTCATAAAATCCTTAAAAGGACAATCAAACTTGGAATGCATCTTTAAAAAGGAATGTTTTAAGGAAAGATTTGAATTTTTCTATAGATGTTGTCTCTATAGATGTTGTCTCTCTCAAAAAGTTAGGCATTTAATTCCAAAGAGATTTCGGCAGTTGGAACCCAAGCACAGTACAGGGTAAAGCTTTGGATTCTTGCCCAGAAATAGCTAAGAAGAAAAAATTAAAAATTTTAAATTGAATCAATTGGGCAGACTGGATGGACCATTCGGGTCGTTATCTACCGTCATCTACTATGTTACTATGTTACTAAAGGAAGGGAGCAACAACTGAAAAATGGAATTTCTCCTTGTATTGATATGTCTAAGTGATGGGACAACTAATAGATTTTGATCTGAGGATCGCAGGGTACGTGATGAAGAATATGGAATCAGAAGTTTGTTAATAAATTCTGGCTGTCCGGTTTTTCTTGTTTTAAATGTCAGCAGTAATGTTTTATAAGTGATACGGTGATTGATAGGGAGCCAATGGGCTTTAATCAAGAAGGGAGCGACATGGTCAAATTTCTTTGTCTTAAATATGATCTTAATGGCAGTATTCTGGTCTATCTATAGATGTTGAATCTCTTTTTTTGTAATTCCATGGTACAATGCATTACCATAGTCCAGGGAAGAGATAACCAAAGAATGAATAAGAATATTTAAAGCAGAATTATCAAGGAGGTTAGCTAAAGAATGAATCATCCGGAGTCGATAAAAACATTTTCGAACTACAGTTCTTAAATGGTCATGAAAGTTAAGGTTCCCATCTAGGGTAATTCCTAAGAGTTTGATTGAGTTGACTAATTGAACTGGAACAGAAATGAATTTGATTGGGGAGTTCAGAGAAGACCTTTTCTTAGTAGGAAAAACCATAGCTTTGGTTTTATTGATGTTAAGTGATAACATATTAATGTTAAGCCATTCACCTATTTTTTCCAGCTTTTGATTGATATTGGAGATGTCTTCAAGGTTATCCAAATTAATTGGATTAAATTAGTTGGATATCGTTGGCATAGGCATAGATAGTAAAGCCAATTGACTGTCCAAGGGTAATTAGAGGAGCAAGGAAAATATTGAAAAGGAGGGGAGAAATAATTGATCCCTGAGGAATACCAAAGTTAAGATTCAGATAAGGAATGATCTTTAAAATATGAGATAAACCAGTTTAATATTTGGTGTGAATATTCCTCTTTCCTGTAATTGATGAATGAGTAAGTGGTGATCGATTGTGTCAAAAGCCAAGGACAAATCTAAAGAGATGAGAATGACTGAGTTATAATGATCCAAGTGATAAGTGATATTAGTAAGATGACCAATGAGGGAAAGTTCAGTGGAATGATGTTTTCTGAATCCAGTTTGGTTAGGGTGCAAAGCATTGGTGTTTTCTACAAAATCGGAAATTTGGTTAAAGACCACCTTCTCCATAACTTTGGCTAGGAAGGGGATAATAGAAATTGGGTGATAATTTGTTATCAGCAGCACTAACTTTAAAATCTTTGATTGGGTGAATAATAGCTTCTTTCCAAGGTTTTGGTATAGAACTTGTGATTAGACCAGTGGAAACTAGGTCTAATATGGATGGTCCAAAGATTGCAAAGCATCGTTTGAGAATAAATGGAGGGATGACATCTGTACTGAAACCTTTTATATTCACCGAGTTAATGATTCACTGGATCTCAGAACATGTAGGTTGAGAATCCAAATTAGTACAGGTAGAAGGGATTGGTTGAGTAAATGGTTGAAGCAAGGCACAGATTTTATGGATTTTATTAGTGAAATGATCTGCCAAAGTTTGCACAGAAGGGAGTCAAAAGGAATCAGAATGGTTCTGATGATCTGTAGTCAGTGAACGTACAATCTTGTATAGTGTTGATGTGTTTTTATGCCATAGAAATCTTTTTAGAATAGTAAAGAGATTTCGCCTTGACTATTTTCAATTTGTAATAGGATGCATGTTCCTTATAATTATTTAAATCAAGGAGAGATTTACTATTCCTCCATTTCCACTCCAATGAACGGAGTTGTTTTTAATTAGTAGTAGCTCCAGGGAAAACCATGAATTCTTATGGCGACGATGGGAGATATGCTGGGTTTGTAAAGGAGCAAATTTGTTTAAAAGTATAAGAGCAGAGTCATTCCATACTGATAGAAGGTCATCAATGTTGGGATTCAAGATAGTGTCATTGCAAAAAGTAAAGTTAGAGGCAATGGTAGGAGTGTCCAACTTTGAATAATCTCTTGAATTTATTAGTTTGGAGTTGGGGATGAAAAGTATTCAGAGACCAATATAGAGAGACAGTAAGCAATGTATTGGAGTATTAGAAATTGATGAGAAATTGGATACTCCTAGAACCTTACCTTCCAAAAATATTCTGATTCCTAAATAAGCATCTACCTTCAGTAACAAACAAACTTCCTCCTTCATTGTTAGGTAACTTTTTCTTCTGTAACCAGTTTATACTGATATTCTCCACTGTACCCTGTTATTACTTGATTCTCTACTTTGAAATTCTTTCGGAAAAATCCAGATATCCTATAATTTATAATCCTCTACCACACCATGTAAAGTATATGAATCAATGTTAAGTACATGAATCAATGTTATGTAATGTAATTCTCTCGGTAACGTCCAGATCTCTTCTAATTTGTAATCCGCCTAGAACCGCAAGGCACAGGCGGAATAGAAATCACTAATGTAATGTAATACTGCTGTATTAGATATCAATACCAAGTCAAGGGTATGGCCTGCTTTATGAGTAGGTGATGATATTAGTAGAAGTAAGTTAAGATCATTAAAGAAAGTCTTCATATCAATAGTACTTACAGTATTAGGGTCATCAAAGTGAATATTAAAGTTACCAAGAATTATTGGGTTATTGATGGAGGTACAGAAGTAAAAAATCATAGATTGTAGTAATGTGATCCTGTATTGAGAGGGGGGGTGGAAGATTTAAGAGTAGACAATTATGCAACACATTAGTTTTGAATTTGAGTAGGAGGAATTCAAGGGGACTTTGGTTGGAAGAAAATTCTAAGTTGAAGGAAAAGTTTAAGCGATGAACTATAGCAACCCCTCCCCCTCTTCTACCTATACAATGTTTGCAATGAAATGTAAAACCTGGAGGACAGGCAAGAGCTAAGTAAGGCTCATCACCATCTGAGAGCCATATTTCAGTGATACATAGAAGGTCAAATTTGTACTGAATAATAATATCATTTAGAAGATGAAATTTAGATTAAAGGGACCTAGAGTTTATCAAACCAAAATTAAGGCTTTGTTTTTGAGGACAAGCAGGCGGCTCCAATTTTATTTGGATGAGATTAGAAACAGTTGGCTGAAGATTTAGCAGTTTGTAATGGGTGATATTTCATCTGCCCTATATAGTGGGTATATCTGTTGGGTTACCTGCCTTAGAGTAAGATGGTAAAACAGCTAAATGATCTAACTGGGTTTCAGGAAGATTCAATGGAAAGAATAGTAAGAGGAGAGAGAAATAAATAGAAAAAAGAAACTTTCAAGCCAGAAAATAATATTTTGAGGACCTGAGCCCAAGATGCGCACAAAGGAGTGCATTAAGGAGCGCCACAAGTAGGGAGACTTTATAGGGCATATACCAGCTGATATAAGTAAGTGGGGGTCAATGGCATACTGTTGCTTCACGGCGGCAGGGAATCATGGAACAAAGAGAACAATTTCATGAACATTGTAACATAGTAAATGAAAGCAGATAAAGACCTGAATGGTCTATACAATCTGCCCATAAGTTATACCCATTAAAAAATATGTGATTAGATTAAGTTGCCTCTTCTTTGATATTTCTGGGCCATAGACTGTAAAGTCTGGTATTGTCCTAGGTTCCAAATGCTGGTGTTGCCGTCCAAGCTCACTCCAGCCTATCCAACTATCCCGTTGTTTTCAGGATATCTGGCCAGTAACATCCTAATGCTCCATATTAGTGGAGTTCACATTGATGCCCACCCCAGCTCAATCTATACCAAATTACCATATATGGAACACAGACCGTGCAGGTCTGTCCAATACCGTTTTTGTCACCTTTCTCTGGACCGATTCAAATCTTTTTATATCATTCACCAGATACGGCCTCCAAAACTGAACACAATACTCCAAGTGCGGCCTTACCAATGACCTATACAGTAGCATCAACACCTCCCTTCTTCAGCTGGTTTCTCCTCTTTCTATACAGCTTAGCATCCTTCTGGCTACAGCTACTGCCTTATCATATTGTTTAGATGCCTTTAGATCCTCAGAAACAATCACCCCAAGGTCCCTCTCTCCATCTGTGCTTATCAGCTTCTCACCTCCTAGCATATACGGTTCCCTTGGATTTCTAGTAGTGCTCAATATTGCTCAATAGTGTACATTATTAATAAGCCATTATCACTACTAACTCTATGTCGAGCGGGTGTCATCCTACTTCATTGCTTCCAGTGGGGGAGGTAATTCAATATTGTGTTTTCAATCACTAGGGATAGGCAGGTTCACTGGAGTCTGACAGACTGTGCCTGTTCCTCACTATTGAAAAATGTATTCTCAAAGAATTCATGATGATCATCTTAAATAGCAAATTTTTTCATATCAGTTTATCATGGGCTATATATTCCTCTTGGTGTTTTTCTCCATTTCCGGCATGTCTACTCTTTTTTATTTTTGTTTTGGACCTTGGATAATACTTGATATCTTGACTTTATAACTTTAGTTCCTGATTCTATATAGTTGCTTAAAAAATCAGTGCCTACCAGTGTAGTACTAAGCATGATTCTATAAAAGTTAGGCATACTATATAGAATCATGCTAGCCCCACCTAAGCAGCATTAAGTGTCACTAGGCATCCAGACTTTTAGGTGCACTGTTTTTGTGCCTAAATGCATGAGCCCAACTTGAAAATACACCCATGCTTTTAGATAGGCACTTTGGACTAGGTACCTACATTTTATAGGATTTTGTTTCGAGTTAGGTGTTTAACTTTCAATTAGGTCCAATTAATGTCATTTATGAGGTGTGATATATTAATTTTCAGCAGCAATTAATTCTATTAATCAATTAAAACAGCTAGGTGCGCCAATGTAGATGCCTAACTTTAAGCAGACTTTATAGAATCGGGGCCTCAGTGTCTAATGTTTGTACATAAATAGGACAGTTTTCAAAACTATATAGGCAAGTGTAAAATTAAAACCTTGTTACCTAGGTAAAAAGCCATATCACCATGAAAATGACTTTTCATAATGACCCTTTTAATTAATTTCATTCTCTGTATTTGCAAAATTCATCCCATTTTCTCTAGTGACACATCACACCTGATGTATGCTTAGTTCCATCCTTTCTCTCTGCCCCTTCTAACCTTCCTTTACTGGTAATCTATTTAACATTAATCTCAATTCAAGATATTGATCTTTGCCTTCAAGTAAAGTGGCAAACCTAGCATATGTACAAAAACTCAGATATATTGAAAACCAATGTATGTATAACCAACAATTTCAATTGGAGACTATTATGGTCATAAGATGTTATAGTGAGAAAATATTTTGCAGAAGCACTGTGAAGTAGTAACAGCAATAGATGCACTCTAAAAAGAAAGAAAAAGCCTCAGAAAAGGCCCTCCCACCGCCACAAAGGTGGAAATAAAGGTGTGCCGATCAGCTTAAGATAAGTGGTTTTATCCTCTATCAAGAATTTTTGCATATGTGAAGCAATAGTTTTTTGCTCGAAATGCTCATTTTGAAACGAAGGTTTTGCCTGTGAGGTTACTGCTTAACCACCTTTATTTCCACCTTTGTGGCGGTGGGAGGGCCTTTTCTGAGGCTTTTTCCTTCTTTTTAGAGCGCATCTAGAGCTGTTATTACTTCACAGTGCTTCTGCAAAATATTTTCTCACTATAACATCTTATGACCATAATAGTCTCCAATACCTAGCATATGTGACACCCAGGACCCATCATTTTTTTAACACCCCCTCCTCTATATGAAAAACATGATTTTTAGTAATAATTCACCTGTCGCATAACAAGAGTGTATCTAGGGAAAGGCAGGACCTTACATACTGAAGTAAACAGTAGAACATCAATTCACCCATTGTAAAACTAAACAAGCCACACTAGTACAGATTGATCCTGCAGTCAAAGCTAGCAGAAACCAATGTCTTTCATACACACAAAACACAGAAATACCCTCACCCAGTATGGAATATGTAATCACAAACTAAAAATAAAAATGTGTAGACAAAAGTTACACTGAACCACAAAGAAGCCAGACTTTGCATACAAAGCAACACTACAAAAACAGAATGTCCCCTAATATTGTGCAAAATGTAAAGATAGAAAATGTAAATTTATAAAAAAATGAGAAATGGCTATAATCACTTTACAAATTAACAAATTAAAATAAAAAATGGAAAATAAGATAATACAATTTTATTGGACTAGTACATTTTTCAAATAGCTTTCAGAGGCCAAAACTTCTTTTCTCTAGTCAGTAAAGTATACTGCTGTTGTGGTATACTGTCCAGATCTGAAAAAGGTGGGGTTTGGTCTCTGAATTAGTAAAAAATGTATTAAATTAGTCCAATAAAAGGATCACCTTATTTCCATTTTCTATTTATAAACATTTATCAACACAGCTACAATACTACTTTATCCGAAATGAAGAAAAGAAATAGAAAAATTTGTTCTACTTTTGTTGTCTCTGGTTTCTGCTTTCCTCATCTTATCATCACTCCCATCCACTATCTGCTCTCTCTCTCTTTTCCACTTCCATATGGCATTTTCTCTCCTTCTATGCCCCTTCCAGAAAATGTCTACCTCCCCCCAGTGGCGCACCAAGGGGGGGCAGGGGGGAGCGGTCCACCCCGGTTGCACGCTCCAAGAGTGTGCACTGCCGGCCAGATCTGGAACCTCCCACGCTGCTCCAAATGGCACCTCAGCGCAGCTGTCGTACTTATAACAGAGCAGAGTCAGCAGCCGCGCTGAAGTGAACGAAGGTCCTGTGATGACTGTGCCGTCTACTGCCTCTGTTCTGGAAGAGATAAGTGATGTCGGGGGGGGGGGGGGTGAACCAGCAGCCGCAGTCATCACGGGATGTTGCGGCAACTCCCTGCGTCTGCCGGCCCAGCTCCCTCAGACGTCACTTACCTCTTCCATCTGGAGCAGAAGCAGTCATCGTGGGACCTTGCTGATTTGGGATGGAGAAAGAAAGGAGCATAGTAGGGTGGTGAAGGGAGAGAAAGGAGGTCAGGGTGTTATGGAAACATGGTGAAGGGTGAGAAAGGGGGTCAGGGTGGTATAGAAACATGGTGAAGGGTGAGAAAGGGGGTCAGGGTGGTATGGAAGGGTGTGGAGGGTGAGAAAGGGGGGTCAGGTAGTATGGAATCATGGTGAAGGGTGAGGAAGGGGGTCAGGGTGGTATAGAAGCGTGGTAGAGGGAGAGAAAGGAGCAGATGCTGATGGAAGTGGGGGGAAGGTAGAGGAGAAAATGAAATGCCAGACCATGTGAGTATGGGAGAGGGAAGGGAAGAAGAGGAGAGGAGAGATGCCAGACCATTGGAGGAGGGAAGGGAAGAAGATGGATGTCAGACTAATGGGGATGAAGGGAGAAATGGAAGAGGGATGCATAAAGTTTCTAGAACAGGAATAGAAAGAGAGAAGATACTATATAGAAGGGGCAGAGAGAGGTTAGACAGTGGATAAAAGGAAGAGAGTGACAAAAAGATGAGGAAAGCAGAAACCAGAGAAGACAAGGTAGAAAAAAATTCTATTTATTTATTTATTTTTTGCTTTAGGTGAGATGCATCACTTTTTCTGTGATGTTGCATTGTATGCAGAGTCCAGCTTCTTGGTGCTTCAGTTTAACCTTTGTCTATGTATTTTTATTCTATCTCCCCATTTACAAAACTGTAGAGCGTTTTTTAGCGTTGGCATCTGAGCTGTTACCACTGTGGCTAAAAACCACACTACAGTTTTGTAAAAGGGGGAGGGGTTAGTTTGTGATTACATACTAGGCGAAGGTGTTTTCTGTCTTCTGTGTGTTCAAAAAGACATGGTTTTCTGTTAGGATTGAATGTGTAGGATTGATCTGTACTAGTCTGGCTTGTTCAGTTTTACAATGGGTTTATTGATGTACTGCTCACTGCAGTATGTAAGATGCTGTATTTTCTAGATATTCATGTGTGACATGTAGATAAAAATCATGTTTTTCATACAGATGGGGGTGTCAAAAAATGATGGGCGCCAGGTATCACATGTGCTAGGTACGTCACTGCCTCCCCCTTCCATCTCTCTCGCTACCTTCATTGGTCTGGCATCCATCTGTTTTCCCCTCTCTCCCCCAATGATCTGGCATCTCATGCAACTCCTTCCCTCTCTACCCTCCCGCCTATGGTCTAGAATTTCACTCTCCCTCTCCTCTCCTCTCCCTTCCCTTTCCTTTTCTCATCTCTTCTTCCTTCTCAGTTTATTTTCTGCATCTGTCTAAATTAAATTCTTTCTTACTATCCAGTCCTCAATTTCCCTCTTTTTACTATGACTACCTACAGCTTGCTACTGCTTTCCCTTACCCCTTCCAGTATTTCACTAACTCTGTCCTCTTCCCCATCTAGCATATGTCCTTTTTAATTTATCTGCTCCTTCCATCTTCTGCCCTCTTTCTCTACCCCTTCTATCCATAAGAACATAAGAACATAAGCAATGCCTCCGCTGGGTCAGACCTGAGGTCCATCGTGCCCAGCAGTCCGCTCATGCGGCGGCCCAACAGGTCCAGGACCTGTGTAGTAATCCTCTATCTATACCCTTCTATACCCTTTTCCAGCAGGAAATTGTCCAGTCCTTTCTTAAACCCCAGTACCGTACTCTGCCCTATTACGTCCTCTGGAAGTGCATTCCAGATGTCCACCACACGTTGGGTAAAGAAAAACTTCCTAGCATTCATTTTGAACCTGTCCCCTTCCAACTTTTCTGAATGCTCTCTTGTTCTATCCTCTCCACTTCTATCCAACAACTGCCCCATCTCTCCACTTCCATTTAGTGTCTAATCCCCGCTTTCTCTCCTCCCCACTTTCTTCCTGCATCTGCTCTCCTCTTTCTCTCTATCTTTCTCACTTCCATCCAGCATCTGCTCCTACTCTCCTCTCCCTACTAATATCTGTCTGTCCCTTCTTTCTCTATATCTATCCCACTTCACCCCACTTCCATCACCATCTGCCTCCCTCTCTCCCTCCAACCCAATTCCATCCAGTATCCTTCTCCCTTCTGTCTGTCTGTTTGTCTTTCTCTCCCTGCAGCCCAATTCCATCAGCATCTGCCCTCTCTCTTCCTCCATCACCCTTCCTTACCAGTATCCTAGAAACAGAGAAACATGATGGCAGATAAAGGCCAAATGGCTCATCCAGTCTACCCATCCACAGTAACCATTATCTCTTCCTCTCTCTAAGAGACATATCACGTGTTATAACTCTGAATCTCCAGAAATTTCAAAAATTATACTTATGCACTGGAGAGTTATACAAATGCACCCTTATTTTCAGGAGACTAAACTATGTCTTGCATTCTCCAGAGCACAAAATTTAAGAGAACAGTGGGGTCTAAAGTTGGACAGCCCGATACTATGACATATATATATATGGGTCTTCACAATAGTTGTGACAAATGTCAAATTTGTCCATTAAAATAATCTCTTAGCTCGTTTGTCAATCCGGTGAACAATAAAGAATATAAATTAAAGTTTCAAACAAACTGCCTAAGTGATCATGTAGTATATCATGCAGTGCCCATGTTCAAAATTGTACGTGGACAAAACAAAGAGAAAATTCAAAATCCACATGACAGAGCATAAATCCTGCTTACATTTACAATGTAAAGAAGCTCCAATAGTCCAGCACTGTATAGACAATAGTCATCAGTTTGAACAATTATGATGCTTCATAATAGATAGAGTCACAGAAACCAGAAGGTGAGGGAATAGGGGAAAAAGATTACTACAAATGGAACAAAGGTGGATACATCACTTGAAATGTTTGCACCCTCAGGGTTTAAATACAATTAACTGGCAAATATTTATTTAGAATTAAATAAAGCTACTCAATAATCAGTTTCAAGCACCCTGTAAGTAATAAATGGCCATTACTATCACTATTTCAATTATTTTCATTTGAAAAATCATAACAGCCTGACACCATTAGACAGCCCTGTCATAGCATACTGAGCAGGACAATGAGCTGAATAAAGTTTTTTAGAGTCCAGGTGAGTCACCATGACATAAGCCAAGGAGTGAACATTTAAAGCTGGCCTGTCACAGCCGCACAAATCTACAAATGACACAGAAGCATGCTATGCACAGGTATGCATACATTTCCATTTAAATGTTGATATAATAATTTCCATTTAAAAATGAATTTATAAACACAAACAGAAAGCTAAATAGCTAAAAAGCAAAATACCTTTGCAATGTTCCTAGACCTCTCTCACCGCTGATGTTTCCTTCCAGCAATTAATGCAAATTGCAAATACTTCTGAATTAAGACAGTTAGCAAAATCTACGAATGAAGATCTGTTCCTGAGGAAGCCAATAGATATGAAACGGGGAAGCTCCGTCAAACAGTTGATCTTCCAAGCTAAGCACAAAAAAATAAAAATAACATAAAACAAAAATTATATGAGATAAATTGAGTGAATTCAACTGAATATAATGAATATAACAATTACAACAGCAGTTTTGCAATCCAGGTTTTTCTTAAAAAGACTAATAACTCGCAAAAACTGGGTGGCTTATCAAGTCAAAACTATCGTTTAGCACCCATGAGCGCTAGAAGTCTTTTTCCCCCAGTAATAAACTGTGAGCGTTTAAACAAATGAACAAATCAACACAAATATAAATATAGCAGGGAGGTCAAACACCAGTGAGAACCATTAGTTTTTTGTACTAGTCTTTTTTAGACTTTTTTCAAAAGAGGATTGTGATGGTAATTAACCACGCCATTAAAAACTGATTAAAATCAAAATAAAACATTATTTAAATTATTAGTTCAGGTTGCACATGAATATCCACGTGGTGCCTAGCGACACCTAAGTCAAGGCACCCTCTGACGCATAACGATGCCTACCTGAAAAGTATTTTTGGTTAGGGGTAGAGAATAGGTGTGATTGACTTAGGCATCGCTAGGCGTTATCATTAGGCATCAACAAATTAGGCCAGGAAAACCTTGACCTCATATACTGGCACCTACCAGAAGAACACCTAATGATGCTTAAGTACACCTAGACACTGATTCTATAAAGGATACCTAGCGGTTGACTAACAATCATATGGAGTGTTACCTACAAATTATACTCATATATAGTGCCAAAAAAACTGGCACTGACCAGAATGATGCTAAGAATGATTCTAGAAGGTGTGCATACATTTTATAGAATTGTGCTAAGCATTTGTGTGTCGCATGACTTTTAGGCACATCCATTTAGGTCAACTAAAACCAGGCTTAAATGTCTGTGCCTAAGTTGTATGTGGATTGAGTAAATTCTGTAACAATGCGCGTAACTTTTAGAAATGCCCACAATCCACTTCTGGCAATGCCCCTTTTCAAATTCATACAGTGAAACTGCTGCATACTTTTTATAGAATTATGCTTTCCAAATTGTGTGCTTTACTTTTAATTAGTGTCAATTAGCATCAATTATGAGGTGCTAATTGCCAATATCTGCCAATTAGGCAATTAATTAAAGTGCATGTGCAAATTAGCTATACACACCAATTTGTGTGTACAATGTAAGTGCCATGTACAGAATTTGGGGAGGGTAGTTGCTAAATATTGCCATTATTCATACAGATTGGCAGCTGTACGTAAATTCAGCACCACTATTTCTATTGATAGTGGCATTGAATATATGTGAAGAAATTAAACACTGCAGCAGGTGTTTTAAAAGGGGAAGGACATAGGACTTGTACACTGCTTTTTTGTGGTTACATATTAAAATAATTTACATATATACAGTTAATGATTTTGTACCTGGGACAATGGAGAATTAACCCCCCCCTTTAAAAAAAAAAAAAAAGCTGTATTAGGCTTTTTTTATTGCCGGCCTTAGGAATTCTTTAAGCATCAGCGCTAATGCCACCATGGCTGGTAATAAGAAAACCTAATACAGCTTCATAAAAGGGGGGTGGGTATTAAGTGATTTGCCCAGGGTTACAAATAGCAGCGCAGCCTCTGGATATAAAGGCAGCAGTTCTACCACTAGGTTTGACTATTTTCTTTACTGACTTTATTTTGTTTGGCAGAATAGAAAGCATACTTTACAGTATATGTAAAATGACTGAATATTCCAACTATATATATATTATACTAAATAAAACTGAATACTGCTGGTATGAATTTGATATATTAATCCAAGTGGTGTTCAGATCAGTGAGACAGTTCTCATGTGAGTAATCTATTTGACTTATATCCTTGTTTAGAATAAGCAATGGACAAGGTAGATATGGTAATGCATATGACAACATTCATTAGTATAAAACATGTGAAAGCTTTTAATAAATTGCACATGACAGTTTATGAATTAACCTGAAAGCTTAATGTTCCAGTGAAGGAGTTTGGGGTTGAAGAGAGAACTAATTATTAATTAAATACTATAGATACAATTTTATCATTAGTCAACTTTCATGAGAAGAAATTTAAAGCCTTCTAGTATAGTTTAGAAAGTATTCTTAGATGGATAAAGACCAATTAATCAGTATTATTGACCTTCCATCTTATGTACTTATGTATTCCTGCTCTGGATAAGCCTGTAGTGGACAGTATAGAAGACATATGGAACTGAGTGTACCAATTCCTATAGCAACTAATAGGCTCCAGAGGTGCTAGACTAGCTTGGGTATTTTATTTTCTTTTTCTTTTCTATTATTTATTAGTTGTTCTGCTTGTTGCTTACTGTGAGTAGCTACACATTATCCATTGTTTTTAGACACTGGGTTGCATCCTTTTCTACTGGGCATATTTACATGTTGTTCAGCTTGGTGGCATTTTTTAGATGACAGGTATTTTTCTGAGAATTGCTGTATATGGGGGTAAGGTTGGGGGAGGGTGGACAGAGGGATTTTGGTTTTGGGAAGAAAGGACTTTAGGAAACTGGGCTATGCAGGGATGATTCCTTATATAGAAATTTGACTCCTAGAAGTAGTCATGTAAGACTACGGCTAGGAGTGCCATTTTAAGGATGGTGCTAGAGTGGCTAGGAACAATTGGACATTGCTCCTGGATGAAGATCCCCAGACACCAGATCACCTCCCCCCCCCACCAATGATGGGATTCAGGTTGCCCCTGGGGGGGGGGGGATCTGAGGGAGGACATCAGGGAGTTTACGTTTATGGGGGAAACCAAGCGCCATCGGCCTGCGGTTTTGTGTGATCCAATGCGCCCAGACAGTAATATAACCCCAGCAAAATGTTGGGGTTATTTTGCTATGGATTTTAGGCCCTAACACGACTTGTGGTGTATCAAATTAAAACATTTGCACAGTAAATCTGAGTAGACTTGGTTAGGTGTCTTGTTATGTAATATTTTTAATTGTAAATGTTTGAATTGTAATCCACTTAGGTGGAATATACACTTTAAAAATAAATATATATATATATATAATATCGGATGTATGTATGTATGTTCCAGCATAACTCTGAAACGCATGGACAGATTTCAACCAAACTTGGTATACTTATCAATTGCTATCTGGGAAAAAATACTGTGGGGTGGGAAAGGGGTGACATATAAAGAATCATTGAAAAAGACAGGTATTGCTTTGATCAATGGTGTGAAGCTTGGGGAATGATGTCACAGTCAGTGCAGCTGTGGTGTGGTGTGATGAAGCCTAAACAGAAACTGAAAACTGAAAATTTGTGTGATATTAATCCTCAAGTGAATGTTCCTCAAGTGAATGTAAACTAAAACCCAAGGGAATTTATATCCAGGCAATGCTGCAAACAACTTCAACTAGAGGGAATGGGGGTATGCATGTAGAGGGGAGGAATGGGAAGAGGCAGGGGTAGGGGGCAGAGAGGAGGAGAGGTTCCAGCTTCGGGAATCATGCCACACAGTCATTTAACAGTACTGTATATAAGGAAGTGCAGCTGAGGTGTGATGTGGTGTGGTGAAGCCTAAATAGAAAGTGAAAACTGAAAATTTTCTTCCTCTTCCCTTCTATAGCTGAAGAGTGGCACACAAGGCTGACTATCTAGTCCCGTGCCACTTCTGTTCTCACGGGAAGTGGCACGGGACCAGGCAGGCAACCTTGCACACCATTCTGTCCTGCTTCCCACACACTCCCCATTTGCTGGGCACGAGCAGCAGCCATCGTATCCAGAAGGCGATGGGAGTCCCGGCATGGTGGTACAGCCCTGAAGAGAGCGAGAAGCTGCGGCAATAGTAGCAGTGGTGGCTGGTTCCGGCTTCCCGCTCTCCCCCCTACTTTCCCCCATGGCAGAGCCGGAGGAACTAAAGATACGGGGAAAGGTCATAGGGGGTACGGGGATGTGTGCCTGCCTGCCTGACTGCTTGCCTCGGGGGGGGGGGGGGTTCCCTTGCTTTGCTTTGCCTTGCCTGCCTGTCTGTCTCGGGATAGGGATGAGGAGTACAGGAGGAAGGAAATGAGGAGGGAAAGAGACAGGGGAGGGAAAGAGACAGAGCAAAGAAATGCTGAAGGAGGAGGGAGCATAGGGACAGGGACAAGGAATAGTGCTGGAAAGGGAAGGAATAAAGATATAGAGATGTGATACTTAATGGAAGGAGAGGAAATGGATAGTGAAGAAGAGAAGAAAGATTATGCACTTTGGGGGACCCTGGCTGCCTGCTTGCTTGCCTCGGGGTGGGAGGCCCTGCCTGTCACTAGGCCACTAGGCCTGCCTGCCCTGTGCCCTGTCCTTGCCTACCACTAGACCACCAGAAGAGGGACATGGTACAGAGCCTGGCAGGGAGAATTTGGTTCAGAATGGGTTTTTTTTTTTCTTGTTTTCCTCCTCTAAATTTAGGGTGTGTTTTATGGAGCGAAAAATACGGTATATTCAGGCAACACCAGGTGATCAGCTAATAAATGATAAAAAATGAATACCAGCACATGGTTGGGATAGAAAAGCTGGGAAATTGCTGGCTAATCTGGTTAAACAGAGGGATAAGAAACAGGTGGACACTTTCACCAAATCTAGTAGTAGGACTTTAGAAGTGCAAGAACTTAGAATTCTGGAAGAATTTGTTGCTTTTTATTATAATTTTTATGGTACGGATGATGAGGATATAAGATGACAGGGTGACTTTTTCAGAACCTTGTATTACCTAGAACAGTGTTTTTTAACCTTTTTACACCTATGGACTGGCAGAAATAAAAGAATTATTCTGAGGACCGGCATCAGTCCATGGACCGGTGGTTGAAGAACACTGGGCTAAGTTGTGGGCCAGACTCCACCCATCTCTACCCAATCTCCATCCCAGACCCGCCCCCAGAATAGTACTAATTGTAACACTATTTTTTCCATTCATTTTTCACAGATACACAATATAATCTTATTAACAATACATAATGGTTAACCACAAAATTATTACAGAGTATTACAATAGCTAACAACTGCAGCAGAAAAAGAAACAACATTTCAGGGGAAATGTGACTATTGTACAAAGTAATTTCACCCTATTCTTATCTCCTAAAGACCTTCACTTCCCTTTGGTAACTCTTTACCCAACATATATTACCTTAAAAATTATATGTCATCACTGATTCTATTCCTTCAAATTTTGAATGTAATTTTTGTTTTAGTTTGGATGTAATCCGCCTTGAACCACAAGGTAATGGCGGAATAGAAATCACTAATGTAATGTAATAATGATTAACCACAAAATTAAACTACACAAAGCAGATGTAAATTTTCAAAATTGACATAATTCAATCACTAAATTCAAAAATAAAATCATTCCCCCCTACCTTTGTTGTCTCCCTCCCCCATGCTATGCCTTACCTTCTGGCCTTCTTCCGCCTGGCCATTTTATGCCGCCCCCGGTATTATCTTCAGGCCGGCTCCCTCTTCCTCACTGATGCAGTGCACAAAGCTATGGGAAGCAGCGCCTTGCATGTCCCTTGCCTCATCTAGAAGCCTTCCCTCTGATGTTGCAACTTCAGAGAAAAGGCTTCCGGTTCAGGCACAGGATGCGCGTAGGTTCCATTGCCCATGGCTTTGTGCACTGAATCAGTGAGGAAGAGGGAGCTGACTTGAAGATAACACCGCATTGATCACACCATGGACCGGCGGTTGAATAACTCAATTTTGGGCCTGATGCACATGCTGGCCCTGTGGACCGGCAGGAAATTTCTGTGGACCAGCACCGGTCCATGGGCCGGTGGTTGAAGAAAACTGACCTAGAATATCTATAGAGAAACTTATTTACCTTAATCAACCATTGCTTGGCCCTGAAATCCAGAAAGCTTTCAAACACTTGACTAATTTTATAGCCACATCTCCAGATCCCAGGCCCCAATGGCTTAGGACAGAATTTTATAAAATATTGGGAGAATTATTAGTAGGACCCATTGTCATTTTACTGAGGGAATTATAAAAACTAGCACATTAGGTGCTTTGAATAACTATGCCTATATAGTTGTCTTGCCAAAGATAGGGCAGGACAAGGAACAGATTGGCTCTTATGGGCCTATATTACTATTCAGCCAGGATGTTAAGCTGTTGGCAGTTATTCTGGCAACATGGTTAAATACTGTTTTTACAGATCTTGGATCAAGTGGGTTTTGTACCTGAGAAATACGACTCTACTAATGTTCTAAGAGTTTTTAAAGTACAAGAGAGGCAAAATAGGACTGCAGATGCTATTATTGTTAATCTCAGTGCCATGAAAGCATTTGACAAAATTCTGTAGGTCTACCTGTTCTGTGATTTTATTTATTCAATTTTCTATACCATTCTCCCAAGGAAGCTCAGAATGGTTTACATATATTTATTCAGTTACTCAAGCATTTTCTCCTGTCTGTCCCAGTGGATACACAATTTATCTAATGCACCTGGGTCCAGAGAACAGCGACTAAGATGATTAAGAGGCTGGAGGAGCTGCCATACAGTGAAAGATTAGAGAAACTGGGCCTCTTCTCCCTAGATTGAGAGGGGACATGATCGAAACATTCAAGATATGAAGGGGATAGACTTGGTAGATAAGGACAGGTTGTTCACCCTCTCCAAGGTAGGGAGAATGAGAGGGCACTCTCTAAAGTTGAGAGGGGATAGATTCTGTACGAATGTAAGGAAGTTCTTCTTCACTCAGAGAGTGGTAGAAAACTGGAACGCTCTTCTGGAGTCTGTCATATGGGAAAACATCCTCTAGGGATTCAAGACAAAGTTAGACAAGTTCCTGCTGAACCGGAACATACGCAGATAGGGCTAGTCTCAGGGTGCTGGTCTTTGATCTAAGGCCCGCCTCGTGAGCGGACTGCTGGACATGATGGATCACTGGTCTGATCCAGCACCAGCAATTCTTATGTTCTGGGGAAATGAGTGGATTGAGTGACTTGCCCAGGGTCCCAAGGAACAGTGTGGATTTGAACCCACAACCTGAGGGTGCTGAGGATATAGCTTTAACCACTGCACTACACTCTATTTTTACTCTCCCCTTGCTTTGCAATTACTGGCCCTTTCTTCACTTGGATTAAAGCTTTTTACAGGTCTCCCAAAGCCCAGCTCTTAATCAATGGGAAACTGACCCCGAGTATTATTTTAACCAGGGATACCAGGGAGAGTTATTCTCTTTCCCTTCTGCTGTTAGTGCTTTCACCACAACTATTAGCTGCAAAAATCAAGCAGCATGTGGAGATCCCAGGAATCTGCATGGGCACTCCGGATTATAGAATAAATCTATTTGCAGGTGACGTGTTCCTATTTTCAGATAATGCTAGTGTCAGTATCTTAAAAGTAGTCCAAGTCATTTAAGATTTTGGAACAGTCTCAGGCATAAAAATTAATTTCACTAAATCAGAGGATCCAGCAGTCTCGGTATAATGTCCTCATCTTGCAAATCAAGACTTCCCTTTGGCTTGGGCACAGACAGATATAAAGTATTTGGGGGTTTATTGGACAGAAGACATTTGCTGTGTCTACCAGAAAAATGTGAAAAAATTACAAAAAAATAAAAACACTTTACTCGGTGATGGGAATTGCTTTTGTTTCATATGGGTAGGATAGCATTGGTGAAGAAGATGTTTCTCCCTAAGCTATTTTACCCTCTGTAGGTATTGTCACTTTGAGTGTGCATTAGGGAATAAAGGATATACAGGGCAAGTCCACCAGAATTGTTTACATTAAATCAACTTTGGATAAGTCCCAATGGGGATTAGGCCTCCTGGATTTGACGATTTACAATGTGGAAGCTCTACTATTCTGGATAAACAAACTCCACACAAGACACTGTAGATTTGTCCCAAATGTTTTTGGAGTGATAGTTGCATTTCATATTCTCTTTTAAGTATGTTACATGGTGGAAGCATTTGGTGGGATGCCAAAGTAGTTTTTACCATTAAACAAGGCATGGGATTTGTAGAAGAAAGAGCTGAATGGGGATACAAGGCTTCATCATTTTTGTAGGCAATTTGTAACCCAAATTTCTCAACAGGGCTTGCAAAACCCCTTTCTCTCTATGAGAAATGGATGGATGTAAATATATAGACATTTCCTGATCCTCAGAGATGGTGACTTCTTCTCATTTGCTCAGATTATAGAGCAGTGGGTCTTGCCAAACACATATATGTTGCAGTTTTTTCAGGCTAGACATTATTTTTTTTCTCTATAAATAAGGTGAATAAGAATCATCCTCAGTTTTCCCTCTTAGATACAGATGCCTCCAATGATTAAATAACTTTTGCTGTAGTATAGTTTGGGATGGGATGGGGGAGAAAATAAGGATACATATTAGGAGGGTCTAGTTCAATTGTGGAGTGATGAACTTGGCATACCAGTGACCCTGCGGAATAGATTCCAACAGGTGTTCTTGCTGTAGAAAGATATGGTCCTCCAGGAAACCCATTTCAGACATACAGTGGCATACCAAGGGAGGGGCGTGGAGGGCGGTCTGCCCCGGGTGCCAAGCCCTGAGGGGGTGCTCCCGGTCTGGTCCAGTTCCCCCCCCCTGCGCCGGGTGTCACGTCTGGAAACAGCCTGCAGCAAGATTGCGATGCCAGCGATCTTTGCCTGCTTCGGCGGTTTCCTCCGCCACGGTCCCGCCCCTCCTCTGACATCAGAGGAGGGGTGGGACCGTGCCGGAGGAAACAGCCGAAGCAAGCAAAGATCGCTGGCATCGCGTGATCTTGCTGCAGGCTGTTTCCCCAGGGAAATGAAGCGGGGAGGCCGGGGGAATGAGCAGTGCTTCGTGGTGGTGGTGGTGGGGCCGAGCGGTCCTTCGAGGTAGTGGGGGAGGGGCAGCAGGCCTTCAGGGTGGGGCAGGCAGGCAGACATTGTGGAGGGGGGGAGACAGGCCTTTAGGGGGACAGGCAGGCCTTCGGGTGGGGGGGGGTGACAGGCCGTCGGGGGGGGTGCAGGCCTTTGAGGGGGACAGGCCTTCAAGGGGGACAGGCCTTCAAGGGGGGACAGGCCTTCAAGGGGGGACAGGCAGACAGGCCTTCAGGGGGGCAGGCCTTCGAGGGGGGTATAGGCCTTCGGGGGTGTAGGCCTTTGGGGGGTGCAGGCCTTCAGGGGGGTGCAGGCCTTCAAGGGGGGGACAGGCCTTCAGGGGGGGCAGGCCTTCAAGGGGGGGACAGGCCTTCGAGGGGGGTGTAGGCCTTCGGGGGGGTGCAGGCCTTCAAGGGGGGGACAGGCTTTCAAGGAGGGGGACAGGCCTTCAGAGGGGCAGGCCTTCAGGGAGGGTTCAGGCCTTCAGGGGGGACAGGCCTTCAGGGGGGCAGACCTTCAAGGGGAGCAGGCAGGCCTTCAAAGGGGGGACAGGCCTTTGGGGGGTGCAGGCCTTCAAGGGGGGGACAGGCCTTCAAGGGGGGCAGGCTTTCAAGGGGAGCAGGCAGGCCTTCAAGGGGGGACAGGCCTTCAGGGGTGGGATGCAGACCTTTAATGGGGGGACAGGCCTTCAGGGGAGGGGGGCCCCGGTGTAGGAGTACACGGAGGGAAGGGGGAGGGGTTCAAAGAGACGTGCATATGCCAGACTTTGGGTGGGAAGAAATAATGGGTCTGAAAATAGAGGAGAGAGAGAGAGATGATGGACATGGGTTTTAGGGAGGGAAGGAACAGAAAGGGAGAGAAGTTGGAAACAAGGGATGGTGTGGAGGGGGGAATAGAGATACTGGTTAGGAGGGTAGTTGGGAAAAGAAAGGGAGAGATGGTGGGGAAGGAGGGGAAGGTGGGAGAGCTACTGGATAAAATGGGGAGGGAAGGGAAACGGAAGGGAAGGACAGAGATGGCAGATGGATGGTTAGCACGGAGAAAGAAGAAAGAAGGAGACCCTGGCAAGCAAGTTATCAGAAGACAACCAGAGCCTTGGACCAACAAGATTTGAAAAATTACCAGACAACAAAAAGGTAGAAAAACTAATTGTATTTTCTGTTTTGTGATTACAATATGTCAGATTTGAAATGTGTATCCTGCCAGAGATGGTGTTAGACCGCAAACGTGAGCTAGGATTTAAAAGAAAGAGGAAAAGTCCTTTTTGTTTCTTTATTTTATTTAAACCACAGCACCTGTGTGGTAGGAGAAGCCAAAGGGGGTGAAAAAGCTATAAAATAAACCCACCAGGATGTTTGAAAAAAACACCCAATTGGGCAGGAAAATCGAATCGATAAACCAATTCAATAGGCTGAATCGAATCAAATTTTTTTTCCTGAATCTGGCAGCACTAGTTTGTGCTACTGTCTTAGACTTTAGGACCTGGGATTGGGGAGAGATGGCATCCTCAGTACTTTATAATGCAAGTGAAATGAGGATTTGGTCAGATTTTTGAAGGGTCTGCACTCTGCTGAAGAAAAATATTGTATAGGCCGGGGACATGAGACAGCAGGAAATGGGAACTTTTCTTCCTTCTATTTTTGTGAATGGAAAGGCTGAGGATGTCAGAGAGTTCAGTTAAAATATGTGCTTTATAAGAAAATATAATAATGTGTTTTATAAAGTTTATAGTATTGCTGGCCTACCTGGTGAGGTGTTCCTAGTGGTGGTGGTGGCAGCGTGTCAATGTGTTGAGAGGAAGAGGTGATCTGGGAAATTCTGCTGAGCAAACTCCGGGCCCATTTCCACCCCCCAGTTAGTCCACTCCACTCAACTGGTTCACACACTGAGTGGGTCTTTGGGTGTTGTTCCTGGGTAGTTGTTTTGGGATCTCTTCCAGTGGTTTGTCAGTATCTCCTTCTGGTCCAAGGAAGGAAACTTTGTTAACCTTAGCACTGACCTACAGAATATGTTTGTAACAGCGCTGCTTGTGTGGCATTAGTCTATGTAGTGATCGAAAGAAAAAAACAGACCTTTGCACATTTTTGCACTATATGGTGGGTGTATGAGGAGATTCACATTTCCTGCACAGCTAAGTCCGTGTGAAGTTACCTTGTGCTGTATTTGACATCTAGCAACTCTTTGGGTTTTGACCAGGTACTAGTGACCTAGATTGGCTTCCATGAGAATGGGTTACAGGGCATGATGGTCCATTGGTCTGACCCAGTTAGGCTATTCTTATGTTATGTTCTCATCTGTAGGGGCCTTTGTTTTCACTTCTTATTTTAATGTATTTTTTTTTCTGAGAACTTATCAGTGTTTTTTATAATGGGAACAAAAATGGAAGAGAATTAATGTGTGTGGAATGGGGGGTTAACTAATTTCTTCAGCTAAATAATTCAATCCACCTCAACCAGACATAGGAGAACTCACGCACCATTCACACACCCTCCAACCAAAAACGTCAAAAGAAAAAAACAGTTCGACAACCTCCTAGCCATTCGAGCTGCAACACTCGACCCCCAACTCTACAACCTATTGACCTCGACCACAAACTACAAAACCTTCAAAAAAGAAATAAAAACCCTTCTATTCAAAAAACACATAAAACCGAACCAACACAATCAGAACTGTCCCAAGCATCACCTGCAATTACTCCATATGTACTTCTGATGTCATGACAATTCAGACATAATTTATGTTATGTTATGGTATGTTTGGAATAATGGTTACATATATGAGGTTCAATAAAAGAAAATTTTCACTGCCTGTTTCTATTATGACCATTTATTCAGTTTCATGGTTATTACAAAAAATATTTTATTACATGGGGGGGTGTCAAAAAATTATGGGCCCCGGGTGCCACATACCCTAGGTACACCACTGCAGACACAGAACATTTATTACCAAAGAAATGTTCTATGGGGCTCATAATTGAAAGAGAAAAACATCCAAAAACTGGCCTAAGTCAGCACTTGATCATTAGTCAAAAACGTCCAAGTGCCGATAATGAAACCGGGTCTTGGACGTATTTATAAATGACTTAGGTCTTCATAGTGCTGCTGAATGACCAGAGCTAAACGGGGCATGTCAGGAGGAGTGTCTAGGGCAGGAGTGGGGCAGAATGTGGGCCGGCTTAGACTTAGTCATATTGCATGTATAACCGAAAGTTATACAGCGCAGGATCGACGGAACTTGGATGTTGTGACTTAAACCATTTAAAACATGGTCTAAATCACAAAAACCCACCTAAAGTCACCAGATAAGCACTGCAAACACATAATACAGACCCACACACACTACCCCAGTGATCACCGACCCCCCCCCCCATAAAAATATTAATCACAACTTGAAAATTGTGCCTCCAGAACATCATCACCTGGCAGCCTGGCATAGGAAAGCCTAGTCGTGCTGCACAGGGGTGTCTTAAGCCATCTTGGGGCTGGGTTAGGGACCCATAGAGAGGAGGACCCATGCCCATAAGCCCCTATAATCACTGCATTGATATTGAAACATGTGCACTTCCCTATATATCCCCAAAACCTTTTTGTACTGGCATATAAGTGGCTCCTGCAGCCATAAGGGCTATTTGGGTGGTAGATAAGTGGGTCTAGGGGATTCTGGAAGTGGATTGAGGGGCTCACCATGACCTATAAGGGAGCTTTAGTGAGATGTAGACATGGCACCCTTTTTGTGAAGTTCACAGCAGTGCCCTGTAAGGTGCCATGTCTGGGTGTTCAGTCCATCATTTTGCAGACCCCTCCCCCCCAACATCCAAAAGGGCTTGTTCTAGGCATTTTTGACTTGGACGAAAAGTTGGATGAAAATGTGGTATAAAGATGGACAATTTAGTAGCTTGGACGATCAGATTGGCAGGAAATATACTTAGACGATTTTCGAAACGGAAAAAAATTGGGACGTATTTTTCAAAAATGTTTCCTAAGTTGTTTTTTTACTTTGGATGACTTGCGACTTAGACGAAAACGGACTTAGATTTTCCTTTCGATTATGCCTCTCTATGTCTCCTGCGTCTTCACTACTCTGAATAACTTCGTATCGTCTATAAATTTAATCACCTCACTCGTCGTACCAATTTCCAGGTCATTTATAAATATGTTGAAGAGCATAGGGCCAATCACCGAACCCTGAGGCACTCCACTCGTGATGCTTTTCCAGTCCGAGTATTGTCCATTTACCCCTACTCTTTGTTTCCTATCCAGCAGCCAGTTTTTAATCCACATGAGTATTTCACCCTCAATTCCATGGTTCGCAATTTTTCAAAGTAGTCATTCATGCGGAACCTTGTCGAACACCTTCTGAAAATCCAGATATACAATGTCAACCGGATCACCCTTTTCTATCTGCCTGTTTACTCCCTCAAAGAAGTGCAGCAAGTTTGTCAAGCAAGATCTTCCTTTGCTGAAGCCGTGCTGGCTGGTCTTCATCAGATTGTGTCCGTCAAGGAGATCAATGATGCGGTCCTTTATCAGCACCTCTACCATCTTTCCTGGTACCAAAGTCAAACTCACCAGTCTGTAGTTTCCCGGATCTCCCTTTCTTGAAGATTGGCGTAACATTCGCCACTTTCCAACCTTCTGGAATCCTTCCCGATTTGATCGACAGATTGGCTATTATTTGAAGCAGTTCAGCTATAGCCCCTTTCAGTTTCTTGATTACCCTCAGATGGATGCCATCCTGTCCCGGGGATTTATCGTTTTTAAGCCTATCAATCTGCCTGGAGACATAGAACATTTATTACCAAAGAAAAATGGGAATGTGGGAGGATGACACATGTATAAAATGTATAGTGTAAGTAGACTTTCCATTACTCATTTCTTAGAATGTATTAGAATGTTCAATTGTTAAACATCATTTACTGTACTTGATTTTAAGATATGAAATGAATAAAGATTAAAAATAGAATGTATAACTTGGCAGCCTTGTTTAAGTGATTCTTAGGGACTATTGAGATGGTGTTGCAGCAAGAAGTGCAATGTACTTATGGGACCATACTTTTGGGAAATAAAAAATGCACTGCAAGAACAGGTTTCTCAACTCCACACTTCCAATTTTTACAGTGACAATTATCCTGGCACTTAAAATATTTTGTAGCACTGGACTCAGGAAGTGTCTCTTCCATTATCACCTATCCATGACAGTGATGGCAGAATGAGAGGAGTGTATAATAAGAGTGGTGAAAATATTGGAATTAAAGATTTTTTTTTCTGTTGTGGTTAAGATATAGGGTTCAATTTTCCTATATCAAAGGTATTTAGAAGGAATCATAGAGGGGATTGATTGGAGGGAGGAGGAGATGGGCTAGAGGTAGAGGGAAGGGAAAATAAAATATGGCAGCAGGAGAGGAGTGCAGCTTGTTCACTTGTTTACTGTTTGCTACTTCTAATGATTTATTTATATTATTAAATAGATTGGTTGTTAGTCTTTGTTTATATGTCATGTGCCTGTTTGCTAATAAAGATATATTTTAAAAAATTGTGAGGTAGAAAATATTGGTGCCAAAAATCATCTGCACTTATTATTTGATTAGGGGGAGGGTCAGGGGAGAGAAAAACTGCACATATTAATTTTAAAATCACTTGTATATGTCTTTTGTTCCTTTCCCAACCAATCCACACCCACAAGAATATTTCCTTTTCCTTTGCCATGGAACCTATGTGTAATTTTAGCTGTTTGAAGATATCAATTGTCTTACAGTCTTTTACATGGATAAATATCTGTTAACAAGAAAATTGCCTTCATTAATGTATAATTCTGTAGGGACCCCTTTTACAAAGCCGAGGTAGCGAGTCCTCTACAACAAATGCACCTTTCAATTCCAATGGGCTTTAGTGCTTTTGCCATGGAAGAATCGCTACTGCAGCTTTATAAATGGGGCCCTAAATGAGGTCAGGATTGGATTCAGATGTCATTTGTGGTGTTTAAATCTATACCTAGATATCCAGTATTGGCCAGTACTCAGATATCAGTACTGAATATCCAGGAATAGAACAGCCACTGGAAGTTAGCCAGGTACCACCAACATTCAACATCGGTATCCAGATAATTATCTAGACACAGTTAAAACTTGGATATCATCTTAGTTTATAGTAATTAAGTAAATTTTGTGCCAATTAATACTTTTTTTAAGGTTCCCATGTTTAATGTAAATTATACTATGAATATTTAAAAAGATAAATAGATTTGGGTTTCTTTTATAATTTCATATCCAGGATACATCCAAGATACATGTTTTATAATTGCATTTGCAATTCAAAAACAAAAATTGAAGAAGGGCTTTGATATAGACTAAATTCAAATTAATGCCATAAGCATAATGTAGACTATGCTTCATATTTTATGTCATAGTGAAACTAAAATGAAATGGGAGTGAATGATTTGAACGTAGAAGTTTTGCTTCAGATATCCAAACATAATACTAATTTAAAGATGGAACTCTGCCCATGGGGTTTGTACCAAAACCCCAAAACCCAAAGAAAAAATGTTCAAGGATTTTTTTCTATTACTACTCCTGGAAAAAATACCCACAAAACCCCTCTTTTACTAAGGTGCGCTAACTGATTAGCGCACGCTAAACACTAACATATTCATAGACTAACATGCACGCATTAGCATTTAGCGTGTGCTAAATCGATTAGCACACACTAATCGGTTAGCGCACCTTAATAAAAGAAGGCCAAAGTCTTGTGCCAATCTTTTCTGTAAGCAGCAAACCACAGAGATGCTCTTCAGATCTGCAACAGTAGTGATGCAAAAGAAACAGATCCCAGATGAACTGCTCCAAAACAAAATCTCTTTATTAAAACAATCATCGAACATGATCGATGTTTCACCCACTCTTGGGCTGCTTCAGAGGAATAGTACTAAAAATAGGAAGGCTAAAGGATTTGTGATCCCAGATAAAATGTACAAAAATACACAACATTCAATGCTTACAGGAGCATGGATTCAGACTGTTCTCACTATCTCATACAAAATGTCAGCTGTTGTAAAAGTATGTGCCTTGACCTTACAATACATACTTTGATAATAGGCATGCATAGGCAGAGTTTGCAAGTATTTGTGTAGATCAGGAGTTTTTAAACTAGTCCGCAGGACACACTCAGCCAGTCAGGGTTTTCAGGATATCCTCACTAAATTTAATGGGGATATGCTGAAAATCCTGACTGGCTGGGTGTGTGACAAGGACAGGGCTGAAAACCTCTTTTGTAGATTATCAAATACGTTACTTTAATCTTGCACTTGAAAAATCAGGCTACGTGCTTTTGCTTTACTAGTTTTGCGTTGCACATTTTAAGTGGAGGAGGATGCCATACAAGTGGTTGTTCTATACCTTTCATTGCAGTTTATTTTATACCTTAGCAACCATGGACCTCTGAGGAAGGAGTGTTTTCCAAAACACGGACCGTGTCAGGTCCCTTGGTTTGTTATAAGGTGGTATTTTCAACTGCAAAAAATATTTGGTATAATAAACATTGCCTGCATCTCGTACATAGGAATCTGTAGTTTGTTTTTTGTTTTTGCTTTGGCTGGCAATACTGCAGTTTTCGTTGGATTCATAAGAACATAAGCAATGCCTCCGCTGGGTCAGACCTGAGGTCCATCATGCCCAGCAGTCCACTCACGCGGCGGTCCAACAGGTCCAGGACCTGTGCAGTAATCCTTTATTTATACCCCTCTATCCCCTTTTCCAGCAGGAAATTGTCCAATCCTTTCTTAAAATCCTGTACTGTACTCTGCCCTATTACGCCCTCTGGAAGCGCATTCCAGGTGTTCACCACTCGTTGGGTAAAGAAGAACTTCCCAGCATTCGTTTTGAATCTGTCCCCTTTCAACTTTTCCGAGTGTCCTTTGTGTTGTTATTCTTTAAGTATGCACATATCTTCAATATAGTGTGCTTTGCAGGTGGGCATTCACAAAGTTGGAACATGGACAAGACACACACTTATATACTTAACTTATAGAATATTGTAATTTATATGTATATCTCCAGAATCTAGGCCTCAGCATTGACACCTGCTGTTTAACTGGCATAAGTATTCCTGCAAAAACACATATGCATGCATATACCCAATTATACTATTATTTTAAAAAGGAAAGTCGGCACTTACTTCCCTTTATAGAATAGGCACTCCTTTATAGAATTGCTGCCCTCATGTGATCCATTATTCTTAAGCCACCACAGTAACTGAATTACAATATTATTGACAAAACAAATTCTTCATTCTAGATTGAACTGTGATCTTTAAATGTATACCTAAAGAACTGGAATTACTTTCGGCAGCACAGGTCTTGGGAAGATGCGACATGAATATTGTCTCAGGATATTGTAAAATTAATGAGTAATTGCAATTTTATATTTTGTTAGCTAGCTTCCAATAATAAACATGCCTTTGTTATAATGTATTACTAAGAAAACCAATTCTTTCATAGCTGCTATTAAGAATGGTTTTCTTGTCTTCTAGGTCATTCATCCTCAATGAGCTTGTATACTACTAACAAGTAAATTAATTCTGGTTAAGAGGAACATATTTAGCAAATCTAGGCATTCAATATAAATGTTGCCTGTTATCTCTATCAACGTATTAAATGTAAAAGCATTACATACTTTCAGACCTGGTCTGTGTGTGTGTGTGAAAAATGCTTTGAGAGTTAGACAAGATGTGTTGTTTATTTAGAAATACCATCAACAATACCTCATAATTACATAAAAGCAAAATAAAATTGTAATTACAAATAAAATATAATAATCTAAGAAAATGAAATGTGCCATGTTAGGACCAAAATATACAAGGGGAAGGAGGAGGGAGAGAAAATACCCAGGGAGGTATTAAAAAAGAAAATAGCCTAGTGATAAATCAGTTACTCATTAAATTCATGACACTGGTATAGAATTTAAAAAAATCTTGATTGGGATGGTCCATTCAGAACAGAGAGATGCACTACCCCAATGAGCAAGATTCAAGATTAATGAGTAAGGTTTTTCTCAAAGTATATTTATCCCAGATTCTGTATAGGTCTCCCAAATTTGGGTGTGGATCCTAGATCTGGGTATAAACTCATTAGTCAATTAAGTGCTAATAATCAATTGTTGGCATTAGTGCTTGCGCCCAAAGTTAGGTATTAGAAACCTGCCAAGTTAGTATTCTATAAAGGGCGTTATGCACATAGGCCCTGATTCTATAAGTGAGCATAAGAACATAAGAATTGCCTTCTGGGACAAATTGAAAACCCATCAAGTCCAGTATCCTGTTTCCAACAGTGGCTAACCCAGATCCCAAGTACCTAGCTAGATCCAAAGTTGTAAAATAGATTTTATGCTGCTTATCCTAGGAATAAACAATGGGTTTCCCCAAGCCATCTCAATAATGGCCTATGGACTTTTCTTTTAGGAAATTATTTAAACCCCACTAAGCTAACTGATTTCACCACATTCTCTGGTAACAAATTCCAGAGTTTAATTTCATGTTGTGTGAAGAAATATTTTCTCCAGTTTGTTTTAAATCTGCTACTTAGTACCTTCATCACATGTCCACTAGTCCTAGTATTTTTGGAAAGAGTGAACAAGTGATTCATAATTGCCCTTCCACTCAACTCATTATTTTATAGACCTCTATCATATCACCACTGAAGAGCCCTAGCCGTTTTAGCCTTTCCTCATAGGGAAGTCACCCCATCCCTTTTATCATTGTTGTTGCCCTTCTCTGTACCTTTTCTAATTCTATTATATCTTAATTGAGATACAGAAACCAGAACTGCATGCAGTATTCAAGGTGAGGTGGTACCATAAAGCTATATAAGGAAATTATAACATTTTCATCTTTGTTTTCCATTCCTTTCCTGATAATTCCTAACATTCTATTTGTTTTCTTAGCAGTTTCCACACATTGAGGGTCTCAACATATCCTCAACAATGACACCTAGATCCTTTTCCTGGGCAGTAACTCCTAACACAGAAACCAGCATCATGTAACTATAGTTCAGGTTCCTCTTTCCTACATGTATCACTTTGCACTTGCTCACTTTAAATGTCATCTGCCATTTTGATGCCCAGTCTTCCAGTCCCCAGTCTTCCAGTCTCCAGTCTTGCAATTTTTTCACAATCCTCTTGCAATTTAACAACTTTGAACAACTTTGTGTCATCAGCAAATTTAATTATCTCACTAGTTATTCCCATCTTTAGATCATTGATAAATATGTTAAAAGGTAGAAGTCCCAACACAGACCCCTGGGGAACCCCACTATTTAACTCTCCAAGACCCTTGATATAAATTTACTTGTCCCCCAAACAAAAGGAATAAACTTAAATTTCAGATGTTATAATTTGTGTTTAGCTCACCATTGGTGAGCTAGAGACAAATTATAATGTATGCAATTTAAATTTATTTATATACTCAATTTTTTTTTTTCTGGTTTAGTCGTCATTACTGAAGCCCCAGAAGAAAAATATTGTTGATTAGGGCATTGTTGATTTTATGATTTGTTGACCTTAATTTGATTAACATCCAGTAGATGCCATTTTCAATGGTGCCTACTGATTTTAGGTGCTATTTATAGAATCAAGGCCAGAACACTCTTTACAGAATACTGTCTCAGCACGGCTCATAACACTTAACTTTGGGCACCAGTTATTGAATCTGACTCTTGATGTACTGTATAAATTTGGCAGGTCTGTGAAGGGATTGATGTCCGAGGAGAGATACTGAGGGGTTGGGATAGGCACGTGGGACCTCTCAGAAAGAGAAAGAGATAATGGTTACTGCGGGTGGGCAGACTGGATGGGCCATCATGTTTCTATGTTTCTATGGGTTGCAGCATGAACACACTTGTAGGTTAGTAATAGGAGTTTGACCTATGCCGAGGCAGATAGGGAGTCAGTGGAGTGATTTGAGGCGGGGGCTAAGGTGACCATAGTGAGGTCCGCAAACACCTAAAAACCTGGCTATTCTCAAAACTGTAACACTTCCCCCCTCTTAGGCCTCTCACCTTCCCCCTTTACACCTAACTCTTTAATCTCTCCACTGTAGTTCCTCTCTCATCTTTCTTCCTGTAAACCGTGCCGAGCTCCGCATTCGTGGAGATGGTGCATTATATAAACCCAAGGTTTAGTTTAGTTTAGTTTAGTTTAGATAAATCATGCAGCTAAGTTTCATACCGATTGTAGGGGGAGAGGCAGTTCAGAGGGAGATCTGTTAGAATATATTGCAGTAGTCTAAGCATGAGGTTATGAGAGTGTGGACAAGTGTCTGGGTAGTGTGCTCAGAGAGGAAGGGTGAATTTTGTTGATGTTGTAACATCTGCATGTATAGATGTTATAGGAAGTCCTATTAGAGCCACAAGCAGGTTTCTATGGTAGTTTAGTTGGAGGTGTAATCAATCATAAAAATGGGGACCCAGGCCCATACCTCACTCTGACTACTACACTTATAGTAGAATATGTGAGCCATTTATAACTCAACCAAATCCTATTGTGCCTCCCACTAAACTACCTGCAGACACAAGGGCTAGTGGGTAGGTTTTAGAGGGCTTCTCAAATATTATAAGGGGGTTATGTTGAGATGTATAGTATACCTGGGCCTCTTTATATAACATTCAATATAATGTCCCCTAAGGTGCTCCCACTGTTCTGCTGGAATGTCAATGTGGCCAGTCTACTAGAAATGCTGACCCCTCCTACATCCCAATGGCTTGGTCTGTGGGGTTTTTTCTTTTGAACATATCTTTTAAATGGTTCAGAAAGATAGATGCACATCTGAATAATGGCCATTTTTGGGGAACCCCCCCCCCAAAAAAAAACAAAAAACAACAACAACAAGGTAGGCATTTTGCAGTTTTGAAAATAGGCATGTTTGGTATTGGAATTTTGTATGTGTTCCACAAAATGTCTAAATTTGGATTTAGACATCATATTGAAAATATTATCTTAGGCTTCTGTGGCTGGTGACATGATTGTTGTGGTTGTCCAGGTCTCATCGCTTCTGGGTAGGTAGAACTGACATTTCAGCCTTCATGCTATGTCTTTCTTCAGGGTGTGCTATGAGGTTTGCAGTTTATCTTTTATATATAGTGGGTCCTCCAACCAACAGACTTTCTTGCCTCAATCACCTCAAGCCTCGGCCAATCAGGTTGGAGGAACTACAAAGGAAAATAAAATGGTGATCTTTTCAGTTATTATTCATTATAAATTTGCATAACACTTCTGCAAATTCCCACATTGAGCACATTTTATAAGTAAAGGGTATCAAAACAAAATACCAAGATAATGAAGTTTGCTTAATATACCCTGATATATGCAGACTAAATCATTTTCCTGTAGAATGTTGGTGAGCTCTCTGAAGAAGGCGTGGATATGGTTGGTGCATAATCTGGATGGGGACCCAGCGATTACTGATCAGATTCCGTTGCGCAGGCATTCCCCCTTTCCCCCAGGGTTTGATAATGTAGCCTTTGCCAACTGGGAGAGGGAGGGAGTCTGGAAGTTGGAGCATGTGATGACTTTGGATGGGGAGCTTGTAGCATTTGAGGATTTGCAAGCTCGGGTGGGACGTCAATGGGGTAATACTTTTGCGTATTGTCAGCTTAAGCATTATTGGGCTACTTTAGACTCTGGGCAGTTGGTTAGTCTTATGGGGTCTCGTTTGCGTGCTTTTTTGGGGGTGGGAGGACATGGATGAGGAGATCTCAGTGTCCATGATTTACAAGGGGTTGGGGTGGGTAGAACCCAGTACGGAGGTGGGCCTTTATCGGCAAGGTTGGGAGAGGGATTTATCGGTGCCTTTGCAGTCTTGGGACCTCCTTAACCTGTTGGGCTACCCTTCAGGAATGCTATTATCGGGTGCTATATAGGGCGTATTTCACACCTGCACAGTATTTATATTGTGGGGGTGCTGGTACGCCTTTGTGTCTGAAATGCGGGAAGGAGGTGAGGACTTTTGGGCATATGTTTTGGGGCTGTAGTCTTATTCAATCATTTTGGCGGGATATTCTCCAGTTTATGCGACAAGGGCTTCATCTGGCCTTGACGGTACACTGGAGCAATTGGTGCTGGATTTACCTACTGCGTTTAGAACTCTGGTTGCTGAAATAGCAAAATGTGCTCTCTGACTAGAAACTGTCAACTCTGAAAGACACTTTGTGCTCTCTAACTAGAAACTGTCAACGCTGAAAGACACTTCTGCTTTCTTAGAAGGAGTCAACCAGAAGGCACAGTTGGAGAGATAAACAATTCTGGTGAAAAATATAGTGGTATGATAAGTTTATGGAAGTTTCACAAGAAGAAAGACAAACCAGGAATACGAGTGTGCAAGAAGGCTAACCACAGAACTGAAAAGCCGTTAGGCCAGGTGCTCGAGGGAGGTTCTTGATATTTTAAAAGGACATTTATGGGGAAATAAGGGTAGAATTAGATGAAAAAAGGCGTCGACACAGTATCACTCAATTATGTTAACCAATCCATAGATTAATAAATGAGATAAGGAATATGATTAACCAATGAAAGTGTGAAATGTAACATGTACCAACGTGGGCCAGAGCTGTCAGAATCATATAAAAGAAAGCTCTTTGAACCAAGGATTTAGAACTCATCGGAAGTTCTCCATCAGTCTGGCCAGCCTGGTGTATGCTCTATTACTCTGTATGCTGTGTGATTTGTTCCTGTAAGCTATTGCTATTTGATTATTAAACTCATATTATTTGTATCAGCATAAAGAGAGTTGAGTGGTCTATCAGTGAAGGCCTCGCAAGCTAGGGTTGGTGGCTCAGAAATGTATTATGAAATATTGGACTTGAGAAAGTCCAGAGAAGAGCAACTAAACTAATAAAGGGCATGGAGGACCTCTCTTATACTGACAGACTAAAAAAGTTGGGGCTTTTCTCCCTGGAAAAGTGGAGACTTAGAGGAGACATGATAGAAACCTTCAAGATCATGAAAGGTATAGAAAAGATAGACAGGGACAGACTTTTCAAATTAAGGGGAACCACAAGTGCAAGGGGGCACTCAGAGAAATTGAAAGGGGGAAGGTTTAGATCAAACGCCAGGAAGTTCTTCTTCACACAGAGGGTGGTGGATACATGGAATGCGCTGCCAGAGGATGTAGTGAGCAGGAACACGCTACAGGGCTTCAAAGAAGCTTTGGATAGGTACTTGGAGGACAAAGGGATAGAAGGGTACAGAAAAGAATAGAGGTAGAGGTAAGTTATAAAATTAGTCAGGGAGCACTGTTCAGGCAATAAGCCTGATGGGCCGCCGCGGGTGCGGACCGCTGGGCAAGATGGACCTATGGTCTGCCTCAGCGGAGGCAACTCTTATGTTCTTATGTTCTTATGGACTCTGTGTGAGCCCCCAAGGTATTGGCATTGGCGGGCTGATGTACATCAATTGACCTGTAGGAAAGCGAGGGATGCACGGGAATCCCGTAAAGGGGGCTGCGATATTTGCAAATTTGGGGCCCATATTTGTATCAGTTACATCCTAAAGGCCGTAGTCTTATTTTGAATACCCTGCGAGTGCTGTAGTCCATGATTGGTGAGTTTTGGGTATGGGGTTGAGCTTGGGATGGGTTTTTGGTGGGGGGAGTGGTAGATGTTGAGTGAGCATTCTGTAATTCGTTTTGGGAATCCTGTGCTCTCTTGGTTTGGGCTTCTTTTGATTTTGGGGTATTAGTTTGTAGAATGGGGAGGGGGTGGGAGGCATTGCTTTTGACCATAAGGGGGTTTTGTGGTGGGTGGTGGAATGCCTACCGGGCTGCTTATGTATTGTGGAGTGTTGGTTCGGGGATTATTAGAACACAGATCTCCGAGCCTCCTGTTGTGGTTGACTTGCTAGAGCTGGGAAGCAACCTTTGGGTGAGAGGTGATCGGGGAGGGATGGGTGGGAGGGGGCTGTTGTACTATGTTATGTCATGTTTAGTGTTTGCTTTGTTTCTTGGAAAGTTAATAAAATGTTTCAACACTAAATGCATTGTGGTTCATGATGTCTTTTATCTACCATCTAATCTAATCATTTTATATACCAAATCTACTCCCTAAGGTTTACAGTTCATTAAAAAATGAAACATAACAAGTAAAACCTGTGGGATAAAAACAGAAATTGGCTAGATTAGATGTATGGAAAAAGTTAGAAAACAATATCTTGAATTGCTTAAAATTACTATACGACAGCTAAAATCAAATTAACTATTGTGAAAACAACCAGGTTTTTAAATTTTTTTGAAATTGAAATAATTGTTCTACCAGTCTTAGAAAATCTGGAAGTCCATTCCAAATTCTCACCAATTTAAAGTAAAATATAAGTTTAATATAAGAATTAGGTTAACAGAATGGAAACAACAAAAATGCCTTGCACAATCTAATATTTGCTGAGAGAAAATCGACTAGATGGGCCATTTGGCCTTTATCTGCCATCATGTTTGTATGTTTAGGACTTCCAATTAATTCCAATAATATAAGGAGAAGAGACCTCAGAGAATAATGAAAGCAGTATGATAAATCAAGGGCTAAAATATCTCTCCAACATATATCTAAAAAATCCTCCTTAATAATTCAAAACTCAATTTATGTTTTATTTTTAATATAATTCATAACTTTTGGGGGCTTTATTACTAAATTACAGCAAAAGGTGGCCTTAGTTCAGGTTTGTTCATATGCTAAGGTCATTTTTGCCACAGCCGTAATTTTTTTTATTTATTTATTTTGTCATTGGCACATGACCATCAATAAAATGTGCATGTGTACAATTACATCCATTTTGTAGGTAGTAAGAGTTTATCTGAACAAGGTGAAGTACTCACAGATCCTTTGTTTCACTTCAGTAAGTACCAATCTTCATTCACACTCTACTGAATTGACAAGGACTTTGCACAATGGTGGTAGGGATAAGATACAATCAAATAAAAACATTGTATCTTATTTTCTAGTCCATTAACTTCATACCATGTTAAAGTTTGCTTTGTGCTGTTGAGCTACATAATACTTCTAAGAAAAAAATATAGTAAGAAAACAACTGTCTTATCACTACAAAGAAGATACAGTACCAGAACATGAAATCTTGAGCTAAAACATTCCCAGTACATGTTTGTCAGAGGTCAAAAGGCTTTCCTAAAAATGTTACTGTGATCAGTGACACTATAAAGACACATTTTTCATATTTACTGAAAATTTGACTTTCAGAATTCAGTTAGGTATCTGTATTGCTATTTTAATGTAAAAATATTCCTGGAATATTTCTAACCCACCTATCAAATATAGGAGCCTTTTAACTAAACTGTGATAAGCAGCTAGCACGTGTTTACTGTGCAGTAGAGTTAGCATGCATCTATGCTGACAGCTACCACAAATTAAAAACAGCCAATGCAGGAAAAATCCTGTGCTAACTGTTCAATATGAGTGTGACCAGACAAAGCAGAGGAATAGCTTAATACCACTTCTATTGTTAAGGATCACTAGTGCCATTTTGAGCCCAGTACCATCAGGCCTAGGTATTGCTTCTGCTCTAATCCCACTAAACCCTATGGAATTTCATAAGGTAGAGCCAAGCAATCCTATAGAAGAGGAGAGAGGCTTTAGTATAAAGGAAGAATATATAATGCCAGGGTTTCAAGGAAGGAATGTGATTGCTGGGAGTGACATCAGGGTTTGGTGAGAGAAAATCATTCCTGGTCCCTTTGAGAAGTGTCACAGCTTTACAGATTGATGCTTCCAATTAAAAAAAAAAAAAAGAAGAAGCAGTTTACAGTGATCACCAAAATCTGATTTATTTATTTAAAATATTTCTAACCCACTTAAAACTATGTGGTTTACAAAATACAAACATGATTATCATATAGCATACAAATCATACAAATAAACTCATCTAAAATGTGCACAATTAGTATCCCAGCCTACTCAATAAAAGCCTCCATAAACAGTTGTTTTCAAAACTTTCTTAAATTTTCTGGATATCAGAAAGTAATCTCAATAGTCCTGTCAAATTATTCCATAAGTGTATACCTGTAACCAAAATACAGATGCTTTCATGTTTGTATAATGTACATGTGATAACTCATCTGTTGACAATCATATAGTAATTAGGTATTTTACATGCATTGACATGTTTTACATATCATTACTAAATATCTCATGGTACTTAAATGAATGCATATTATGATAGGAAGCCAGGAAAAGAATCAGTTGGACCGCTAGAAGACCAAGGGATAAAAGGGGCTCTCAGGGAAGACAAGGCCATAGAGGAGAGATTACATTAATTCTTTGCCTCAGTCTTCACCAAGGAAGGAGTGGGGAAGCTATCAGGGCAAGAAATGGTATCAATTCTGAAGATTCAGAAAAACCCAAAACAAATCTCTGTAATACTGGATGATGCAATGGGTAAATTTGACAAACTGAACAGTAGAAACTCACCTGGACTGGACTGTATACATCCTAGAGTGCTGATAGAATTAAAAAATGAACTTATAGCACTTAATATTAACAATTTGTAATTTTCTTTTAAAATCCAGCATAGTTCCAGAAGACTGGAAGGTGGCAAACATGATGCCAATTTTTTAAAAGGGTTCCAGAGGTGATCTGGGAAATTATAGACCAGTGAGTCTGATGTCAGTGCCAGGCAAAATGGTAGGGACTATTATTAAGAACTAAATGTCAAAAAATAAACAGTACATATGCATGAATTGTTTATTTATTTGTTTATTTATTTGTTTAATTATTTATCATTTATTTAGAGATAGGAATAACTAGTGAGATAATTAAATTTGCTGATGACACAAACCCCATCTTCTACAAAACTGTGATAGCAATTTTTAGCACAGTGAGCCATGCTGAATGTCCCGTGCTGCTCCCGACACACATCTATGAGCGTTGGGAGCAGTGCAGGCCATTCAGCGCGGCTCTCTGTGTTACAAACTGCTAGTGCAGTTTAATAGAAGAGAGGGGAAAGTTGTTCAAAGTTGTTAAATCATAAGAGGATTGTGAAAAATTGCAATAGGACCTTGTGAAACTGGTATACTGGGCATCAAAATGGCAGTTGACAAATGCAAAGAGATGCATGTGGGAACAAGGAACCCAAAGTATGGCTATGTGATGTAGGGTTCTGTTAGAAGTCACTAGGATCTAGGTGTCATCGTTGAGGATACATTCAAACCCTCAGCTCAATGTGTGGTGGTGGCTAAGAAAGCAAATAGAATGTTAGGAATTATCAGGAAAGGAATGGTAAAAAAAAGATGAAAATGTTATAATGCTTTTGAATTGTTCTATGGTAAAGCCACACACAGTTCTGATCATTGTATCTCAAAAAGATATAGCGGAATTAGAAAAGGTACAAAGAAGGGCAACAAAAATGATAAAAAGGATGGGATGATTTCCCTATTAGAAAAGGCTAAAGTGACTAGGGCCCTTCAGCTTGGAGAAGAGATGGATCAGGGGTGATATGATAGAGTTCTATAAAATAATGAGTGGAGTAGAATGGGTAGATGTGAATTGCTTATTCACTCTTTCCTAAAATACTAAGGGCTTCTTTTACTAAGTTGCATTAATGGTTTTAGCGCACACTTAGGCCCCAATTTTGTAAACTGCACCCAGTTTTAGGTGTGGTTTAGACGTCCACATGGCACAAATTGCAATCAGCGTTACATAGGCATCAGGTAGGCGTCTGATGCCCGTTCCCAAAAATTACACTTTTTCTGATGTAGACGCCAGATAGACGTCTCTACGATATTAGTTATATACAGTGGTGCCTCACACAACGAACTTAATTCGTTCCAGGAGCAAGTTTGTTATGCGAAAAGTTCGTTGTGTGAAACGCGTTTTCCCATAAGAATACATGTAAAACAAAATAATTCGTTCTGCAGCCCTGTTTTCCCATAAGAATACATGTAAAACAAAATAATTCGTTCTGCAGCCCTACCCGCCCGATCGCAGCGTTCCGCCATTTCCCTCCCTCCACCTCACCTTATATGCAGAGTTTGCCAGCTTTTTTTTTCACCCAGCCGCACGCTTTCAAAAAGCTGTGCACGCGCAGCTGCTGGAGTTGATCAATGTTCTCCTCTCCTGCAACTTCCTGTTTCCGGTTGCGTCAGAGGAGAAGATTGAACAACAGAGCATCTGCGCATGTGCTGCTCTTTGAAAGTGTGTGGCTGGCCGAAAAAGAAAGCCGGAAAACTCGGCATCTAAGGTGAGGTGGAGGGAGATGATGGAACACTGCATTCAGACAGGAGGGTGCTGCTGTTCCCGGCTCACATTAGGAAGCGGCGAGAGTAGTTCCGCCCCCCCCCCCGGGCCCCTCGGGTGACTTCGTTGTGTGAAACGAAGTCCATTGTACGAATCAAGACAAGAAGTTCATTGTGCGCAGCGTTCGCTGTGCGAGGCGTCCGTTATGCGAGGCACCACTGTATATATAAATGTATTTTTTTACTGATTTGTTATCATTATTTCAGGATTGTAGGCTTTAACATAATAAACCCAAAGTATACCATCATTGAAAGGATAATAAAAACACTGTATACCATGTTTAAAAGGATAGTTATAATATATTAGTTTCAGTTGGAGTTGAACTGGGAACATCGGTGTGAATTTTGAAAAAATGTGCTATGCTTACACGCTAACCTTCATTCTAATCCGCTGTGCTAGACAATAAGCCATACATAATAGCAATTCTGATTTGATTATACTGCTCCTTATAGGTAGTGAATGGCAGTTAATTCTGCTAGGAAACAGAACAAGGTAGATCTCACTGCCCTGTTATATCCTTTTTCTTCATTATTTCAGAATTGTATACTTCAACAGTATAAAAACAAAAAAAAAGTAACAAAGTATGCCATGTTTAAAAGGATAAATATAATATTACTTTTTGACTGAGAAGTACTGATTGTGAGTTGAACTGGAAACATCAGCATAGAAGGGTAGAAGCTTCATTCCTGTGCTACACATAAACTTGTATAGTAATAGTAAGATTAGCTCCTATAAGAAGTGTAAAGCATAGGAGTTTGAGCATCATATAGGCTTTAGATAGACATGGTTTAAGCTCCAGAAAGGCTTTAGAAGGAATGTAGGCAGCCTAGGTCATCCAATAAGCTTTCTCTGGACATCCCATAGATGTTATTTGAGAAATGCTTTTAGACGTTTCCAAAGTGATCTTTGAAATACAGTTCAGGGATTTTTATTTTGTTATTCAGGCACCACATAAACAGGACACATCCATACAAGCATATTGAATTTAAAATTGCCTAAAGAAGCAATGTTATTAGCTAATTGCAGCACATGAAAATCACAGCTTTAGGTTCCTTGCTCTAAATAACACTCTCTTTCTCATTAAATATTGCTACAATCAGCTCATTCTTGAAAGCAAAGAGAAAACCCATAACTTCATTTGGCCAAGCTTAAAAACAAAATAACACACAGAACAGACATGAAAATGGATTCTATTTCATTGCAAAGGGAGGTGTGTAGCTGCACAATGCTGACCTCATTGTGAGATCATCAAGATGCACCTGCAAGGTACAATGCCACAAGTAAAAGACAGGCTGGGAGTTGAACTCACAACCTCCGCAAGATCAGCACAGTGCTTTTACTCATCGAGCTACACTACCTTCCACTCCAGTTTCTCTGATTCCCCTGTCATATCATAGTTTACTGACCTGCCTATGTATCATCTGCTTAGCTATCATATCACAATTAGCTGAGACATAAGACTGGTAGCTCAATGGCTTAAAGCACTGCTTTTATTGTCCCAAAAGCCAGAATCTCAAGTATGGTTCAATAAATGTGACATGGAGTCAAATACTGTTTTTATCAAATGCAAACTCCACTTTTGGAATAGATTGCTTCTAGTATTGGCTTTTTTTAAAAATTCTTTATTGATTTTTCAAACTACAAATGCACAATAAATGATTCACATATTTGCACATTACATAATAAGCGCAACAAAACTTACAAATACTACTGCATAATGAAATTTCTTCCACTCTCCCAGCTAATAAACAAATATAATAAAACCTTCATGAAATTATTCATAAAATCCTTGAATCAATTCCAATTCTATTCCCTTCCCTTACCCCCTCCCCCAGGATGTGTATGTTTACTTGACTATAAAATTAAATTAATTATTTCTCTTTAGAGTATTTAGCCAATGGCTCCCAAAAATCCATAAAATTATTAAAACATCCTTGTTGTATGGACATGCAATCTTCCATTTTATAAATATAACACAGGGATTCCCACCAGAATGTGTAGTTCAACCTATCCCAGTTTTTCCAATTTCTTAAAATATGCTGCATGGCAACCCCTGTCATTACAAAAAGTAGCTAGTTATTTCTCACAGATAATTGACTTTTAGCTCTCATAAGTGTACCAAATAAAATGGTTTCATAAGATAAAGCCACTGGATTCTCTAATAAATTATTTACTTGGTCCCAAATGGATCTCCAAAATTGAAGTATCAAGGGGCAATAATATAATAAATGATCCAATGTCTCAGGTTCAAGATGGCAGTGCCAGCATCTATTAGACTTAGAACTATCTAATTTCTGTAATCTAACCGGAGTCCAACATGTTCTATGTAACAAGAAAAACCATGTTAATCTCATCCTCCAAGTCCAGATTTGTGGCCATTTAGATGCAGTAATTTGATGCTTTATCTCAATGCTCCAAATGTCACAAAGACCAGTTTTTGGTTTCTTATTCAAAAATCCAGATATTAATTTATACCACTGAGTGGCTTGCTGCCCCAGAAAGTCCACCTGAAAACATATCGGCAAGCTATATTGATATGTAAGATTTTTCCATCCAGAGAACCCCTCCTGAATGGCCTGCTTCAATTGCAACCATCTGTAACTTAAGAACATAAGAACATAAGAAATGCCTCCGCTGGGTCAGACCCGAGGTCCATCACGCCCAGCAGTCCGCTCACGCGGCGGCCCAACAGGTTCAGGACCTGTGCAGTAAATTTCTATCTATACCCCTCTATCCCCTTTTCCAGCAGGAATTTGTCCAAACCTTTCTTAAACCCCAGTACTGTACTCTGCCCTATAACTTCCTCTGGAATTGTATTCCAATCAATTCCTCTGGAATTGTATTCCAATCAATCACTTTTGTGATTTATTAAGACCAAATTTATGTTGCAATCATGAAAATTCAAGCAGCTTACCATCTGATATCACATCATCCAAAGTGCGTATATATCTGCCTTCATCCAATACTTCCAGTTGACCTTAAATCCACCAATTTGAATCTTGGAGTTTAGCCAGAGGGACTGACAAGTGGATTTAAGTATTGGAATAGGAGTCAAATTATTTATATATTTCAATGTCTGCCATGTATCTAGTAAAATTCTATTGTCCTTATATAATCTTGGAAACTTGATACTCAGCACATGATTTAATCTCAGTGGAAACATGAGCTGCCATTCCAACCTTAACCAATCAGAAAGATTTTCCAAGAGCTCAGAGAGGACCCAATATATACCCTGATGCATAATATAGGCTTGATGGTACCTATAAAAATTGGGAAAATTTACCCCATCTGCCTCAATTGTCTTTTGTAAAAATACTAAAGCAATTCTCACAGCTTTCCCCAGCCAAATAAATTTAATGAGAACACTATTTAATTTTTTGTAAAAGGATCCCTGAAAAAACACTGGTAACATACCCATTTGGTAGCAAACCACAGGCAAAATCATCTTAACAGTTTGTATTCTCCCCCAAGACAGATGTAAGGGGTTCCATTGTTCACACATTTCCGTGACCTTTAGCAATAAAAAATTTTCATTTACTTTCATAGTTTCTTTCAGTGTACTTTTTATCCAAATACCTAACTATTTTATACCCTCTTCCTTCCAAAGAAAAGGGAATGTATCAAATAATCCTTTTGTACAATATACATTTAGTGGAAGAACCTCTGATTTGCTCCAGTTTATTTTGTAACCAGATAATTTTCCAAATCTATCAATAAGATCCAGTAAATGCAGAATAGTAGATTCAGGATTCCTCAAATGAAGCAAAATATCATCTGCATATATGCAGAGACTTTATATTCTTGACCTGCATAAGGAACACCCTGTATCTGCTTTGCCTGTTGAATAGTCAATAACAGGGGTTCCAATACAATGTCAAAAAGCAAAAGAAATAACGGACATCCTTGTCTAACTCCCCTCTCAAGACAAAAACGTTCAGAAAAATTATTATTAATGTACAATCTGGCAGAAGGGGAACTATACAAAGTTTGAATCATTTGAATAAATCCGGAACCAATACCAAATCAATCCATTGCTTGATACACGAAGGTCCATTCAATATGATCAAAGGCCTTCTCTGCATCCAAGGATACAGAGAAGGCCGGATCATCCTTAGTTTTTGTCAAGTTTAACATATGAAAAGCCAATCTAGTGTTGTTTGAAGAATGTCTTTGAGCAACGAACCCCGTTTGGTGCATACCAATGATATAAGGGAGAGTCTTGGCCAAGCGTAAAGCCAATAACTTAGCCAGAAGTTTTCCATCTACATTAATCAAAGAAATAGGCCTGTAATTTGAAACCAACAAAGGGTCTTTATTTGGCTTTGGCAATACTATAGTCAAAGATTCTACCATAGTACCTGTAATGTAACCTTTAGTCAGTTGAGCCTGATATAAATTTAATAAATGAGGTAATATAAAACTCTACAGTGAAACTGTCACCACCTGGAACAGATCCAACTCTAAGGGACTTCAATGCTATTTGTAATTCCTTCATTAATATAAGCACACTAAGGGTTTTTTTTATATGCTCAGGAATTTTAGGTCCCTCAATTAATTTTAAAAACTTTAATCCATCCTTTTCTTTATTTGAATAAAGCACAGAAGAATACAAAAGCTTATAATAGCTTAAAAATTGTTTTAAAATATTTTCAATTTTAGAATGAGTTTTCCCATTCTCACCTTTGATGGCCACAATTTTAACTTTCCTTTTTTTAGCTTTAAGATGATTAGCCAATATTCTCCCCACTTTATTCGAGTTTCCATAATACACAGCTTGTTGAGAAAACATCTCTTTTCTAGCCATTTGAGAGGAAATTTCATTATATTTATATTTAGCTTTTAAGAGGGCCTGGAGAGTATTTTGCTCCCAATTTAAGGCTAATTGAGCTTCCAAAACTTTAATATTTTGTTCCAAATTAGAAAATTCTGATCTAAGTTTTTTCCTAGCATGTTCTGAATATGAAATAATTTGCCCTCTCACGTTAGCTTTGAAAGCATCCCATAATGTTTCTAATGAAACTTCCCCAGAATCATGAATTTGAAAATATTCATTCATTTTTAATTGAGATTCCTCCATAAAACCAGAATCTGCAAGCAGTGCATTATTGAACCTCCACACAGTTCTATTATATTCTTGTTCTTCAGATCTAAATTCAATCCACACTCCACTATGATCTGTTAGAATGATTGGATCAATGGTGGCCCTTATAACCTGTTTTACAAATGAATCAGACACAAACACATAATCTATACGTGAAAAAAATTTATGAACATGGGGATAAAAAGAAAACTCCTGAGCATTGTAATTTAGAATTTGCCATATATCCTTTAATCCAAAAGATAGCACTAAATTGTCCAGTCCTAGTGATTTTAAGATCCTACTAGGTTTTTTATCCAGTATTGCATCCATAACAGCATTGAAGTCCCCTGCCACCACTAAATCAGAGGAGGCCAGTGATAGAATCAACTGCTGAAGATCTTTAAAAAATTCAATTTGATTTGAATTAGGAGCGTATATATTAATAAGTGACAGAACATGTTCCCTCAAGCTCATACTGACCTTAACGCACTCCCTGAAGGATCATAAGAGAGTAATTTAAATGAAGCCATACATTTTTTGTTAATTAAAATAGCAACTCCAGCCTTCTTTCCCACCGCAGGAGCAGGAAAACAATGTTTAACCCAATCTTTTGCCAACTTACTTGATTCTAAAGCACTCAAATGAGTTTCCTGGATGTAATAAATATCAGCGTCTTGTTGTTTCTGGAAGTTAAGAATTTTAATTCTCTTGACTGGATGATTCATCCCATTGACATTTAATGAATATAACTTCAACATACTGAGCATTCTAATTAAAGGGGACCTGAAAATGTAATGCAATGTGCTTAACCCCACCTAACCTTGCATAAACAATACACATCCTTAATTTCCTATATAAAACCCCACCCCCTTTATAATATAAAAGCACCAATTTTGATCAGGAACTCAAAGCTCTTCCCCAGGCATCTCATATTATATTCCACAAGAATCAACCTTCTTTCCAAATCAAATACAAACATAAATTATCATTAAATTAGTACCCATGTGAATAAATTAACTTAATATTGATAATTCATAAAATAGTAAAAGCTAGTCATTCTTAATTAATTATAATACATCTTAGATATTTCTAATGATATCTTAATTTTATATATACTCCTTCCTATTCATCACTATTTAATCAATAATTTATCTATATATTATAAAGCAAATATAAATTAATCTAAAATTCAAGTCCTTATACGAAAAGAGCTGCAGTCTTATTACCTATTCTGGCTATGTATTAACATATTTTCAGGGCTCTTTTTACAAAAGTGTGCTAGTGGTTTAATGCGCATAATAGCGCGTGCTAAACCACTAGAAACGCTAGCTGCTACCGCCTCCTATTGAGCAGGTGGTAGTTTTTGGCCAGCGTGAGGGTTAGCATGTGATGAAAAGTCGCGCACCTTTGTAAAAGGAGCCCTTAAGTTATTCTAATAAAGTAAATCTAAACATCTTTATAAAATACATATAATTTTCATTATGAAACCAAACTTCTTAAGGACTTCATTATCTACCTTCCTATTATTCTATCTACATAGACATATACTCATCTTTTTTTAAAAAAACTATTCAGAATCAGCTCTATTTAACTTGTTAGTGAACCATAAGAATAAAAATACCTTTTACTTATCTCAATCATTCAACCTACATCCCTTCCCTATACATTCACCTGATGAAACCCCCCAATCATCAAACCTTACTATAAATATTTCTTTTTGATTCCATTAGGAGTCACCTTAGATAACCACTTGACCTTGACCGATCACATAAATTCAGTGACAAAAAAAATGCTTCTTCACTCTCTGGAAACTGAAAACCATAAAAATATATATTTGACCCTCTATCCTTCAGATTACTGGTACAGTCATTGATTCTACCCACCCTGGATTACTGTAACATTATTTACTTGGGGATACCTAAAAAAAAAAGTGAGAAAATTGAGAATAGTTCAAAACACAGCCGTCCGCTTAATACTCAGACTAAAGAAAAATGATCACGTTAGTCCCTTCTACAAACTGTTGCATTGGTTACCAATTGAGGCACAAATTTTATTCAAATTCTCCTGCTTCTGCTACAAATTAATCTGGGGAATGGCCCCCAACTACCTTCTACCTCACTTCGAATTCTACTCTTCTACTAGGTCTACAAGAAACCGCAACCTCTTTACATACCCAAAAATCACAGGCTGCAGATATCGAACCTTCCTAGACAGAACATTCAAGTTCCAAGCTGGTAGACAGCAAACTTGGCTAGGCTACCTCATTGATGTCACTAGACTGACCTACAGTGTCTTTCGGAAAGAATTAAAAACCGTCTTATTTAAGAAATTCATGTCCTAGCCAGATTTTTCCCTCCACGATCAAAGCTACCTCACCTCACCCGAATTCCTTCTTTCCTCTCAATAGGAACCCTATATTCTCTGTCTGCTATTATGTCCTCCTCACAATTGTACCCAGCTTCCCACTGATACCCGATGTTTTTCAATGCAATATGAAAATAAGTTAATTCTTTTCAATAACCTATGTACATTTTTCTCCTAACCATTTTGCACCTTTTAATTCACTGACCGCTTAATGTTCTCAAATCTATTTATACTCTGTAATTTGCTGATTGTACAGCTTATCTTCATTGTGAACTGCCTAGAAGTTGCAAGATTATGGCGGTATAGAAAAATAAAGTTATTATTATTATTATTAACATTCCCATTATCCCTTTAATTTGTTAATACTAAGAAAAAATACAAACAAGATCATTTAGTTCCCACAGCATCGTCACAATCATACCATTCTTTCAGATCATCAGCCATTCAATGAAACCCACTCTCACTTTTTATCACACATAAATAAACAACATACATACACTCCTTAAACTAATATTAGCTCAGTTAATAACAAACCCATCTAAATTCATTCAATAACAATTAACCCTCGAATGTGTTTTTAAAGAATAATGATCATCAATTCATTTAACATTTTATACTTTGCAGTCAATTATCAAGTCATAATGAAGAAAGGTACCAATTAATGCAATCTCTCATGCAATCCATAACACAAGCTTCCAGAACTTTCCTCCTCCTCCTTTTGTTAAGAATGTCCATACAACAATTTCCCTACTATATCCACCAACCAATTAACTTCTGCAGCAGCAAACTTCGGATAAAAGGCTCCAAAAACCTTTATCTGCAAACTTCAAGTACAACTTTAGAATTGGGAGATTCAAGCCTCGTTTTCATCTGTAAACAGTTATACTTCCGTTTTCCATCAGAAATCTCATAGTACTTCCTTCTGCAATGTCATCACAATCCCTTCAGTTCCACTGTATCCACGGATCTCCCTTCCTCTGACACGTCCACATTCCAGAAAAATCACCATAGCTGCCAAACGGACATTCTTCAAGGTGAAACCATTGTAAGTTGTAAAATGCTAATACTTTCAACTGTCAGCCTGCTCAGTCTCTGCATGAAAGACTGTGTTGAATTCAATGATAGCAACTAGCTCAGCATTCCAATTAACCCTTGAATGGGTTCCAATTATATTGAATGCTCCTTCTTTTCTCCTTTTGGGATCCTTTCTTCCTTTCCACACTGCATAAATGAACCTTTGAAATCATTTTTTTGTGAGACCATTTTAATTATATTAAAAATAAAATCATCCCATGTTCTTTAAACTTGTCACAAAGAAAAGCCTTAAGTGGAAACCTTTAGGACATGGGCTGTGCTTGCTGTGTGATGTATTCTTTTAACTTCACAGGGTCTTCATACTGCACTGTATGATTTTCATGGGTAACCCTCATAATGGCAGGATAGAGAAAGCCATATCTTGCCCCAATTTGTTGTAGATCTGACTTTAGAGATAAAAATTGCTTCCTCCGATTTGCCATAGCTTTAGCAAAATCTGGAACAAACAGCAGTTTTGAATCCTTATATCTCAAATTTCTGTTTTCCTTTGCCAATTGGAGAATTTCTAAGGCATGCTGGAATCTTAAAACACTGAATGTCAGTGGCCTGGGACCAGAGTTACTGTTTAAACCTCTATATGAGATTCTATGTGCCCTTTCTATCTCCAAAGGGAACTTTAATGACATTGGAAGTAATTTGGGAATTACCTCTTGCAAAAATAAAATAGCATCTCTTCCTTCCAAACCCTCTGCCAGACCAAGAACACGTATATTACATTTATGTGATCTGTTTTCAAAATTTTCTAGTTGCTTTGCAATCTCATTAAGCAATTTACAGTCCTTCTTACAGTGTGTTTGATCCTCTTCTAAAGTAGCTTCTAATAAGCTGATCAAGCTTATTATTAGCCAAAGTCATTTGCTTTGTTAAACTGGAGACTTCCTCTCTTAAAGCTACTAGCTGTTCATCATTGCTTGTAGTAATCAGCTTAATAGCTTTCAGCTCTGCCATCAGATCCAGTAAATCAATTTCTGCATCAATGTCTGGCAACGGAATCTTGGAGGGAGTAACCTGATCCTGTTTCACACGTTTGCTCTTTCTTCCTGACACAAAATCCACCCCTAATTTAGTTTGTTTTGTTCCAGCCATCATCTATTATTAGATATGAAAGGATTTTTCTAAAAAAAAAATAACTCATAAGTCTCGCTTATCTGTCATGCACATAAGTTCTTCCCCCTAAACTGTACTTTTCCCTTGGGTTTTTGCAGCCCAAATGCATGGTCTTGTATTTCTTAGCATTAAAATTTAGCTGCCAAATTTCAGACCATTCTTCAAGCTTCGCTAGGTCTTCATGTTATTCATACCATTCGGCATGTCTACTCTATTGCAGATTTTGGTATCATCCACAGAGAGGCAAATTTTACATGACACCCTTCAGCAATATGTATAAAAATGTTAAGAACAGGCCCAAGAACAGAACCTTGAGGCACATTACTGGTAGCATCCCTTTCCTCAGAGTGATCTCCAATGATCACTACCATCTGTCATCTTCCACTCAACCAGTTCCTGACCCAGCTTGTCACTTTGGGACCCATCCCAAGGGCACTCAGTTTATTTATTAGACATCTGTGTGGAACACTGTCAAAGACTTTGCTAAAATCTAAATTCAGTGCTCCCCTGCGAATTCGAAGTTGGCAGTTCACAGTCCCAGTCATTTGCGGTATTTTCTGACCACAAATGACCGGGCAGGGGAGGCAGGAGAGGGAAGCCGGAGCACCGGCAAGTGAAGGAAATCACTCGCTGTATGCTCAGACTGCCTCTTCCTGTACTAAAGTCGGGCCTCACTAATCAAGAGTTGCTTTGACACGCAGCTCCTGATTGGTAAGGCCCGACTTTAGTACAGGAAGAGGCGGTCGGAGCATACAGCGAGTGATTTACTTCACTCACCGGTGCTCTGGCTGCCCTCTCCTGTCTCCCCTGCCTAAAAACCGTATTAGCGGTTCTTTGAAATTCATGGGAGTTCCTTGAATGGAACCCCCGTGAATTTTGGGGGAGTACTATATACCACATCTAGATTTTAGCAAAGCCTTTGACAGTTAAACAATATTTCTTGTAAATGATTCTTATGCACTTTAGAGAATAATTTTTCAATTTTAAAATTTTTATTGCAACTTGCTCTAAACCTTATGACATATAGTAAAAATAAGTACCTGTATTATTAATTATATGTATTAATATATGCATGAATAAATAATATGTCAAGACCATATAGTTATCAGTCCTTTTGATTTTTTTTTTTTTTCAATAAACACCATCCAAAGTAAGAATAGCACTCATTAAGGGCCCCTTTTACAAAGCTGTAGTAGTGATTCTCCTGTGTCAAATGCACTGAAGCTCATAGGAATTGAATGGGCTTTGGTACATTTGCCGCAGTAGAAATACTACAGTGGCTTTAAAAAAGAGCCCTAAGCTTTTGGCCTAAGATGACTTTTGCCTTATTTAAAATGGTTCAGAGCTTGAAAAAATAAAATAAAATTGGAACCACTCTACAGATTGATTAGCATAAGGTGTATCTATTGTATAGGGTTTTTAAAAGTGGGAGTAAGTGAATGTGTGAGGTCAGATAGGATTGTATGGGGTAGGAAGGTGGCTGTGGTGTGGTAGGTAGGAGTAACTTTGGAACAGAGTAGACTTGGGTCTCCTATTTTCATGGGTTATAAACTCAAGCAACTTGGATGCATGGGTCCTAAGGTCAGGCCCACTGAATACAGAGGTTCCAAACATAGGTCACCTAGATACAAGAGTCTCTGAAATAACAAATTCATGTCCAGGATCCCCAAATTAGAGATAAACATAAGAACATAAGCAGTGTCTCCGCCGGGTCAGACCATAGGTCCATCCTGCCCGGCAATCCGCTCCCACGGCGGCCCAAACAGGTCATGACCTGTCTGAATCACCAGAAGGGACTCCCTTGCCACCTTGGTTTCTCATTGAAGTCCTATCTTCCCATCGAAGTCCTAACCCTCCGGTCTTGCACATGCACGACCTGTTGGGTTTCTATACTTATTACCTGGTTAGCTTTCTATACTTGTGTTACATCCCAGCTCCTCCCTCAGTATCCCACAAACCCTTTATCCCTCAGGAATCCGTCCAATCCCTGTTTGAATCCCTGTACCGTACTCTGCCTGATCACTTCCTCTGGTAGCGCATTCCAAGTGTCCACAACCCTTTGGGTGAAAAAAAACTTCCTTGCATTTGTTTTGAACCTATCTCCCTTCAGATCTCAGGCCTTTTGGTGATTATTGAAATTCACATGTGCTTTCCAGCTATTTAGCAGGTCTAAATCTAAATGCATGGCTTACCCATTTGTAGCTGAACAAACCATCTTAAATATATTAATACTACTCTGCCTTTGTACCTCCTCATTGCTGTCCCTAATTATACAATTAAAATAAGACAATTTAGCAAGTTAAATAGCCAATTTTATCCTTATAAAGGCTGAAAATACTTGTCCCTCTTCATCCTTCCAATATCATCAAGAACCCCCCCCCCCCTCTAAAAAAGCAAAAGTCAGCACTGTGCTGATAACTGTACTCCTATATTGCCAGAATAATATTGGATGTCATACCTAAAGGAGATAGGCTTGCATCTTCCATTAGAGCAAAGTTTTAGAAGTTTGGAAGTTGAGGTTGGGATGGTGAAGGGAACTTTTTATAAACCCAGGTAGTGAGTAAAGATTGAGGTACCATTAATCTGCTGAATTATTTATATAAGAGTGGGGACTGTAGCACCATCAGCTTGCTACATTTTGGATTCCAGTAGGCAGATGAATAGGGGATAGAAGAGTTATTGCTTGCTAAGAAAGAAGATCATAGGGAGGGTACTGAGCAATGGCTGGATAGATTTAGATGGCTGACACTGAAAATCAGTGCTAAACAAATATCCATTCTCAATCTAAACATGCTTTGAGCTGGCCAGAATTTGGATGTCTTGTTCTAGCCAGCTAAGCCCTTACTTCACCATTCATTCTGATGACAATCTTGGCTGCCCATCTATGATAAATCAGTCATAAATTGATGCCTTCCTTAGCAGTCCAATTGTTTGTAATATCAAATCACTGGTACAGAATACTTGTAATTTTTCATTTTGTTCTTTCTTATTAACTAGAAGTGACTATTTAATTTCTGGGATTATTTCATGATTGTATAGCATGGGGTCTTCGTTTCCAAAATGAAGTGGTAAGGATTATATGTGCTTATTGTTGTGCTTCATTTTCATGAATGTTATATCTCCGGATGAAATTGCTTCTGTTTATATACACAGGTAATTTATGAACTATTAAATGAACAGTACAAAAGGTTATGAATAATTTTCAGCTTTCTCTGCTCTGTTTGTTTATGTTGGTCCTTGAGCAAATTTGCATGCTCATTAATGCAAATGAAGGCCTTGTGCTTCAAAAGGTCATATCACAGTGTTTTTAATTATAATAATATATTTCAATATCTGAACACATGAGGAACAATCTGAGAGCATTGTTTTCATGGATACTTAAACAAAATGTTTATTGCTATTGTTTTAATTTTGAACCACATGGGTTCAGATATGCACATGCCAAATTTGCTATTATACATCAAGGCATGCACAGTTGTATGAATGATAAAAGAGCACACTAGAAAATTATCTACTTTGTTGCTCATTGTTGAAAGGGAGTATTTCAACTAGAAAAGAAACGAGCAAACTGTGTGTGTAAAATAGATAACTTTGCACTCAGCAGGGTTGCAGGACCATTGACATAAAAAAATTACTTAATGTAATTTTTGAAAATGAATAAAGAATTTTTTTAAAAAAATTGTACTTAAAAAGATATAACTTTAAGATAACCTGTTCATAATGTTGTATTAGATCATTTATTTCTGTAAACCACTGTGAACTTCCATGAGGTATTGGTGTTATATAACTAAAGATTGTATTGTAAAGGGCATTTAGCACTTAATGTATGGTAAATGCCCATGAAAAGGCTACCATACCATTGAATCAAAGGGGCTTGTAGTAGCTTCCCTGATAAGCTGCATATTACAGATTTTTTCTGTCAGGTGGTATGATTTATGTGGGAGTGAACACAGAAGTGTTAGGAAGCTAATGCATTACACCTACCATATGCTAACTGGTAAGTTATCATGAGATTACTTACCATTTTCTAAATAGGAGGCAATTCACTGGGGAAGTCTATAAATGGCACCCTAATGCCAGCCATCTAGTGATACTTAAGTTTGGGATCTGCGCCAAACTTAAATTTTGTAATTGGCTTAAATTGGTATGGTAATTGACCATGCCGGTTTTCAGCCAACAAAAATACAATAAAAATTAAGCAATTTAGAGTTTGGCACCACACTCTTAGGATGCTTAGTGACACCTAAGTGGAGATGCCATCCAATGCCTAGGGATGCCTAATGATGCCTATGTTAAAAATAAGTGTGATTATGGGTAGAGAATAGGCATTGTTAGGTGCCGACATAGGCATCATGAAATTAGGCGAGTGAAAATCTAGCTTAATTGAGTGGCGCCTATGTCTAGGATGCCTAACGACACAAGTTTGCTTAGGTGCTGCTAAGCATTATTCTGTAAATAGCACTGTTGGGTTGTTTTTTGTTTTTTTTTTTAAATTGACAACTGCACCGAGTGGTGCCTACAATATATGTGCTGTTCAGTGCCATTTTTAGATTCTGGCTTTAAGGGCTCCTTTTACTAAGCTGTGCTAGCGGTTTTAGCACACGCTTAGTGAGCACTGCAATGCCGTGCACGCTAGACGCTAACGCCTACATTGAGCTGGGGTTAGTTTTTCTGTGTAGTGGGGGGGGGGGGGGGGCAGCGCATACTAATCTGCTTCATGCACTAAAAACGCTACTGCAGCTTAGTAAAAGGAGCCCTAAGTGCTTCTGCATTAACCAGGAGCAGGAACCACACATGAATTGAAATATTAACACTTGCCCTACAGTATAAAATAGTGGGAATTCCCCTTTATGATACAGCATTAGTTTTGGGTTTGTCATGCATTAAAATCCTGCATTATAGAACATTAAATCCAAAACTTTCTTGTAGAAGGGTCCAAGGCGTTTAGAAAATAAAAATATTTTTCTCCACTTAATGACAAATAATTTTAGAGTCTCAAAATATGTCCAGAGCTGGTTTAATACTACTTTGGGCCCCCAGTTACTTCTTTTCTCATCCTTCTCAGAGTCATAGTCATTATCTCTGCCCTCCTGAAGTCACACTGAGTTTCACTTCCCCCTCCCATTGAGTCACATTCACTTCCCCTGCTCCCTCACTACAATCTCCATTAATGGCCTTCCACTTTTTTTCTTCAGAAATGGCATGGGGACTAGGCAAGCACATGATTCAAATGGAGTGACTTCATGCTTAGAGCTGAAGAACTGCGAATTATTCAGTTCAAAGAGGAACAGGTTAGTTTCAAAACAGAACTAGCCAAACAAGTCTCCATTTTGGAAACTGGTAACTTAGTCACTCTGGAGCTGTGCACTGAGATCTAGAAAAACTAAGAAAGTCATTTTTACCCTCCACTGTATTGCCTCTGGTACAAACCAGACATATTCGTACTAAGGATAGACTGCCCTAAAGATTGGGATCTATGGTCAATGTGTCAGGTATAAAGTTAAAATGTGTGGAGGGGCATAATCAAAAGGGACGTCTAAGTCCGTTTACGTCCATCTCGCAAGTCGTCCAAAGTTAAAAAAGAGCTTAAGACTCATTTTCGAAAGATACGTCCAACTTTTTTTTCATTTCGAAAATCATCTAATTATAAGTCCTGCCGATCTGATCGTCCAAGCCACTAAATCGTCCATCTTTATACCACATTTTCATCCAACTTTCCGTCCAAGTCCAAAATGTCTAGAACAAGTCCTGTTGGACATGGGAGGAACCTGCAAAGTGATGGACTGCACATCCAGACATGCCACCTAAACAGTGGGGTACCTTACAGGGCACTGTTGTGAACTTCACAAAAAGTGTGCCATGGCTTTTTCTCCCTACAGCTCCCTTATAGGTTATGGTGAGCCCCCCAAACTACCTCCAGAATCCCCTAGACCCACTTATCTACCACCCCAATAGCCCTTATGGCTGCAGGAGCCACTTATATGCCAGTACAAAAGGGTTTGGGGGATGTATAGGGGAGTGCACATGTTTCAATATCAATACAGTGATTATAGGGGCTTATGGGCATGGGTCCTCCTCTCCATGGGTCCCTAACCCACCCCCAAGATGGTTTAAGATGCCTCTGTGCAGCACGATTAGGCTTTCCTATGCCAGGCGGCCAGGTGATGATGGTCTGGAGGCTGAAATTTAAAGTTGTGATTAAAATTTTTATGGGGGTGGGGGGGGTTTGGTGATCACTGGGGTAGTATATGGGGGTCTGTTCTATGTGTTTGCAGTGCTTATCTGATGACTTTAGGTGGGTTTCTGTGACTTAGACCATGTTTTACATGGCCTAAGTCAAAATGTTTCGTCTAGGCTCTGTTGTAAAACTTTTGGTTATACATGCTGTACGACTAAGTCTAAGCCAGCCCACATCCTGCCCAACTCCCACCCTCGACACACCTCCCGAAATGCCCCGCTTAGCTTTGGTTGTTCAGCGGCACTATGAAGGCCTAGTTCATTTAGAAATACATCCAAAACCTGTTTTTATTATCAGCACTTGGACGTTCTTATGAAATGTTCTTCCAAGTGCCGACTTAGGCCGGTTTTTGTACGTTTTTCTCTTTTGATTATGAGCCCCTTAATGTATGGAAAAAATCTATACAAATTAGAAATACTGTAGACAAAGTGGCTTTCAAAGATATCTGCCCAGGTAGCTTAATAGTTAGCTGGATAAATTCCCTCACACTTCATATGTACAACCCAAAATTTCAAAGATAACTATTTATATGAAACTTGTCCATACCAGATACACAGAACCATAAATACAAACATATGCTCTTTCTTCAGGCACATGCATATACACTGCTATTCTTGTCCTTCTGTGTTTGTGCCTTTGGCTGCATGTGCATTGGATTTCCTCTCCTTGGATTTCTTTAATAAGGTCACAGCAATGAATGCATAGCACAGATTTTGAATAAGCAATCCAATAAGCAGTTACAACTTCAAATCCTTCCACACTTTTGAATATTACATTACATTGGTGTCTTCTATCCTGCCAATACCTTTCAGTTCTAGGTGTTTACAAAATAATTAACCTCATTGGACCCCTCTCTATACACAGCCCTTTTCTCATACTTTGTTATTTGGGGTACATAACCAAGCTCACCCCTTTCAATGACCCTTGTCCCCTCCTATAAAAGAATGGGCCCTCACCACTGCCAAGAACAGATCACTTCAACTGGCCACTGTAGGGATATTTCCGTATTCACACCTGAGGTTAGGCCTCCATGATGTCATCAAGCCTGAACCATTGTTTCAAGAATCTCTCTCTGCAAGCAACTTTCAAGCATGTATTTTGTAAGAAGTAAGAAGTACACTGCTTTACAGTTTCTGCCTGATGCATTATGGGGATGTACCCGAATGTTGCTATTCAAGGGCATTCATCTGTGCTTTAATAATGGGACAGTGTGAATCTTGAAGAAATTATTCTGTTCTTATCTGTCTAACGGCCCTGGGTCTTCCAGCATATATGATACTTTATACAGAAAGGCTATTCATCAAGTTCTGTTTCTGGATTGGTCCGAGGAAGTCATCTGATGAGATTCAAGAAAAGAAAGGTGCTAATTAATTAATAATTAGTTAGTCTGTGATAAGGTCCGGGGAAGCTCAGATCTGCTCACAGATGTTCTAATTGTAAACTTTTTCTTTCAATAATTAGACCTGTAAGTTACCTCGTGTGATTCTCTGCCTAAGAGATAGAAATTCGGACATTTAAAAACTGTTCTGAACTTAGCACAGATAAACGGAACTTATTGCTGATGATTTATAGCCTCATCAAGGATTTTCAACACGTGTAACTTTTACAACGGTATTCCTGACGTCTTCCAGCTGACACGAAGTTTTCTTCCACCTAATTGTGCCGGAGAGGCTAATTAAGGGTGAGCATACGGAAATTACTTTTATTAGCTTGGGAATTAGATAGGAATCATTGATAAAGGTAAAGGATTGAAAAGTTACCTGGGTGATAATATAATCATTTGCTAATCAGGGATTATTATTATAAGGAATAGTGTGTGTTTAACAAGAAGTTTTACTTAGTTGTCTAACCATTAGATTGTGACAATCATGTACTGAGTTTCATTTGTGTAATTAGATATTTTGAACAATATTTAGATTCTGCAGCTGGCTTGTGAATTATATTTTTCTATTTTCATAATAAAGATATTTCTCATTAGCCTGGGTTTTGTGTCGTATAATTAGACCATGATATTTGGACTTGAATAAGAGGTTATGGTTTTCTCTAGACCACTTAACAGAGATATAACGTGTTTATATTACTGCTAAGTGAACCATAAATCCTTCTACATATTTTGGGGGCTCGTTTGCCGGGATATCTAGGTTTCTAATTTACGACCGTTGCCATGTCTGTGGACACTGAAACTCAGATTTCGTGGCATGCTCTTGAAAAAGATGTTTTTCAGAAATTAGCTGTGCAAGTTTTAAAACAGACAGATTCTGATGTGTATTTTTCTGACCTTGTACGTTTATTACATGCAGATATAGAGGATTCTAATCAGGCGTACTGTTCAGTTTTGCAGCGTCTCCTACATGCTCGTACTAAACCTACAGGAGAAAATTATTCAGAGCTCATCTGTGCGTTGTTTGCTTTTAAAACTTCTGTTTCTGCTAGTTTATCTCAACAACGTCAGCTTCAGAGTGATTTATATGAGCAATTAGAGGATTGTAAAAATTCTTTGCAGGCAGAACGGACTCGTAATGATTCCCTTGAATTGTTAGCTTCTAATTGTGAAGATCAACATTCCGACTTTGATCAGGTGATATCTGAGTTACGACATCAATGTTCTGAGTTGAATGCTGAACTTGAAAGTCAGAAAAAAAGTACAGTGGATATTTCTTGTGTTAAGTGTACATCTTTAGTGACGCAACTTAATACTGTCCGGGCTCAGAAGGCAGATTTACAAGTCTCTTTATCTACTTGTCATAAAGATTATGATAAGAGTGCCGAGCTTGTTTCCAGATTGCAGAATGAACTTGCAGACGTAACTTCTGCTTATGTTTGTCTGGGTGAAAAGTTAGATGCTACCGAACGTCTGTCTAATGATAAGGCAGCCCGTGCTGACAGGCAATTATGTGCCTTACAAGCGGACTTTGTTGAGTCTCAGAACCGACTTTCCGAAAGTGAGTTACAGGTCACACAGCTAACTGACTCGTTATGTCGGGCAGATGCCGATAATTTGGCTCTGCGCCAGAATGTTCAAGATATATCCTTCCAGAGAACTGCGTTAGCTACTGATGTGAAAGTGTTGCAAGACAAAGTTGCTGCTATTTGTAGTGAGAGGGATATTAAAACTGTCTCTCCCCCTGTGTCGCCTCTTCATTTTCCTACACCAGCTCCAAGAACAGTCTTTCGTTCTTTTTACAGCTCTAGTGGGGGAGGTGGGAACAGGAATTCGCAGGAGTGTTCTGATTCTACTGCAGATGACTTGTTGCCTAGTAACAAACCCTGCCCTGAGAAATTAGTGACACTAGCTGACCGCCCAGTGCAGCAACCACGCCCTGTAAGGTCTATCTCAAATTCCTGTGACATCACTGAACCTTCTGACTCTAAACCTCATCCGGTAAGGTCAGTTTACAGTGAGCCTAAACAACCACCAGATGGCACCAAAGCACCAGACATTTCACAACATACTCCACAAAGGTCACAGCACAATAATGAAACAGGGAAAGAAACTCAAAAGAAAGGAGGTGGTTATACTGTACCACCCTATCACGTACAGATAATGAAGATGTTTAAACAAATGATAGAACCTTTTAGAGAGGGAACTAAGCTAACTATTGAAGCACATTTGGCCTCAATACATGAGTTCTTTGAGACTTATGCAGTGACAGAGGACAGTGATAAGCTTCGTTTACTCCGTTGGTCCTTTGCTTCTGAGTGTTCTGAGACGTTGCGATCCATCATCACTGGTACTTCGGATGTATTAGAGGTGGAACAACAACTCAAAAGACGTTATGGTACATACGCTGATTCCATTGAATCTCGCAAAGCTGCATTCCATTTGCGTTGTGGACTCCAAGAAAATCCCCGTGAATTTGCTTTTCGTCTGAAACGACATTTCTTTCCAGACAGGACTCCTTCTGAAGACGAACTGGAGTATGGAGAATTCCGATCTCTCTTTGCAAAAGCCTTGCCTGAATATATGAGTGTGGTTGTGGCTGGTATGAAAAAGGCCTCTTACTCATCGATCTTAGCCGTAGCCGAGGATTTCTATGATCATAAAGTCAGGGTTCCTGCAGGCCCATCTGAGAAACCGGTGCCCAAAGCACGATCTAAGGAACCTAAGCTGAGTGTATGCGCAGTTCAGACTTCACTTGCTTTGGAACCTAGTAGCTCTATAGTTTCCACTCCAGGACCTGTTCCATCTCGTCCAGCAGACCAGACTTCCTCTTCTGATGCACCACCCAATAGGGATGGACCCAAGACACAGAAGAAGAGACGGCCCAATAAGCAACAGAAGCAGAGTGACCTCAGTGTGATAATGGAACAATTGGCTCAGGTGGTGAATCGTATTTCTGCCCTGGAATTGACTTCTAAACAATTGGCAGCATCTGTCCCCGCGAGAAAGGAACAGACCTCAAGGAGAAAGGATAACAATATCAGTTACAGGCCTTCTGGAACTCGAGTGGTCAAGTCTGTAGTAACTGACACCCATGCTTCCTCAGTAGACGACCTGGATGACACACCCAAATTGTTAGAGGATGATACCGCATGACTAGTCCGAGAACCAATTTCTCCACCCACTATTGTATCTTCTGTCCAAACAACATCTCCTGATGCTACACAAGACATAGATCTGGTACAATCCAGTGAATTATCTGAGAACACCGAGTGGCTTCCTTCATGGGATTCCATTAAGTCACACAAGTATTTCTTGGGTAGGTTAACACCTATGGGTCAACGGTACACTTTACCTTTGTTTCTCCAACAGGTTTTGTCTTGTCCCGGTTTACTTGATACGGCTTCCGAAGTGACTTTGATCACTCAGGGACTATTCCAACGTTTGCAGACTACCCTGGGTACCCAGAATACACTGTTGATTGTTCCCAGTGATTTGTCTTTGGTTGCATATGGACATCAGAACATTGAAACAGTTGGTCAAACTTGGCTGACCTTGCAGTTAGGCAAAATGAATGTTAAACACCCAGTGATTATTACCACTAGTCCAGGAGAGGAGTTTTTGATTGGAAACGATCTTTTGAAGAGATTGCGGCCTATTTTGGATTACGTCCAAGAAGTGGTCTGGGCTCAGGTGACTCGTCCCCTTCCTTTTGGAAAGGTACCGACTACACGCCTTCCCCAGGTTACCAGTACTGTGGAACGAAACGATACTTCAATTCGAATAAATTTCCTGCGTTCAGCGGATCCACACATTTTGGAGCTACGGTATGCCAATGTTCCAGAAGGGGGTCCCACAGACCGCGAGATTGTCAGCGTTCCCAAGGAACAAATATCTGACATTGTTCTCCAGGCTGACCATTTGGAGATTGTTCTGAAGTCTACGTTCCCCGTGCCAGATCCACCTCAAGAGACTGTCCAAGACCCGACCTCATCTATTTCCAACTCTTTGACTTCTCATCCTCGTCTACTGGCTGTACTTCACCAGGATGATACTGACTTGTTTGTTGATGTTCACCTGCACGGTTCTGTCCCAGTTCAAGCTCAACTGCTACTCCAGAGTGACATCTCCATGATTAGTGAATCTTTTTACTGTCAACTTCAGCGAACCACATCAGTTCCGTTTGTACGGCGCCTCTCTACTCACCTACCTATACCAGGTCAGGGGGTCAAGCCTCTTGTTGGGGTTTGTAGCCTTCTGCTGACCCTGGGTTCTAAGACTTTCACTCATCACTTTTCTGTGGTGAAAGGCCTATACACATCCTTGTGTTTAGGATCAGAATGTCTTGTTCGTCTAGGAGTCTACGTTGATTTGGTGAACGGTGTGCTTTGGAGCAGATTGCAAGGCACCCCGGTAGAAGATGTGGACCTGATGAATGGTTTGAAGGCTGGACAACTTCTTCCTCAAGTTTGTGAAGTGGTTTGTGCTGAAGACGTCAAGATTCCTGGCCTTGTGCATGATTTTGCTCTACCTCTTCGTTTGGCCCATGGTCAACGCATGCTCGATGATATTGGCTTTTTCAACCCGAATACCTCTTTTCTCGAGCATGGTCTTTCTCTAGGTGCTTTACCATGTCTTGAAGTACCTACCTCTTCTTTCCATGTATTGATTGTCAATGCTCAACCTACGGAAGTCTTTCTCTCCGCTGGAGAACATTTGGGTTTTCTAGTGGGTGAATCTTTTCCTGATGTTGAGGTAACATTGCCTATCATTGGCAGCTTGTCTTCCATTGTTGACCCCTGCCAGGGGGGGGATATACTGGACCATATTTTTACCTCACCTAAAGGACTCATTTCACTGGACTTCCTTTGGCCATATGATGCATCGACTTCCCATGTAACAGTGGAGAATGATTTTTTGATTTTATCCAGGAAGTTAGCTCTGTCTGATCAATCCAAAGCGGTGAATGCCATTGATTCTTCATCTTTGCAAGAACAGATTGAAGACCAAGTGGAAATCTCTTCAAACCAACCTTTTTCTAAGTTTGATGCTATGGTAAAGGAACAAGTGGACCTAGCTGATGCGTGCTCTTCTGATGAAGAAAAGGCTCAGTTCACACAGTTGTTGTACAAGTATCGAGACCTTTTTGCAGTGGATTCTTATGACACTGGCCTGACCGATCTACATGTGACCAAGATTCCTACGGATCTCCACAGTAAGCCCGTCTTCGTACGTCAGTATAAGATTCCTTTGGCCTCGTATGAGTCCGTGCAAGAGATACTTGATACCCTGGAAACTAGGGGTATCATTAGGCTTTGCAACAGTACATACAACTCACCCTTGTGGCCAATCCTGAAGAAGAATAACAGTTGGAGAATTGCCTTGGACTACCGACAGCTAAACAAGCGGGTACCCTTGTCTAGGTGGCCTATGGCCCATCTTGACCAGAGCTTGACTACCATCAAAGGAGCTAAGTATTTTACCAGTTTGGATTTAGCTTCTGGATTTTGGACAGTTCCTGTACATCCACCGGATCAATACAAACTAGCATTTACCTTTGGGAAGAAACAGTACACGTGGAATAGAACACCTTTTGGTTTTCTGAACTCTCCAGCTGAGTTCAACATATTTCTCCATAAAGCCCTTCCAGATGCGGAAGCTCGAGGAACTCTAGTCTATGTGGATGACATCCTGATCAAGAGTCCCACCTTTCAGAAACACCTGGAAGAGGTAGAACATGTGTTCCAACAATTGCAAAATGCAGGAGCTAAATTGACCCTTGCCAAAGGTCAATGGTGCCGAACATCTCTGAATTATTTAGGGTATGACATTTCCTCTGAAGGTCTTCGACCACAGAAGAAAAGGATACAGGCCCTACAACAGTTGAGGAAACCTACCAATTTGACGGAACTTCGTTCATTTTTAGGAATAAGCAACTATTCTCGACAGTTCATAGATCAATATGCAGAGATCTCTAGACCCTTGGTTGCCTTACTAAAGAAGGATGTACCTTGGACGTGGGGTCCTGAACAGGAAGATGCTATGCAAGAGATGAAAGAGCAGCTTAGTAGCTTTCCTTGCTTGGCCTACCCTGAGAGTGGTCGTGAATTCTTCATCGACCTAGGATTCTCCAAACACTCTATGAGTGCTGTCCTGTACCAGAAATACGACTCTGACAAGCGTGTGGTGGCCTATGCAAGCAAAGGCTTCACCGATGTAGAGAAGAAGTATTCTGAATGTGAGAAAGCTCTACTGTCAACTGTTTGGGCTCTTCAACATTTTCGGAGTTACATCCAAGAAGAAAAACTCATTGTAGAGACTTGTCATCAACCCATTAGTTTCTTGGGCAGTGACAAGATCAAGACTGGTCGTGTCTCCAATAGCCGAATAGTCTCATGGACTTTGGCTCTCCAAGGATGGCCTTTACAGGTAAAGTATGCCCTGAAACATCGTAACACAGTAGCCCAAGGGATAGCAGAATTGCATGATTGTACAGAACAAGATTCTCTTACAGGTATACCGGAACCTGATGTTCCACCAGAAGAGGAGGAACCCCATCGTCATCATCTTTACGATGAACACCTATGTGCCAATATACCTCAAGTCTACGTAGATGGCTGTGCCTTCCACCAGACCTCGACCCATACTCTGGTCGCAGGAGTAGGTGTAGTGTGGAATGCCGACACACCTATGGAAACCTTGAAGTATAGATTGGGTGCTAAAACCAACCAATATGCAGAGATTGTAGCAGCCTTGGTCGCTGTACAGTCTGCGGTACAGAAGGGGATCCCAGAACTGATTATCTGTACAGATTCTGATTATGTGCGTCAAAACTTTGTGTCTCACTTACCCGTGTGGAAAAAGAAGGACATGTTAAATTCCAAAGGAAAGCCTGTCCATCATGGCGACTTGATTCTAGCCTTAGATCAATTGGTACGAGACAATGACATGACCATCTACTGGAAGAAAGTGAAAGGTCATGCTAAGGTTAATAGTTCTGACAAGATCGGAAATGACCTTGCGGATCAACTGGCCAAAGAAGGTGCTTTGTCAGGTGAACTATGGCAATGCCCTGAAGAGTTGTTCTCGATGGTACATGCTATTACTCGACGCCAAGCGAAACAGGTAGCTGAAACACCTGTAGTGCAGTGGGGTAATGATATTCCTTCCTTTGATCTTGTAACCGCTCAGAAGACCGATCTTATCCTGGGAAAGTTCTATAACTTCATACAGAATCCACAGGATCATCCATTGTCTGAAGACGATCGGAAGGATGAAGAACTTAGGATACTCTACACCTCCAGAGAGAAATTTTCGATTCACCAGGACCTGCTCACTCGGACGAGTAAGCATGGTATTGTGCAGTGGGTTGTACCCCGTGCATATCGAGGAATCATGTTGCAACATGCCCATGATGAACCTTGTGCAGGACATAGAGGTGAAGAAGTTACCTATGAGACACTGAAGCAAGTGGCCTACTGGCCTCATATGCGGCAAGATGTGCAGTTATATACGAGAGGTTGCTTGACTTGTTGCCAATTTCAACCCTCTACACCACTTCACCGAGCACCCTTGAGAAAGAAGGGTTTGGTCATGCCATGGTCCGACATCCAGATTGACTGGATTGGCCCAGTGGTCCGTTCCTCCCGAGGTAATAAGTATATGTTGACTGTCACTTGTTTGTTTACAAAGTGGATTGAGTGCTTGCCTGCACCCAATTATACGGCAGAGACTACCGCTACCTTGTTACTGAATCATGTGTTCAGTAGGTGGGGTTTGCCCATGAGAGTGGACTCAGACCAAGGATCACATTTCACTGCGGATGTGATGCGACACATGTGGAAGATGCTCGGAGTGAAAAGTAAATTGCACATAGCTTACCACCCTCAATCATCAGGACAAGTGGAAAGAGCGAATCGTACCATCATCACGATCCTGAAGAAGTACGTGTCTACCTCTGGTAAGAATTGGGACATGAAGTTACCTTTGGTACTGATGGCTATTCGTGCCACGCCTCACCGTTCTACGGGGGTGACGCCTTTTGAAATGATGACAGGTAGAGAAATGATATTACCAATTCATTTGTTGTATAGAACTAATGATGTAAATCTTTCTAGTGCTACTACTGCTCATGAATATGTCACCCATTTACGTAAACATTTACAGGGTGCATTTTCTTTTGCCCAGAAAAATCTGGAAATTGCTGCTAAAGGTAGAAAAGCCTATTATGATCATAGGACTACCACAAAGGAATACCAAATTGGCGACAAGGTATTTTATTACAATTTTGGCAAAACCAAGACCAAAGAAAGTAAATTTTTGCCAAGTTGGCATGGTCCATTCCCTATAGTGGAAAAAGCTTCACCTGTGGCCTATCAAATTCGCATCAAATCAAATTCTCCAGGTGCAGATGTCCTTAAATGGGTCCACATTAATCAACTGAGACCAAGTCATCCCAGTAAATTTGCCCAGGATGAAACCATTGTTGTGATGAAGACATTAACCTAGCAACAGCCTAGGCTGTTCTCTCTCTTTTCTGTTTTTCAGATGGCGAAACGAGTTCTGCCGATGCTGTTCCTGGTTGTCCTGCTGATTGGCGTTGGTACCAAAGTAATCGATCCTGGTCCGCAGTCCCATGTTGTCCATCAAGATTCTCCTGGTTTCTTGTTCTTCCCGTTCCAGATCCTGCTCCAGCATATCTTCTTTCGATGTTTCTCTTTTCCATTTGGACTCTACTCCTACTGAAACTGAATTGGAAATCTTAGATGTTTTCCGTGGACATCCCATCAACTTTACCCTTGAACTGGAACAATATTTGATGACAAAACCTTCCCACACCATTGAACTGAAAGTTGATAATGATAAGCTTCATATTGAGGACTTTCATATTGGCTCCTCCAATGTACATGAAGTTGTTGATACCCGCAGTATTGATCTTTTTATCACTGTTGTTATTCCAATTTTTGCCATCCTGTGGGTTCTCTTATTTGGGTTCTCTGTTTTTGCACGCTATGAGACCATCCGGATTAGACGTCTTATTCAACAGAAACCATCACATACAGACTTAAGAATGCATGATTTCATTGCGGCTATGAAAGAGTAATTTTGCTAGCCGTATTTTTGATTATGATCTTCCTGTCTTAACTTTTGCTTTGGCATACCTTTTGTGCCTTGCTAAGTAGTTATGATTTTTGATTTTATCATACATTGCCATTATTCAGTGATTTTATTATCATTTATTTGGCTGGGTTCATATATTTTGCCCTTGCCTTTATGATTATTATCCATTGATTATTGATATCTTTGATTTATTGCTGATTTATATGGTATTGCTTATGTTTATGCATTTTTATATCACCTTGGGTCTTGTCGATCCTTTCCTACTTAGTTAGGTTGAAGGTGAAATAGACTCCATTGAAGTTATTTCTCCTCCAAAAGGGGGGACTGTAGGGATATTTCCGTATTCACACCTGAGGTTAGGCCTCCATGATGTCATCAAGCCTGAACCATTGTTTCAAGAATCTCTCTCTGCAAGCAACTTTCAAGCATGTATTTTGTAAGAAGTAAGAAGTACACTGCTTTACAGTTTCTGCCTGATGCATTATGGGGATGTACCCGAATGTTGCTATTCAAGGGCATTCATCTGTGCTTTAATAATGGGACAGTGTGAATCTTGAAGAAATTATTCTGTTCTTATCTGTCTAACGGCCCTGGGTCTTCCAGCATATATGATACTTTATACAGAAAGGCTATTCATCAAGTTCTGTTTCTGGATTGGTCCGAGGAAGTCATCTGATGAGATTCAAGAAAAGAAAGGTGCTAATTAATTAATAATTAGTTAGTCTGTGATAAGGTCCGGGGAAGCTCAGATCTGCTCACAGATGTTCTAATTGTAAACTTTTTCTTTCAATAATTAGACCTGTAAGTTACCTCGTGTGATTCTCTGCCTAAGAGATAGAAATTCGGACATTTAAAAACTGTTCTGAACTTAGCACAGATAAACGGAACTTATTGCTGATGATTTATAGCCTCATCAAGGATTTTCAACACGTGTAACTTTTACAACGGTATTCCTGACGTCTTCCAGCTGACACGAAGTTTTCTTCCACCTAATTGTGCCGGAGAGGCTAATTAAGGGTGAGCATACGGAAATTACTTTTATTAGCTTGGGAATTAGATAGGAATCATTGATAAAGGTAAAGGATTGAAAAGTTACCTGGGTGATAATATAATCATTTGCTAATCAGGGATTATTATTATAAGGAATAGTGTGTGTTTAACAAGAAGTTTTACTTAGTTGTCTAACCATTAGATTGTGACAATCATGTACTGAGTTTCATTTGTGTAATTAGATATTTTGAACAATATTTAGATTCTGCAGCTGGCTTGTGAATTATATTTTTCTATTTTCATAATAAAGATATTTCTCATTAGCCTGGGTTTTGTGTCGTATAATTAGACCATGATATTTGGACTTGAATAAGAGGTTATGGTTTTCTCTAGACCACTTAACAGAGATATAACGTGTTTATATTACTGCTAAGTGAACCATAAATCCTTCTACACCTCCCCATTGCCCAAATAAATAGGAAGTCATACAAGTAGTGTGTAACATTTCCAGAGGTCACAAGTTGTTCAACTACTCAATGCACAACTGTTCAAAGTATGTACAAGATATGGAACACCTCAACGGAATGTATTTGTCATAGTAGTATCAGCTGTAAAATGTGAAAAATGCGGAATGAGTTAGGGTGTACTAGAAGTAGACAGGATGCTGATTCAATATCTGATTTTACCAATTTGGCCAGCTTGCCCTGTAATTTTATAATCTAAACTAAACTAAACTAAACCTTAAGTTTATATACCGCATCATCTCCACGGATGTTGAGGAGCTCGGCACGGTTTACAAGAACTTAAAATATAGGAAGAGAAGGAAAAAAAATAAAAAGTTTACATGAACTTATATATAGATGCATATTGAAATGAACACAATTATGTGGATCTATACAGTATAGACATTAACTGACTTTCCCAAGGGATGGAAGAGGTTATGAATCATGCAGAATTTACCCAGTTCTTTTTTTGGGTATGATGTCAAATCAGGGACAATACCATTGTAGTCAAATGGTAGACTCTCAATAAGAGCTGCTAATCTTCCTAGTGAGATCGCTTTTTGAATTTTTTCATATGCTACTGCTGCATATGTGTGGAGGGCATTGTTGGGTTGCATAAAATGATGAAAATGTGAAACATTGTAAAGTATCTGAAAACCTTGTGAGAATCCTTTCCCTATGGCTTCTGTTTGTGTGCTCTGCAGGTAGCATGCCAACTGTGGGCACATATCTTCAAGAATAATGGGGGACATAATCAACTCCATCAGCATTATAGGTTGTGTGGTATCCCTGAGATCCTTTGTCTCTTATAGCCTTACATTTGCTAGGGTAGTGACACCACATAGGACATCATTGAAAGTGATGTAGCCATTCAAGGTGCATGTGTTGAGTGCAAACTAGGGCATGTCGATTTTAGGGATACAGTTTTATTTTTTCAGACTTTGCAAACTACTACTGACCAAATTATGCAGTTTTGCTTGCTGAATCTAAAGCTATCTTCAGAAACTGCTTAAAGTGAGTCTTACCTACATCAAATCACAGTTGAAATATGTAAAAATTAAATAATATTTATTTGAAAGTACAAATAATCTAGCTACATAATTGTATTGTAAATGTCATATATTCAGTTAATGTAATATTATTTAGTAAAATCCAGCAAAAAGGCCATATCTTGTTTGCTTCTGTTTCAGCTCATGATCTCTCTGCTGGCCATCTGACCCCTAATATAATGTTCCCTCCTCTCCTGATTGTACAATTGACCAGCAGACTCAGTTGTCATTTGTCAGTTGTCTGCATCCTCCTCTTCCTATCTTCCCTCCTCCCCCTAACCTTTTGTAGCCATCAACTTCTGTTTCAACTACTGTATACGGCAGGGGTGTCCAACCTTTTGGCTTCCCTGGGCTGCATTGGCCGAAAAATTTTTTTCTGGGGCCGCACAAACACTAACACTAGCCGATGAGCAAAAAAAGATTGAGCAGGTCCCAAATCTGCAGTCACTAATATAGAAGATGTACGTATCTAATAATAAACCTTTATTAAAGGGACACTGTGGAGAGGAACCCAAAAAAGCAGTAATACTTACCCTGACTGATTGAACTCTCCATGTGCACCACTGACAGTGGGAGCAGCCACAGGCTTCTGCATCCCCACTCTGATGAGCAGGGATGCGTGCCCATTCACTTCTATTACAGCTACGGTGAGCCTCTTCAGAGGTGAGCCTCATTAGAGCAGGGATGCTGAATCAGCTGTTAGCAGCAAGCGTGGAGGATCGTTTAATCAGGGTAAATATTACTGACTTTTTGGGCCTCCCACTTTGAGCTTAGGCTCCCTCAAAATGAATATCTCCCCTGCTGTAGCTAGTAGGGATCACCAAGCCTCACCAACTGACAGCCACCTCCTCCCCCTCCAACTTCCCAAGTTCTGCAGCTGCAGCAATATTGCAGATCAGTTGCCTTCCCTCCCCTGCCCCCCCTTAAATTTCATGCATGCATGAAAGAAAGGCTGCTTGAGGATATTGCCATTGGCTGCAAAGCTTGGAGATTTTGAGTTGCCAGACTGGAGGAAGATGTCTTCAGTTGGCAGGGCTTGGGAATCCCCACTAGCTCAAGTATTTATAAATTGTACTCGGGTGGGAGAAACTTTGGTGCCCATCCACTAATTTTGGGCTCCAATCCCTCTCCCAAATCAGCTGTATATGACTACCCCACTGAATACAAAAATAATTGTGATGCACATATCCCAAAGCTAACATATTCCAGTTAATAAATTAAAAATAAAAATTTTTTCTACCTTGTTATCTGGATGTTTTGTTTTTCCATCATTTTGGTCCCAGTTTCTCTTTCTGCTTTTTGTCTATCTTCAACTAATTCTCTTTCCAGTGTTTTCTGTCCATTTTTTTCTCCTGTTGTTCCATTTCCTTCTTATGCCTATCTCTAATGTATTGAATTTTCCCTTTCAGCTTGCTTAACTTTTTATTTTCTGCCTCTGTCCACTCAAATCTTGCCTTCTTTCTCACTCTTCTTCTTTTTAAATGTTCAGCTACCTCTCAATTCTCCATCTTCTCTCAGTCCCTAGCTCTCCCATTTCCCATCTCACTCCTTTCCCAGCCTCCTATTCCCTTCTATGTACTCCCCATTACCACATTTCTACCACTGTACTCACTGCTCTCTCACTTATCTTGTCATTTTCCTTTTCACCTCATCCACATGGCTCACCACTTTCAAAATCCCCCTCTCTCTCTACTGGTCAGGCTATAACTCCCTATCCCTCTCTCCACTGGTCAGGCTATAATTCCCTGTCCCTTTCTTTCCATCCCCTAGCATCATCTTTTCCCAGCTATCTTCCCTCCCAAGGTTTCATCTCTCCTTCTCTACCTCCATGGTCTAACATTTTGCTCCCTCTCTTTTCTGTTTTTCTTCTTCTCCCCCCCCTTGATGCTGAACAATGAAATGGAGAAAAAAAAGAGAGATGCTGCATCTCTCTGCCTTCCATCCACAAGCCTAACATTTCTCCCTCCCTCCCAACCCTAGGGCCAACTTATCTCCCTTTCTCTTCCCAACTGCCATCCATCCCATCTCTCCCCCTGCCTGTCTGCCTCCCTTCCCCAGGTCCACCATTTCTTCCTTTCTCTTTCCAACAGTTCTCCCTTCAAGTATCTCTTTCCCTCTTCTTCCATACCACCCCAGGTCCAACTTCTCTCCCTTCAGATCATTGCCCACCATCTCTCTCTCTGTTCTCTGTTTCTGGCCCCATAAGCTCTCCCTCCAGGCCCAATCTGGCACTTCTTTTAATACCCTCTACTCCCCCCCAAAAAAAAAAATCCAGGAGGCTTCCTTGGCCCAGTTTGTTCTCCCCCTCGGACCAGCATGTTCTCCCCCTTCTCTATGCGCCCATGCATCTCTCCTCTTTCTTTATTCCCCAATTGCACCATCTCTTTCCCTCTCTCAAACACCCAATTCTCCCTTTCTATTATCTCCCTTACCTCTGCATCTCATTCCCTCACTCCCTCCATTCTTCCATTTTATGGCTCATGCTCCCCTCCCTCTTTCCCTTCATTCTGTGTCCTAAGTTCATGCCCCTCCCTCCTTCCTTCCATCATTTTTCCTAAGTTGGTGCTCCCTCCCTCTCAAGTCCCAACACGCCCTTCTCCCTCTCTCCCTTCTATGCCTGGGTGTTTACCTTCAGGCCGTCTCCCTCCTCACTGCTACAGTCATTTTTTTGCTGAAAGCTGCAGGCAGCGCCTCCCTCTCAAGTCCCAACACGCCCTTCTCCCTTTCTCCCTTCTGTGCTATTGGTGTTTACCTTCTTGCCTGCTCCCTCCTCCGTCTTGCAGTGTTCACTCAAAGACGTGGGCAGCGGCTCCTACACGCCTCCCGCAGCTGATCTGGAAGTGTTCCCTCAACACGTCCTTCTCCCTTTCTTCCTTTTGTGCTGGGGGTGTTTACCTTCTTGCCTGCTCCCTCCTCCATCTTGCAGTGTTTGCTCAAAGCCATGGGTAGCGGCTCCCACACGCTTCCCATGGCTGATCTGGAAGCATTCCCGCTGATATCATAATGTCTGAGGGAATGCTTCCGGGTCAGCCGCAGGAGACATGTAGGAGCCGCTGCCCGTGGGTTTGAGCGAACGCTGCTGCAAGACGGAGGAGGGAGCCGGTAAGACGGTAAACACCTGGGGCAGCAGAGTAAAACACTGCATCACTCAAGTGGGGCTGCACAAAATACCTCACGGGGCCGCAGGTTGGACACCCTGGTATACAGTCTAGAACGGAAAAGGTTCATTATCCACTTTGTAATTTTCTGCTTCTGTATACTGTCTAGAACTGAAAAGGTATTATGGGATATAAATAAAGCTTTATTATTATTATTATTATTTTACACACCTTTCAATGTTGATGTGAGTGCTGAGCCCTATGGGCACTCCTAGTATGCTGCTAGTATGCTCCTAGTATGCTCCTAGTATGCTGAATAGGTATCACCACCTTATTCATTATCTTTTAATTTGTTTGTGTAACATTTCCTGATGTTTTAGCTACTTTCTTTTTTTCTTTGCTGCATTGTGGTGCCATGTCAGTATATGGGAGATACTAAAACAAATAACCAGTTAGGTGCATTCCTTGACATCCCTATAATACCACAAAAGAGACAATTTTGTGCATTATATGTCATCCCCTTTATACTATTAGCCAATTGTCAATTAAATATATTTCCTGGACATCCTCATGATACCCCTCCTTCATTCCTGCAGCCTATCTAAATACATGTATATTGAACCCTTGCCAAGGCCAATATGGCTTTGCTAATATGACTATCACTAAATATAGAGCCTACTAGTTCTGAAAAACTTAGAGTGAAGCTTAATAACTTAATTCTTCAATTCATGCATCACTCACAATAAATAATCATTATTATGTTCAATTCATTCTTTTATCTTTTTTCTTATAAACTTGCTTTCAAAAAATATTTCCTTTATTGTTTTCAAACATTCATTCTTTTATATTTTCGCTTCTTCTTATGACCTCAGGGCAGGGCCAGATTTTCCTATAGGCTAACCAGGCTTCAGCCTAGGGCCTCAAGCAGGGCCGGATTTTCCTATAGGCTAACTAGGCTTCAGCCTAGGGCCTCAAGATCAAGAGGGGCCTACATTCAAATTGTTAGCAAAATTAAAATTACATTATTCTAAAAACAGTGAACACTAAAACACTGAACCGAAAATAAGGAGAAATTCTACGCTTCGGGATCGGAACCGGCTCCGGCCGCAATGGGGTGCCGACTCGGCTTCTCCCTTTCTTTTTCTCGCCCTGGGAGGATGATCGGGGAGGGAAAGACGTCAGTCCGGAAACAGCTGGGCAAAGCCCAGCCCTGCAGGAAGAGAGGCAAAACGTGGATCCGTTAGGACAGGGCGGCCCAGACTGGCATCGGGGAGAAGGTTTTCAGTGGAAGGGGGATGGGAGGCAGGCGGGCATCGGAGTGGGGGGTGAGGTGAGAAAGGATGCACTGGGGGCACTATGGACATAGGAAGGGGCAATGTTGTTGTTATGTTTGATTAGTTATTGTTACAAGTACTATATATGGTGCTGAGAATAAATGTCCAAATAAGTGTTCTCAACTTTTTTTTATTTATTATCCGTTTCACATTTTTTATAAAGGTTAGTACCAATAACAACATGTTTCATTTAACATATTGATATATATCACAGTAATGATGTATTTTATTATCTCTCGTGTAATTTACAAACTTAAAAATGGGAGGTGAAAGGGCCTCATAAGTGGAATAGCCTAGGGCCTCTTTTCATCTAAATCCGGCCCTGCCTCAGGGCTACATCTGAATCACCTATTTCATGTACAATTCAGATAGATTGTAGCAAGCCTCCTCATCGGTCAAAAAATTCATTTATAAATCTTTAAAGATTAGTATTATGCCTAAAGCACTTATCTTAGTTAGCAGTAGTGGGGAGCTCCGACGAGAATTCACATTTCGCAAAAAGCTGTTTCAAGGAAAGTCCCAATTTAGATCAAATCACCCCATTCTCCATGCTGTTCTAATAGCCGGCACTCTGTGTTATTCTTCTGTTGGCCTAACTTGTTGTTACCATATATCCTACTTGGATAGATACAATTTATTTCATGTAAGCTGACTTTTGTTTATTAATAATAAACCTACATTATATATAGCCTATATTATATATGGGTTGTCGCTGTGAGGTCATTCAAATACTTTGGAGGTTTAGCAGCACCTTCACCTCCCTTTTCATGGTTAGAGCCAGTATCTCTTATTTGTGGCTCTCCAGAAGCAGCAGTGGCAGCGCTGTAAACAAGCTGCTTGTGGCCAGCCCTGGCAGGGCCTTTCCTCTGCTATGTTGGAAGTGATGCAGCAGAGGAAAAGGCCCTGTCAGAGCTGGCTGCAAGTGTTAATTGGATGGATTATTAGGATAAATCTCCACCAATATAATATATCGTCCTCAAAGAGAGGAATATATTTTATATAGAAATATTACTTTGGGGAAATTATAGCTAAACCTGTTAAAACTTAGCTCTATAATATTATATATATACTAGTCTTTAAGCCCGTTACATTAACAGGTGCTAGAATATATGTCTGTCTGGTTTTCTTTCTTTCTGTCTCTCTCCCCCTCCATTCTCACTTTGCACTCTCCAGCTGTAACATTACTGCCTCGCTTTTTCTCCTGCAAGCATGTCTGCTCTCTTTCTCATCCCCAATCTCTTTGCTCTTTTTCTCTTATTGCAGGAGTCTCTGCTCTACTTTCTCTATGTGTTCCTGATTCCTGCAAACCTCTATGCTCTATTGTTTTCTCTATATGCTCCTGATCTTGTGTTTCCCTGTAGGTATTTATTCCTATTTTTTTTTTTCCTTCTTCAGTCTCAGCTCTTCTTTCTCTGAACATTTCCTACCTCAGTCTCTCCAATTGCAACTCTCTTGCCCTCTAAGCCCCTGCAGCAAGTGACTGTGCATGTCTTTTCTCCTGCAACCCTTTCACTGACCCTTGCCTAGGGGGTCTTGGTCTCCCCTCCACTTTCTCTGTAGGCTCCAGACTCTCACAACAAAAGCTAAACTTTAAATCTGGGGATAATTTCAGAAAAGGGCCATGTAAACTTCACGGCTGGGTTTCCATGGCAACCCTGATCGCTAATGTCCCGAACTCAAGCTTAGTTTTCACTTACAGTGATCGCAGTTTCCTTGCTCCGCCTTTCCGTTGTCAACCGGGAGCCTGTACTCAGAGGTGAGAAGCAAGAGGAATCGTCGAAATTATGTGTTTGACAACGCTGCTGCTGCTGTTGTGTAGAGAGCTGCACGGGAACGGGGACGACGGGAATCCCGCGGGACCCGCGGGCATCCCGCGGGACCCACGGGCATCCCGCGGGTTCCCCCTTCGGGTCACGGGGATCCCGTGGGGACGCCCCTAGGGTCACGGGGATCCCATGGGGACGCCCCCTAGGGTCACGGGGATCCCATGGGGACGCCTCCGAGGGTCGCGGGGCTCCTGCGGGGCTGGATGTACTCAGTCGCGCGGCTCTTCTTCTCCCTACCTTCTCTGCTTGCAGCACAGAGCCGAACGGAAGTCTTCCCAACATCAGCGCTGACGTCGGGAAGACTTCCGTTCGGCTCTGTGCTGCAGGCAGGGCAGGTAAGGAGAAGGAGTAGCCTCATGGTTCGAGTGGCTACCAAGGGAGGGGGGCGGTCCGCCCCGCCCCGCCCCGGTTGCAGCACAGCCGGCCAGGTCCCCTTAATTTTGTAGCACTTCCCCGACTGACCGATAACAGCCCGGGTCTGACAATCCTCCCTGCCCTGTAGCCGTGAATCTAAATTACCTTCTTACAGCAGCTGTAAGAAGGTAATTTAGATTCGCGGTTAAGGGCAGGGAGGTTTGTCGGACCGGGGCTGTTGTCGGTCGGTCGGGGAAGTGCCACAAAAGTAAGGGGACCTGGCTGGCTGTGCTGCACCCGGAGCGGTAGAGAAGGAGGGGGGAGAAGGACGCTGAAAGGCCATGGTGAAGACAGGAGGGGGGGGAAGGACTCTGAAAGCACTTGAAGACAGAGGAGGGAGAAGGACGCTGAAAGCACATGGGGGAATACAAAGGGGTGGAGAAGGACGCTGAAAGGCCATGGGAAGGGCGGGGGGGAAGGACTCTGAAAGCACTTGTGGAAGACAGAGGGGGAGAAGGATGCTGAAAGCACATGGGGAAGACAAAGGGGTGGAGAAGGACGCTGAAAGGCCATGGGGAAGACAGAGAGGGAGAAGGACGCTGAAAGGACATGGGGAAGATGGGGGGGGGAGAAGTACACTGAAAGGAAATGAGGAAGAGAGAGTAGGGAGAAGAAGCTGGCAGGGAAGAAGACAGATGCCAGACTATGGGGGGAGCGGAGAGAAGAAGATGGGTGCCAGACCAATTTGGAAGGGGGAAGAAAGGGAGAGGCACAGTAACAGAGCAAATGGAAGATGCAGAAGGAAGAGAGACAGTGGATGGAAGGAATTGAATGAGAACATGAGGAAAGCAGAAACCAGGCAACAAAGGTAGGAAAAGAATTCTATTTCTTTTTTTTTTTTTTTGCTTCAGGATAAAGTAGTATATTAGTTGTGTTGATAAAAATTTATAAACATTAAAAGCTCTGGTAGAAACCCTTTTACAAAGTATGTATTCTTCCCAATTAATATTTTCAAATTAATAAAGTCTTTTTGCTTATTTGTAAATGGGTTTCTACCAGAGCCTTTAATTCAGTAGCATAATTAAATGAAATAACTATTTCTGAAGTTTATAGGGACGGGCGGGGACGGAGGGGATTCCTCGCGGGGACGGGTGGGGACGGAGGGATTCCTCACGGGGACGGGTGGGGACGGGTGGGATTCCTCGCAGGGACGGGTGGGGATGGGTGGGACTTTGGCGGGGACGGGTGGGGACGGGTGGGATTTCTGTTCCCGCGCAACTCTCTATGTGCGAGTGTAGGCAGATGCTGGGAAGTGCTTAAGTAAGGCTGACAGGCCCGAGCTCCGGAGCTGCCTGCAGAAGCTGCATACACTTCCCCACGCCTCCCTTCAAATCAGTGCTGAAACGTGAGCGCTTAACCCCGCAATTGCCACAGCACTGTTGAAGAAGTTGCAGAACACAGTCCTGGGGACTCGCGCATGCGCACTCCTGCCGCCACAGACATACGACTCAGGGAACACGCAGGTAGGAGTGTGCATGCGTGCCTAGCGTTTTATTATATTATATATATATATATATATATATATATAAAAGACCAAGATTCAAAGCAGCCTGTTTACTGTGCTACCTCTTCTGACCAGCTGCCATTACTGCTTTGGGAGGGAGGGCAAATTGTCAGGTCAAGAGCTGCTGTCACTGCTGCTACTTCAGTGGCAGGAAGGAGGTAGGGTTGTTGGATCAAAACTGACTCATTGCTGCTTGTTTGAGGGTTGCCACTTCTGCTCCTGAGGCTGAAGGGAGGGAGAGGGGTTGTTGGGTCATGACCAGCTGCTGCTTCAGGGGCTGGAGGGAGGGAAGGACTGGCTGCTGCTGCTGCTTCAGGGCTGGAGGGTGGATGATCTTTTTTTTTTTTTTTGCCCAGTTGAGAGTGCCAGTTGGTTGAGTACTGGTTAACTGGGATTCTACTGTACAGTGTATTACAAGTTGGAAGCATTAGGACCTAAGCACAGCTTTGAAAAAGTGTCCTAAGTAAAGAATGACATGAGGACAAATTTGTTGAAAAATATAACAGTTTTTTTTTCTTTTATACTTGTTTAACTTATTTTTTAATGAAAATTTCAAACCACCCTCCTACTGCTCTTCACAATAAATCAGATCAGTGTTCAAGATCAGCTCATGAAAAGGAAAATAACTCTATAAACATAAAGAAAATAAAGAAATAGGGGAAAAAACAGCATATTTTTATATGAAATCAAGTTCCAGATCTCTATCCCATGCCAGCTCACTGTTAGGAATTCAGGAAACAAAATGATCTGTCTGAAGCCTTAAGCTGATCAGGTTGTGACTTTTGAACATACTTCTGGTTATATAACACAAAAAGAAAAAAACTTGTCTTATTGTCAGGACACCGCCAATACCAACTATTTACTTTCTACCTAAGATCCATAAATTCCTCATTGACCCTCCAGGCAGACCAATTCACTTGGGAATGTTCTTGAACCACTATCTGTTTTTGTTGATTTCTTTTTGAACCCTTTCATTCCAAATACTGAGACATATGTACAGGATTCATCCAATATGATCAATATGTTGGGCCAGTTTGATGGGGATCTCGCTGAGATCTGTCTTGTCATCTTGGACATTGAGAACACTTTAAAAGAATGAAAGACACACCGTCACATACCAAATTACCTCATTTTCACCTCAACCACCTTAGCACTCTCAAAGAATTGTTTCTACTTTCAAGAGAAGTTTTACCAGCAAATAACTATGTCTATATAAAAATGTATTGATGACATTTTTCTCCTTTGGAGACTTCATGAATTCTATGCTTGGATTAATAGTAGAGATTCAAATTTATAATTACAAATGCAATATGACTCTGTGGACATTTCATTTCTAGACATTTTGATAAGGAAGGATTGCTATCACTTTATTACTTCTGTTTTCAGAAAACTCAATGACAGGAACAATTATTTACATTTCACTAGTTTTCATAACAGACAACTTAAAGTTTACCATACAGTCAATTTTAAAACTACACAGGTTATGCTCTGAGCCTTCATACAGTATATTACTACTATTACTACTACTACTACTTCTACTACTACTATCCTTTGAGTCATGTCTGACCCTTGGATACTCTGTAGGCCAGTCCTCGTCATGCTTCACTGTTTTCCACAGCTTCTTTCAATTGCATGTTGTTCATTCTTGTACCATTCTTGATGGCATCCAGCCAACAGACCTTTGATCTCTCCTGCTTCCTTTTACCACTGATCATTCCGAGTAGCACCTCCTTTTCTAGTGAATTCACCCTCATCACATTTCCAAAATAGGTCAGTTTCTGTCTGATAATCTTGTCTTCTAGGGACAACTCTGGGTTTATATGATCAAGAACATCTTTGTTGGTGATCCTAGCTGTCCATGGGATTCATAGAAACCTTCTCCAGCACCTCAGCTCAAAGGCATCAATTTTTCACAATGGCAGTGGTCAGTCTTTGTTTGATGGTGACTGAGATGTCCTTGCACTTCCATATTTGGTCCATGCTCACCATGGCTGCATGCCCCAGTGATAATCAATGCTTGATCTCTGCAATCAAACTGCCACTGTGATCAATGAGAGACCCTAGGAAAATGAAACTGTCAACCACTTCTATTTCTTCATTATTGATCTTTATGTGGACTTGATGGCAGTAGTCATCATTTTGGTCTTCTTGATGTTCAGGTAAAGCCACATCTACTTGCTTTCTTCTTTCAGCTTCAGGATCAACTTCTTGAGATCCTTCTCACTTTCTGACAGCAGGTAGCTGATGGTTCTTCCACCTATTTTCACTCCAACACTCAAATCATCTAAGTCCATATTCCTCATGATTACTTGTGCATAGAGATTGAAAAGAAAAGGAGAGAGGATGCATCCTTGTTTTATACCCTTTTTGATTTTAAACCATTCTGTATCTCCATACCTAGTTCACACTGTAGATTCTTGATCATAATAGAGTGATCTGATTAACTTGATGAAGTGTGCTGGCACTCCTGTCTCATTCAGTTCTTTCCAAAGCTTGTCATGCTCAACACGATCAAAACCCTTGGTATAATAAATGAAGCGCAGGTAGAGCTTCTTCGGCACTCCCTTGACTTTTCTGTGAACCATCTCAAGTTTGCAATGTCATCGCTTGTCCCTCTGCGCTTAAAGAATCCAGCTTGGGCATCAGGAAGTTATCAATCAAAGATGTTGCCCAAGTGCCTCTGAATGATCTTTAGAAGCACCTTGTTTGTGAGGTGGATCAGGGCAATTGTTCTATACAGTCTCTTCAGCAGTGGGATAAAAGCTGATCTTTTTCAGTCCTTGGCCATGTGCAGATCCTCCAGATATTCTGGCATAGTGCTGTCAGTGTGGATCTTGGGACTGGTTTGAGCAGCTCTATAGGGATTCTATCAATGCCAGGTGCTTTGTTGTTTGGCAGCTGCCTCGGCCCCCAATACACTTCACTTCTAATAGGTCTGGTTCTCTTTCCTCTTGACACCCAGGTTCTTCAGAGTAGTCAGTGCTGGTGCTGATATTGTTTCCATCTCTACTTGATGTCCTGCTGGTTACTAATTTCATTTCCATCACAGTCTTTGATAGTTGGTTAGTGTGTTGAGAAAGGTTTTTTCACTTGTTTCACCTTGGTGAATACTTCCCTGATATGGCCCTTCTTATAGACTTTTTCAAGGTTCATGCATCGAGCATTCAGGAAGTTGTTCTTGTCTTTACTGGCTGAGCAAGGATGAAGTGAGAGGGGGAAACCCACATGGGGGCCCGATTGCTGATGTTGGAGAGAAGCTGATGGGAGGAGAAAAGCTGATATACACGGACAGGGAGAGGGACCTTGGGGTGATAGTGTCCGAAGATCTAAAGGTGAAAAAACAGTGTGACAAGGCAGTGGCTGCTGACAGAAGGATGCTGGGCTGTATAAAGAGAGGCATAGTCAGTAGAAGGAAGAAGGTGTTGATGTCCCTGTACAGGTCATTGGTAAGGCCCCACTTGGAGTATTGTGTTCAATTTTGGAGACCGTATCTGGCGAAGGACGTAAGAAGACTTGAGGCGGTCCAGAGGAGGGCGACGAAAATGATAAGAGGCTTGCGCTAGAAGAAGTATGAGGAGAGACTGGAAACCCTGAATATGTATACCCTAGAGGAAAGGAGAGACAGGGGAGATATGATTCAGACGTTCAAATACTTGAAGGGTATTAACGTAGAACAAAATATTTTTCAGAGAAAGGAAAATGGTAAAAACAGAGGACATAATTTGAGGTTGAGGGGTGGTAGATTCAAAGGCAATGTTAGGAAATTCTACTTTACGGAGAGGGTGGTGGATGCCTGGAATGTGCTCCCGAGAGAGGTGGTGGAGAGTAAAACTGTGACTGAGTTCAAAGAAGCATGGGATGAACACAAAGGATCTAGAATCAGAAAATAAGATTAAATATTGAACTAAGGCCAGTACTGGGTAGACTTGCACGGTCTGTGTCTGTATATGGCCGTTTGGTGGAGGATGGGCTGGGAAGGACTTCAATGGCTGGGAGGGTGTAGATGGGCTGGAGTAAGTCTTAACAGAGATTTCGGCAGTTGGAACCCAAGCACAGTACAGGGTAAAGCTTTGGATTCTTGCCCAGAAATAGCTAAGAAGAAAAAATAAAAAAATTTAAATTGAATCAGGTTGGGCAGACTGGATGGACCATTCAGGTCTTTAATTGCCGTCATCTACTATGTTACTATGAAAAGGGCCACCTGAGATGCAAAGAACAATATCCCATTGGAACATGGAACTTTAGAGGGATGAACATTGGAAAGCTGGACCTTATCAAGAGAGAAATGGAAAGAACGAGTGTGGACCTAGTGGGAGTCAGTGAATTGCACTGGACTGGATCTGGGGCCTTTAGTTCAGACAAATACACCATTTAATACTTAGGCATTGAGACAGAAAGGAGAAAGGGGTTTTTCATTGTGGCTAATAAAAGGATTGCAAGGTGCGAACAGAGGCCCCAGTACATCAATCATAGGGTCATGTACATCCGCATCAGAGGGAAACCTCTGATTGTGACCATCATCCAAGTTATGCACCAACATCAGATGCATCAGAGCAGGATATTGAGGACTTCTATGTCCAGGTCCAAAGTATACTCGATAGTACCCCAAGAAAGGATATCATCTACATTATGGGCAATTTCAGAAAGAGAGAAGTGGTTGGCAGGCAAGGCCTAGGGGAGATGAATGAAGCTGGGGGCTGCCTTGTACAGTTCTGCCAAGAGAGCAAGCTTAGAATCTCCAACATATTCTTCACTCAGCTGAAATGGTGCCTCTACATCTGGACATCCTCAAATGGGTAGCATCACAACCAAATTGACTACATCATCTGCCAGCAAAAATGGAAGGGATCAATTTTCTCAGCACAAACTCTACCAGGCACAGACTGTGGATCTGATCACCAATTCCTTGTGGCCAAAATCAGGGTCAGACTATGCAAGATCAAGCATCCAGACATGCAGAGGAAGTTTGATGTCAGTGAGATCCCTGTGCAGTATGCAATTGAAATGAGTAACAGGTTCAACCTGCTCAGACAGAAAGGAGGGGGCCAGATGAATTGTGGACAGAGATCAAAGGAGTCAACACTGAAATTGCTCAAAAGCATGTGCCAAACAAATAGACAGTACATGGTAGGAACTGGTTAACTGTAACCACCCTCCAAATCGTTATTAAGAGGAGAGAGGTAAAGGCTAAAGGCAGGTTGAATGAGGTGAGGTGACATACAATATATTGCAGGTAGATTGAGGAGAAAGGGATATTCAGATATATGTTTACAGAAATGCCTATCCCTAAAAACAGGCATGATCCAGGAGGATTGGAAGATAGCCAATGTTACGCCCATCTTTAAAAAGGGATCAAGAGGTGACCCGGAGAACTACAGATTGGTAAGTCTGACCTCAGTTCCGTGGAAAATGGCGGAAGTGCTGATAAAAGAAAGCATCGAGGAGCATCTAGAAAGGAATAAACTTATGATAACAAGCCAACATGGCTTCTGCAAGGGAAGATCGTGCCTGATGAAATTATTGCACTTTTTCGAAGAAATTAACAAACGGATGGACAAAGGGGACCCCATAGACATCGTATATTTAGACTTCCAAAAAACCTTTGACAAGGTACCCCATGAACGCCTACTTCGGAAACTGAAGTACCATGGGGTAGAAGGAGACGTACACAGATGGATCAGGAATTGGTTGGCGGGTAGGAGTGAAGGGCCACTACTCGGACTGGAGGAGGGTCACGAGTGGTGTTCCGCAGGGGTCGGTGCATGAACCGTTGCTGTTCAATATATTTATAAATGATCTAGAAACAGGGACAAAGTGTGAAGTAATAAAATTCGCAGACGACACCAAACTATTTAATGGGGCTAGGACTAAAGAAGACTGCAAAGATTTACAAAGGGACCTGAACACGCTAGTGGAGTGGGCAACGAGATGCAGATGAAGTTTAATGTAGAGAAATGTAAAGTCTTGCATGTAGGAAACAGAAACCCGAGGTACAGCTACACGATGGGAGGGCTGTTACTGAGTAAGAGTACCCAAGAAAGGGACTTGGGGGTAATAGTGAACAAGACCATGAAGCCGTTAGCACAGTACGGAGCAGCCAATAAGAAAGCAAATAGAATGCTAGGTATATTCAAGAAGGGTATTACAACCAGAATGAAAGAAGTTATCCTGCCATTGTATCGGGCGATGGTGCGCCTGCATCTGGATTACTGCGTCCAATATTGGTTGCCGTACCAAAAGAAGGATATGGCAATACTCGAGAGGGTTCAGAAGAGAGCGATACGTTTAATAAAAGGTATGGAAAACCTTTCATATGCTGAAAGATTGGAGAAACCGGGGCTCTTTTCCCTGGAGAAGCGGAGACTTAGAGAGGATATGATAGAGATTTACAAAATCATGAAGGACATAGAGAAAGTGGAGAGGGACAGATTCTTTAAGCTTTTGAAAACTACAAGTACGAGAGGGCATTCAGAAAAATTAAAAAGGGGACAGATTCAGAACCAATTTTAGGAAGTTCTTCTTCACCCAAAGGGTGGTGGACACCTGGAATGCGCTTCCAGATGGCATGATAGGACAGGGTTAGGACAATTTCCCGAAGGAAAAGGGGATAGAAGGGTATAGATAGAGGGTTACTATACAGGTCCTGGACCTGGTAGGCCGCCGCGTGAGCGGACTGCTGGGCATGATGGACCCCTGGTCTGATCCAGCAGAGGCACTGCTTATGTTCTTATGTTCTTAAAGCAAGTACTTCAAATTCAGAAAACTACTAAAAGCTTTTCTCTTTCAAGTCCCTGAACCTACTATGATGAATAATAACTTTATTTTTGTATACCGCAATACCATGATGAGTTCTAAACGGTTCACAATAAAGAGACAACTGACAACCAGTGAAGTACAAGCAGCAAAACAGAACATTATAAAGTAACCAAGAACAAAGGTACAAAAAAAGAAATTAAGAAGTAACAAATTTGTCAAAAAGATAAGTCTTTACTGATTTCCTAAAGGATTGATTGGGAAAAAAACTTTGAGATTGTTTTGCTTGGCCAAGTATTAATTTTACCAACTTGAAATGAAAGTGTTCTATCTAAGAATCTCTTTTAATGACAAGATTTCAAAGTGAACTAAACCCCACATCAAACAAGACTTAAAAATCATCTATATCCCACCCACTTAAGATCCTGGAACTACGATGAGCATTGTGCAGATGGGGACAGAACTAGCAGGGGTGAGATGATGATGGAGATAGATCCCACGGAGAAAGGGACAAATTTGTCCACATGTCATTCTCTATTTGGTCATCAATAACATTACAAATATTTTATCAAATGCCTCAAAACTTTACAAATATATTAACAATACTGGTTTCTGTACAAATATAAATTATGGCATGGTAAATATGCCCTCATAAACTTGTGCTTTAATTTTGCCTTGTTTTCAGGGCACACTACCTCTATGTGGGACACCTTACCCCCTCTTTTACAAAGGTGTACTAAATGATAACGCATGCATGCTATCCTATGGACGCGTTAGCGGTTAGCATATGTGTTGATTTAGCATGTGCTAAATCCTTGCTAAAATGCTTAGCGCACCTTTGTAAAAAAGGGCCTTAGAATTTTTTTCTTTTTTATACCACAAGAAAGAACATATTTTCTTCTACAAAGGACAATGGTCGGCATCTTGCTACCAGACTTTCTATGGTCTTTAAAACTGATTAAAACACAATAATGTTATGTGATGCATTGTACATTGTGAATATACAGTATGTTGGCTTACTATTACAAGTTCTCATCATCCTTGTGTTGGTTAATAGTGGCTTTGTCACTGCCTGTTCAATGAACTGGTAACCCCATTACCTAGGGGTCATGCCTGATAGCCAAGTAAGTCCAGCCACGGGTCAGGGATCAGTATTCACCAAGGCCTTCTTTTACAAAGGCGCGCTAAGTGTTTTAGAGCGTGCTAAATCAATGCATGCGCTAACCGCTAACACAGGGGTAAGGAACTCCGGTCCTCGAGAGCCGTATTCCAGTCGGGTTTTCAGGATTTCCCCAATGAATATGCATGAGATCTATTTGCATGCACTGCTGTCAACGCACATTCATTGGGGAAATCCTGAAAACCCGACTGGAATATGGCTCTCAAGGACCAGAGTTCCCTACCCCTGCGCTAACACATCCATAGGATAACATGCACGTCCAGTGAGTTCTTGCCAGTGGTTTAAAAACCAGTAAATGTGGGTTTCTTACTCAAAGTTCCCAAGCCTCAGATAGGTTTCTTTATGGTTCCCAAGCTGAAGTCCTATTTAAAAAAGTCACAAAAATGTTTTACTTTTTTAATCATTTTTTATTGTGTTACAATTTTTTATGAAACATTTTTTCCTCTTTTGTCATTATTGCATCTGAATAATTGTACAGCCTTCCTATTGTACTGACTGTAGAAGCTAGAAGAGTTGTAATTATACAATGCTCCAGCATGCAGTATATCTGCCCTAACTGGCCAGTGGAAAGATATAGCAGGTCCATTTAGATGCATATTCCTGAAAACAAATTTCACAAATATTAGCAGCCCATCAATTTTGGTCACTCATGTAGGCAATGTACTGTTCTGATACACTCAATCCTGGTACAGCATGTTCTGTTTTAAAAAGACTGGCTAAAAAGGACGCATCAAGTTTCAAGTTTATTTAAGATTTCATATACTGCCCAATCAGCCTTCTAGGTGGTGTACAATGTCATAAAAACATATATTGACTAAGAAACATATTTAAAATCACAGCACATTATTAAAAACAATTGCCACATTACATCTTTCAGTGTTATAGAAATTTGTTTCAGCTTTTCTTGCTCATCAACACTGGCATCAGTGGACACTCTGCTTACTTCAATGCTGCTGGGACCAATAGGCTTAAAGTAGTGGTTTTCTCTTGTCACTGATGCTGTATGACCCTTGCTAAATCCTTCCTCCTGGAAACCTTGAGTAAGAAACCCACATTTACCCCCTCTTTTACAAAGGTGTGCTAAGCTTTTTAGTGTATGCTACATATTAGCGCGCACTAAATACACGCTAAATGCTAACACGTGCATGTTATCCTATGGACGCATTAGCGGTTAGCACACGCATTGATTTAGTGCATGCCAAATCCCTCCAGGGATTCAAGACAAAGTTAGACAAGTTCCTGCTGAACAAGAACGTGCGCTGGTAGGGCTAGTCTAGTTAGGGCACTGGTCTTTGACTAGAGGGCCGCCGCGTGAGCGGACTGCTGGGCATGATGGACCACTGATCTGACCCAGCAGCGGCAATTCTTATGTTCTTAAAATGCTTAGCGCGCCTTTGGAACCTTGGGAACCACTGACCTGAAGGAAGATCAAACAGCAGCCAACATGGTTAATGAGTGAGGAGAAGGAAGCTGTTAGAGCTATAAGAGAATCCTTCAGAAAGTGGAGGAGAGATCCAAATGAAAATCATAGATTAACAGCACAAGGAATGATAAGTCAAGTGCAAGACACTGATAAGGAAGGCAAAGAGAGATTTTGAAAGGAAGATCGTGTTGAAAGCAAAAATACATAATACATAATAAAAACCTTTTAAGGTATATAAGGAGATGCTGAAAAGTTAGCACAACCAACCAAAATCCTAAATTCTGAGCAATATTTTGCCACTGTAGCTAAAAAGAGTGTTACCTTACTTCATGATCAATTTGCAAAAACAAAATTCTTTGTTTTGATATTGTTTCAGATCATTGCTTGAACTATATCGACGTCATTCTCTTCTTGGTTGGGCTAAAAACATTTCTGTACCCCTTAGTATTAGGAGCAAGAAGCCAGGAAAAGAATCAGGTGAATGACTAGACAACTGAGGAGTAAAAGGAGTGCTCAGGGAAGACAAGGCTATAGCAGAGAGATTAAGCTATTTTCTTTTTTTGTTTTTGCTTTGGTCTTCACTCAGGAAGATATGGAGAAGATAATGGTGCCAGAAATGGTATTCAATGTTGATGAGCAAGAAAAACTGAAACAAATCTCTGTAACACTGAAAGATGTAATGTGGCAATTTGACAAATTGAATACTAACAAATCACCTGGACCTGATGGTATACTGAGAGCAAAGTACTGATAGCATTAAAAATTTTAACTTGAAGAGCCATTATTAGTAATTAGTCATTTATCTTTAAACTCCAGCATGGTATCAGAAGACTAGAAAGTTGGAAATCTAATGCTGATTTTTTAACAGGATTTCAGGGGTGATCCAAGAAATTATAGACTGATGATTCCAACGTTGATGCTGAGTAAAATGGTAGAGACTATTATAAAAGTGGTGGAGAGTGTAACACAGTGGTTAAAGCTACAGCCTCAGTACCCTGAGGTTGTGGGTTCAAACCCATGCTGCTCCTTGTGACCCTGGGCAAGTCACTTAGGGCTCCTTTTACTAAGATGCGCTAGGGCTTTAACACGCGTAATAGCGCGCGCTACATTGCTGCACGTGCTAGATCTTAACGTCAGCATTGAGCATTGATACAAAACAAAGCAGCAAAACTCATATTACAAATGAAGATTTGACCATGTCACACCTCTGCTTACAGAACTACACTAGCTACCAATAGAAAAAGCAAATAGAATTCAAACTGTGCTGCTTAGCATTCAAAACATATGGTGACATCCCTAATAGCTTCCCCAGATTTACTTAACTGTTAGGTAGATCTGCTAATAATCATAACTCTGAATGCTTGATCCTGTCATTCCCAACTGTTCAGGTTTTTTACCTGTCGTCATTTACTATGTTACTATGTTACAAGATGCCTCATAGCAAATAATTTAATTACCAGATTGCAAAAATATGGAACTCACATTCCATCGAAATTCATTCAACTACTGTATATTGAACAGTGGCTCGTGGACTGTAGGGGGGGCGATAGCTATGGTATGTTAATGGAATGGACAGTACAGGACATGATGGTGGAGTATTTTGTGGAGTTTTTCTACAAAAACGCCTGCTTTTCGTATAGATCTGGGTAACTCTAGTTCAGGGGTAGTGAACTCCGGTCCTTGAGAGACGTATTCCAGTTGGGTTTTCAGGATTTCCCCAATGAATATGCATGAGATCTATTTGCATGCACTGCTTTCAATGCATATTCATTGGGGAAATCCTGAAAACCCTACTGGAATACGGCTCTCGAGGACCGGAGTTCCCTACCCCTGGTCTAGTTAGATACAAGCATATGTGTTAAGGCCATGCCCAATAGAAGCGTACAAATAGATGGTGAATAAAAATCTGAATATGGATGTAGCCAAGGCCAGAAAAACACACTACAGATTAATATTAAGGAAAAGCATAATAATATTCTCCTTATGTACTTTGCTATTAAGCCAGACCATAGAGGAAATCAGGATATATATAATACTTGAAGGTATTAAATTGCCTCCATGACTCTCTCTCTCTCTGTTCTTTGTTCAGCTTCCCGCCTTAAACCTCATGGTTCTAATTGATACCAGATGTGCTTAGGCTGGTTAGGAAGAGCATATTATATTACGTATCCCAAAATGGAGTATAACATGCATTAAATATAAATGAAATATATGGTGTGGATTTGTGGATAAAAGGGGCCCTGAACGAATGAATGAAGTAATGATATATGAATGATGTATGAAGGTATACTAAACATGAGAGTGGGTTTTGAAAAACATATTTTATATATTTGCAACCTAAAGAAACTTAAAGGGAGCCTGGGAGTTAACATCTGGAAATAGTTAAGTTAGAATCTGAGACGCTGCACTAGTCTCCAGTATAGGAAGGCTTCTGTGTGTGTATCAGTGAAATTTGAACCTGTCAGTTTTTCAGAGCAAGGGGGAACAGCCCCTCCTTTCTCTGATGCTGATAGGGCCAAGAACTTTTCAGTGCTTTTGAAATGCAGGTTCTCCTGAAACAGATAAGTAGGTTTAGATTTAAAGTTTTTGGCTATGTTATAAAATGTTAATGTATATTCAGAAATGAATGTAAACAAAAAATATGATTTCTGAAATTTTTATTCCATGTTAAAAGGAAGTTCTTTGTCCAAATCTAAGGACAGCCTCTTTTAGAGGATTGGCTGACAGCCAATGATGTCAAACTAGATTGAAGATATATATTGGGGAGCAATATCGAGTTGAAATCTTTGTCAGGAAGGCCAGCGTTTGGCGTCTGTAAAGATTTCCCAGATGACGCAATTACAATTATTAAACGAAATAACTATTTTAATGAAATTTGCGTCATGTGTTATTTTTCATGTACTTTTTACACACCTAGAGCGAAAGCTAGTCGCTTACGGCTGCTTAGTACACATGTGCCACCATGCTCAATATGCACTATTCTAAAAAAAAGTCTGAAAACATGGGGCTCCTTATACTAAGCTGCGCTAGCGGTTTTAGCGCATGCTTAGCACGTGCTACAATGCCGCATGTGCTAGACGCTAACGCCTCCATTGAGCTGGTGTTAGTTTTTCCATGTAGCGTGGGGGTTAGCACACGCTAATCTGCAGCATGCGCTAAAAACGCTACCACAGCTTAGTAAAAGGAGCCCATGGTGTTTCAAGAAGCCCTTGTTAGGGACCTAAGAAGACTCACACTTTGTAATAAATGTTTACTCGGTAGAATGGCAGTGTTAGTGGTTATTTACTATTTTCAATGCCTTATTTTAAATTACAGGTATACGGTAATTTTATGTGACATGTATAACTCTATGTAGCATGTATGATTCTAGGTATGATTCTATGTAGCAATATACTGCTTGTAACCTGCCTAGAACTCCAATTTGTGAAGATTTAGTAGAATATCATGGTACATGATACAATGCAGAGTGTGGTCTACATACCCTCCCCAAAACAGGAAAGTTAGAGCTATTGGCCATATAAGAAAATAATTGAGTGACAATAAAAACTGCCTCACACACATACAAAACAGACAAAACAAAAATAAAAATCATGCCCCATTAACTTTTAGGTTTTGACATAAAGCAACTTGCTGAGGGGACTAAAATACAAAACAAAACTTTGTTTTATCTATATTCAATTTTAGTTGATATGATGCAATCCAATTTTTAACATATTCTTCAAACCTTTAAGTACAAATCTGTTAGCATGTGTTAATTCCTGCATTATTTGCTTAATACAGCTTAATAAATAGGACCTTCAATGTGTTCACTTCCTACCTGGTTCTGGCCATCATTATGAAAAGTTCTTATTTTTACCTCAGCCTTCAGCAGCCTCTGTCACACTTCTTCTCCGTCCCTCTTCAATTTCTGTCTCTTTTAAACACCCTCATTAGGTTACTCACTGGATCCACTGGATATCTCCAAGATCAGCCCAGTGTTCCTTGCAAATCATGGTTATACCATTTTATCTAGTAGCCTCAATTGCACAGTTGAAGAACCAGGGCACTGTCCCAGCATTTATTGACAGACTTCTTATTCCATACGACCCTCCGAGAGCTCTAAGATCCACCTCACAGCATACTCTTAATATCCCATCCTTAAGAATAATAGGTACTCGACGTAATACAATCTTTTCAGTAACTGCCCCCACGATTTGGAATTCCCTATCTATATATATACGATCTGAAAACAATTTACAGAAATTTAAAAATAGTTTAAAATGTTTCTTTTTTAAAGATGCCTACAATTGACTATACAATTGACTATTCGTTTCAAGTCCAGCAACTCTTGATTTCCCCTCCCATTGTTCTTCCCTTTGCTGTATCTTTTCTTAATAAATATTGTAGTTCTCCCCCCTTCTTTTCCTATTGTATCCTTATAGATTAACAAAAAAAAACCCACGAAGTATGTTAAGATGTTAGTCTCTGTGTACTTTTGTCAATGTTTTAATTATTATTGTACAACGCTTAGTATTTTGATAGGCGTTTAATCAAATAATCAAATAAACTTGAAACTTGAAACTGGGGAGGGGCCTAAGGCCCTGATTGGCCCAGGCGACTAAGGCCCCTCCCATAGGATGGGCCTTAGGCGCCTGGGCCAACCAGAATCTTAGGCCTCTCTCCCAGTACATTCTGGGATGCACTGGGAGTGGCCTAAGATTCCGATTGATCAGATCTCTTAGGCCACCCCCTAAATCTTTAGGTCTGTCCCTTTATATTTAGTCATCACTGTTTGGACTAACTCCATCCTGTTTATGTTATCCAGAAGTTGCATTCTCCAGAATTGTTTGCAGTACTCTAAATAGGATCTCCCTAAAGCATTATAGAGCTGCATTATCACCTCCTTTTTACTGCCTGCCATTTCTCTCCCTATGTACCCACAGTACTTCACCCTCTTGTTTTTGCATTCCAAATGCATAACCCTGTATGTTTTAGCATTAAAGCTTAGTTTCCAAATTCCTCAAGTTATGAAAGAGAATTCCTTATGCATTTCATACCATCAGGGATGACTACCCTATTGCTGATTTGGTTTCATATACAAAGAGCCAAAACTTACCAGATATTTCTTTCACAATATTGCTTACAAAACATTAAAAAGAGCCAGACCAAAAACTGATGTCCCTTTCCTGAAAATGAAGTCCATTTACCACTATTCTTTGTCATCTTCCACTTAACCAGTCACTTTATGGCTGATTCCCATTCATACATTATAGTAGTTCTTCTCAACCCAGTTTTTGGGGCACAGCCAGTCAGTTACATTTTCAGGATATCCACAATGAATATGCATGAGATAGATTTGTATGTATGCCTCCTCCTTGGACGTGGTTCCTTTCAAGTTTAATGTCAACTAGTATTGCCTGCCTCTTGAGTCCTATCTGTGGATGTTCTGGATTTCAACTTTGTATCTATAAACTTAAATTTAGCTTCTATAATATCCCCATCCTCCTGTACAAAACAGATTGCAATTGAACCTATCATCTTTTTCACTCCATGAGTGGGTCGTGGGGTTGGATCTCCAATGAAGAACTTTGACGATCCTTGACTCATCCCCTTGTAATTTGATATAGAGTGAAAACAATTGAAAACAGAGACAGACTATTCACTTTTTCCTGAGCTGGGGGAAACTGGCCATCCATTGTATATACCCTTAGGTTAAAAAAAAACAAAAAAAAGACCAAACAATTGCTAGAATGGATTAATGGTGAGGTGAAAATGGCAAAAATATGTTTTACAGTAAATAGAAAGCAAACTCAAATAAGGCAAATAGGGAGGGACATAAGTAGGCCAAGAAAGATTTTTAAAAGCAGTTTGCTATAGAAGAAAATAATATTAAGGCTTTTTTAAAAATACATTCAAAGCAGTTAAGGCCCCTTTTACAAAGCTGTGATAGTGATTCTTCTGCGGCAAATGCACAAAAAACTCAAGAACTAAATGACCTTCAGTGCATTTGCTGCAGGGGAATCACTGCTATGTAACATAGTAACATAGTAGATGACGGCAGATAAAGACCCGAATGGTCCATCCAGTCTGCCCAACCTGATTCAATTTAAATTTTTTAATTTTTTCTTCTTAGCTATTTCTGGGCAAGAATCCAAAGCTTTACCCGGTACTGTGCTTGGGTTCCAACTGCCGAAATCTCTGTTAAGACTTACTCCAGCCCATCTACACCCTCCCAGCCATTGAAGCCCTCCCCAGCCCATCCTCCATCAAACGGTCATATATAGACACAGACCATGCAAGTCTGCCCAGTACTGGCCTTAGTTCAATATTTAATATTATTTCTGATTCTAAATCTTCTGTGTTCATCCCACGCTTCTTTGAACTCAGTCACAGTTTTACTCTCCACCACCTCTCTCGGGAGCACATTCCAGGCATCCACTACCCTCTCCGTAAAGTAGAATTTCCTAACATTGCCCCTGAATCTACCACCCCTCAACCTCAAATTATGTCCTCTGGTTTTACCATTTTCCTTTCTCTGGAAAAGATTTTGTTCTACATTAATACCCTTCAAGTATTTGAACGTCTGAATCATATCTCCCGTCTCTCCTTTCCTCTAGGGTATACGTATTCAGGGCTTCCAGTCTCTCCTCATACGTCTTCTGGCACAAGCCTCCTATCATTTTTGTCGCCTTCCTCTGGACCGCCTCAAGTCTTCTTATGTCCTTCGCCAGATACGGTCTCCAAAACTGAACACAATACTCCAAGTGGGGCCTTACCAATGACCTGTACAAGGGCATCAACACCTTCTTCCTTCTACTTGCTATGTCTCTATACAGCCCAGCATCCTTCTGGCAGCAGCCACTGCCTTGTCACACTGTTTTTTCGCCTTTAGATCTTCGGACACTATCACCCCAAGGTCCCTCTCCCTGTCCGTGCATATCAGCTTCTCTCCTCCCAGAATATACGGTTCCTTCATTTTATTAATCCCCAAATGCATTACTCTGCATTTCTTTGCATTGAATTTTAGTTGCCAGGCATTAGACAATTCCTTTAACTTTTGCAGATCCTTTTTCATATTTTCCACTCCCTCTTTGGTGTCTACTCTGTTACAAATCTTGGTATCATCTGCAAAAAGGCACACTTTTCTTTCTAACCCTTCAGCAGTGTCACTCACAAACATATTGAACAGGATTGGCCCCAGCACCGATCCCTGAGGGACTCCACTACTCACCTTTCCTTCCTTCGAGAGACTTCCATTAACCACCACCCTCTGGTGCCTGTCTGACAGCCAGTTTCTGACCCAGTTCACCACTTTGGGTCCTAACTTCAGCCCTTCAAGTTTGTTCAACAGCCTCCTATGAGGAACTGTATCAAAGGCTTTGCTGAAATCCAAGTAAATTACATCTAGCATATGTCCTCGATCCAACTCTCTGGTCACTCAATCAAAAAATTCAATCAGGTTCGTTTGGCATAATTTACCTTTTGTAAAGCCATATTGCCTCGGATCCTGTAACCCATTAGATTCAAGGAAGTACACTATCCTTTCTTTCAGCAACACTTCCATTATTTTACCAACAACTGAAGTGAAGCTTACCGGCCTGTAGTTTCCTGCTTCATCCCTGTGACCACTTTTATGAATAGGGACCACATTCGCTCTCCTCCAATCCCCAGGAATCACTCCCGTCTCCAGAGATTTGTTGAACAAGACTTTAATAGGACTCGCCAGAACCTCTCTGAGCTCCCTTAGTATCCTGGGATGGATCCCATCTGGTCTCATTGCTTTGTCCACCTTCAGTTTTTCAAGTTCCTCATAAACACCCTCCTCCGTGAACGGCGCAGAATCTACTCCATTTTCTCATGTAACTTTGCTAGACAATCTTGGTCCTTCTCCAGGATTTTCTTCTGTGAACACAGAACAGAAGTATTTGTTTAGCACATTTGCTTTCTCCTCATCACTTTCCACATATTGGTTCCCAGCATCTTTTAGCCTAGCAATTCCATTTTTCATTTTCCTCCTTTAACTAATATATCTGAAAAAATTTTTGTCTCCTTTTTTACATTTGTAGCCATTTGTTCCTCCGCCTGTGCTTTCGCCAGATGTATCTCTCTTTTGGCTTCTTTCAGTTTCACCCTGTAGTCCTTTCTGCTCTCCTCTTGGTTTTTTTTTATATTTCACAAACGCTAACTCTTTCGCCTTTATTTTCTCAGCCACTAGGTTGGAGAACCATTTCGGCTTCCTTTTTCTCTTATTTTTATTGATTTTCTTCACATAAAGGTCCTTAGCCATTTTTATCGCTCGTTTCAGCTTAGACCACTGTCTTTCCACTTCTTTTATGTTCTCCCATCCTAACAGCTCTTTCTTCAGATACTCTCCCATTGCATTAAAGTCCGTACGTTTGAAATCTAGGATTTTAAGTATCGTGCGGCCGCTCTCCACTTTAGCCGTTATATCAAACCAAACCGTTTGATGATCACTACTTCCCAGGTGAGCACCCACTCGAACATTAGAAATACTCTCTCCATTTGTGAGGACCAGATCCAATATCGCTTTTTCCCTTGTGGGTTCCGTCACCATTTGTTTGAGCAGAGCCTCTTGAAAGGCATCCACAATCTCCCTACTTCTTTCCGATTCTGCAGACGGAACATTCCAGTCCGCATCCGGCAGGTTGAAATCTCCCAATAGTTTTTTAAAAGAAGACCTTAATGAGGGAATTGGTTAGATTGCAGACTATTAAGGTGCTTGGGCAGCTTAAGAGATATGAGCTGCCAAGGCTGAGATACTGAAAGTGATTTTGTCACGCACCACTCTGTAAAAAAACTTCTAAAATTTAGCAGTCAACTGTTCAAGCTGAAAGCTAAAATGTGGTTTCCCTCTGAAACACACAGTATTATCTGTATGTTTGTTAAACAAAGTCATTAAGTCATGTGCTTACTGCATATAAACTTATTTAATTAATAAAAACAAGCTGTGGTATATAGTGTGTTGTTGAACCCAGAAAAAAATTATGATATGTGAACCTGGCCTACTGGAACTTTCCTGCCTCCACTGACATCTCTAATAGAGTTTCAAATTTGTCACAAATAAAGGCTGCTGATGCTACCAGACAGCATCTCTGTCATGCCTGACAGTTATATTGGGAACAGTGCCTGAAACAACAATGAGCACTGTAAATCTCCCCCACAGAGTCCCAGACACCATAAATTGTTGTTATCAATTTGAAATGATGGTTCTACCTGCTTGCATGGGGCTTAATCCAGGTTCTCATATGAGGTGAATCATAAATGAAGAACTCACAATCAGTCTGAAGAAACTTCCCATCACCTTCTAAATCAGAGGTGACATGAAGCAATATGTTTTACTATCCATGTATGGTCTCAGACAGGATACTGTAATATTTTCTTTGGAAAAGAATAGCAGTCTACAGTGGATTTGCTGGCAGTCTTCTTTCCTGAGAGTCTTGTAGAGGTTATGATAGTAAATTTTAATTTTTAACTTGCCATTTGGGCTGTCTAATTTGAGCTTATGAAATTTGAAACTACAAGCACTGTATGATTTGGAAAAGGTTGCCTTATGTCTTATGTATTCAAAATATTTATTTATTTGCTTAATTATTAGGATTTGCCTTTTTCAGTTGTAGCTTATGGTGAGTTACGTTCAAGAACAGTAAGTATTAACAAATCTTAAACTGAAAAACAGATCAACTTCATTTATGGTATGATCATTGTAAAATATTTGATCGAGGTATTTTACAGTTTAAATGCCCATACAACTGGTTGGGGGTATTTTTGTCTCATAGAACTGAAAATATTACTTTGTTTGGAGGTATACTTTAGAATGGACATATATGTGGCCAAATAAAGGTTTAAGCAAAAAACATAAATAGGGCATAATTACAGAAGAGTATGTATGCGTAATATGAAATCAGCATATCTCTGACACAAGAGAATAACATGGAAATAATCAGATGGGTGAATAACCGATAAACATCCATGCATATGAAATTTGGCAGCATACATGTGCAAAAGGCCACTTGTCCCTATCAATATTAAAGATATGCATGTGATAGCAGGTTGATTCTACATATGCATCCCAGGAAATTGGCTAAAACATGATCTAGGTTAAAAGGTTCACTTATGAGCTGTACATGCTTGCCGATATGAAAGGGATCCATATTCTGGAACATATGTGGTTTTATAGACTTGGTGGAGGGTTGATGGTTGCATGTGCATCATGGCAGCTGCTAGTCCACATGTCCGTTTATGTGAGATGGCTGTACAATGAAAACACACTAAAGGATAGGGAATCCAAAGCACAATAAATTAAGCAAACACACAATGTTCCTCTAAGAGTGGCAGAAAACCCACTCTTGGCGGACCATTGTGCTTTATTGTTGAGCTGTGCAATGACAACATCAACTTAAGAAGTGACCATTCATCTGCTATATGCCCGGAAAATAAACATGTATAGTTACAAAGTTTGAAATGTGCATGTGTTTCTGGCCCCATAGCATCCTCTGTTGGGCAATAGTCACACACATACAAGATAGCTACCAAGAAAGAACAGAACTTATGAAAGGAGGATAGCAACCCCTGATAGCTCTAATAATATCAAATGAAAACTATTTCTTCATACTGGGCCCGAGACAATCCCTTTTCCCCCAAGCAACTGCTAAGTGGATTGGAGAAGTAATCCATGTGTTTCTGATAAGGTAAGAATAACTATATATCCCTATAAACTCTTACACTGCAATGGGAACACATGCATAGCCCATTGTCTATCACCATGATGAATGGCCTTGAGAAGAGACCCCACAGATAAGAGCCTGACAAGTCAAGGCTGCCATATCAAAGGCCTTACCTGCCTTCCATGAATGAAGCAACCATGTGAAATTGTGCCACCAACACCCAGATGCCATACCCATGCAAAATTAGATATCAGTCTGGCAGCCATGGAAACTTTTGGGGCCGTATCTACCAAATCGTACCCACCAGGCCCTTTACCTCCAAACAGGATGTTCATGCTGAATCATCCAAACAGATCCTCCATCCTCACCCAGGATATTCCTGCTGAGTCCATGGTGCCCTGCTTCAATGTAACTGTTCTGAAGTTAAGACTGTCTTCTTATCACACATAGGTAATTTGGATACATCTGCATGCAATCTGACACACATACCACAGGTGGTACATGTGATTAAGCATATAATGTTAACACTGCATAGTCCTGCATGGCTGCCATAAGAGCTTCCACACATCTCAACAGATACATCCACATCATTCCTCGACCCAGCCATGGCAAACTGCAACAACACTGTCAGGTCCTCAGAGAATTGACCAGTCTCCACTTCTGAGGTGTATTGTATATTGACAAATCATATGCACTTTACCTTTTGCAGATATTTTGGCATATAGAGGGTCTCTGAAGCCCTCCAAACTCAATTCAAAACCAAGCTGCTACTGTTCAGGATCCAGAAAACCTTCACAGGAGAGAGGTAAGTAGATGTGCACAAGAAAACATGCACTAGCATAGTACAGTCACAATGAATGTGCTGGTTTCTGGTAAACTATAATGATAGGAAGTCTGCACAATGACCCTATTTGTATGTAGCCGACCCATACAGCAAAAACACAAAGCCCTTCTGGCCTCTACACTCATCTACAAAAGTACTAGTGATAGAGTCTGTTATAGAAAGAGGGCAATGGTGATACAAGCTGCTGCTCATTTAGCTCCGCTGAACAAGCTGACCATTGAAATGCATCAGCACTTAACCAATTAATGCCATGAATATCACCCCTAACTGGCCATCCCCTAACTGTCTAGGTTAGGGATGGGCTAGGGATATATTTGCAGCAGAGCGGCATCTGAGCCATTGAGTGGTGATATTCAGTTCAGTAACTGGCAGATTGCATAAAGTTAGGACAGCTAAACGGCTGTCCTAATTTTAAGTGGTGAGTTAATCAGGTGCTATTCTAAATATCATCTGGAGCCTGGTTAACTTCTGGGTCAACAGATAGATCTGAATATTCAATTCTGAGAGCCACACATGCCCCAGAATTGAATATCTGAGGTTAGGTCAGCCGTAACTGGAAGTGGCTTGTAATTTGCTTACTGCAGCAGGCTGATTATTGATCCCTTAATAGGCACTTAAATAGCAAAAAAGAGGAATTGTGTGGAGAGGAAAGGGCTTGAGAGAAAAAGAAAATGTATTTTGTTACAAAGCTGCTTATACTATACAAATTAAAATTCACATTTGGCTTTAGATTTTGGCTTCATGTTTTCTCTCTCTCTTTCTATTGGTTATTTTGAGCATTACTAGTACAATCCACCCAAACAAGATTCTATGTATCACATGCAAACCACCTACAATAGCATAATCCAACACAACAGGAGGTCCACACTCTTCCTTCCGAAGCACAGGCAGGAAGAACTCCAAATATGAAGCAAAGTGAAAAGTATAATTGAGAACTCGGGAAGCCATCATCGAGTTCTGGTATATCCTCCTCCCAAACTTATCCATGGTCCTGCCCTCGCGACCCGGGGGTAGGGAGGCGTACACCTGGGAAGGATGAGATCGCTTGAGGGAAGATTTGACTAGCAGGGACTAGTGAGAGAGTTGAGAGCCCTCGAACTCTTTGTGATGAACCGTGCGGTATCGAGCATCCAACTTGCCCGGGACCGGAGGGATGGAGTATTTCCATATTTCCATGCTTGGTAGCCCTCAACCACCCCTTTACATTTCTCATTAGTTTGTTCCTATGCAGCACCTCAATGTATTTTTTTTTTTTTTACCACATCTTGTACCTCCCTCCCCTGTCATGTTAGTCTTATGCAGTATCTGTAACCTCCCCGCCCCCCCCCCCCCTTCACATATCATGTGGTGTTTTTTTTTATTCTGCTTTTAAATATTTTTTATTGACTGTAAACCATCTAGATAAATTTTGATGGACGGTATATCAAAGAAATAATAAACTTGAAACTCCTCAGGTTTTTGTGCCTATCTCTCATCCTATACATATTCTACTGCGAACACTAGAAATTTATTCACGCTGATCCAACTTACACCTTGTCTCTTAAATAGAAGAAATCTAGCCACAATCCTATAATACAGTCCCCCATTAAAGTATGTCATCAATGAACTGTAGACCCATGTTCATAGCAGAGACCTGGTCCAGGGTCACAGACATATCATAGTAACATAGTAGATGACGGCAGATAAAGACCCAAATGGTCCATCCAGTCTGCCCAACCTGATTCAATTTAAATTTTTAATTTTTTCTTCTTAGCTATTTCTGGGCAAGAATCCAAAGCTCTACCCGGTACTGTGCTTGGGTTCCAATTGCAGAAATCTCCGTTAAAACCTACTCCAGCCCATCTACACCCTCCCAGCCACTGAAGCCCTCCCCAGCCCATCCTCCACCAAACGGCCATATACAGACAGACCGTGCAAGTCTGCCCAGTACTGGCCTTAGTTCAATATTTAATATTATTTTCTGATTCTAAATCCTCTGTGTTCATCCCACGCATGAGGTATAGCTTGTATGTTTTGAAATCTCTCTCTTGTTTCTTGTAAGGCTTAACGTTATACTGCATTCAAACAGTATTCTAGATATACAAGCTGGCTGTTAGCCAGAATGTGAAGTATAACAGCAGCCTTGTCTTGAAAAGCCACATATCTATTCACATTGGCCCCTCACATACCAATTTCAATTCTTGCTAGCTGCCTTCAATTCAGGCAGGCAGGCCAAGTGGCCTAGTGACAGGCAGGCAAGCAGGCCTAGTGGCTAGAGAATGACACGGTGAAAAAATTGGTCCCCGTCACCGCCCCGTCCCCGTCTCACCATCCTCTGCACCGCCCCGTCACCGCCATTCCCTTCACCGCCCCGTCACCGCCACTGCCACCCCATTCACCGCCCCGTCACCGCCACTGCAACCCCATTCACCGCCCCGTCACCGTCACCGCTGCATACATAAAAGCCTCAAACGGGTACGATTTTATATACTTTTCTTTATTTACGTATAAAGGAAACATTCTTTAAAACTTTAAAACTTAGTTAAATATTAGTTAATAACTATACAAAAACAAACACGACATGTACTTTTAATGCTTACAATGTTAGCCTACATGGTAAGTAGACGCGGCCGCTGTACCTAATCGCGGCAAAGAATTCCCTGCCGTGATTAGCATAGTGACCGCGGCTACGGCTGCAAGTCTCCCCTCCCCCCAGCGATCACGGCAGGAGGGCACCCAACCCCTCCTGTAGACCCCCCCCAACGGCCCTCCCGCAATCGCAGCAGAAGGGTACCCAACCCCTCCTGCCGGTCTTCCCAATGGCCTCCCCTAAGATCGCCGGCAGGAGGGTACCCAACCCCTCCTGCTGGACCCCCCCCCCAACGAACCCTCCCACCCCGGAACCCCCTTAGTCTTACTTTCCAAGTTGGACCGGACTGCTCCTCACACGTATGGCCAGCAGGCTTGCCTCCGTCCAAATGAGGCGGGCCTGCCCCTACCCTGCCCAACCCACAGGATCCTAGGGCCTGATTGGTCTAGGCACCTAAAGCCACTCCCGCTATAGGAGGGGCCTTAGGTGCTTGGGCCAATCAGGCCCTAGGATCCTGTGGGTTAGGCAGGGGAGGGGAGGGGCGGGCCCGCCTCATTTGGACGGAGGCAGGCCTGCTGGCCAGACGAGCGAGGAGCTGTCCGGTCCAACTTGGAAAGTAAGACTAAGGGTGGTGTTTCGGGATGGCGGGGTTTGTTGGGGGAGGGTCCGGCAGGAGGGGTTGGGCACCCTCCTATTGGCGATATAGGGGGCCGTTGGGGGGGCCGGCAGGAGGGGTTGGGCACCCTCCTACCAGTGATCATAGGGGGGCTGTTGGGGAGCTGGCAGGAGGGGTTGGATATCCTCCTGCTGCGATCGTCGGGGGGGCTGTTGGGGTAGGCAGGAGGGGATGGGTACCCTCCTGCCGCGATCGTTGGGGAGGGCTGGTTCTGTCGGCATGAAGGGCTGAGCACCTTCCTGCCGGCGATCGTCGGGGGGGGCGGGTTCTATTGGCAGGAAGGGTTGATCTGACAAATGAGGAGCCAGTATATTGGGGGGCGGAGTCAATGCGGCAATGTGCAAGTTGGATCGAGAGTTGGAGGAGACAGACAACATGGCGGAGACATCAAACACCCGGTCACGAACACGGTGAAACACAGGTAAATAGCGGTTCCTAGAAGGGGGTACATTGGCCTGCGGGGACAAATCTTTTCACCGTTTTTGCGGGCGGTGAAAACTTTTGTCCCCGTGTCTGCGGCGATTTGGCTTTGGAGTCTCCATAACCCGCAGCCAAACCGCAGCCACGCCGCAGCTCCCTGCGGGGATCGCTCCCCGTGTCATTCTCTACTAGTGGCCTAGTGACAGGCAGGCCCCATATGCCTCATATACCCCCCAGTACCTTTTTAGTTTGAAACAATTTTATTGATGACAAAAATCACACATAGCAGCATAATATATCCAAGTCATCAAAGCTTTCAATATACCAAACAATAATCAGTACTGAACACAACACCCTCCCCCCCCCCGTCAGCCCACCTCAAAACCAACCCCCCCCAGGAGTATCCAGTCCCACTCTCCCTACAGACTAGTCACAACCAAGTACCTTTTTAAAATCATCCCCTACCCCACCCCTCCAGTACTTTTAAATCACCCCCCCCCCCATACCTGGTGGTCCAACATATATCCCTCCCTTACTAGTGGTGCACAAGGCAGGAGCGCAGATGTCAGGTGCAAGCTTTCCGCGCTCCCGCCTGGCCCTGCACCATTTTCTAAATGGCTGCCATCAGTTCTCACGAGTCCCACGAGAACTGATGCCAGCCATTCAGAAAGCAGGGCAAGTCCAAGCGGGAGAACAGAAAGCTTGCTCCTGACATCCACACTCCTGACCTGTGCACTGCTAGCGAGGGATGGATATACGCTGGACAACCAGGTACTACGAGAGTGGGTGGGTGTTTTTAAAGGTGCGGCGACAGCGGGCAGGCAGATGTTTTAAAGGTGTGACGGTGGTGGAGAGCAGGTGCTTTTAAAGGTGCAGCGGTGGTGGTGGGGTATCTTAATGGTGTGGGGGGTAAAATTTGTATCTTTACTCCATAAGACACACCGAGATTTCCACCCACTTTTGGGTAGTAAAAAAGTGCATCTTATGGAGCGAAAAATACGGTATATTAAGTCCAGGTAAAAAAAAAATAAAAATAAAATAAACCTTAAACTGAACTATCCCTCCTTTTACAAAACCACAGAAGCAGTTTTTAGCCTTGGCCAGCATGCTGAATGCTCTGCACTGCTCCTGACACTAACAGATTCCTATGAGCTTCAGGAGCAGCGCAGAACATTCAGCGCACCAGCCTGCACTAAAAACGTTTCTGCAATTTTGTAAAGGGGAGGGGCGGGGCAGGTGGAAAACTAATATTGTCAAAATGTAAATGTTTTCAATAATGCAAAAATTATTACTCTGATAAGTATAATAAGAGAATTTACTACTGTGTATTTCTCATTAAGTGTTGTCTGAATTTTTGAGATAAGTGGAACTAGAGTTTAAAATGTTTTTATTTCCTATCCCTAGGCTAACATAATAATGCAGAACTAAAACTATTATGATGTTTGGGCAATGTAAAGTTATCTCCTGAGAGGAACTTTTCAAAGTAATAAGAGAAATCTATATATGAAATCTATGGATGATATTATTTTGTGAGTTTGGACTACAAATATATTTGATAGCATAAAGAACATTTGAAAATATTTTTTTTGAAATAACAGTATTGCTTTTCTTTAAAAAGATTTTCAAATAGCAAATAAATGACAAATGCACTGATGCCTATTCAATTTATATGGGCTTTGGTGCATTTGCTGCACCATGGCTATTAAAAAGGGGCGCTAATCTTTGACTACCACACTCCTAGCTAAACAGAACCTGCCATGTAATCATGGAGGCCCAGATTCTGTATAGGACGCCGGTCTGGGCGTCCTATACAGAATCGGGCCTACACCCACCCAAAGTTAACCCGATTCTGTAATCGACATCCATGTTGCAGATGCTGGTTACAGAATCGGGTTTAACGTGCCCAACCCCCCTCCCTGGACCCTCCCAAATGGCCCCCCTGAAGATCGCCAGCAGGAGGGTGCCCATCTCCTCCTGCCGGACCCCCCAATGCCCCCCCTAAGATCACCGGCAGGAAGGTGCTCAACCCTTCCTGCCGACAGATCCTGCCCCCCTCCTAAGATCACCGGCAGGAAGGTGCTCAGCCCTTCCTGCCAACAGAACCTGCCCCCCAATGATCACGGCAGGAGGGTACCCAACCCCTCCTGCCGGCCCCCCAAATGGCCCCCCCTACGATCTCCGGCAGGAGGGTGCCCAACCCCTCCTGCTAGCCCCCAAATGGCCCCTCCTAAGATCGCCAGCAGGAGTGTGCCCAACCCCTCCTACCAGACCCCCCAACAAACCCCCCACCCCAGAACCCCCCTTAGTCTTACTTTCAAGTTGGACTGGACGGCATCTCACACATCCGGCCAGCAGGCCCGCCTCTGTCCAAATGAGGCGGGCCCGCCCCCACCCCTCCCCTGCCCAAGGAGGGGCCTTAGGCGCTTGTGGGGAGGGGAGACTTGCGGCCATAGCCGCGGCCACTATACTAATCATGGCAGGGAGATCCTTGCCACGATTAGGTAGAGAGGCCATGTCTACTTACCATGTAGGCCAGCATTTTGTTGGCCTAAATTGTAAGCGTCTCCCATTCTGCTAGGGAGACGCTTAGGGATGCCTAGGTTCGCTTAAGGCTACCGCCTAGCCTTAGGCGAGCTTAGGCAGGCTTGTGGGCCTCTCTAGGCTCCCTGGATACACCTTCAATATAGTCGGCCTGCCTGGGGAGCATTTTTTTTTTTTTTTAAAGTGCCTCCCAATGGCTGATTAGACAGCTATAGGATGCTTACAGCTGCCTACAATCAGGAGCACTTTGCAGAATCAGGGCCGTAATGAATAATTTGAAGTATTGGTATATACAGTATCTATATATATAGAGAGAGAGAGAAAAAAAAAGTCATGGGCACCTTCAGTTGGGCTCTGAGCTACCTGTAACAGAAATTTGGCTCCTGTGGGCCACTGTGTACCTCTCAGGGATTTTTGGGTGACCAGAGAGACAACACTGCACAACCAGAGACTTTTCTTTTTTCTTTTAATAACTTTATTTAGCTTTTAATGCCAACGAAAAGTGCAATACAATTTATATACAAATAATGATAATCAACCAAAAACTTATAATCAATAAAAATTTCCTCCCTCATCCATCATTACCATCAGGAATAATATCAAAACAAAAGATATACCCCCCTCCCACTCCCATCCCCCCTTGATGTGTGGGTGAAAAACAATATAAAATAAAGGTAAAGGACAACTATAGCAAATCTACAAAAGATGTCAATGGACCCCAAACTAATTTGAATATCTTATTATGTCAGCATTCATTTTCTCATATTTATAAGTTAAACATAAGCTCTCCCACCAAAAAGGAAAACTAAGGTGATCCCAATTCTTCCAATTGTGAGCAATCATTTGCATGGCTATCCCAGTCATAATAAGGAAAAGCCGGCATTTATAGCGGTCCATGGGGGGTTTAATATGCAATAATGTTCCGCATATAACTACCTAATACATCAATGGAATTGATCCTTCCAATATGGTATTAATCTGTCCCCATATTGACTTCCAAAAGTTAAGTATCAAAGGACAATAGAACAGCAGATGATCCAGTGTCCCTACATCAAGATGTCAGTGCCAACATCTATTAGATTTAGAACTATCTAATATTTGTAAATGAACAGGGCTCCAGAAACTTCTGTGTAACAAAAAAACCCAACAAAACATGTTTATCTCATTGATGCTGATGCTGTACATCTCATCCTCCAAGTCCAAATTCGTGGCCATTGAGATGCAGAAATATGCTGCTTTATCTCAATGCTCCAAATGTCCCTAAGACTAGTTTTTGGCTTTTTATTCAGGAATTCAGATATTATTTTATACCAACGGGCAGCCTGATGTCCTAGCAAATCTGTCTGTAAGCACAGGATCTGCATGCTATAAAGATTTTTTTAATTTCGCCAACCAATCAGGGAACCTTTTCTGAATGGCTTGCTTCAACTGCAACCACTTATAAATTTGAGACTTTGAAATACCAAAAGATAGTTGTAGTTGTGTAAAATCAAGCATTTTCCCATTTGATATAACATCTTCTAGTGTACATATGCCTGCCTGCATCCAGTGCTTCCAGGCAATCTTAGACTCGCCAATTTGAATCTTGACACATGGATTTCTCTACTGGAATTTCTGTTAAATTGTTAATGAATTTCAAGGTTTTCCAAGTGTCAAATATAATACTATTGTCCTTAACATAACTATGTAACTTGATACTCAACACATGAGACAGCGGTAATGGGGGACATAATTTGCCACTCTAAGTACAGCCAATCAGGAAGATGTTCCATGAGCTCAGGAAGGACCCAATACATACCCTGATGCAGTATATAGGCCTTATACCTATAAAAGTTTGGTAAGTTTACCCCACCCGCCGTAATTGGTTTTCGTGATGATACTAAAGCAATTCTAGCAGTTTTACCTAACCAAACAAATTTGGTAAGAATGCTATTCGACTTCTTGTAAAAGGACCCCTGAAAATAAACTGGTAACATACCCATTTGGTAACAAACCACAGACAAAATCATCATCTTATCCGTTTGGACTCTCCCCCACCAAGACAGATATAGTGGGTTCCATTGCTCACACATTTCTGAGACCTTTAGCAATAAGGATTTTTCATTTACTTTCATTGTCTATTCCAATGTTTTTTCATCCAAATACCTAAATATTTTATGCCTTCTTCTTTCCAAAGAAAAGGGAATGTGTCAAATAATCCTTTTGGACTGTGTGGCCCTGATTCTCCAAAGTGCATCCCGATTTTAGGCAGCTGTAGGCGTCCTACAGCTGTCTAATCAGCCAATCGGGATGCACGTTTTTTAAAAAAATGCTCCCCAGGCAGGCCGCCTATATTGAAGGCGCCTCCGGGAGCCTAGGGAGGCCCGCAAGACGCCTAAGCTCGCCTAAGGGCCTTAGGCGGGCCTTAGGCGAACCTAGGCGGCCCTACGTGTCTCCCTAGTAGAGGAAGAGATGCTTAAAATGTAGGCCAGCAAAATGCTGGTCTACATTGTAAGTAGATGCGGCCGCTATACTTATGGCAGCAAGGGATCTCCCTTGATCAGTTTCTTGATCATTTGTCTCTTTAGCTATAAATGACAATATTATTATTAAGATTTAGCCAAAAGGAAAGATTTATAAACTATAAAGCATTTAACCTCATGCAAAATTGTCATTTCTTTAATAAGACATTAACTGGGGAGATCCCAGAGGACTGGAAAATAGCAAATGTCACGCTCATCTTTAAGAAGGGATCAAGGGGTGACCCGGGAAACTGCAGGCCGGTGAGCTTGACCTCGGTCCCGGGAAAGATGATGGAAGCACTGGTTAAGGACACAATCTGCGAACACATAGAAAACAAGGGACAGCTGAAGGCGAGCCAGCATGGCATCTGCAAGGGAAGGTCGTGCCTTACGAACTTACAGTACTTCTTTGAGGGAATAAACAGCCAGATGGATAAGGGGGAATCCATAGACATCATTTACCTTGACTTCCAAAAAGCCTTCGACAAGGTACCTCACGAACGGCTACTTAAGAAGCTGTGGAGCCACGGGGTGCACAGGGATATCCACCGATGGATCAAACACTGGCTGGCAGGCAGGAAACAGAGGATTGGAGTAAAGGGCCATTACTCAGACTGGCAGTGGGACACGAGCGGAGTTCCACAGGGGTCGGTGCTGGGACCGCTCCTGTTCAATATATTTATTAACGACCTGGAGACGGGGACGAAATGTGAGGTTATTAAATTTGCTGATGACACCAAACTCTGCAGCAGGGTTAGAAGCACGGAAGACTGTGAAGACCTGCAAAGGGACCTAACGAGACTGGAAGAATGGGCAAAAAAGTGGCAAATGAGTTTTAACATAGAGAAATGCAAGGTCATACATGTAGGGAAAAAGAACCCGATGTTCAGCTACAAAATTGGGGGATCATTGCTAGGGGTGAGCAACCTTGAAAGAGACCTGGGGGTGATGGTGGACTCAACATTGAAAGCATCGGCACAGTGTGCGACGGCCTCCAAGAAAGTGAACAGAATGTTGGGTATCATTAAAAAGGGTATCACAACCAGGACGAAGGAAGTCATCATGCCGCTGTATCGTACAATGGTGCGCCCACATCTGGAATACTGTGTCCAGTACTGGTCAAGAAGGACATGGCAGTACTTGAGGGGGTCCAGAGAAGAGTGACTAAACTGATAAAATGTCTGGAAAACTTTTCATATGCTGACAGGTTGAAAATGCTGGGGTTGTTCTCCCTGGAAAAGCGGAGACTTAGAGGAGACATGATAGAAATCTTCAAAATCCTGAAGGGCATAGAGACAGGGACAGATTCTTCAGACTGTGGGGAACCACAAGTACTAGGGGTCACTAGGAGAAACTGAAAGGGGACAGGTTTAGAACAAATGCTAGGAAGTTCTTTTTTACCCAGAAGGTGGTGGACACATGGAACGCGCTTCCGGAGGTTGTGATAGGCCAGAGCACATTACAGGGGTTCAAGGAAGGTTTGGATAGGTTCCTAAAGGATAAGGGGATTGAGGGGTACAGATAGAAGTAGAGGTAGGTTATAGAAATTGTCAGGAACCACTTCACAGGTCATAGACCTGATAGGCCGCCGCAGGAGCGGACCGCTGGGCGCGATAGACCTCTGGTCTGACTCAGTGGAGGCAACTTCTTATGTTCTTATGTTAACTATTTTTTCTGAGGCCCTCCAAGTACCTACAAATCCAAAAGGTGGCCCTGCAAAGGGTTTGAGTTTGAGACCACTGCTCTAGAGTGACGTGTGCTATGAAGTGCAGGCTGTTCGCCACTGAAACTCCCTCTAAAAGAATCAGCGGGAATATCCTCAAACCTATCTGCAAGAGGTTTAAATTGTGATTTGCCTCTCTTGATCCAGCATGTTCACTATTTTGGGACATCTCTACCAAACATAGGTTGCACATCACAATATATATATATCAGCTTCAACATAAGCATTACTATTTATTTAATTTTCACTAGCTCATATTCTCCTCTTCTGTATCATGCATATCACCTAACATACTGCTACAAAATCCTAATTTTATGGGCAAACTAGATGGGCCATTTGGATTTTATCTGCCATCATGTTTATATTTTAATTGATATGCTGGCTAAAGTATATGATCATATCACTCCTTTGTTTATAAGTTTACTCTGGATACCTATACATTATTAGATCTAAATTTTTTTAAAAAATATTTGTTTGACTTTTGAAGCTCTACATTTTGCCGCTCCATCATACTTGGCTGCTATAACCATTCCATATTTCCTAACACGAGCATTATGGTCAGTTGACTCTCAGAGAATGGTACTTTCTTCACCAAAAATGGTTAATTGTCAGTGGACATAAGAAGACTGCATTCAGAAGACCAAAACAAAAGATTTAGATTAGGGGGTCCTTTTATCAAGCCATGCTAGCAGGATTAGCGCGTCGGACATTTCACCACGCGCTAACCCACGCGTCTGGCTAAAAAACTAACGCCTGCTCAATGCAGGCGTTAGCGGCTTGCGCGGCAGGCGGTTTAATGCGTGGTATTATGCGCATTAAACCCCTACTGCAGCTTGATAAAAGGACCCCCAAGGTCTTTCCTATTGATAATGGCATTCTTTTCTTGTTTTAACTGATTTTTTTGTGTTTTGTATGCTACATTGATCTGTTGTAAATTGTGGGATATCAGATTTTAATAAACATAAACATGCTTCTTATCAGTATTGGCCACAGTAAGAGACAAAATGGATTTGGCTGATGGATTTGGTTTTATCCAGTATGGCCCATATTTTGTTTTTATATTCTCTGTTGAGACTTGGACAGCTTCTGATTTTCCATCCTGAAGGGATAAAAAATCTTTCTAATTTTCTGTTGCTGCTGGTTTTGAAATAAGCAAGCTATGTCACTGGTGAAAGAAAAAATATGGCTATATTTGTTTGTGTATATTCTGTCTATGTTATTAGGTAAATAATAATATTAGATACGTGGCGGGGCATAATAAAAAAAAATGTCTAAGTCCCCTTTTGGCCTAAGCCCCTAAACACTGAATACCCCCTTCAAAATACCCCCCCCCGTCAACACCCCGATACCCCCCACCCCCGACAACACCACCAGGATGGATCCCAGGCCTTCCTGCCAAGGCGCACCTCCGGCACACCGCCCCCCCACCTGACAATACCAGCAGGAGGGATCCTAGGCCCTCCTGCTGATGTTGGCCCCCCACCCCCTGAACAAGCTCCCACCACCACCCTTGCTAGTGAATTTTTAGTTTCACAATATACACAGGGTAGTGGGTCTGAGCACATCCATTCACAAGCTGGGTGGTTGTGCTTTCTCAGATCAGAAAGCCAAGAGTCGGAGCCCCCTTCTGAGGAAGCCATTTTATGTAGGCGAAACTTGAGTCGAAGGGGCCGGTTCGGAGGGTATGACATGCAGTAAATCACAATGGCTAACTCAGGTCTCAAGTATGTAGCTAGATCCCAAATAGTAATACAGATTCTATGCTGCTTATCCTAGAAATAAGCAGTGGATTTCCCCAAGCCATCTTAATAATAGCCTATGGACTTTTCTTTTAGAAAATTATTGAAACCTTTGTTAAACCACGCTGAGCTATCAATTTCTCCACATTCTCCAACAACAAATTTCCGAGTTTAATAATAACAATAGCTCTGCAAGTTCATTTTTCAGTTTTATCAGCATTCTGGGATATATACCATCTGGTCCAGATGATTTGCTTCTGATCAGTTTGTCAAACTGACCCATTACATCTTCCAGTATTACAAAGAATTGTTTGAATTTTTGAAGATACAGTCTCCAGAATTGTACATAGTATTCTAAATGAGGTTTCACCAGAGTCTTATATAGGGACATCAATATCTCTTTTTTTCTACTGGCCATATCTCTCCCTGTGCATTCTAGCATCCTAGCTTTAACCATCTCGTTTTCAACCTGTTTGGATAACTTAGATCATCCCATATTATCACACCAAAGTCCCGCTCCTCTTTTGTGCAAAAACATTCTTCACCCCCCTAAACCAGGTGTAGGGAACTCCGGTCCTCGAGAGCCGTATTCCAGTCGGGTTTTCAGGATTTCCCCAATGAATATGCATGAGATCTATTTGCATGCACTGCTTTCAATGCATATTCAGACAACTAGGCATAGGACAAAAATATAGCCAGCCACAACTTTATTATTATTCCCATAACTTTAAACAACTATTCCCCACAATGAACAATTTCATATATAACTCAAAACATTATGGGCCATGTTTTGGTGAAAACACCTGCCTCAATGATCCGTAGGAATAATCCTGAACAATATACTGGGAATATTGAACTAGTACTTCAATTGGCATATCAAAATATTAATTCTACCAATCTCATTTATAACTCAAAACATATAAAAGCATCCTTTCAGAAGTACTTGTCAACACAACAGGTGCAAAGAAGAAGATAAAAAATATCAATGACCATCCAGCATGGGAAATTTAAGTCCTATTTCTTGTGGGATGGCGAAAAACGCCTGCCTCAGTGGTCCATTGGAATAATCCTGCATAATATACTGGGAAATATATCTATATCTATTATATCTATATCTATTATATGTTATTTTATTTTTTATTTTTTGATTTGCTGAAAACTGGCACAGCCAATTGCCATGCCAATTAAGCATATTTATTGTATCTGTATTCGCTGACTGTGACATCTCGCTGATTGACCTGCCCATCTCTGTTGTAAACCGTATTCGCTGATTCTTTATTGTATCTGTATTCACTGATAGTAACTATTCGCATATCTGTATCTGTATTCACTGATTGTAACTATTCGCTGATTGTCCAGCCCTTCTTTATTGTAAACCACCTCGAACTACTATGGCTTTGGCGGTATATAAGAAATAAAATAATAAATAATTAAAATAAAATGTTGAACATGGATTTTGAAGTTAGGAGTTGCTAGGCATCCTCGATTAGGGCACCTAGTGGTATCTAATGTAGGTACCCTATATATAATCTGACCCTATGGGGCTCATAATAAAAAAAAATGCCCCAAAAGACAGATTGTCCAAGTACCAATAATCAAAGCTGGTTTTAGACGTATCTAAATATTATTTAAAATGCACTTTCACAAGAAAAATATATAATGTCAGGTGGAACATGAACAGCACAGCTTAGGTTTGGATGTAATGTTCAGTAAAAAATGGAGGAAAAAGCCTCAGACTAGAACCCTCCCACCTCCACAAAGGTGGTTAACAGGTGGTTAGGCATTAACCTCATTGGCAAGAAACCTCCATAGCATTCCAAAAAGTAAAAACCTTAAGCAGAGCTGTTAGTGCTGAATGATAGGAGAAATAACTTTCAACTTATCTTCTGTTGATTGGTATACCAACGGTGGCCAGCGTTTCACAAGTCTGCTGCCTCAGGGTGTAACGTATCTGATCAAGCTAGAGCCAAAACAAAAATAAAACTTTTGTCATTAAACTAGACTTCTGCACTTCTTCAAAAAGTTAAATAAAACCAGCATGACATACCTTCAATCAGGACGCCAAAACGCATCTCCTGCATCAAAAGATGGCTACACCATGTCTGCACCAGGTTTAAGAACTCCAGGTATGATGTCATCATAACTGGAAGTGACAGGGCAGCAAGATAAAGACGCTGCTATGTATATATGATTCGATTTGCTGACAAACTATAACTGACTGACAAATCATTCTGATGGGATATAGATAAACCTGGATGTGATAAAAATATATCTATGGAGTGCAACATTTAAAACTCTCTTGTCTTATTTAATCATGTGAAAAATTGCTATTCCATCACCACGCTTATATACCTAAGGCTCCTATTAACCTCTATTGTCAAATTCCTATCTTATGTTTCTATCTAAAACCAGCTTAGGCCTTTCCCCTGCCTCTGAACACCTAGAGCGAAAAGAGGCGTTTTTGGAGGAGGGGAAAGGGCGGGAGGTAGGCCGACCTAGACTTAAGGCTCCTTTTACTAAGGTGTGCTAGCGGTTTTAGCGCGCATTACATTGCCACACACGCTATACGCTAATGCCGTCATAGAGCTTGTGTTAGTATTTTTCATGTAGCGTGCGCTAAAAACTCTAGCGCACCTTATAATCATAGTATAATCAAAAGTTTAAGAAGGTTTCACAGTTGGAACTTATACGTTTTGACTTAGACCAAGTCAAAACAGGTATAAGTTCTGAATAGGGGCCGCTGAGCTGATCACGGCTGCCATGATCAGCTCAGCAGCCACGGCAACCTGCCCACCCCCCTGCCATGATCACAATCCCCCCTGAACTGCCGCAAATACTTTCAGGAGAGATGCCCAATCTCTCCTGTTGAGACCCCCCCAATACCCTCATCCTCTCAACAACACCATCAGGAGGATACCCATGCCCCTAGGAGGGGCCTTAGGCAACTGGCCCAATTCCGGTTGGCCCAGGCGCCTAAGACCCCTCCTATGGTTGGGGCTTAAGGTGCCTGGGCCAATCAGGGAACTGAGCCAGACGGACAACATTAAGGTAAGCAAGGGGGGTGTCCGTGGTTAGGGGGGCCGTGTAGTGGGGACTGTTCGGGGGTTCGAGGGTATTGAGGGGTTTAGAGGGTTCACAGGGTATGCCTTGGCAGAAGGGCCTGGGCTCCCTCCTTCCAGTGTTGTTGGGGGGTAGGGGATTCTGGGGGTATACCTCAGCAGGAGGGCTTGAGTTCCCTCCTGCCCTTGTTGTCGGGGGTGGGGGGAGTTACAGGAGTGTGCTTCGGCAGGAGGGCTAGGGATTCCTCCTTCTGGTATTTTTGGGGGGTTCCGGGGGTGCGCCTTGGCAGGAGGGCTTGGGATCCCTCCTGCCAGTTCAGGGTTTTGCCATGGGGGGATCGCGATCATTGTGGTGGGGGGTGAGCCATTTATAGGCATTGTAACCGGCATTGTTTTTTGACAGACGATGGTTATAGAATTCTGCTTTTAGGAGAAGGACTGGCCCATCCTTCACCTAAAAGGTCTTGACTTGGGTGTTTGGGACTTGGGCGATTTTTTGGTCAGGAACGTGGTGTAAGGAGAGACCTAGGGGTCCTTTTACAAAAAAGTAGCGATTTAATGCATGGAATACTGCGCGTTAAACTGCCTGTTGTGCTAGTACTTAACGCCTCCATTGACGAGGCGTTAGGATTTTAGACTGCTGCGTGGGTTAGCGCGTGATGAAATGTCTGACGCGCTAACACTCGTAGCGTGCCTTGATAAAAGGAGCCCATAGTGGCAGTCTAAGTCAGTAGATTGCTGAACGTGCAGATAGGCCATTCTCAAAAAAAACCCTCAATTTGAACATTTTTTTTTTGAGAATGGACATTTCCCTGCTGCCAACTTCAGCGTCTACTGACTTAGGCCAAAAGGGGACTTAGACTTTTTTTTTTTAATTATGCTCCTCCACATGTCCAGTTGAATAAATAAGGGAAAGGGATTGGGATATGTATACTATCTTTTTGTAGTTATACAACCACACTCAAAGCTTTTTATGTTTATGTTTTATTAACATTTGATATACCGACACTGTTCCCTCTAAGCTGAGCAGGAGTCCTCCACCCACAGTCTCACCAATAGAGGGTGCTGTTTTACTGTCACATTTTTCAATTGTGAGGGACAGGCAAGTTCTGCAGGACTCCAGGGAACATACCTGTCCTTAGCGACTGAAAATATTCCACCCCCTAGTGGTAGCAATGCAGCTGGAGGACACCTGCTCAGCTTAGAGGGAACACTGGCGCCGCCGCTGCCGGCGCTTAAGCATATTACAGATCTAAGCGGTTTACAATAAAATAGAGATAAATTAGGAAAGGAACTCCATTAGAGATAGGAAAGCTGAAGATAAGATATTAAAAGATAAATTGGATGAAGAACCCCCAGAGAAAAACATTATAATATAACTACATTTCAAGATGATCGCCACTACCTGCTAGCTGTGAGGACGCCTTCGATAGTGGCTCTATTTTCTTGCAACCAGTGAGAAGAATTTCGCACTTATGCCAAAGAGAAGGGGGAACAGCGTTGGTGGAGCCTCCCGACGTTCAGAACCGCCATCGATTACAATAGACGACTTTCTCAGACGCCTCTAACAAGGGCAATTGTTGTCGGGGAATCGCCCACTGGAGCCGGTGGCAGAGAGTAATGCCGCCGCAGCTATCCCTGGGCTCGATGTTACACTGAACCCCAACATCAAGACTCCACCTCTGCAGCCAACTCCACAAAGAGCAAGCTCCCCGCAAGATTACCTTGGAAGAGGAAGTTTTCTCATTCTCGGAGGCCAGTACTTCGGAGGGCTTGCCAGTGGAAACAGCTCAGAGAGGTTTTTTTCCCTTTGGATGGAATTGCGACTGTAACATCTCAGGCTAAAGAGGCACAAGCGCTCCAGGAGGTAAAACAATCTAAAGAACAGTTTCTTTCTACACCTGCAACAGCTTTTTCTGCATTTAAGCCCCCGGAAGTTACTCTAGATGCTCTTTGGGACTTTGTGATGAATCTAGGTAACTTTCTTAGTCCACATATAAAACATTTGGACAAAGAATTAAAAACTCAGAAAGAGGAAATTAAGCTTTTAAAACAAGACTTATCTTTGGTGACATTAGATGGTCAAAAAAGGGAAAAATAGATAACAATTAAACAAAATCAAGATTTAATTGTGAAAGATAATATTATCCTGAGAAAGAAGCTTGAAGCACTTGAGAACAGTAATCGTGTTAATAATTTGCGGCTGATAAATTTTCCTAAGGTTTCCTCGATTACTCCTCGTGATATGATCAGACGTTATTTCATGGAAGTATTGGGAATACCAGAAAATTCATTACCTCCCCTAACAAGGGCTTATTATTTACCTTTAAAGTCTCAAGAAACTCAAAATCAGCATCGTGACCATCAAGAAGGTCCCTTAGATGTTACTGCAATTTTGGAGGAATCTGATACAGAAACAGCTGTTTCAGCTACTTTATTGATGACTGTTGCTTTATCCCCAGATAAAGATTGGATCCTCAAATTGTTCTTTAAAAATAGATTTAGGGACTTCCTGGGGATTAAAATACAGATTTTCCCTGACGTTTCGAGAGAAATGCAGAAGAGGAGACGAGAGTTTCTAATTTTAAAACCAGGGGTAACCCAACTAGGGGGTGTTTTCTTTTTGCAATATCCCTTTAAGTGTATTATTAGATACTGCTCTTTAAAATATATTTTTGTAGATCCTTCTCATTTAGTTAGTTTTCTCTCCCTAAAATGCTTGGAGAATGAAGGTGTAATAGCTCCTGTATAATTAAAATATGCTCTCTGTTTCAGCAGCAGATATACATATCTTCATTATTTTATTATGACTTAGTAATTACTCCTTTCTCACTTCTTGGATCACTTATGAGGACTTGAGTGTATTAAGGAATGCCTTTTCTATTTTGATGATTTTTGTTTAAAATGTTATGACTTAGATTACACTTTCTGTACAAGATGTTAAAGCTTGGAAAATAATTTTGAAAATTTAATAAAGAATTAAATTAAAAAAAAATAATTTAACTACAGCACGCCCCAAAGTATCCAGAAAAGAAAATAATAAAAGTTACATATATGCACAAGTACTTATTTTGTACCTGGGATAAAGGAGGATTAATTGACTTACCCAGGGTCACAAGGAGCAGCCCTGGAATTCAGTTCCAGAACCTCTAGGTGCAGAGGCAGCAGCTCTACCACTAGGCCACTCCTCACCTCTAAGAGCATAAAGTAGTGTATTAGCCCTCAAGAGTGTACGTGGGAGAGCAAATTTTAAAGAAAGACCCACCATGGGCCATATTTTGGCAAATATGCCTGTGGGTCTGCTTGTTGTATGTACAAACACAATCAAAAGAGTAAAATTAATATGTCAAATAATTCAGTGAATGGACTGCTCACTGATCAAAAGGGTACCAAAGTAAATGTGTGATGGATACACCAATCAAATTAATGGTGCTGCAAGCTATCTCCACTGTCGGGTTTTTCAGCAAAATTTGGTATTCCAACACCCACTCTTGAAGCCCATTGTGCTACCTTATGTTGTGGTTTATTCACTGTATTTTTAACTCCCTCTGTGGCCTAATTGAATAAACAAATACATTATACTGTACTATAGTTGAAGCCATCTTACAAAAAACCTCCTTATTGTAAATTGTATTCACTGCATGCTGTTTTAAGAGCTGCACTTCAAAATATATATTTGAAATGCATCTCCCTTTATACTTTAGGATAATTTGTTTTTGCTGCTTCTTTAGGGAATAAGATGTTAATCCCCCAAATTATATATAAATGGTCAAGGCTTTACTGTATTCTATAGAACATTTAAATAAACTAAGACTGCAAGGAATTTTGTGAAAGCTTATAAAACCTATTGCCCTAATAATCTACTGTCATTCTGTTATGATACACCCTGTAGAGCCTTCCTTTATGCACTGATTCTCCATTTTCAAAGGAAGATATAATGCTTGGTATCATTTATTACTAGTTTCCATGGCATCCAGAATGAAATAAGTAATTACAGTGATATTTCTGTGAGAGAAATGCTACTATCCTGAAAGACAAAATATCAATTAATTAACTTGTTTTTGCTCAGTGTTCCAAACATTTTTGAGAAATCTAAGGTGAAAATAAAAACTTGAGCAAAGACAGGTTAAATGCATTCTTCTTTGGTTCACATAGACCCCCCCCCCCCTGATTTTAGAGGGTAGTGTCCCATTAAGAGCAAACAGTGTTATTCAAGGTTTATTATGCTCATTGAACTTGCATGTGTATGGACATGCTATCAGGAAACAGTACATACCCTTTCCAAAAGAAAAGATGTGTGCACTCTTTGCAGTGGGCCCCTTACTGAACAATCCTATTGGGCCTCCAACGCACCCCTCCCCCCTCCCCCTCCCCCCCTTCTTCCATGGGCCGAATACATACATACTTTTCTCTGTCGCCGCACTCTTTGACCAAAAGATTTGTAAGCCTGCAACCACGTCAAGGTAGACTATTTCAGCAGGGCCCTAACCTAACCTAAACTAAACTAATCTATACCTATCTATTCTAAACTAACATATGTCTAATACTGAACCAATAACAAACTAACAAACATCTGCATAATAAATAACTAATAAATAATAGTGCTAGTAGCTATAATTCACTTTTGAATGTAAAATCTCAGTTAAGGATTTCTTTTGACCTTTGTAGGCCAGAAGTAGATCACAATTGCACAATATTTTTTGTAACAAGTATTAAATGTGTTTTTATAAATACTGTAAGCTTAATAAATATATCATAAAAAACAACACATCTGAGCACATCTGAGCGCATATCTGAACATACACATCTGACTGTATATGTGAGCGCATATCTAAACATACACATCTGAGCGCATATCTGAACATACACATCTGACTGTATATGTGAGCGCATATCTAAACATACACATCTGAGCGCATATCTGAACATACACATCTGTATCATCCCATCCTCCTCAGCTTGCCTATAGCTGCATCATGCATGTTAAAAATGTATGATATGTTGATATGTGCATCTTCCTTCCTTCCCATCCATCCTCCTCAGCCTGTCCTTACACATCCACAGCTGCATGTTAATGATGATGTATATGTTATGATGATAAATAAGTGCATATGAGCACATCATTAACATGCAGCTATGGATGAATATATAATGATATTATGAGTGTGCACCTCTTCCTTCCCATCCTCCTCAGCATGTCACATACAGCATGTTACATTAGACAGACTTTGTGTAATGTAACATGCTGTATGTGACATGCTAAGGAGGATGGGAAGGAAGAGGTGCACACTCATAACATCATTATATATTCATGAATCAATCTGATAATCATCACCACCAGGCTGTGTGTGTTATGGGATGGAGGAAGAAAGGTGCATGGGATGGAGGAAGAAAGGTGCATGTTTAAATTGCGCGGGGACAGAAATCCCACCTGTCCCCGCCAAAGTCCCACCCATCCCCACTCGTCCCCGTGAGGACTCCCACCCGTCCCTGCAAGGAATCCCTCCGTCCCCACCCGTCCCCGCGAGGAATCCCCTCCATCCCTATAAACTACAGAAATAGTTATTTCATTTAATTATGCTACTGAATTAAAGGCTCTGGTAGAAACCCATTTAAAAATAAGCAAAAAGTCTTTATTAATTTGGAAATATTAATTGGGAAGAATACATACTTTGTAAATGGGTTTCTACCAGAGCCTCTAATGTTTATAAATTTTTATCAACACAACTAATATACTACTTTATCCTGAAGCAAAAAAAAAAAAAGAATTTTTTTCCTACCTTTGTTGCCTGGTTTCTGCTTTCCTCATGTTCTCATTTAATTCCTTCCATCTACTGTCTCTCTTCTTTCTGCGTCTTCCATTTGCTCTGTTACTGTGCCTCTCCCTTTCTCCCCCCTCCCAAATTGGTCTGGCACCCATCTTCTTCTCTCTGCTCCCCCCATAGTCTGGCATCTCTGTTTTCTTCCCTGCCAGTGTCTTCTCCCCACTATCTCTTCCCCATTTCCTTTCAACGTCCTTCTCCCCCCATCTTCCCCATGTCCTGTCAGCATCCTTCTCCCCCCTCTGTCTTCCACATTTGCTTTCAGTGTCCTTCTCCCCCCTGTCTTCCCCGTGTCCTTTCAGTGTCCTTCTCCCCCTCTGTCTTCCCCATGTCCTTTCAGCATCCTTCTCCCCCCTCTGTTTTCCCCATGTGCTTCCAGCGTCCTTCTCCCCCCTGCCTTCCCCATGCCCTTTCAGTGTCCTTGTCCCCCCATCTTCCCATGTCCTTTCAGCGTCCTTCTCCATCCCTTTGTCTTCCCCATGTCCTTTCAGGGTCCTTCTCCCCCCGCTGTCTTCCCCATGTGCTTTCAGCGTCCTTCACCCCTTTGTCTTCCCCATGTCCTTTCAGCATCCTTCTCCACTCCTTTGTCTTCCTCAGTGCTTTCAGCGGCCTTCTCCCCCCTCAGTTTTACCCATTTCCCTTAAGCGTCTTTTCTTCTCCTCTCCACCTTTCCTCACTTTCTCCCTCCCTGTCCCTTACCTTTGTAGCGCTTCCCCACCCGACCGACAACAGAACAGGCCCAGTCGGACAAACCTCCCTACCCTGTAGCCGCGAATCTAAATTACCTCCTTACAGCAGCTGGAGTATTGAAGCTGCTGTAAGAAGGTAATTTAGATTTGCTGCTACTGGGCAGGGAGGTTTGTCGGCCGGGCCTGTTGTCGGTCGGTCAGGGGAAGCGCCACAATAAGGGGACCTGACCGGCTGTGCACACTCCCCCCCATGGCTGCACCCGGGGCAGACTGCCCCCCCCCCTTCGGTACACAACTGCCTTTCCCCTACCTGCCCTGCCGCAAGCAGCTGACCGGATGTCTTCCTGATGTCAATGCTGACGTCGGAGGAAGGGAGGGGTTTGCTTAAGCCCTCCCTCCGACGTCAGCGCTGACATCAGGAAGACTTCCGTTCGGCTGTGTGCTGCGGCAGGGCAGGTAAGGAGAAGGAGAGGAGACTATGCTTGCGACCCTGGGGGAACCCGGGCCCCCTGTCAGCTCCGGGCCCCTGAATGCAGGACTGGTAGTACTGCCCTGATGGTGGCCCTGAGTGTGTCCCTTTTACGAAAAGGGCACACTATTTGCAAAGTGGATGCACGTTTACCTCTGGATTCTATTGACACAGGAAAGCAAACAGAATGCTGGGTATCATTAAGAGGGGTATTACGACCAGGACGAAGGAAGTTATCATGCCGCTGTATCATGCAATGGTACGGCCGCATCTGGAGTACTGTGTCCAGTACTGGTCGCCGTACCTCAAGAAGGACATGGCGGTACTTGAGGGAGTACAAAGAAGAGCAACCAAACTGATAAAGGGAATGGAAAATCTCCCATATACCGACAGATTGAAGCAGTTGGGACTTTTCTCCCTGGAGAAGCGAAGACTTAGAGGAGACATGATAGAAACCTTCAAGATCCTGAAGGGCATAGAAAAAGTAGACAGAGACAGATTTTTCAAATTAAGGGGCACCACAAGTACAAGGGGGCATTGGGGGAAATTGAAAGGGGACAGGTTTAGAACAAACGCTAGGAAGTACTTTTTCACTCAGAGGGTGGTAGATACATGGAACGCGCTTCCAGAGGCTGTTGTGGACAAGAAAACACTAAATGGATTCAAAGAAGGTTTGGATAGATTCCTAGAAGAAAAAGGGATTGGGGGGTACAGATAGGTATAGACCATTGCTCAGGCAATGGACCTGATGGGCCGCCGCGGGAGCGGACCGCTGAGCAGGATGGACCTATGGTCTGCCTCAGCGGAGGCAACTTCTTATGTTCTTATGTTCTTAACTCTGAGGTGCCCTCAGAATTGCTAAATGCCAGCTGCATACCTTCTGTTGCAAAACATAGACATTTTAAAAAAAAAATATACCGGAGGTTAACACTACTAATTAAAACTTTCTCAAGAGGCACAACAGGCAGGTAAAATTAAGTCCCTAAGTATAAAACAGAAAGGAGAGATACAACCAGATAATGTTGTTCAAAAACGTAGCCCAAATCCTAGGCTACAGAAGTCAAAACACATCTTAAAATCCCTGGGTAGAAATCCCATGTATAAAAGGGAAAAGGAGGATGAATGGACAGATGCTGAAATGTTATCAGAAATTGGGAGACTAACAAATTGGGTAAAATACTAATAAGGAAGCCTACTAATTAAGTGGTGGACTAATAGCTATGGCTGACACACTGTATGAGCTAAAGGAATTATGTTTTGAGTGGGAGGATTTAGGTTAGGGGGTAGGGGGCTGATAGGCAAATTTTGTAATTGGCTAATTTGAGGAAGGTTAGGTTAAAGGAGTAATGGGATTGAGGATTGGTTGTTAGAGTGGTTGCTAGGGGAAGGAGAGTTAGGGATTGGTGAGTGAGATTAAAGATCTGATTTGTGGAAGTAGGCGAGAATTTGGATGTGAAGATAAAGCACAGTTACTTACCGTAACAGTTGTTATCCAGGGGGAGTGGCCAAGATGACGGTGCTAAGCTGGAAGTGTTGAGAACACTCCCATTGCTGCAGAAATTCTTCGTTACCGCAATGCCGCAAACACAAAGAAAAGGTACTGTGAGGGTGTCTACCTCCTCAACACCCTTGCCTGCCTTAGCTCAGCGTACATTGGAGCAGTGCTTCCCAGCAGTTTGCTCAAGATTGGGTGAGCTAAGTTCCACTGCGAGAACGAGTGGAGAGGACTCATTCTCACTGGGGTGGGAGATCTCATTCTCACTGGCACCGGTTATCCCGCCTCCTTGCCCAGCTGACGCTGCTGCCCAGGAAGTGGAAGGAAAGGAAGCCGAAATTGCACCTGAAGCTCCCGCAGAGAGAGGTTCTGCAGCAGATAAGCTTCTGCCGATGCAGACCAGCCTTGGAGATTCATTCTCCTCCAACAAAGACACTTTATTAGCTATACTGAAGACGCTCCAGAAATTGAATGTTGCCATAATGAAGACAGCAGAGGAGGTAAAAGCTTTTGGAGCCAAGCTGGATAATGTTATTAAAACCTTTGAGCAGATGAACAATGAAACTAAAAGCTCACTTAAAAAGTTGCAAACTGAGGTACAATCATTACACGACTACAAAAATACTGCAATAAAAGATATTACTTTTTTTGCAACGGAGGATAGAAAATATAGAAAATTACAATTGTAGGCTGAATGTGAGAATCTTGAACTTTTCTAAATCTCCTGGAATTTCATTGTATGATATGTTTAAAAAATATGTGATGGAAATGCTTGGTTATTCCTTCTTGGAGCTGAAAAAGATAGCTTGATGAAGTATACAGAGGTGCAATGAGCTAATGTTAGCAAACTTTTGAGATAGAGTGTGTGACATTTCTGCTCCCCGAGACGGTCATGTCAGAGTAAAACCCCATAGTAAACCCTTTGACCAAGACCAGAGACTGACTGAGAATGATCAGGCAGGAGATCCTGAAAGCAGAGCTGCCTATCCTGAGTCATCTGAACCTGAGCAGGAGCCAGAATACAGGTTAGCTCCACGTCCCAGTAAGAAACCCAGCTCCCTTAAGAGATTTAATCAGGCTCCCAGTTGTATTCTGCCCAGCAACCTGGGGGGGAGCCAAAGAGCATGAAAGCTAGGAACACAGACACCTAGAACAGGGAGTGGCACAAACATTCTTAAACAGCTCTCCAAGGCAATAAGGGAGGCTGCACATGAGGACCTGGCAGAGAAGGTTCTCCGGGCCAGGCAAAGGCCAGACCTCGCACAGGAGCCTATGGAATGGGAGGATTCCATTGCCCAAGAGTCAGCAGAGCAGTTGGGGGCTCCAGAAAGTATGGACACAGCTGAAGAGAATGTGCCTGAAGCTGAAAACGTAGAAGATATGGATGTGAGCTTGGCAGTCTCTCACTATAGACAGGAGGTACTGTTCTCTATCAGGACAACGTGTGTTGGATTGTTTGCTGAAAGACTATTTGTTTTCTGTTGCTGAAGAAGTTTTGTTTTTTCTGTGGAACCGGGCTGAGAGCAGTGCTGCAGCAGCATTAATTGAGTGCTACACCTCAGCTGTGCACAAGCCAGGGAAAGCTGAAGGAAGTTTGCCTTTCAGCTTGTGTAGTATTGTCCATGTTAGCTGCTAAACTCCATGGGACTTTCAGGATTGGGGTAGGATCCCCGAAGATCTAAGGGTTGGGATTCTGCGGGAGCATGTTAAACCTATTTAATAAAGGGGAACCAACAATTCTGTTGCCCAACAGTGAGAAGGACTGGAGAGTAGCTATTGCTGGAATGACAAGAGCCTGCAGTAATGCCTTACTTTTCTTTTCATGTTTGAAGTTTGCTTTGCAATCTATATATATAAAATCGGAGGTATGTGTGTGTGTATGTGCTGCGATCATGCAAAAACGGCTTGACCGATTTGAACGAAACTTGGTATGCAGATCCCTCACTACCTGGGATGATATGTTCTGGGGATCTCGCGGCCCACCTGCACACGTGGGCGGAGCTACAAACAGAAAATCAGATTTCACCCATTCATGTCAATGGAAAAAATGTAAAAAGCTGCCATTCTCACAGTAATTCAAAAACGGCTTGACCGATTTGAACGAAACTTGGTATGCAGATCCCTCACTACCTGGGATGATATGTTCTGGGGATCTCGTGGCCCACCTGCACACGTGGGCGGAGCTACAAACAGAAAATCAGATTTCACCCATTCATGTCAATGGAAAAAATGTAAAAAGCTGCCATTCTCACTGTAATTCAAAAACAGCTTGACCGATTTGAACGAAACTTTGTATGCAGATCCCTCACTACCTGGGCTGATATGTTCTGGGGGTCTCACAGCCCACCTGCACACGTGGGCGGAGCTACAAACAGAAAATCAGATATCACCCATTCATGTCAATGGAAAAAATGTAAAAAGCTGCCATTCTCACAGTAATTCAAAAACGGCTTGACCGATTTGAACGAAACTTGGTATGCAGATCCCTCACTACCTGGGATGATATGTTCTGGGGATCTCGCGGCCCACCTGCACACGTGGGCGGAGCTACAAACAGAAAATCAGATTTCACCCATTCATGTCAATGGAAAAAATGTAAAAAGCTGCCATTCTCACAGTAATTCAAAAACGGCTTGACCGATTTGACCGAAACTTGGTATGCTGATCCCTCACTACCTGGGCTGATATGTTCTGGGGGTCTCGCGGCCCACCTGCACACATGGGCGGAGCTACAAACAGAAAATCAGATATCACCCATTCATGTCAATGGAAAAAATGTAAAAAGCTGCCATTCTCACAGTAATTCAAAAACGGCTTGACCGATTTGAACGAAACTTGGTATGCAGATCCCTCACTACCTGGGGTGATATGTTCTGGGGGTCTCTCGGCCCACAACTCTATGTTGCTTGCTCAAGGGTGGGTTCACCCAACAATTTATATGTTCTTGCTCCTGGAGGTGAAACTAAAAATGTTGTTTATAATCACGTTTTGCGTTAGTTGTATTGTATTCATTTTGTCAAATATTTCACATTATAATTTGAATATTGTACTTTTTATTAAGCTGTAAAAAAATAATTTCATTCACCACTATAAAGTATCTTTATTTGAATCCATTTACAGTGTTATTGCTATAATTAAATACCCGTGCAACGCCGGGGCATCAGCTAGTGTGAAATATAAGTGCCTGGTGAAGAAACAGGATTATATGCTTGAAAGTCCAGGACTCAAGAATATTCTTGAGGACTTTTCCTTTTAGGAACTATTTTTTTTTGTTTTCTCTTGCTGAGCGTGTGGTTCAGTGTTGGGGAAGCCGCTAGAACCTTTATTGTGGACTTCTATGGACTTACCTAATATAAGAACTGCTGTTCTTCCGTTGAACTGTTTTGGGAGGATAGAAACCTTTTTCCTTTGGAGCAAAAGGAAGATAGTGCTAGTGCTTCCTTGTATGATTTTGGTTTTCTATTTTTGTTTTTTGTGACAAATTAAACCTTGGACATTTTTGATTTGTCTTGACTCTCGCTGTTGTTTATTGTAGCGAGGCCCAGAGTATTGGGCCACCAGTGAGGTCTTCCACTTTGGGAGCCACGCCAGAGTCATGCTGCCGCCTGTCGGTGGTCCTCCACAAGCTTCCAGGGACCCCAGCAGGTGACAAGTGTTAACCCTACTTTTTAATTTTTATGCATTCTGATTTATTCTCTCCTATTATATAGGCTGTACTCCCCTTATTAACATTGTGGTCTAAGGAAGGATTTATAATTATTCCGCTTGTAAAATTTTTGATGATTTATATTAACACTAGTCGTTAAGCCCGTTACATTAACGGGTGCTAGAATTTATGTCTGTCTGTATTTTTCTTTCTGTCTCTTTCCTCCCTCCATTTCCCTGTGTAGCGCTGTCTCTGCTTTCTTCCTCAATCTGCACTCTCAAGCTGTAACATTACTGCTTAGCTTTTTCTCCCTGCAAGCATCTCTGCTCTCTTTCTCATCCCCAGTCTCTTTGCTATTTTTCTCTTCTTGCAGGGGTCTCTGCTCTCCTTTCTCTATATGTTCCTGATTCCTGCAAACTTCTGTTTTCTCTGTATGCTCTTGATCCTGTGTTTCCCTGTAGGTGTCTTTTCCCTTTTTTTTTTTTTTTTATTCCTTCTTCATGTATGGTTGATTTATTAAAAGTTTTTTTATTTTTCCTATTTGTTGCATGCCTGTCTCCTTGGCCGCTGTATGTTTCTAATTTTTTGCTTTGTGTGTTTGTTTGTGTTTTTTTGCTGATTGTCTACTTGGTCGCTGTCGGTCTGTCTGTCTCATTGGCTGCTGTATGTCTGTATGCCTTTTTTTCAGTCTAACTCCTTGGCCACTGTATGTCTGGAAGGTTTGTTTTCCTGAATTTATCCTTGGGCATTGTAATTTTTATTTTTTTCTGTTTGTCTCCTTGGCTGTTTGTATTTTTTTGCTGTCTCTCTGTCTGTCTACTTGGACGCTGTATGTAAGTATGTCTGTCTCCTTGGCTGCTGTATGTCTGTTTGTCATTTTTTTTCCTGTGTCTCTCTCTCCTTGTCCTCTGTGTTTTGTTATTTTTTCAATCTGTCTCTTTAGCCCCCTGTCCTTCTGTGACTGTCTGTGTGTCTCTCTCTACTTGTGCACTGTTGTTTGTTTGTTTTTTTCAATCTCTCTTTAGCTCCTGATCCCCTCTCACTGACCCTTGCGCGACTGCATGTAATTCCGGTTAGGTTTCCATGGCAACCCTGCTCGCGGGTCTGTGAGTGTAGGGCCGTTTTGTCGGGTCTGGCGGTGCCGGGTTGGGAAGAGTCCTGGCTCCTTTTTTGGTTTGGGCCCGTGCAGAGGGGCTCAACAGCGCACAACCACCTTTCCTTCCCTCCCTCCATCAGGTGCAGTGCAGCTCCACCAATGTTAAAAGCAGCCGCGTCGAAATCGGAGCCCTGCCACTGCCGTAGCACTTTCCCCTCTGCCTTGGTCCCGCCCCTTCTCTGACATATGGGACCGCGGCAGAGGGAACTTGTTACGGTGGCGGCAGGGCTCCAATTTCAAAGCAGCTGCTTTTAACATAGGCGGAGCTGAACTGTACCTGATGGAGGAAGGGAAGGAACGGTGGGGCAAATTTGGTCAACGGCAGGAATTGTTTGGCAGACCAAGCACCGTGAAACCGTGAGGAAGGCCACCGCAGCCTCGCAGCTAGGTAGGGGGACAACAATGGCGCTTATGCTCAAGCCCCCGCCGCAGCTCCTCTCTCGATCCTGGTGCGGTTCGAGAGAGGATTCGTGGCGGCGGCTTGAGCATAAGCGCGATTGTTGTCCAAGTTGCCGAGTTTGGTGACGTAAACCCGCGCATGCGCACTAAAAAAAACGCGACGGATCAGGGAACATGTTTTTTTTAGTGCGCATGCGCGTCCTACCATTTTATTATATTAGATTATTCTACTGTATTTCTATAATAAGTTTTTATTCTTGTAAATTTTGTTGAAAATATAAATATTTTTTTTAAAAACACAGTTGTTATCCAGGAATAGCAGGAAGATATTCTCATCATGTAGGTGATGTCATCCACAGAGCCTCTTAGGGCACAGCCTCGCAAGCAGACTTGCTTGTAGAACTTTCAAAGAGTTTGCGAGTGCTGCACTGCGCATGCGCAAGTGCCTTCCCGATAAACATAGGCCGTACATCTCCTGTGAGGTACCTCAGTTCATATAGCCAGCTAAGAAGCCAACCAGGGGAGGTGGGTGGGTTGTGAGAATATCTGCCTGCTGTCCCTGGGTAACAACTGTTATGGTAAGTAACTGTGCTTTATCACAGGACAAGCAGGCAGCATATTCTCAACATGTGGGTGACCTCCAAGCTAATCAGAATGGGATGGTGGGAGTGTTGGCAATTTAGGAGAATAAATGCTATAAAACTGCCTGGCCAAAATGGCCATCCTGTCTGGAGAAAGTATCCAGACAATAATGAGAGGTGAATGTATGAACCGAGCACCAAGTTGCAGCCTTGCAGATTTCCTCAATAGGAGTTGATCTGAGGAAAGCTACAGATGCCACCATAGCTCTAAATGTATGGCCCGTGATCCGATCCTGCAAAGGGAGACCATCCTGAGCATAGCAGAAAGAGATGTAAGCAGCCATCCAGTTGGAGATGGTTCACTTGGAAACAAGATGCCCTAATTTATTTGGTTCGAAGGAGATAAAAAGTTGAGGAGCAGTTCTGTGAGGTTGAGTACATTGCAAGTAGAAAGCTGAAGCATATTTACAGACCAGAGTATGAAGAGCTGTTTCTCCAGGATGAGAATGAGGCTTTGGAAAAACACTGGAAGAACAATGGATTGATTGAGATGAAATTCTGAAATCACTTTAAGTAAGAATTTTGGATGAGTACGGAGGACTACCTTGTCATGATGGAAAACTGTGAAAGGTGGATCTGCCACTAGAGCTTGGAGCTCACTGACTCATCTAGCAGAGGTGAGCACAATGAGAAAAACCACTTTCCAAGTGAGATATTTTAGATGAGCCATATCTATTGGTTTGAAAGGAGGCTTCATCAATTGAGTAAGAACAACATTGAGGTCCCAAACCACTGGAGGTGGATTGAGAGGTAGTTTGACATTGAAAAGTCCTTTTATAAATCTGGCAACCACAGGATGAGCAGAGAGGAGTTTCCCTTCAATAGGCTGATGAAAAGCAGCAATTGCACTTAGATGGACTCTAATTGATGTGGATTTGAGGCCAGATTGAGATAAGTGTAGCAGGTAATCCAAAACCGAAGACAAGGAGGTAGATTGTGGCTCCTTGTGATGAATAGTACACCAAGTTGATAACCTAGTCCATTTCTGTATGTAACACTGCCTAATGGATGGCTTCCTGGAAGCCTCTAGAATGTCCTGGAAATATTGAGAAAACTGTATAGTGACAGTTAGGTTGAGAGGTCCCAAGCTGTTAAGTGAAGAGACTGCAGGTTGGGATGAAGCAGAGAGGGAAATACTGGTAGAAGTAGAGGCTTCCTGGTGCTGAGTTGAAGTAGAAGGGAGTGCCATGGTTGTCTGGGCCACCGAGGAGCTATCAGAATCATGGTGGCATGCTTCTTCTTGAGTTTGACAAGTGTCTTGAGAATCAGAGGGAATGAAGGGAACGCATAGAGAAACTGATTCACCCATATCAGAAGAAAAGCATCTGCCTCGAGGCAGTGAGGAGAGTATATCCTGAAGCAAAACTGAGGCAGTTTGTTTTTGTGGGGAGACGCAAAGAGGTCTATATGAGGAGTTCCCCAATGAGCAAAAATGTGATGTAGAGGTGAGGAATTGAGTGTCCATTCGTGAGGTTGTAGAAGATGACTCAATTTGTACACCAGACAGTTTTGATGCCCTTGGATGTAAACAGCTCTGAGGAAGGTGTTGTGAAGAATTGCCCACTTCCAAAGCTTCAGAGATTCATGAAAAAGAGGGAGAGACCCTGTCCCTCCCTGATTGTTGACATAGTACATGGTGACTTGGTTGTCTGTCCGAATGAGGACTACCTGGTCATGAAGAAGATGCTGAAAAGCTTTGCTTGCTTGACCAATGGCCTTGAGTATGGAGACCATTGAGATGAGTCCTCCAAGCATAGTTGAAGAATCTGTTGTGAGAATCTTCTGTTGAGGGGCGCGTGAAATAGTAAACCTCTGGAAAGATTGGAAGAGAGCATCCACCAGTGGAGAGACTGTCTCAACGAAGGAATCACTGTAATGTGTTGAGAGAGTGGGTCGCAAGCTTGTTGCCACTGAGATGCCAGGGTCCATTGAGGAATTCTGAGGTGAAGTCTGGCAAAAGGAGTCATGTGAACTGTAGAGGCCATGTGACCAAGAAGAACCATCATTTGTCTTGCCGAGATTGACGTGAGTGAAGACACTCGTTGACAAAGGTGAATGAAAGAATCTTGACATGGTTGAGGCAGGAATGCTCTGAGTTGAACAGTGTCCAGGATGGCTCCAATAAACTGTAGAGTTTGGGAGGAACGTAACTGGGACTTTGGAAAATTGTTTTAGAACCCAAGATTTTGGAGAAACACAATAGTCCGTTGGGTCACTAAAATAACTTCGTGTTGAGATGATGCTTTGATGAGCCAGCCATCCAGATATGGAAAGACTTGACCCTGCATCTACAGGGCTGCAGCCACCACCATCAGGCATTTTGTGAAGACTCTTGGAGATGAGGCGAGGCCGAAAGGAAGGACTCAGTACTGAAGATGAAGATTCCCCACCCGAAATCTTAGGAATCTGTGAGAGGCAGGATGAATTGGAATATGAGTATAAGCCTCTTTGAGATCCAGGGAGTATAACGAATTACCTTGATCCATCAGGGGATAGAGGGTTGGAAGAGAGAGCATTCAAAACTTTTCTTTGACAATAAATTTGTTGAGAGCTCTGAGGTCCAGGATAGGTCACAAATCTCCTGTCTTCTTTGGGACTAGAAAATAATGGGAATAAAAGCCCGTGTCCCATTGACAGCTCAGAGGCGAAGAAGAGCCTGAGCTTCCTGAAGAAGAAGAGGAAGTTGCGAAATGCTGGAAGGAAACTCTCTTGGAGGGAGATCTGGTGGAATTTGAAGAAAATGAAGCAAGGAACCCTCTTGGATGATGGTGATAACCCAGAGGTCTGATGTAATCTGCTCCCACTGTTGGTAAAAGTAATGGAGCTGACTTCCTATGGGGAGGAAAGAAGTCTTATGGATTAAGGTGGACATTATGCTTAGACTCAGATTGTCACAAAGACTGGGCAAGCTTAGCTGCAGCAGGAGTCTGGGTAGTGGTAGATGCTGGACTTAACAATTAAGGTGAGGTAGAGAGTGGATTTGCCTGCCCAAGCCCACCCCTTCTTGCTTCTTGTTTTTCTTTGTCTTGTAGGGTAAAGGGGGGTGTTTGGTACTAGTTGAGGGGGGCTATTGGAGTTTTGGGTTGGGGGTTGCAACCTCAGTAGAACACTGGGATGCTTCCAGATGGCCATTGCAGTTGGACAATACTGATTTAAGGAATAATGGGGTGTGAAATACTTGTGTGTGATACTGCTGTAGGTAGATGAAGCTAGTGAACATCGCAGGTCTCATTAGAGGTGGGGTGGGGGTGGGGAAGAAATACTGTATAATGAACACTGAATGTAATCATGATTTTGACATAGAACATAGAAACATTAAGGCAGATAAAGGCCAAATGGCCCATCTAGTCTGCCCATCTGCAATAACCATTATCTCTTTCTGTCTCTGAGAGATTGCACATGCCTATAACTGGCCCTCTTGAATTCAGACACAGTCTCTGTCTCCACCACCTGTTCCATGTATCTACCACCCTTTTTATAAAAAAGTAATTCCTCAGATTAATCCGGAGCCTATCACCTCTTAACTTCATCCTATGCCTTCTCATTGCAGAGTTTACCTTCAAATGAAAGCGACTTTACTCATGCACATTTATATTATGTAGGTATTTAAATGACGCTATCATATCTCCCCTCTCCTGCCTTTCCTCCAAAGTATACAGATTGAGATCTTTAAGTCTGTCCACATACGCCTTTGACAAGGACCACATACCATTTTAGTAGCCTCTCTCTGGACCTATTCCATCCTTTTAATATCTTTTTAAAAGTGTGATCTCCAGAATTATACATAATATTCTAAATGATGCCTCACCAAAGTCTTATACAGGGGCATCAATACCTCCTTTTTCCTACCAGACATACGTCTCCCTACGTAACCTAGCATCCTTCTAGCTTTCACCATCACCTTTTCAACCTATTTAGCCACCTTAAGATCATCACGTACAATCACATCCAAGTCCCACTCATCTGTCTTGCAAATAAATTCTGGAAATCATTGCCATGGAATGTGGTGTAGCAGAGTTTAAAAAACGTTTGGATAATTTCCTAAAAGTGAAGTCTATAGGCCATTATTGAGATGGCTTGAAGAAATCTACTGTTTATTCCTAGGATAAACAGCATAAAATCTGTTTTACTACTTGGGATCTTGCTGGGTACTTCAGACCTGAGTTAGCTACTGCTGGAAACAAGATACTGGGCTTGAAGAAACTTCAGACTTTCCCAATATGGCAATTTTTATGTTTTTAAGTTAATTAGGCCCTGATCTGCATATTGGCCATTGCTAGATTAATTTCTGGGTCAGTGGTCATAACTGGATATTCAATGCCAGGAGCTGCACATACCCTGGGGATAGTTTATTCTACAGCTGAAAGTGACTTTCTAGCTGCTTACTACTACAGGCTTACTATTGAGCCCAAAAACATTGCAGTGCCAAAATAAACATTGGGGCCATGATCCCATTAAAATCATAATAACCTGAGATGTTCTATTTCCAAATTGAAAAAAACTCTGAAAAAATAAGTATGAAAATAGAGGGAAATGTGTTTGTATTTAGATTTTGGGCCTTCTTCCACCTTTTGTTATTTGTTTACCTTTGTGACACAACCTACAAAGTAGTCGCCCAGGTTGTACATGGTTCATTGCCAGCGATGGGGAAAGTGGTGAGTATCGTCTACTGTATTTGATTTCTTAATGTGTGTGCCACCTCTCCCCAAAATGCAGTTAAAATGTCCTGTTTGATAGAAAAGCATTTCCCATGCAATGGTTTATTCACTTTAGGAATCAGATTGAAGTCCACAGGTACTGGAACAGGGGTGGCCACAGGGGCCATGCCCCCCAAAAAAAATAAATAAATAAAAATTAGCAGTTGGAGGTCAGAAGAGTTATGTCTCTCATGACTCCCCCATTTACCTTCTCCCCAGTCACTGTAATTTAAAATCTTTGGGTGGTCAGCAGCATCAATGAGTTGAACCTGATGCCTTTGGCCTGCCCTGGAAATCTTCATTCTGCAGTGTCACACATACATGGGATTAGGAAGTTGCTGCAGAATGAAGACTACCAGGGCAGGCTGACAGCAAAAGGCTCACCTCATTGCCACTGCCAGCTGCCTGAAGATTTTAATTTTTAGCAGCTGGGGAGGAGGTAGGTGGAGGAATTAGTAGCTAGAGAGAGAGGTCATGCCACAGGATTCTGCTGGGGGGCTAGTTGGGAAGACAGGGAAGGACAGATGCTGCATGGGCTGGAGGTGGGAAGGACAGATGCTATACAAGCTGGGGGTTTGGGAAGGCAGGGAAGGACAGATGCTGCATAGGCTGTAAAGTAGTTGGGAAGGCAAGGAAGGACAGATGCTGCATGAGCAGGGGTAGGAAGGACAGATACTGCATGGGCTGGGAAGGGATTAGGAAGGCATGGAAATAGAGATACTGAATGGATGAGGTGGTGGGAAAGGAAGAAAAAAGAGATGCTGCCAGTAGAGGATAGAAAAGAAAGGGAGAATGGTTGGATATAGGTGTCTGGAGCAGGAGGGAAAGATATGGTGCACATATGGAAAGGAAGAATGAGGGAGAATTGTTGAACATGATAGTAGTGGTGAGGAGGTAGGGAGAAATATTGGATATTGCAGTGAAAAGGAAAGGGTGGGACAGATAAAAAGGGATGCAAGAGGGAAGAATGTTGGACATGATAGTGGAGGGAAGGGAAGAAAAGATGTAGCATAATGTTGGAGAGGGTTGATAGAAAGAGAAATGTTAGGGCTGGTAGGGAGGAACAAAAGATGCTGTGCAGAAGTCAGGGAATGGAAGAGTAAGAAATGTTGGACTTGGCAATAGAGGGGCTGAGAGATGTGACTTGTATCCCTCTCTCTCTCTCTTTTCCTACTCCCTTTGCAGCAAGGGTGGGGATGAGAGAGAGAAAAATGGTGAACAGTGAGAGAGAGGGAGACATGTTGCACATAGGGGTGGAGGAGAGAGAGGAAGGAATATAGGAGACGGGAAATCAGAAAAAAAAGAGAAACTGGAACCAACTTGATGGAAAAAAAAAAAAATATTTGAATTTATTGACTGAAATACATTAGCTTTGGGAAATGTGTGCAGCAGATGTCTTTGTATTGTGTTCAATAGAAAATGAAAAGCATTTCTGTTTTTCTCCAGTGTTACTTGCTGAGTTTAACTTTTTGGAGTTCCCACTTCAATTTTTTTTGTGTGTGTATATATATATATATATGTATATGTATATATATATATATATATATATATATATATATATACATATATATATATTGGAAATACATATATATATTGGAAATACATATATATAAAATAATTTTCATAAATGACCAATTCGGCCAACTTCTGAATTGGTCATTTTTTTACCACACTTTATAGAAAACCTGTCACTAGGAACATCTTTTTACATTTTGACAGTTTTCACCTCTATAAATTTAAATTCAACCTGCCAGTTAGTCAATTTTTAAGAATACGCAGGTTATGTTCCACCCTTGATGAATACATAATTCAAGCCAGATCACTGGAGAAGCATTTTCGACAACGAGGTTACTCTAAGAAGTCCATTAGATTGGCATACTCGAGAGCACGCTTTGCACAGTGAACTTTTATTACAGGAAAGGGAAGGGGAGGAGGAGAATGCTCATGATATTCTAGTATGTATTATCCCATATTCGCCAATAGCAGGACAATTTATTCAGATTATGAGGAAGTATTGGCATGTCCTGGATCTATACCCCCCTCTGAAACAATTTCCAATGGTAGCTTACAACAGGGGTAAGACTATAGGCCAAAGGTTACATCTTAATAAGAATAGGAATAATAAGGGGGAAGATACTTTTCTGCACACCGGCTGTGGCCGATGCCAAAGGTGCAATAAAACTATAAAGGGAAGTATTTGGATAGTTCCAAATAAGGGATATACCATCAAGGCAAAAAGTAACACTAACTGCAATACTACAGGGGTAATATATGCAATTGTTTGCCCCTGTTCACTGATATATATAGGACGTACCAGCAGGGCAGTGAAAACCAGATTGAACGAATATAAATCTCGTATAGTTACTCAGAAAGAGCAAGCACCATTGGTACACCACTGGATGCGTAAGCAACACACAGTTGAAGATATGAAATGGCGTGTGATTGAAACAGTGGAGGGGGGATGGAGGGTAATATAGAACAAGTTTTAAACTTCAAAGAGCAGGGCTGAATTCACCGATTGGGTACGGTGGCTCCAAACGGCCTAAATTCTGAGGTTGAATGGGCCACATTGATCTAGTTCCTCTATGGGGGAGGGGCATTAGTCATGGGAGGAAGTACTATAAAAGGAGCTCTAAAGTGAGCCGTTCCCATCTTGCAAAAAACTCTGAGTAAGATGGTGGACATAATGGCTCTGGTAAGCACTGAAGGGTATGTTAAGGTGGAAGGTAGTAGGAGTTTGGGTTGAGTTTGTTTATTAAGATATAAAGTACTGAAAGCTTTTTTTAATATTTTACAATATTTTATGATAAAGCAAATTGTTGCGAAACATGTTGGATCATGTAACCCAATAGCATACTAAGCTAAGTATATAATTTATTTGAATATTTTAAATAGAATAATCTCAAGGAAACTTCTAAACAGATTATGGTAGATAAAAAAGTTAAAAAGTTAAAAAAAAATTTACCTAAATAACTGCAATAAAAGAATGTGAACCAATGAGGAATAAAAACACCGGTATCCCTACCACTATTGAACCTTACTAAGGGTGGAGGAGGTGAACCTGAGGCCACATTTTGCCAGATTTGAAATATATGAGAGCATGTGGAACAACTTGTAATTTTGTGGAGAGGGATGTTGGATACTGTGGAGGTTGGGTGAAGTATTGGAGAATTGAAAAGCCAATTATGGGCATATGAGATGCCAGAGTCTCAAAGAGCTATTAAGTAGAAAACATAGTAAAAGCCTCTCCTCTCATTCATCTCAAATCCCCAGCTTAGTGCTGAACTACTGTAATGAGTGTGTTTATGTAATGGTTAGGATTTCTGAGTGGAAAAGGGAGAAACATGCTTCAATATTTAGGGGTAAATTCTAAAACTGGCCTCTAAAAAATGCCATTAGAAAAGGCAAGGTTGAGGTGCCAGAATCATGCTTACATAGACACTTTAGGCTACCGAACACCAAAGTAGGATGACCAACATCAGAAGTAGCATTAAGCACCTATATAGGCAAAGATAGGTGCCAGAAATGTAGGCCCAGAAAACCCTGGCCTACATTTCTAGCACCTATCTTTGCTAGGAGATCCAGATAATAGTCTACAGCCTGCAATCAGCTGAACCGATACGACTCTCTGAAACTGTGGCTTTGGGGAGTACTGCCAACTCAGCTGATCTGGGATTCCCCTGCCGCAATCAGCTTAGCCAGCAATGAGGGCAGCAACAATGGCAGACTCCCACAATTGGCAGGAGGGATGCACACTACCTCCTGCCTAAATGACACCCGCGACTCTCCCATGCTTTACTGAAAAACTGGCAAAAGGAATGCTCACACCCTCCTGCTGGTTGGCCTGCCTCTTCAAAATGGTAGGCCTTCCCCTTTCCACCATTCAGGGTTTTAGGCCTCTCCCAGTGCATCCCAGGGATTGCAATTAGTCGTGGGCGGGGGGGGGGGGGGGCGGGGGAGAGAAGGTTTGCCAAAGCATTGTTTTCCTCAACATGATTAACACAAGGTAACATAAATACTGTAGTACAACTTTAATGAATATTTGAAATGAAAAGATATATTTTAATCATATCTATTTGAATTAAGCTTTTAAAATAAAGTATGTGAAATACCAGAGATAGTCAGCAAAATTTTTTTAAAAAAAGCTTTCTTCCAATCTTAAATTGTGATTTGGAATTAGAGTTATTTAAACTATAAATGGATCATTTAATTAAAAAATAAATTCTTGTTCATTAGAAGTGACATTGCAAATTAGCAAGGTAAAAGTTGTTAACATAATTAGAGATGCAGTACAGCATTTGAAAAATACTAATAACAGGAAATCTCTTGTTAAACCAGAAAAAAGTATGCAACTTTTCACACCCAAGAGAGGATGACTGAGGTATCTATATTTTGAGCTGGATTTGGATTGTACTCCTCACCTTTAGCAAAGCTGAGCTCAAACTTATGCCAGCTTTTACCTCACGGACCAGCGAGGTAAATGCTCAGATTTTCATAAATTCCTATGAACACTGGAGCATTTATCTCACCAGCCCATAATAGAAACCTCTACTGCAGCAATATAAAAAGAGCCTTTAGTTAGATATTCAAGAACAGTTGGTAGGTGAATGTCCCAAAGATCTTTTAATCTATATTTTTGGAGAGCTGATATGTACAACATAGAAACATGAAGGCAGATAAAGGTCAAATTGCTTATCCAGTCTGCCCATTCATAACATCCACTATCTCCTGTCCCTAAGAGATCCAACGCACCTGTCCTAGCTTTCTTGAACTCAGACATGGTCTTTGTCTCTAGGAGACCATTCCATTTATCTACCACCATTTCTGTAAAAAATATATTTCCTTAGAATATTCCTGAGCCTATCACCTCTTATCTTCATCCTATGCTCTCTCATTCCAGAGCTTCCTTTCAAATCAAAAAGATTTACCTTGTGAGCATTTATACCACAAAGGTATTTAAATGTCTATCAATCTCCCCTCTCTCGCTTTTCCTCCAAAGTATACATATTGAGATTAAACCTGTCAACATATGATGAAGTCTGTCAACATATGATGAAGACCGCAAACCATTTTAGTAATCTTCTTCTGAACCAACTCCATCCTGTTTATATATTTTTGAAGGTGTGGTCTCCAGAATTGTACACAATATTCTAAATGAGGTCTCACTGGAGACTTATACAGAGGAATCAATACTTTTTCTACTGACCATCCTCTCCCTATGCACCCTAGCAATCTTTTAACTTTCACTGTCACCTTTCCAAATCTGTTTGGCCACCTTTAGATCATCACATACAATCATACCCAAGTTCCGCTTCTAATTTGTGCACAAAAGTTCTTCACCACCTAAACTGAACTGCTCCCTTAGGATTTTGCAGCCCAAATGCATGACCTTGCCTTTCTAAGCATAAAGTCAACTGCCATATTTCAGACTATTCTTCAAGCTTTGCTAGGTCCTGCCTCGTGTTATTCACACCATCAGGGGTGTCTACACTATTGCAGATTTTGGTATCATTCACAAAGAAGCAAATCTTACTTGATAGTCCATCAGCAATATTGCTTACAAAAATGTCTAAAAGACCCAAGGATCAAACCTTAAGACACATCACTGGTAACATCCCTTTCCTCAGACAGATCTCTGTTGAGCACTATCCTCTGTCACCTTCCACTCAACTACTTCCTGACAATGTCTGTCACATTGTGGCCCATACCAAGGGTACTCAGTTTATTTATTAGATGTCGGTGTGGAACACTGTCAAAGGCTTTGCTAAAACCTGCCTAGTCCATGTTATCTTGAGTCCTGTAATCCACAGGATCCCAGAAATGTCACTATTCTCTGTTTTATATTTAATTCTTTATTAAATTTTCAAAATTATTTTCCAAGCTTAAACATCTTGTACAGAAAATGTAATCTAAGACATAAAATTTTAAACAAAAATCATCAAAAAAGCATTTCTTAATACACTCAAGTCCTCATAAGTGATCCAAGAAGTAAGAAAAGAGTAATTACTAAGTCATAATAATATAATGTAGATATGTATATCTGCTGCTGAAACAAAAAGCGTGTTTAATTATACAGAAGCTGTTACACCTTCATTCTTCAAGCATTTCAGGGAGAGAAAACTAACTAAATGAGAAGGGTCTACAAAAACATATTTTAAAGAGCGGTATCTTATAATACACTTGCAGGGGTAACGAAAAAGAAAACATCCCTAATTGGTTTCAAGATTAGAAACTCTCATTTCCTCTTTTGTGTTTCTCTTGAAATGTCAGGAAAAATCTGTATTTTGAACCTCAGGAAGTCTTTTGATCTATTTTTGAAGGACAATTTAAGGATCCAATCTTTGTCTGGGGATAAAGCAACAGTCATCAATAAAGTAGCTGAAACAGCTGTTTCAATGACGGATTCCTCCAAGATTGCAATAACATCTAAGGGACCTTCCTGATGGTCACGATGCTGATTTTGAGTTTCTTGAGACTTTAAAGGTAAATAATAAGCCCTTGTTAGGGGAGGTAATTAATTTTCTGGTATTCCCAATACCTCCATGAAATAACGTTTGATCATATCACGAGGAGTATTTGAAGGGACCTTTGGAAAATTTATCAGCCGCAAATTATTAGCACGATTATTGTTCTCAAGTGCCTCGAGCTTCCTACTCAGGATAATATTATCTTTCACCATTAAGACTTGATTTTGTTTAATTGTTATCTCTTTTTCTCTTTTTTGACCATCTAATGTCACCAAAGATAAGTCTTGTTTTAAAAGCTTAATTTCCTCTTTCTAAGTTTTTAATTCTTTGTCCAAATGCTCTATATGTGGACCACCAAGGCCTGTTTTACTCTTTCTGCAATCTTTTGTAGTTTATGAAAACTAACCTCTTTTTGTCCGTAGACAAACAGGGGAAATTCAGGTACACTTGTAAATGGGTGAAGTCCACTGACTTAGCCGTCGGTTCCTGGGAAGATGGTTGAAGCACTGATTAAGGATAGCATAGTACAACACCTGGAGAATCACGACCTGATGAGAGCAAGTCAACACGGCTTCAGGAAGGGGAAGTCATGTTTGATGAATTTACTTCAATTTTTTGAGAAGGTGAACAAACAAATAGACAGCGGAGAACCGGTCGACATAATATACTTGGACTTCCAGAAAGCGTTCGACAAGGTTCCGCACGCACGGCTTCTGAGGAAACTACAAAGCCATGGAATAGAAGGGGATATACTAAGATGGATAGGCAAATGCTTGGAGAACAGATTAAAGAGGGTGGGCATAAATGGGAAGTTCTCGGACTGGGAGAAGGTGACATGCGGCGTGCCCCTGGGCTCAGTTTATGGGCCCATCTTATTCAATATCTTCATAAATGACCTGGAAGAGGAAACAACAAGTAACATAATCAAGTTTGCAGATGACACAAAACTATGTCGGGCAGTTGGGTCGAAAAAGGACAGCGAAGAACTCCAGAGAGATTTGAACCACCTAGAGAAATGGGCGGAAAAGTGGCAGATTAATTTTAATATAGCAAAATGCAAAGTGATGCACTTGGGCAGGAAAAACAAAGAACATGAATATAAAATGTTAAGTGTATCATTGGGCAAGAGTGAACAAGAAAGGGACCTGGGAGTACTGATTGACAGGACCCTGAAGCCGGTGGCTCAATGCGCAGCGGCGGCAAAGAAAGCAAACAGGATGCTGGGCATGATAAAGAAGGGAATCATGAGTAGATTGGCGGACGTCATAATGCCATTTTACAGGGCAATGGTCAGACCACACTTGGAATACTGTGTCCAACACTGGTCTCCCTACCTAAAGAAGGACATAACCCTGCTGGAGAGGGTGCAGAGACAAGCCATGAAGATAGTAAAAGGAGTGGAGAATTTGGACTACAAGGAACGCCTCAAAAAACTGGGTTTGTTCACCCTCGAGAAGAAAAGACTGAGAGGGGATATGATAGAGACTTTTAAAATACTAAAAGGTTTTGACAAGATAGAGCAAGAAACATTGTTGTTCACATTGTCAAATGTGACTCGGACAAGAGGACATGGGCTGAAACTTAGGGGCAACAGGCCCAATACAAATGTCAGGAAGTTTTGTTTCACACAGAGAGTGGTGAACGCTTGGAATGCTCTCCCGGAGGAAGTTGTAACGGAGACCACCATTCTGGGATTCAAGGGCAAATTGGACGCACACCTTCTTGCAAATCACATTGAAGGATACGGGTAAACAGAGTCTCCGTCAGGGAGCACCTAGCTTGGCCTCCGCATGTGCGGGTCGCTGGATTAGATGGACCTAAGGTCTGATCCGGTGAAGGCATTTCTTATGTTCTTATGCTCTAGGTGCCGGAGCCCTCCCCTAGCTAGTTTATTTTTTAAAGAACTTACTGGGCATGTGCAGGCATGCTTTACTCACAGCCCCTCCCTTCAGACTGTCAGTTTTTTTATTATTATTATCACTCCTGACAGGTTGCAAGCTCTCCCCTCTCCTCCTCACAGAATTATTTTCTCTTTGAAATTTCTTCTTGGTTTTTTACCTCAGGTAAAAAAAAAAACAAGAGGAAAATAACTTTCATATTTCTCTCTTCCTTGATCTTCTTTACAGGGCATATTCTTCTTTATGCATGCCATGACTCAGTCATTCTGGGTTCATTTCAATTTGATCAAATTGTAATATATTACATTAGCTCAACACTTTGGAGGTTTTCCACACTTATATATGCATATTTTCAGTCAAGAAGTCATTGTCTCTTCATCATCTGGTCTCCAGTTTCAAGAAAGACTTTACCATACCAAACTACTTCAAAGGTCTCCTACAGGGGTTTTTACCACCTTAATGTGATCCTTCTCAGGGGAATACTATGGCCCCGATTCTGTAAACTGCACATAGTTTTAGGCGTGCTTTAGACATCCGCGTGGCACAAGTTGCAATCAGCGTTACTTAGCATCTGATAGGCGTCCGATACCCGTTCCCCATAATCAACTTTTTTCTGATATAGACGCCAGATAGAAGTCCCTACGATGTTAGTTACATATATAAAAATGTGTTTTTCACTGATTTGTTATCATTATTTCAGGATTGTAAGCTTTTACATAATAAACCTAAAGTGTATCATCATTAAAAGGATAATAAAAACACAGTATACCATGTTTAAAAGGATATTTATAATATATTAGTTTCAGTGGGAGTTGATCTGGGAACATCAGTGTGAATTTTGAAAAAATGTGACATGCTTACACGCTAACCGTCATTCTAATCCGCTGCACTAGACAATGAACCATACAATAATAGCAATTCTGATTTGATTATACTGATCCTTATAGGTAGTGAATGGCAGTTAATTCTGCTAGGAGACATAACAAGGTAGATCTCACTGCCTTGTTATATCCTTTTTCTTCTTTATTTCAGAATTGTATACTTCAACAGTATAAAAACAAAAAAAGTAACAAAGTATGCCATGTTTAAAAGGATAAGTATAATATTACGTTTTCTCTGAGAGGTACTGATTGGGAGTTGAACTAGAAATATCAGCGTAAAAGAGTGACAGCTTCACTCCTTTGCTACACAGAAACTATAGTCTGAGCATCGTATAGACCAGGGATGTCCAACCTGCGGCCGCCCTGTGAAGTGTTTTGTGCAGCCCCGGTCAAGGGCGATGCAGTGTTTTCCTCTGCTGCCCCAGGTGTTTACAGTCTTGCTGGCTCCCTCCTATGTCTTGCTGCAGCGTTTGCACATTTGTGTGGCCCCAGAAACATTTTTTTTGGCCAATGCAGCCCAGAGAAGCCAAAAGGTTGGACATCCCTGTTATAGACTTTAGATAGATGTGGTTTAAGCTCCAGAAAGGCTTTAGCAGGATACACGCTATTTAGGCAGCCTAGATCAGCTTTCTCTCTGGGCATCCCATAGACGTTATTTGAGAGATGTTTTTAGACGTTTCCAAAGTGATTCCTTGCTCTAAAAAAACACTCTTTCTCATTAAACATTGCTACAATCAGCTCATTCTTCAAAGCAAAGAGAAAGCCCATAACTTCATTTGTCCAAACTTAAAAATAGAATAAAACACAGAATGTGGCTTCTAGTTCATTGCAAAGGGAGGTGTCCAGCTGCCCAATGCTGATCTCATTGTGAGATCATCAAGGTGCACCTACAAGGTACAATGCTACAAGTAACAGACAGATTGGGAATTGAACTCACAACTTCTGCAAGATCAGCACAGAGCTTTTACTCATTGAGCTACACTACCTTCCACTCCAGGGTCTCTGACTCCCCTGTCATATCATAGCGTAGTGATCTGCTAAGGTATCATCTGCTTAGCTATCAGATCAGTTAGCTGAGACAAAAGACTGGTAGCTCAATTGCTGCTTTCATTGTCCCAAAAGCCAGAATCTCAAGTATGGTTCAATAAATGTGACATGGAGTCAAATACTGCTGTATTTATCAAATGCAAACTCCACTTTTGGAATAGGTTGCTTCTAGTATTGTTAATGTTGTGCTGTTTGAGATGAAAATTAGATTTGATTGGTCTGTAGCTTGTAATTTTTATTAACATGAGTATTGTGTCAGCTGAAGCTCATGAGGGAGTCGAACCCAGACCAGGCTCACACCCCAACCTTCATTCTAACAGCTGTGCTACACAATAAGCCATGAAATCATAGCAATTCAGGTTTGATTATACTGTTCCGTTTAGGCGTCGTTACTGTAGTAGCTTCGGCATACTTGCGGCTCCATAGTGGAATGCCCGAAGCATGCCGTATCATCTACAGTTAAGCATATCTCAAGCTGTCAGGGTAGGAAACCTCTCCCCTGACCAAAATAAGCCATTTCTGGCTCACCAATTTAAGGCACCTCGTTGCACCTTTTCATCCTCTCCAACTCTCATATATCATTTCTCAAATATTATGCTGGTTGCAGGCTGTGAGGCAGTAGACATGCCAGCTACCCTTTTTGCTACCCCCTAAGGGCATTCCCACTTCTATCCTTTGTAGCCTGGGCCTCATGGAACACTAGATAAGACAAAGGTCAATGTGAAGAAGTAGCTGAAGTGGTGCTTATTAAGGAAACACTAATGCCTGGTTGCTACTCAATGTAAATAAGCACAAGGTGAAAATTGGCTTAAGATTTTTATTGCACAGTCCAGGAAAACAGCATGCAAGTGTAATATCAGGCAACTGCAGTTTGATGAGATGGATGACAGGTATGCATAGTAAGCCACTCCTAGATCTAAGTTGTTACTATGGTAGAATTGTTAAGGTCCTATATTCTGTTCCTGGTAGGAGAAGGCAGGCTGTAGAAAAAGGAAGATGGAATGAGACAAATTAAGAGTTTATTGATGAGTTGTAGGCTCTCTTTTACAAAGGTGCGCTATATCAATGCATGCGCTAACTGCCAACGTGTCCATAGGATAACATGCAAGCGTTAACATTTAGCACATGATAACTGCACCATAAAGATACCATTTTAAGCACATGGTAAATGTTAACGCGTGCATGTTATCCCAAGTACATGCATCGATTTAGAGCACTTTTGTAAAAGAAAGCCTAAAACTCACCAATTTATTATTCTCTCAGAAAATCATCAATAACTACACCCTTCTGAAGGAAAAAAAAGTGTGAAACATGTTAGTATTGTGAAAATGTATATAATTCATCACAAGGGCAAACAAAGGTGGCAGTACATCATTCTCACCTATTTTTTCTGCTTTGGTATTTGAGCGTTGGCCAGGTGCAAGCTAGTGTGCTGAACCCAGTTTGAACAGATCTGCTCTGGCCTTTGGGAAACACAAGGGGAGTCATTAGCAACTCTAGGATCCTGAAATCAGAAGAAAAAGAGGGAAATGTTAAACATCTGTGGCAAAAATAAAAAGCAGAAGTCTTGGGAGAATGTCACAGCACAGTCTCAGAATAACAGCTAATAAGGATGCCTATCAATTATAACTCTAAAATTTTTACCCTTAGCTCTGAGTAAAAGCACTGCTTCCATCTTCCCAACATCATAGACACCAAAGTTTTAAACAGCATGAGTTTTTTTCAGCCAACAATCCTGGAACCAATTTTTATCATCACTAATTCTCAGACCTGCTAATGATGCTGTGAAATGGAGAGAGTTGTGGCAGATATCAGGGGGACAAAATGTTAATGGAGAATCACCATAAGCAACAACACAGAATGGGAGTCCAAAAGAAGAAATCAGTTCTGCCTGAGCTTTTATCTAACAAAGATACCTAAGTAGCTATCATTCTCACCTGGATTTGATATCTGAGCTGCTAGCAAGGAGTTCCTTGCATAGGTGCAGTATAGTCACCTGGAAAGATGAAAAAGGTTAGAAAGACATCAAAATTGCAAATTACTATAGATGCTAGTGGTCCTGTGAAATGGAGAGAGTTGTGGCAGATATAGGAATGAAAAGGTTAAAAGATAATCATTAAAAGTAAAGTCTGAGAAATCAGCATAAGCAATAAAACAGGAGTCCTAAAAGAGAAAACACTGCGCTGATGGACCTTATACTAAGCACGCCTAAGTAGCATCTGATATCATAGGCACCGCTAGGACTTCCCACCAGAAAACTTTCAAATCTGATTGGGCGTGCTTTGGGTTTGGTTTGGGCAACTGACTTTTTATCATTTCCTTAACTTCTCAAAGCTTTGACAAGAAAACATTTATCATTTGTTTAGTCTGTAGAGGCTCTGTTATCAAATTCTAAATCAAGTTCCATTTGTAGCTCTATGCCTTAAGGCACTGCTTTTATTTTCCATATGTCAGGGGTTCAAGTTTTTAATGTGGTTAGCAAATATTTTATATTAACTTTCTACCATAAAACCTTCAAACTCTTTAGCCATTCCTTTGCCTAAACATATTTGAGTTGATCTTTAAAATTATCTGTAGCAATTCTCAGATGTCTAAAGCAGCCTGTTCTCTCTTATCCTAAACCCCCTTCTCTTCCCCCACCCCAACACACACACTCCTCAGGCTTGAAACCACAACCAGCCAAGCTGAATTTACCAACAGGAATGTCTCTAGGATACATCTAAAAAACATGTACCTTCCTTCAATACCTGTCCAAGCCCTCTGAAGTTTTAGTAAACTCTTATACCTGTTGCCCTGTGCGGATATTGCATAAAAACAAATACATTCCTACTACAGTGGCTTATAGCTGAGAGCAGATGAATGTATCTGATGCACATGTGCCTGTAAACTGCAGAATGCTGATGAAAACCAGCAAAGTCCACCACTTATGAGAGCTGTTAAAATGAGTGAAGGATTTGAACCAGTGAGCTTGAGAAGATGAACAAGGTGCATTAACTTGATGAACCACAAATGGCTTTTCTCTGTCAAAGGAGAAGTTTCCTCCCATGACAGCTTAGGATGTCCTAGCCATGGGAAGGTGAAAATAAATTTGCCTGGAAAGGGAAATGTGCTGATAAAAACAGCAAAGTCCACCATCCAGACCCTCTTATGACAGCTAATAGGAAGCTGTTAGGAAGTTGTTAAAATTAGTGAAGGTGGGATTTGAACCAGTGAGTTTGAGAAGATGGACAAAGTACAACAAGATGCATTAACTTAGTGAGCCACAAATGCTTTCTTTGTGGCAATTGTGATATTCCAAAGCATATGATACATAGGCAGGTCAGTCAACTATGATATGACAGGGCATTGAGATCTACCTGAGTAGAAGCTGATGTAGCTCAATGCGTTAAAATCCTGTGCTGATCATAAAGAGGTTGTGAGTTCAACACCCAGCACATCTTTTAATTGTGGCATTCTACCTCGAAGGTGTACCTTGATGATCTCACAATGAGGTCAGCTTTGTGCATTTGCACACCTCCATTTCCAAGGAAAGAAAGTGCATGTTAAGACCTGTATCTGTTTTTTACTATTTTTAAGTGCTAAGAAATGAAGTAATGTGTGCAATATTGATATATTTTCCATGTTCTTTCCTTGCTCTCAAGAAAGAACTGATTGGTGAGAAAAAAGGGGGTTGTTTTTAACCAGGAAAGCCAAAGGTGGTATAATTAGTAAATCATATGCTGTTTGTATTGATGTGCCCTATTGATATGGTGGCTTATTAAATCTATTAGGAGGGGAAAAAGAGGGGAAAAAATGATTCCTGAAGTCTATGTAGAAAATATCATTTTGGAAGCCCAAAGCACATCTATATTCTGCCCATTGAAACCCGAGTTCAGCCCAAGCAGAAATCAAGCAAAAACCAGACTTAGACCAGCTTTTCAATTCGCCTACAATTTCTGCGATGTTTAGACGTGGTCCAATGCCCAACTAGTGTCTATGTGTTGTCTATCCTTAATTATGCCCACATTACGCCCTCGTTACACCCACGTCTATATAGTTGCATGTGACTTTTCCAAAAACTCGCATCTACCTAGAGTCTATATCTTAACGATGCCTACCTGACACCTAACTCCATCTAAGTCCCAATTAACACTTGTTAAAACCCTTAAATCGCTCGTTAACCACTTAAGTCGGATGCCTAAACCATGTGCACTTTACAGAATCAGGGCCTATATATATATATATATATATATATATATATATATATATATATATATATATATATATATATATATATATATATATATATATATATATATATATATATATATATATATATATATATAATGTGAGAGGGAAGCTCTTATCACTAGTTCAAAACTTGCTTTAAACCCTACCACTAAAGAAAATGTGTCTATTTCTAAGCCAAGGAAGCTGCCCATTAACTCTGTTCCCAGTGCTAAGATCAGACAGGCAGGGAAGAACAGAGAAGGGATGGCACAGAAGAACAGAATACCTGTTCCAACCCATTATAATCCCTTTTATAAAACCTCTGGTCAGGCAATCCGACACAGCAAAGATTAAGGAAAGGAGTAGAGCTGACAGACAGAACATGGTTAGAACACCAGTGAAAGTTCTACAGCAGGATAAATTAAAGCCAGCTTAAAACACACGAAGGCAATCAGGAACCTGGAGATAAGGACGTTCCACACAGAACAAGGAACTGAAGGCTAGAAGTTCTGTTTTACTGCCTTCTGCTAAGAAACCTCCTGCTAAGAAACCTCCTGTCCCACAGCACTCCATGCTGATAAAACTCTTCTCCCTAAGCAGAGGCTAATTGGAAGGGAAAAGTTCCATGAACAGGGCTGGCCAAATGCTGTTCCAGAGGGTAGCTTGTACCCAGCTTCAGAGAGTGAGGAATCTATTATGGAGGTAGAGGAAGATATCTCTGAGGGGAATGAAACGGACTGTAGTCCAGAAGCCCTAGACCAGGGGTAGGGAACTCCAGTCCTCGAGAGCCGTATTCCAGTCAGGTTTTCAGGATTTCTCCAATGAATATGCATGAGATCTATTTGCATGTACTTCTTTCAATGCATATTCATTGGGGAAATCCTGAAAACCTGACTGGAATACAGCTCTCGAGGACCGGAGTTCCCTACCCCTGCCCTAGACTATATGTCTGAATGCAGCATGAGTAGCGTGACCATTTTTTTTTCATCAAAACGGGACATCTATTAATTGTCAGTCCTACCCCCAATCCTGCCCTAGCTCCACCCCCAATCCCACTCCCAATATATTCCATTCATTTTTCATGTACACATAATATCTCATTCATTCATAATGGTAACCATAAAATTTTAAAAAACACAAAGCACACTATATGCAGAGAAAATGTTAATTATTTATATTTGGGGGTTTTCAAAGATGCCAAGGAAGATGACTTTAAAATATGCAATGTTACCTCAGTAACTATAGAAAAATAGACAAATATAATGCAAAATATAGACAGCAGATATAAATTCTGAAAACTGACACATTTTGATCACTAAATTGAAAATAAAATAATTTTTCCTACCTTTGCTGTCTGGTGATTTCATGAGTCTCTGGTTGCATTTCCTTCTTACTGTGCATCCTTTCTTTCATTTCTTTCTTTTTTTCTGTAATCAGGCCCAACAGTTGTCCCTTTCTATTCCCTCCCTCCTTCCTTCCTCTGTCCTTAGTGCTCCCAGTGCCTCCTTCCTATGTTCTTGGTGCTTCTCCCTTTCCAAAGACAGCTTGCCTGCCTCCCCTTCACTGCCTTCCAGCTTTTGTCCCACCCCCTCCCCCGAAGCCAGCCAGCCAGCCTCCCTCCCTCCCTGCTGCATCAAATATGATAAAGCTGAACTGCAGGACTCCTGCCTGTCTGTCTGCCTCACTCCAAAGCCTACCCAATTTTTCTGCTCCCCCCAGTCTGCCGCTTCCGCAGCCCACTGCTACTTCCTGCCCTTGCCACAAAAACCACAGGAAAGGCATGTCCAGGCACCAGCCCAGATGGCTTTCTCCCCAACGTCAATTCTGACTTCATGCTGCAGCTGTCCCACCTTTGCGGGAACAGGTAGTTACTGCAGAAGGAAGGCTTCCAGACAGGCTGATGGCAGCTGGCACATCTCGTTGATACTGCCAGCTGACCTGAAAATTTATTTTCAGCATAGGAGGTAGGTAGGGTAGAGACAAGCAGCACTCGATTTTGGGATGGGCCTAAGCTAGAGACTGAGAGTGTCTGTGCCAGAGAGAGAGTCTGTGCCACAGGATCCTGCTGGGAGGAGGAGAGAGAGAAAAGCACTTGGAGGGAGGAAGGTAGAGAGAGAAAAAATCATGGAGGGCTGGAGGGAGGGAGAAGCATCCGCAGATGATAGGAGGGAGAGAGATCAGTAAAAGGGTCCAGAAGATAGAAAGGGGACTAAGAGGTGAATGCTGGTGGGGGGTAGGGTAAATTTGGGGTGGGGTAGGGTAGAGGGAGGAGTGGGTGTGTGCGATGAGAGCATTGTCAGGGTGGGGAGGGCATGGTCTCATGTCCTCTTTTTTATTACTTCATAAATATGGCAACCCTAGATAAAGGGCATGAAAATCCCAGTTCAACATCTCTCCTTTTCTATGTCCTCTCTGGACAGGGAGGGAGATATACTGGATCATGATTCAGGATTTTTGTGACCTTTATCCCCAGAATTAGAGAGAGGAAATATAGGGGGAGCTACTAAATCATGGGGAATGGGGGGGGGGGCATCAATGCATAAGCTGGCTCTAGGTGCCTGTCCCTTGCACTGGCCCTGGGAGATTTGGGAGCAGTTGAAAGGAATGAGAAAGTGAGGATAAAACAGGTGCGAGAACAGACTGTGAAACAAGAAGCCCTCCCAGCACAGACATCATTTTTAACCTTTAGCTACCTTTTAGAACACGATGTTCTGCAGGCTACAAATCCCATCTTGAAAGCAAAACAGCTTTATTGAAAACACATCGGAGTATTAAATAATAACCGACCAGCAGCTTTGCTTCAGCAGAATGGGCTGAGAAAGAGTGGCTTAGCCAATCCGAAGGTCAAGACAGCGGACCAATCAGGAAGCAGATTATGTCTCTAAAACCTGTGCTGTCCAGGTGGCTGAAGAGTGCTGGCACGTGGTGATGCCTGGTTGCCGCAGTGTGTGGCTCTGCTGCTGCAAGACTGGAGCATGGGGTATCCGGACACTTGCATCTGAGCTGCGCACCTGGGAAGATGCTTGAGTACCTGATTGTAAAAACCGCTTAGATAACCTTGATAGGCGGTATATAAAATCCTAATAAACTTGAAACTTGAAACTTGGGAGGGGATAGGAGGGGCAGGGAAGGGCTGCAAAGTGTTCCTTATTCTCCCACGATCACCTGTCCCATTATCCCCACACACAGCTTTGGGACGCCATCACTGAAAACGGGACATTTCGGCATCCCGAAGCTGTGCGTGGGGACAATGGGACAGGGGATCAGAAAAAGGGATGGTCCTGTTCAAAACAGGACGTATGGTCACCTTAAGCATGAGTTAAGGTACTGTGTGGGAGAAGGGAATGAAAGTTTGTTGTATAACAATGGTCTAAAGTAATTTAAAGAAATATTTCTGTCCTTATGAGGGACTGTATAATGAATGAGTACTTGATGTGTGAATGTGAGGATTGCCTAATAACAGAAATTAAACCAGAATCCCTGTATGCAAGCAAAGCATAGTGAGTGGGGGATGAGTAATGATAACTAACCTTAGAAGGAGAAATAAAGCCCGGAGTGGATTCAGTGACCTGACATTTCACATCCCTGATAGTGGGAACTTGTTGGGAGGGGAATTTTAGACCATTAAAACAAGGGTGGATGGTTCCCAGCCCACTGCCTAGAAATAAGAAGGGTAGTGGGGTATTTATAATTCAGGGCCAGGTGGGGAAAACTTCCTGAAGAAGCGGTGGGAAATAGAATAATTATGCCAAGCCTAAAAAGAGAGGAGCTAAACTCTTGTATATAAGTTCTTGAAACCAGAATGCTGCCCAGAACTGTGCAAAGCATGGCAGCAGAACTATGAGAAAGAAATCCTGTTTAAAAGGAAATGTTTTGGTGTTTCTTTTTCTTTCCTGATTGAAGCATGAACTTGCTGTAAAAGAGAACTTTTGTTTGTGATAAATCTTTTCCAAGCATTATCCGCCGGTGTGGCTGAATTAGAACCAGTGCAATTGAACTGGATAATAAAATTTGGAACTGGTAATTATTGGTGGAAGGTTTTTTTCTCTTTTCTTTTCCTCTGTTGTCCTCCAAAGAGCGCTAATACTTGCGCCTTGGGTGGGAGCTGGGTTGCCAGCACTAGGCTCACCCCTGGCCCCATCACAATATATGTATATATATTTCCCCCACCCCTTTGCTTTTACATTAGTACGCTGTTAGAGCGTTCATTCCCTTGTTTCAGATCCAGTATATCTCCTATCTTGCACTTGAACAGATTCTATTTGGACAATTAAGTTGCTTACATCCTATAAAACTACTTCTGGGATTGTTTTTCACTCATTCTATCATAACAGGCTTGCCAAGCTTTTCACCAGGAGATCTTTTGTTACAGAGCTGCAAGATGCTTTTTCAGTGGTTTTCTTCGCCATCCCCTCCATTGCCTCTTCTTATGATCACGACGGATGCCTCCAATCAGGCCTTGTTAGCTCATCTCAACTAATTGCAGACCCAGGGAAAATGATCAACAAGCGTGTGATCCCTGCACATCAATCTTCTCGAGCTGCAAGCAGTATATTATGTGCTCTGTGCATTCCGCCTTTGTATTTGCAACAAATACATTCTTATGCAGATGTACAATCAAGTTACGATGTTTAATTTTAACAAACTTGCAGATTCCGGCTCTCTTCATCTCTGCAGAGCAGCTTTCCATCTGTGGACCTATGCTCTGACTCTGCAGGTCCATCTACAAGCAGTATACATTCCAGTAGAACACAATCTTCTCGCAGGCTCTCTAAGCAGGAAACTTGACCCTCATGAATGGTCTCTCCATCAGTTGGTTCTGGGCCAACTATTTCATCTTTGGGGAATGCCCATAATGGATCTATTTGCTTCTCAGTACAATGCCAAATGCAGTAAGTTCTGCTCTCTTCGAACACCCCTCTGACCCCCCCTCAACCCGATAGGCAGGAAGGATACCCACTTCCTTCTGCCAGAACCCCCCCCCAAAAAAACATTCCCCTACCTGGTGACTAACCAACCCTCACCCATCTGGTGACCACCCACCCGGCAATCCCTCTAAAGGGGAGACAACGATACCCCCAACTCTCCCCGTACCTTGTAAACAGAAGGTCTGATTGAAGGGAGGCATATACCCTCCAGCCGGCAGGCCCGCCACTGGAAAATGGTGGGCTTTCCCCTTTCCAGTACATTATAGGATGCACCAGGTAAGAGCCTAAGGCCCTAATTGGCTACATACCACTGATTGGCCCTTTAGAAGGGGTCTTAGATACCTGGGTCAACTGGAGTTGCAGGAGGGGAGGTTAAGGGGTTCCCTGCTGCTGCAGATGCTGCCGAGCTGATCACGACAGGGAGATTCCTTTGCTGCAATCAGCGCAACAGCAGTACAGTTCTCTACCTGGCATCTGTGATATAGATGCCAATTAGAGAATCATGGAGGTTAGGTGGGGTTAGGTGGGATTAGACAGAGTTAGGCATCTGTCTGTTAGGACAGATGCAGTTCTATAATGGACAAACACTATTTATATTTTTGATTCCTCTATCTTTGAATAACCAGAGATCTTCTGATTCAAGAAACTCTTAGAAATTTAAACTGTCTTTTCTATCTTTAAAAGGAATAAAATATATTGGGGGATTGCGAAGATCTGCAATGTGACATATCAGGCTCGAGGAATCGGCATCAACATGGCAGATGAGGTTCAACGTGGATAAGTGTAAAGTGATGCATGTAGGTAACAAAAACCTCATGCATAAATACAGGATATCTGGGGCGGTACTTGGAGAGACCTCCCAGGAAAGAGACTTGGGGGTTATGATTGACAAGTCGATGAAGCCGTCCACGCAATGTGTGGCGGTGGCAGCAAAAAGGGCGAACAGAATGCTAGGAATGATAAAGAAGGGGATCATGAACAGATCAGAGAAGGTTATCATGCCAATGTACTGGGCCATGGTGTACCCTCACCTGGAGAACTGCGTCCAGCACTGGTCGCCGTACATGAAGAAGGACACGGTACTACTCGAAAGGATCCAGAGATGAGTGACTAAGATGATTAAGGGGCTGGAGGAGTTGCTGTACAGTGAAAGATTAGAGAAACTGGGCCTTTTCTCCCTCGAACAGAGGAGATTGAGAGGGGACATGATCGAAACATTCAAGGTAGATAAGGACAGGTTGTTCACCCTCTCCAAGTTAGGGAGAACGAGAGGGCACTCTCTAAAATTGTAAGGAAGTTCTTCTTCACTCAGAGAATGGTGGAAAACTAGAACGCTCTTCCGGAGTTTGTCGTAGGGGAAAACACCCTCCAGGGATTCAAGACAAAGTTAGACAAATTCCTGTTGAACCAGAATGTACAAAGGTAGGGCTAGTCTCAGTTAGGGCGCTGGTCTTTGACTAAGGACAACCGTGTGAGCGGACTGCTGGGCACGATGGACCACTGGTCTGACCCAACAGTGGCAATTCTTATGTTCTTAATATTACCGTATTTTTTGCTGCATAAGACACACCTGACCATAAGATGCACCCTAGATTTAGAGTAGGAAAACAAGGAAAAAAATATTCTAAACCAAATTGTGTACTAACATATACCAGGCTCTGCACCCAGCCCCCTTCACTCCCTGCCAGGCAATGCACCCAATCCCACACTCCTTGCCAGGCTCTGCACCCTGTCCCCTCTCCCCTAATAATTATAATGCAAATTTTCCTTTCATTATTCATATACACACAGCAGATATAATTCTCAAAACGGATACATTTCGATCACTAAATTGAAAATAAAATAATTTTCCTACCTTTGTTGTCTGGTGATTTAATTAGTTTCTGGTTGGACTTCCTTCTGACTGTGCATCCAACATTTCTTTCACAATCCAGCCCCATCCAGCCCCATCTCCTTCGGGTCCAGGTTTCAATCTCTCTCTGTCTTTCTTCTGTTTATCAACCTCCCCCCCATGTCCAATATTTGTTCTGCTTTCTTCCATGTCGTTCTCTGCTTCTCTCTCTCTCCTTCCTTCCTCCCTTCCTAGTCCAGAATCTTTCCACTTCTCTGCAGTCTCTATCTTCTCTTTCCTCTAAACACCCCCAAGTCCAACATCTGCCCCCCTCTCTTCTGCCTCCCCTTTGTTTCAGGTTTCTCCCTCTCTCTATCTTCCTTCTAACATTTTGTCCTCCCCTCTCTTCACCCTCTAGTCCAGCATATTTTCTCTTCAAGTCTGTTTCCTGCCCCTCCTCAAGGTCCCTTTCTGTCTCTATCCCCTCCCCCCAACTGGTGTCCAGATCCAGCGTCCCGCAGGGGCCCTCACAATGGGTGGGGCCTTACCTTCACTGCTTCCTGCTAGGTCGTTGTCTCCATCTCCCAGACGGTGCTGGGTTGAGCTGGAATGGGTGGCAGAAGCCCTCAGAGCGCAGGGCTGCAGCTTCTGCCCGGGTCTGAATGCATGCTCCGGAGTTGGCATGCTCTCATTGCTTCCCCAACAGTTGCTCTTCTTGCTCACTATCTGGGGCAGGATATCGAGGGAGACACAGCTCTCCTTTTCTGTCAAGAGGTTGTTTTCTGACACTGTGACCACCAAGAGCTAATTACGGCAGCCTGCAGAGTGAACCTAGTATCTTCGCTGCATAAGATGCACCGATATTTCTACCCAATTTTGGGTGGAAAAAAAGTGCATCTTATGGAGTGAAAAATATGGTACTTGATCTTTCTCATATACTTTTACAATGATTTGGAATGGGATGCCCTCTTTTATTAGAACTCTTTTCTCCTTCCAGATTTTCCGTAAATCTATGAAAACACTGTTATTTCAACAGGTATTAGAAAATTGTTCTAAGGAAAATTAGTTATGTTCTTTCTAGGATGTCAGATGAGGGTCTTCATTAATAAGTTATTTTTCTCTCTAATGTAACTACTTTCACTTTGATTATTGATTTTTATGTGTACCAAGTTGAACTCCTCTTGGGGAGATGACACAGTATATAAATCCAAGATTTAGATTAGATTAGACACAATACTATATAGGACACCTGTTTGCGATTTTCAAAAGCTGCTGAGACCAGGCCTATACATAAGGTGACTATACGTCTCGTTTTCAACGGGACCATCCCATTATTGGACCGACCATCCTGTTGTCCCGACCCACCGCTTCAGGACGCCGAAATGTCCTGTTTTCAGGGACAGCGTCCCGAAGCTGTGCGTGGGGACAATGGACCTGCGATTGCTTCCTCTCCCTGCTGCGCTAAAGCCTACCTACCTCCCTCTAGCACTGACTCAACCCCCCTCCCCACTTCGCCGCATCCTCTGCTTCTTGATGCCCAGAAGCCCTCTTCCTGACTTCAATTTTGATATCGGAGGAGGAAGTTCTGGGTGATTGGCTGGCCCGGAACCCCCTCTCCGCCTTCAGAATTGACGTCAGGAAGAAGGTTTCTTGGCAGCAAGAAGCAGGACCGTGGGGGAGGTTGAATCAGCATGTCATGGAGGGAGGCAGGCTTTAGCACGGCAGGGAGAGAGGTAGGTAGGTAGGTAGGCTTTGGCATGACAGGCAGGTAGGCATAGGGGGAGGGGTGGAACAAAGGCTGGAAGGCAATGAGGGGGACATAGGAAGAAGGGACTGAGGACACTTAGGACATGGGAAGAGGGCACTAAGGACATGGGAAGGGGGCACTGGGGGCACTAAGGACATAGGAAGGAAGGAGGGAGGGAATAGAAAGGGACAATTGTTGGGCCTGAGTACAGAAAGAAATGAAAGAACAGATACAAAGTCAGAAGGAAATGCAACCAGAGACTTATGAAATCACCAGACAGCAAAGGTAGAAAAAATGATTTTATTTTCAATTTAGTAATAAATGTGTCAGTTTTGAGAATTTATATCTGCTGTCTATATTTTGCATTATATTTATCTATTTTTCTATAGTTACTGAGGTGACATTGCATATTTTAAGTCATCTAAATTGACATCTTTGAAAACCCCCTAAATATAAATAATTAACATTTTCTCTGTGTATAGTGTGCTTTGTGTTTTTTAAAAATTTTATGGTTACCATTATGAATTAATAAGATATTATGTGTACATGAAAAATGAATGGAAGAAATTGGGGGTGGGGCTAGGGCGGGATTGGGGTGGGGCTAGAGTCAGATTGGGATGGGGCTAGGGCAGGATTGGGGGCGGGACTGACAATTAATAGATTCCCCGTTTTGATGAAAAAAATAAATGGACACATTACCTTTACAGAATCAGGCCTCAAATGTCTAAGGGGTTTACATTAGATAAAACTAAATAATAAATTTTAAGTCACGCATAGGGATTAACAAAAAGACAAACAATATGATACACAAGGAACATGGAAAAGAAATATAATGTCATTAGAAAATAGAACAAAGGTAAACTACAAAATAAAACAATCCATTGTCTAAGCTTAGAATAATTCTACCGTATTTAGGTCAAAAGAAAGTATGCCTTAATAAAAAAATGACCTCACAGACAATTATATTTTTAGAATGTCTACACTGAATATGAATGAGATAAATCTGCCTGCACTAGAGATTCTGAAAGCTCAGCTAACTTTGGGCTCCTTTTACTAAGGTGCGCTAGCGGGTTTTTTTAATATCATTATTTATTTATTAAGTTTTCACTTCAATTCATAAGAATAAATCTTGTTCCATGCAACACAGAGAAAGAAACAAATTTTTACCAATTATACATAAATTTATCCAAATCCAGAATTATCCCTTCCTTAGACCACAATGTAGGGGTGTGTGATAATTGCACTAGCGTTTTTAGCGCACGCAGAATATTACCGCGTGCTACACCATGTGCTATGTGGATAGAACTAACACCGGCTCAATGATGGCGTTAAGGTCTAGCGCGCACAGCAATTCAGCACGCGCTATTCCATGCGTTAATGCCCTAATGCAGCTTAGTATAAGGAGCCCTTTGGAGTTCCCAAGATGGTCTGGGAAAAACCTAGTATACTCTTATATTTGGAGTGTTTTTAAAGAAACTTTGAAGACTAAGCAACCAAAAAATGAGAAACTTTTAACATTAACAAATAAAGAATGACATTTATATATGATTCTCCAAATCCTCCCAGAGATCTTAAGTGGTTTGTTTGTCAGATCTGTAATGGTACACTTTGTAATGTTTATTAGCTGTTTCATAAATTAGTCATTGCATGCTTTATCAACAAATCTATTTTTTGGAAAGTACCATGAATTATTAAATATTTCTGGGAATTACTCCAGCTTATATAATCAAGTGAATCTTTATATGAGCAAGGCCAATCCAAAACATTTACATTTGACCTAAGGTAGTTAATAGTGTACATATTCTCCAGAAATTCCTTAACTAGCCAATCTAGTCAGTGCTAACATTCCTATATTGGTCCCTTTTATCTTCTTTTTGTGATCCTTAGTCTCAATCCCTTTGAGGAAATGGTTTAGTGGTATAATTAGTTTTTTCTCCTCCCCCCTCTTTTTTTTATGTACTGTGCTTCCAACTTTTGTATTTTGTAGTATTTAATGTAACAATTTGCTTTCTTATGCTCTTTATATACTTAGTTCAACTTTGTTGTTAAGATTGTTTTTCTAATTTTATTCTATAATAAAATATAGTGGAACCTTGGTTTATGAGCATAATTCATTCCAGAAGCATGCTCGTAAACCAAGTTGTTCGTATATCAAAGCGAGTTTCCCCATAGGAAGTAAGGGAAACTCGCTTGATTTGTGCCCCCCCCTCCCTCCCCGAGGCCAGCGGTGCTGCTCTACCTTACCCCCCACCCCCGAGGCCACCGGCACTGCTCCACACCCCCCCGAGAACTGGCATCACCCCCCCATCAGCGAACGCCCCTCACCCCTGCTCATGTCGTGTGCCTTTGCGATCTGGCATCACTCATCCACCCAAACACAATCCCTTACCCCGATCTGGCACCGGCACCAGCACCAATACACAGGACATGCCGGTAACAGTGCCCGAAGATCCTCCCTCTTGCCTGGGCTGGGCTTTGAGCATCTGCGCATGCTCAAGGTCTTCTGGTTCTTGCTCTCTCTGATATCAGAATGTGAGGAGGAAGAGCCACTGAAAGCCCGAAGCCCAATCAAAGGGAAGGATTGTGGAAGAGTCACTGGAAATGAGCAGCCCACAGCAAGGATTCTCTGGAAGCTGCAGTCTGCAGCAAGGTAGAAGAGCCAGAAGCCCATGGTCAGGGCCTTCACTGAATCCCTTGAAAGCCCTGACTACCGTATTTTCACGAATATAACGCGTGCGTTATACACGGTTTTTACAAACCGTGCATAACCTTGCGCGTTATACGTGTGAGCGCGTTGTACAAAATTTTTTTTACATAGTTCCCCCCCCGATGTCCAATTCACCTCCCCCCCGCATGACCGCTCGCACCCCCACCCTGAAGGACTGCTTGCACGCACAAACACCCCCACCCTGAAGGACCGCTCGCACGCACTCCCACCCGCAACCCCACCCTGAAGGACCGCTCGCACCCCCACAGCCTCCCGACCCCCCCCCCCATCATGTAGAAGCTCCTACCGGTGTCCTGCTGCTTCCTCTTGGCGGTCCCGGCCCTTCTTTGAGCCCTGCGCCTGCGCTGCTTCCTCTTCCGGCGGTCCCGCCCTTTCTCTGACATCAAGCCCTCTTGCCCCAGCCAACCGCGGCACCCCTGACACGATCGGGGCAAGAGGGAGCCCAAGCCCTCCTAACCCCTAACCCCTTTCCCCGTACCTTTGTGTAGTTGGCCGGACAGACGGGAGCCAAACCCGCCTGTCCGGCAGGCAGCCAACGACGGAATGAGGCCGGATTGGCCCATCCGTCCCAAAGCTCCACCTACTGGTGGGGCCTAAGGCACCTGGGACAATCAGAATAGGCCCAGGAGCCTTAGGTCCCTCCTGGGGGCGGGGCCTTGGGCACATGGTCGGGTTGGGCCCATGTGCCTCAGGCCCCGCCCCCAGGGTAATAAACATAAGGGGGGAATAGTGGGAAGTTTCCATTATAGCATATAATACTGTCTTGTCTAAGGTCTTGTAATGTTTCTTATCTAAGTCCTGACTCAGCTATAGAACAGAAAGTAAGACACAGAGCTCAGAACAGAAAAAGAAAAGACCTTGTGGTTTCTTGACAAACAAGAAATGTTTCAGCAGTTCCTTTTTTTTACATGTTCGACACTAGGGGTCATGCATCTGTAACAGCATAGTTAGGCCCACTGATAATTTTGCAAAGTTAGGGATAAACTTTCAGTAATACCCTATTATGCCTAAGAAATGTCATAGCTGTTTCAACCTTTTGAGGGCATATGTTTTACCCAACCTCCCCCTATGTAATACCCCAAATATTGCACCTCCTTCTGACCCAGGGCACATATCATTGGCTTGTCAGTTAGTCCTGCCTGCTTAAGAGATTCACAAATGACCAATAATTGTTACAAATATTCTTCCCAGCTTCTAGAAAAAAATAACTATATCATTTAATAAGTAGGTATATGATTGATGAGGTCTAAGTACACGATTCATAATCTTTTGGAAAGTAGTCAGAGGTCCATGGAATCTGAATAGGAGCACCTTACATGTTACATGCCCTGATGGGTAATGAAAGCAGTCTTTCTCCTTAGACTTTTCCTCTAAGGGAATTTGCCAGTATCCTTTTGCAATCAATGGTGGATAAAAACTGAGCTCCATCTAACTGCTCTACCAAGTCACTCACCTAAGGCATCAGACTGAGAAATACTATTGATACCCTGAAGGTCTACTCAAAATTGAATAGATCCATCAGGTTTTGGGACCAAAACAATGGGACTAGCCCACTCACTATTTGATATCTCAATTATCCCCATCTTCAACATTTCGGCTAACTCCTGTTCTACCTCTCTTTTTTTGACCTCTGAGAGTCAGTAGGGTGTCTGCTTAATAAATTTTCCAGAAATAATTTCAATCTAATGGGTCCCAACCTGAATACAACCTGACATGGAGTAAACATCCCAAAACTGGAATTTGAGGAATACACCAGGACTGTCATGTGGGCTTGGTATGCTGGGTCCCAGAAGTCCAGAACCCATAAAATTTTCCCTCATGTTATTGTCCATCCCCTCATATCCTGCAGCCTTCTGTGACCAATCAAGGCTTAATGGAGCAATGGGCTAAGCACATGTAACATGTCTGAAGGTACAGACCTCAGGCCAGTGTTAGGCCTGAGGTGTCCTGGTTACCCACTTCATGGACTACTTCCTCTTCAACCATTTCCATAACAATGTGTTCAATCTCAAACAGTTCATGTAGTTATGTGGCACTGGCCTTGTTTTTGTAATTATGCCTAAGCTGCCTCCACTTTCTCTTCAGATCTTGCACATCCTTGTTGTAGTAGATAGCATTTAGATGAAGGCATATGGCCACCTGTTATTGCTTTTTGTAGGCATCTATACCACCCCCACATAATTAAACATTTATTCTGTGATATAATGCTACTCACTCTACACAAGGGGTGAGAAGGTGTGAATGCACTACAATACCCTTCTGCCCTCTACCTCTCTCACCACTCACACTCTTAATGACTTTCCTGCCAAATTTCTCAGCCTTTCTATATACTTTGAACCTCCCTTTACCTTTAATTAGTCTGTGATTCCTTCACCTCACCAGCTGCTTATATCCCACTCCTCAGACTCATCCCCATCTCTCCACAGTCACTCAAAGGGTATGCCATATTAATTACCTGAAGAAATACTTTAAATTGAAGAATATATAAAAAGGCCTACCAAAGGCTGGATTAAGTATGTCTATCTTCAATGTTTAGCTATTACCATATAAAACAAAATAAGCTACTATCTTTTTCTAAACCATAGATTTACTTGTGACAAGAGACAGGCGTATCATAATCGTGAGGTAGGTAGGATGATTAAAATTTGGAGTCAGGATGTGGACCTGAAATAATATGGAAATTCTAAGAGGTTCTATGATCTGATTACTCACGATTATTATACGCCTGTCTATCACAAGTAAATCTATGATTTTGAAAAAGATTGTAGCTTATTTTGTTTTATATGGGAATAGCTAAACATTGAAGATAGACATATTTAAGATAGCCTATGGTAGGCCTTTTTATATATTTTCAAGTCTCTTGAAAACACCCATATTAGACTCAATTTGCTCTATGCCATATGTTAATCTGGGTAGGATGATTATACAATAAGGAAGTCCTCTTCTTCTTGGTTTACCTTAGAAAAAATACTTTAGGCATCCTTTAATCTTGATTGAAATGAATTCAAACATTTTACTATGCTTTATAAGGAGTGCTACTTTACTTTTTAAGTTACGGTGGTACAATACTTTTAAGTTTGTATTTTAAATATTTGGGGGGTTTCCTCTTTTTACATTGCTAAACTAAGGGGTCCTTTTACTAAGCTGTGCTAAAAAGTGGCCTGTGGCATCATTAGCATAAGGCTTTCCTGTGTGCTAAGGACACTTTAAGTGCGAGTGTAAAATGATTTCATTTTCTATTTCCTCCATTAATGGCCATGCACTAATTTCCCTATTAGCACATGGCCAAGAGTGAGGAAGCACTTACTTAAAACTATTTTGTAGGTGGTAAGGGCCCCCATGCTACCGTATATATTCAAATAAAAACTGAAAGTTTTGGGGAGAAAAAAAAATGGCCCCAAAATGGGTGTCTGTTTATATTTGAGTCTTCCCTATGATGTTCCATTCCTACCACCCATCCTCTTGGTAGTGTTCCTCTGCCACCCACCACAACATTCAGTGCCTCCCTCCCTCACACCCCCCCCCATGAGCCAGCAGCATTCCCCTTCCTCCTTCTCCCCCAGAACAGGCACAGCACACACCCTCAACTACCCCCCCTTTACAGACCCAACAAAAGGACCCCCAGGCCAATTGTGCTTCCCTGGTGGTCTAGCATCACATTGGAGCAATAAAAATTCCCACTTGTTCTTGCCCATGTTCTCTCAGCAGTGAAAATGGCTGCTAAGACTTCCAGTAGCAGTCTCACGAGGTTGTCACTGGAAGTTGCAGCAGCCATTTTCAACTCTGAGAGAGCATGGGCAGGAGCATGTGGGAATCACTCCGGCCCTAACTTGAAGCTATATCATTATGGAAGCACAGTAAGCCTGGGGATCCTTCCGCTGGGTCTGGAAATAATAATAATAATAATTAGATTAGGATCTGCGAAGACAAGCAGATTTACAACTATTTATCAGAATTACAGCTTTGATTGAACTAAACAAAGGAAGTGGAAAGTAGGGAAAAGGGATGGCGTCATGAAGGAGGAGAAATGGAGGGGGGGCGAGGTGTTATTGTCGGATGGGGGGACAATTAGGGTCTTGTTTGCTGAATAGGTAGGTTTTAAGTAATTTTCTGAAGCCGAGGTAAGTGGGGGCCTCAAGTATCATTTGGGCTAGCCATGGGTTCAGCTTAGCTGCTTGGAAGGCAAAAGTTTTGTCCAGGAATCTTTTGAGGTGACAAAGTTTGAGCGAAGGGAAGGCGAACAGCTGAATTTGACGGGATTTCTTGTTGGTGCAATAGAGGTTAAAGTGGGGAGTGATGTAACTTGGTGAAGAACCATTTACAGCCTTGTAGCAGAAGCATGCGAATTTAAAAAGAACTCTAGACTCGAATGGCAGCCAGTGAAGTTGGTGGTAGAAAGGGGTGACGTGTTCCCATTTCTTTAGGCCAAAGATGAGGCGCACGGCGGTATTTTGGATTATTTTTAGTCTCCTGGTAGTTTTCTTCGTGGCGTTAAGGTAGATGATGTTGCAGTAATCTAGGATGCTGAGGATGGAGGATTGTACAAGAAGGCAGAAAGAAGTGTTATTGAAGTATTTTTTTATGGTGCGAAATGTGCAATCATAGTATCTTGGTTTATATTTGGATGGGTTTATATTTGAGAATATACAGTAATCAGTTGGTTCATGGCAATGTAGCTGTGCTAACCAATTTGCGCAGAACACTCCTACTCTCCACCCCCAAATACATCCCCAACAGTAAAAAATAAAAAGTAATTTTTAGTGCATGGGAATTGCACATATATACAAAATCTACCATAGGATGCCTTAGTGTGCCGCAAAGTAGTAGTTTTTAACTTGCGGTAAGCATGTGTTAGTGCTTACCATAGCTTAGTAAAATAGCAGATAAGTTTGTCTTTTTTTTGTTCATTCTTTTTTCTATCATGAAGGTTTTTTTTGAGGGGGGGGATGGGGGATGGGATTAGGATACAGAGTGTGAAACTAAAGAATCCCAAAACAAATAATATATGGATTGCAAATGTTATCTTATGGAGATTTGTTTTTCATGTCCATTTTTCCTTATTTCATTATTAATTAATGTCTTCCACACTGTAAATGGTAAAGTCATTTAATCTCTGGACAATATGCAACTGACACTGCATTAATTTGCATATTCAAGGGAGCTTTCTGGCAAGTTTGATGACAATTTTGTTCTACACATCAAAGTAGACAGCTGTATAAGATTAATCACCACAACCCATAAATCATGACATTGGAAAATATTATTAGATACAGCATATCCTTGCTATGCAAGATAATTTTGGTGCAAGTTCAAATCTCTCCTCCCTAGTTTGAAGTCTACTACTTAGATGATATGGTAATGAATAATTGGTAGGTTTCACATGTGGAAAAGTACACTTTGGGCATTTTTCCCTCTTCTACAGAAACCTTCTTCATTCTATTTTGTGCTTGTGTGATGCAGTTTGTAAACCAGATATGTCCAATTCATTAAGGTGGAAACTTTTTATTGCTGGTTACCTGTTTTCCATTAGTACAATATGATAACTCAAAAGATTTCCTAAAGGATAGCTTCCTTGAAGCATATAGTTGGTTGGTTTACAGGAAATTGATTTCTCTAGGCTAGTTTAATAACAGATAACCAGGGAAGGCTTCCAAATACTGAAGCATGCATAATACCTAGTTAATCCTGCTGCATAAGGTTATGGAGTACATCAATCAGTAATGACATTACATACAGTAAGAATAAGGAAAACAAAGGATTTGATTTACCCCAAATAGATGTAGCTTTTGGAAGGTAAGTATGTGAACAGCTGAACTGAAACTTCATAACCACAATATATTCTCTTTTGAAAAGTTATTGGACAAAATTCAAAAAAGTTAATAGGATGATTCATCAAAAATGTACTAACTATACTCCCACTTTGCCCAGAGGCATGTTTACATACTGTAGCTGATCTATTCAAATTCATATTACTCTGAATATGTTTACTACTGTCTCTTGTAAAAGTAATTTCATACCACAGTTACATTAGCTACCTGACCTCTAAAAGGACTCATTTTGATACCTTAAACATCAGGCAAAAGCAAGCAAGGCAGGTATTTCCATAAAATTACAAAATGCAGGTAAACCAGGCACTGTATGGTAGGGAGCATATTTGCCTAGTTTATGCAAGTTTGATATATACAGTATATATCTACTTATATGCATTGTCACCTGCAGGGGCCGCAAGAAGACTGCAGGGGACGGCCGACAGGTGGCAGCACAGACCCTGGCATGACTCCCAAGGAGGGAGACCCTACAAAGCCAATACAGTTCTATGGTTTAGAAAAACAAAACAAAAATGATTCAGACAATTGCAATTGCTTTTAATCCACAGTTCAGTCTTTCTGCACTGACTGCTACTCAATCTCAATAGTTCCTCAGTGAGTAAAAAAACTATTTCACTGGCTTTTACTCTAACCACCAGTTCATAGTAGCCAGTTTGTATTCCAAAACAAACTCAAGCACTTCTCCCAGGTAAGTAACCCCAGAATTCAAGATAATGTCCTAGGCAGCTTTATACAGTTCCAAATGAGAGAAAAAAAAAAAAACCCACACAATTCCACTACTTCTTTATAGAGACCTGGGCTTTGGATAACTCAGTCCTTCTCTTCACCAGGCTCTTGCAGTTTAAAAAAACAACAACAAAACAACACCTCATAGAAACACAGTTCAAAACTCTTGCTTATCTAGGCCATGGCAACTCTCCAGTTCCTGGGAACTGGGACAGAATTGCTGGGTTCACAAACAAAAAGCTTTCAACAAGCACCCTCAAAATCCCTACCCAAGCTATTTTGTGAACCCCGCCCTACAATTCTGGGACTCACTTTGTTGCCACAATCCATCTTAATTTCAAGGCAACAAACAACCAAAAAACCCCAAAAACATCAGCTTTCTCTCTCACTACACAGTCCCAGATGGTGCACAGCAAATCAATCAGGGCTGTGCACAACTCTATTACTGCTCCAGCCCAGGTCCCCACTCTGTGCAACAAAAAAGAAACTTAACCAATGCAGTTCTTTGGTAAGCAATTCATTTAGCACACTGTCCCAACAAAAATATCCAAGGGCAAAGTAAATCACTGGCAAGCAACTGCCAAACTTACATCCATTTGTTCTGAGTCATCTCCAGGCATTTCAAGCGCTGCTATTTCCATACTTTCTCCTGAAGCTTCCAGCTCTGGAGTACTCTGAGATTCAGGGCCTTCCCACTACATTGGCTCCTGTTTGGTGCCTTGTCAGGAGAGTCCTATCTGCCAGGTCTTCCTGAGCTGCTGTTTCACACTCTTTGAGAGCTGTTTTAAACTGTTAAAGATATTCCCTAGCTTATGTGGTTGGGGCACAGGTTTGTATGCTCCCTCTCAGTTCACTGGGCATATTACAGTTTGGGAACGGACTGAACTTTCTATGGGAACTTGTTCTCCTGACAGGTTCTGGCTCAAGGATGGGTTCTGGGTCAGAGTAAAGCTCATTTCCTTCAGGATAGGCAGCCCTGACTTCTGCAGCCTCTGAGGCCCTATATTCAGAGTTTTCTAGGTTTTCTGCCTCTGGGAACTAGTTTAGTAATGTACTTAACTATGATAGGTTCATCACTAGGGATGGAAATGTCACAGCATGCACATAATTGCTGCAAAGCACATAGACGATAGTTGCCAAAAGGTTGGTACCTCTCAGGAAACACAACTTTGCACCAGGGGAGGTCAGTCATACCTCTCTGCTGAATCAGGAACTATAAAAGTCTCTGTCTGGTGGGGCATTTGTAGCAAACTGAATGTCATCTTCCACAATAACTGGGACAGTGAAACCTTAGGATAAAGTAGAAAAATCCTTGATACAATACCAAATGTCAATGTTAATGCTAAACAGGTGGTCAGAGTTTGAGAGAGACTTTAAGGCCAGGACATCATGTCCTCGATTAAGTAGCAGGTCCTTAGGTCTCTGCATGACTCCGCTATCACTGGGGTCAGACAGCTAGATACCTTCAACTCAGCAAATATGTCATATTTTGCTAACTGGATTCTTCTGTCATACTTTGCTAATTGGGTTCATCTATCATGCTTTCTTGACAGCCTATAACTTATGGCTCTGCCCTGTTTCCTTATTCCCTGTGTGAAGGCCTCATCTACCTACTTGCTAGGTTGTAACCTAACCCTCCAATGTGTCAATCTTCTGATTGTCTGATAGTGATGCCTCATGACTTTTCTGACACCTGAATACAATAAGGCATTGTTGTCTAATTGTTGGGGGGATGTTAAGGCTGTTTGAGTCTTTGGCCTGAAGTACTGGGTAAAGAAGCTAGAGTGAAGACACAAGAAATATTATGTCAACAGATACGATATATTGGTACCAGACTATTATGGTCTTCTAGTCCAGTCCTTCTGCTTAGAGATGCTATGTGCCACCAATATATATGCTTCTGTTATTCTGGATTCTTTTGTATTTCTTACCCACTGATAAAATTTGGTCCAGACTTGATGTGAGGTCATGCTTATCTGAACATCAAGTAGAGATGAAGGGTACCTAGAGTGCCATATAAG